>NW_027185784.1:21532291-21564606 GCF_028583685.1 Petaurus breviceps papuanus
ACTTCTCAGAGTCAGAAGGCTTCACAACCCTCTGGCTCAGTGCCAAATTAGAAACTAGGAAAAGGTGTGAAAGCCTTCCCATAAGCAAGTTTCCCTTAATGGGCTCCACATGAAATCTATTAATGGGCAGGGAAGATCTTACATCCCATTAACCTTACACCAAGTTAGGGGATAAGTAGAAGAAATAAAGGAAGCAAGGTACTCCTGTCAGTCATGCTAAAGGACTTTGAAGTAGAAAATAAGAGTCTTAGAGTTGGCTTATAGGATGCCACCATAGGTCAGGAGGAAACTAGGTGGCAAAACCAGAGTTCTGAGAAGAAGGGGGGAAATAAAACTTTGTAGCAATAAAAATTGACTACAGATTCCTCTGGAAGTGGAAAGTCCATGAAGAAAGCATCAGTACAGGTTAGAAATGGCCCCAGTCAAGCTTGAGTTTATGGAGGCAGGAAAGAAGAGCAAAAGTTGGGAGATGCTGTGGACACACATATAGAAAGATGGCTGCAGGGAAGATTCAGCAGTAAAAGACAGAAATCAATGAAAACCAAAACAAGGTTTTGTTGCTACTCCAGCACTTGAGGTTTCTTCAAGGTTGACTTCTGGGTAGCAAGAGGTATTACTGTAAGTCCACCTTCAGTATGCTAAGTTTGAACCTCCGCTGAGGTATGGCGGTCTGGGACTGGGCTGAGGGTGCAAGTTTGGGCATGGGCAGGTGTTCCTTCACAAGAGCTGAGACAATGACAACATGCTATACAACCTGTGTTCCCTATAAACTATGCAGCCTTACATCAGAAGGGAGGAGGCAACAGGCAATGGTGGTACATATCAATTAACCAATCAACAAGCATTTATCTTGTGCCAGGTACTGTGCTAGGCACTGGGGATGTATATGTAACATAACATATTTCATGGCTGTCTGTGAGAGCCACATTAAAGAAGCCTTGATGCTGCTGGTGCTTCCTCTCTGAGATCACCTTCCATTTCCACTGAATACATCTTAGATGGACTTAGTTCTTTGCATTTGCTCCCCCCCATTAGAATCTGAGCTCCTTGAGAGCAGGAGGTGTTTTAAACCTTTCTTTGTATCTCTAGCCCTAACTGTAGTGCCTGGAACATAGTAAGCTTTAATAAATGCTTGTTGATTGAATGCCTGCCTAATAATTCCCAGTTCCAATATCAAGTAAGCCAGAAGGACATAAGCCCATGCCTTCCTACCACCACCCTAAGTGGATAACAGATATCATTATTTAGATATGTTAGAAAACACATTAAACATCCTAACCTACCACCACTTTGATAGAGGGGCACAATATATAATTCACTGAGTACACACATGTATATGAATAAAAATGGTGGTGTATATCATTACTGGGGGCATCTGAGCAGCTAAACCCTTGAACAGCTAAATTCTTTGAGTTCGGGTGACCACACTGTGAGAAGTATCAAGTCTCTTAATTTGGACTCTCAGCCCTGCATTTCACAGTTACCAGATCCCAAGCTCCTTGAGGGTAAGATTGTGCTCTACTCATTGTCATGTCTCCCTAGAAGCGGGAGTCTATTAGCAAGGAGGTTTCTAAAGTTCAGAACAGAAGGGATTAGGCCCTGGATTCAGACCATGGTAGAAAGGAGGAAGATTTGAAGGATCCAGTAAAGAGATAAGTAAAGATTGGTGTATAAACAGATCTGGGTGTGAGAACAATAATGACTTAAAAATGGCCTCAAGATTTTTTTTTCCACATAGTTAATCCTACATAGATATAGAGGTAACACATTACATATAGGTAGTCACCTTTGGCATGAGATTTGTCCTGAAAAGACACATCTATAATAATAACTATTGCTAAGTTCCATTTGAATTGAATTCAAGCACCATCAGAGAGCTTGTATCTACTGGAAGTCTGACTGTGGCCAAGCAGAACTTAAAATAAATTATGACAAAGGAGTTGAGAGTGGGGCTGAGAGTGGGGAAATCTTTCAGCTAAAAAAAAAGAAAGAAATTAAGACTACCACCCACTGCCCCTACTGCCCTCCCACCTGAATGACTATAGTTTTACCAGCCATAATTGAACTACTGTTTTGAGAGGGTCCCTATAGCCACCACCCTCAATCCTTCCCCTAATGAAAGATAAAATTTTGCAAAGAAATAAATAACAGGCTCGTATAGCACCGATTATCAGGCCTTCCCATTTAAGTAACCTGGATAATTAAATGTTTCAAAACAGAATATTTAATTAGGGCTAAAAAAATTCTACAAAGTTTATTGAAAGAAGAAGAAAAAAATTCACAAGCATCAGCTGGAGAACTCAGTTGCTTTGGTTCATTTTTTTTTTCCTTTTTAGAAAGTAACAATTTCCTGAACTGGTAGAGATTGGAATTATAGGCAGAACACAATGGTTCGAATTGGAATTCTGGGTCATCAATAAAAATTTCCAAATCACAGAATCCCAGAAACTCTCACATGCACCCTGGTGGGAAAGCATCCCACCCCACCCCACCCCCAAATCTATAGGAGTTGCTTAAGAGAAAACCATACTGATAGCAAGAATGAAATGCACCATGTAGGGAGTGATATATTTTAGCTCTGCCAATTTTCTCTATCAGAGTTTCTTCATTTGCTAATGATCTGGGCCACCTTTCAGCCTCCATGTGGTCTGGGGACCAATGGATTGCTACCACAAGTAATCTTCCATCAAGTCTAATTGTCGACAGCATTGGAATCACCTTCATAAACCGGGGAAGGGGAAGTCAAAGCAAGGACAAAGGAAAAATGAGGAGAGGGGATGACCTCTCAGAAAGCAACAGAGCAGGCCAATGTGACCTGCCTGAGACTAAATCAGAATACGTGGCATGTGGTGAAAATGGCTGTAACCAGCTACTGTGGGACTTGTCTCCTAGAGGGCCTTAGCAAATAAAATAGATAACCATCTGTCTGAGAAGGGTGGGTGGAATCCAAGTTGCAAGGAATGAAATTCTGCTCTCAATCCCTTCCAATCCTTAGAATTCCACTATTCAAAGAAAGGGATGGGGGATGAGGTTCATCTCTTGGCTCAGATTCGTCTACTGCTCTAGTCCAGCAAATATACATCTAGTAGTGACTCCCAAAGTGGGGCATGCTAAAGATGTATTGATAAAGAACTATGGAAGACAGCTATCAATTGATGTTTTATAGGCAGTGCTTATTCCCCCAAACTGATATCATCATAACCCATATGTGATGACACCATGATTGTTTCTACAATAAAAGAGATTAAAACTCAAGGAGGAAAAAGACAAAAAGGTGTATTACTATTTTCTAACATAAAGGATGCTATTGGATATTCAAGAGAATAACAAAACATGATGAGAAATTTACATCTTTAACGCCCACTGAGCTTTCCTACCTCAGAGTGAGAACA
Source organism: Petaurus breviceps papuanus (assembly GCF_028583685.1). Lineage (NCBI taxonomy): Eukaryota > Metazoa > Chordata > Mammalia > Diprotodontia > Petauridae > Petaurus > Petaurus breviceps. The sequence goes on from NW_027185784.1 coordinate 21,535,684, forward strand.
TCTGCTTTGTCCCAAGGGTGTTATGATGATAAGGGAGGACTTGGAACTTCTTGGAAAGAATCACTTATTAAACTTCATACCTGATTTTTTCTCCTTTATAATCTGATGTCACGATGTGATGGGGTGGATAAAAGGTTCCTGACTTTTCCTGAAGTTTTCATTTAAGCAGTGGGTGAAGAAATATTAGTGAAACACGAGCCACTCACTTCTTTCCCCCTCAGTTCAATTATTCTGTCAATTACTCATGAAACTTACAGACACACTCACACATTGAGTTTTATTTTAGCAACCCACAGATACCTATGCTATAGCAGTTTAGCCACATACCAATGTAATGTTTATACCAAACAGGCCAGTGAACATTCCATAGGGGAGACATGTTTAAAAGGCTGTTAAATAAACAAAACTTAGAACCAAAGAAGTGTCAAGTTGGAAAGAACCTCCAAGATTGTCTAGTCTCAAAGCACAAATTCTTTTGCTTCATTTCTTCCGCTGAATTCTCCCCAAATTTTATTTTATATATATATATATATATTATTTTTCATACATACAAATATATCTTTTATATATAATCCATATATTTATATATATTATATAATATTTTAATGTATATATAATATATATTTGTACATGAGAGAGAGGAGAGGAGAGGAGAGGAGAGGAGAGGAGAGGAGAGGAGAGGAGAGGAGAAAGAATATGCTCCATAAGAGCAGGTAGTTTCATCTTTGTGTCCTCCATGTGTAGCATGGTGTCTGGGCACATAATAGGCATTTAATAAATGCTTACTAGTTGATTTATTGAAGACTTCCAGTAACTGAGAATTTTTTCTGCCTCCTCAGGAAGCCCATTCCCTTCCCTTGATAGGGAGCTCTAATTATTAGGAATTTTTTTCCTTATAATATGGACCTTATAAAATAGACCAAAGCAGACTACAATTTCAACCACTAGTTGTAGCTCTACCTTATGGGGCCAAGCAAATGAACCTAGTTCCTCTTCCACATACCTGCAAACCCTTCTGATACTAGAAGATTACAATCATATCCTTCTATATAATTCTTCTCCAGACTAAACATCCCCCAATTTACTCAACCAATTCTCATTTGCATGATTTCAAACCCCACTAGCATCCCTAACTGAAATGATATCTCCTTCACTGACAACATGACTTTGAGGAATAGGACATAAGGTTCAGGTACTTGTTTTGAAATTAATAAGTACTTCCTGAATTCATATTAAAGCCACATTACAATACCCAAACAGAAGGAGAATTGCGTTTCAGAAATGTTCAAACACAGGATCCTTTGGCACAAGGGAAACTGGGGTGGGGGAGGGAGGAGAGGGGTGATATTTATGTGTGTGTGTGAAGGTAAGGTAGAGGGCCTGATGGCAGGAAAAATCATATAAAATTCTGAAAGTGCAGACTGGGCCCTACCATACCCAGCTTCCCACGGTTTAGGCCAACATCTAAGTCCTTTCCTTACCAAAATCTTCAGCTAATCTTCTGAGGCATTATCATGTCTCCCTCCCTCCTACTTTCATAACAGAAGTTAAAGGATGATTCCATGTTTTGCTAGCCAAAACATCTGTTCTATAAATAAAGGGGATATCTACATGTTGTTGTTGTTGTTGCTGTTGTTGAGTCATTTCAGTCATGTCCAATTCTTCGTGACACCATTTGGGATTTTCTTGGCAAAGATACTGGAGTAGTTGGCCATTTTCTTCTCCCATTCATTTTAGAGATGAGGAACTGAGGCAAAGAGGGTAAAGTGACTTGCCCAGGGATAAACAGTAAAGTGTCTGAAGCCAAATTTGAACTCATGTCTTCCTGACTTCAGGCCCAGAGCCCTATCATTGTGCTACCCAGCTGTAGCTAGCTATAGTATTCTTCCTGTACACAATATTGCCTTTGCATTATTGCCTTATACTAATGTCCTATAATCTCTTCAAAAAGGTACCTCATGCAATATTTTGGATCCAAATACACAAAATGGAAATAAATCTTTTGCATCTCAAATGCAAAAGCAAAAAAAAATGGATACAAAAAAATATCCTGGAAGAAATAAGCATGTGTTTTTTTTTTGTCTGGAAAACTCAATGCCAGGAAGAAGAAGGCAGGTCACAGCTCCCTCCCTCTGGATGAGAAGCTTTGACTCTGGGAGCAGCTGCATGACACCTCATGGAAAACTTTAACAAATAATTCCTTTTTAGCAGCAACCCTGCTCCAACTGTTTATTTGCCACATCTCTCTCCCTTTGTTCTAGACTTCAAACAGTGTTAGTAGGAAAACAGACCCTTTGTTTCAGAAGGGCCCCTTTGTTCCTGCTGCCTGTTTCCCCGCACCCAATATCAAAATAACCCATTCTTGGTGACACCATAATTGTTTCTACAGTAAACCAATATGATGTTGAAAAGAGATTATGAGCTAAGATGAATGAGAATCAGGTGTGTTTCTGTTTTCCAATTTGTAAAGGATGCTATCTGAAAAAATGATTCCATACAGATTTCCTAAACCAGATGCACTGGATGGGGAAAGGAGGCATTACAGAACAGGAGCCTTATTAGAGCCTGGAGGCCCTCAGAAACTCATCTGTCAAACCCCTTCATTTTGTTAGGTGAAGAAAATCAGGACTAAAAAAGTATATAGATCTACCCAAGTGGTTTGTGGCTAAACCAGGATTGAAAATAATAACAACTCATATCTACATAGTGCTTCATAATTTAGCAAGTAGTTTCATCACAACAATTCAATGAGGCACGTAGTGTATTACAGTTCCCATTTTATATATGAGGACATTGAGACTCAAGTCAGGCTATGATAATGTAGCTTATAAGTGTCAGGCCCAAGATTAAAATATCTTGATCTTTAAATTCTGAGTCTAGTGCTCTGTCATTATCCCCAAGCTGCCTCCTCTCCTTAGAATTATCCACAAATGGTCCTAATGTCACCTTATGACAGAAATTCCTTTTGTGCTTCCATACCAATAATCCATGAAGGGATCAATTTACTCTTGTTTCATGTCATGGAAAGTCAAAAGCTTCTAGCATCTAGCCTTTCTGCTTCTTTACATAAGCTATTATGTTCTTTATACAAGCTTTTAAAGCTTAAAACTGCATTAAGGCTTTGGGGACACCCTGTAATATTTTAATCTTCATGCAACTCTTCAGAGACAGCCTATCATAGTGACTTGAGTGTTAGACTTGGAGGCAGGGAGACCTGGGTTTAAATTCCCTCTTTATCACTCACCTGCTGCGTAACTGTGGCCAAGCCATTTTGTTTCTCTGAGCCATCTATAAAATGGAGTTGGACTGGATGCCCTCAAGAGGGCCTTCAACTCTAAATCTGACAGTCTATGATTTTATTCACTGATACTTTGATGACTCCTAGTCAAGCCAAATTCCCTAATAACTTTGCCCTCATTTTATGTTGTCCAAAAGTGTTCCTTATTTCAATTGTTGTTGTTGTTTATCCTTTGTTCTTGAAGAAGACCAATGACAACAGGAAGGTGATGTCATGACTTCAATGAATTGGAGGTAAGTGAGGCAGGGCTTTGCAAAGTCACCAGCCTCACTTTCTCCTCTGAAATTCATCTGGGTCCAGCAGCAAAATGTAGATCAGGAAAACTGGAGATGGCCCAGCATGCAGCAGGAGACCTTGACCTTTTAAGCTAAAGTCTTTACTAGGTCTCAGTTTGTCTGAAGCAACTCTCATTACTCCCATTCGGTGATTAAGGCTAGGTAAGAAATGAGGTAAAGAACAGCCTCTTTTATGTAGTCAAAAAAAAAAAATCAATCTGGGAGGGAACGACCCTCAGAGTTTCTGGCCAAAACAGAAACAATTGCTATTTATACTTACTCTGAGCCATCATAACCCAAACAATGACCAAGTAAGGCTGGGGCAGGGACCTATGGTTGGCCAATCAATGAGAGTCAGAGTGATTTGAGTTTAAGGTATGGTCCTTAAAAAGAAATATAGTCTGTAAACCTCAAAATATTTTGCAAGGTTTCAGCGATCAAACTTTATATTCCTTTGGGCAGAAACCATGCACTTAAGGGCATGATTCCCTATATGGACAGAGGAAGAGGAAGAGGAAGGGGAGAAGGGAGAGAGGGGAAGGGAGAAGGAAGAAAGGAAGGAGGGAGGAAGGAATAGAAGGAGGGAAGAAAGGAAGGAAGAATGGAAGGAAGAATGGAAGGAAGGAAGGAAGGAAGGAAGGAAGGAAGGAAGGAAGGAAGGAAGGAAGGAAGGAAGGAAGGAAGGAAGGAAGGAGCAGCACTGCCCAACTGAAACTGGCCAGATGGATCCATTTCAATATTATTTAGTTAGCTAAAAAAGTTTTCTCTCCACACTCCCATTCACGGCCAGAATCATACCTAGAGAGAATCCATAATTGACTACATTTTGAGTGCTGCAGGAAAGGCCAAGAGATCTCCAAATATATCCCCAAATGACCTGTGGCTATAGCTGAAATCTCATCATTAGAGAATCTTATCTTTAAGGTTAAGGCCTTTGGCTTCCTGGGGTTCTTAGTTAAAAAGGCAAATAATCCCCAGGGGTAACATAGTAAGGCTCTATCAATCATTAGAAGTCTATTTGAAATTATGTTCGTTTACCAGATGGCTTTCCAACTGTGACAACCCACTGAGAGAGAATAGAACAAGGAAAGGGGAAGTTTTATTGGGGAAGAGAAAAGAGTTGTTACTGGAAAAACCATATCTTTGACCATATGGACCTTTGGTGTCAAGGTGATGTCTCTGCTTTTTAGCATACTATCCAGATTTGCCATAGCTTTCCTTCCAAGAGCAAGCAGATGGCTGTCCATGCCATCTACAATGATCTCTGAGCCCAAGAATATAAAATCTAACACAGCTTCCATTTAATTTCCCCCTATTTTCCAGGAAGTGATGAGACCAATTGATAAGACCTTATTTTGTTTGTTTTGGTCTCTAGCCTGGAAACCATGTATGATACTACTGTGCTTATATAAACTTTCCCATTCAAAATTGTTAGAATAGAAAATGAATTGATGCGAGTTTGTAAATACCTGCTATATGTTTCACACAAGGCAATGTGAGGACAGAGAAGAGCAAGACTTTACAATAGGGAAGATAAGTCAGGCTTGACACAAATAATGATTTATTTACTTTTATTGATTTATGATCAATAAAGACATAACAACAGGAAGCAGTGTGCGGTGTCATAGAAGGAAATCAGTACAAGGATCCAAACATGTGGTTTTTGCTCTGCTTCTGCTGAACTTCTTCCTGGGTTGGAATCCTGACTCTTACTTAAGTACTCTTACCTGCCTACTTACCTAAGTGACATTTAGGAAGTCACTTAACTCTGTGGACCTCAGTTTATACATCTGTAAAATGAAACTGGACTAAATGACCTCTGAAGGCCCTTCTAGGTTTTAAGTACTCAATGACCTCAGTTTCTTCACTAGTAAAATGAGACTGTACTAGATCACTGGTTCTCAAAGTGTGGTCTGGGGACACCTAAAGAACCCTAAGATCCTAACAAAAGGTATGAGAGGTCATTCTTTTCATAATAGTACTACATTTTCATTTCTAATATGGTAAAAATCTACAGATATTGTTGTTGGTGAGCCATTCAGTCATGTCCAACTCTTCATGACCCCATGGACTATAGCATGCTAGGTCCTTCTATCCTCCACTATCTCTCAGTCTGTCCAAGTTCATGTTCATCGTTTCCATGACATTATCTATCCATCTCATCATCTGTAATCCTCTTCTCCTTCTGCCTTCAATCTTTCCCAACATCAGGATCTTTTCCAATGAGTCCTCTCTTCTCATTATGTGGCCAAAATAATTAAGCTTCCGTTTCAGTATTTGATCATCTAATTAATAGTCTGAATTAATTAAGTATTGATTGACTTGATCTCCTAGCTATCCAAAGTACTCTCAAAAGTCTTCTTCAGCACCACAATTCAAAAGAGTCAATTCTGCTGTGCTTAGTTTTCTTAATAGTCCAACTTTCACAGCTACAAATTGTTACTGGAAAAACCATATCTTTGACCATATGGACCTTTGGTGTCAAGGTGATGTCTCTGCTTTTTAGCATACTATCCAGATTTGCCATAGCTTTCCTTCCAAGAGCAAGTAGATGGCTGTCCATGCCATCTACAATGATCTCTGAGCCCAAGAATATAAAATCTAACACAGCTTCCATTTAATTTCCCCCTATTTTCCAGGAAGTGATGGGACCAATTGATAAGACCTTATTTTGTTATTTTGTTTGTTTTTTGGTAAGCCTCAAACCAGCTTTTATACTCTGTTCTTTCATCCTCACCAAGAAGCTTCTTAATTCTTTTTCATTTTCTGACATCATCTCCACTGATACTGACATCTTTCCCAACAACCTTAATTTTGCCTTTTGATTCATCCAGCCTGGCATTTCACATGATGAACTCTGCATACAGATTAAATAAACAAAGTGATAATATACATTTCTGTCATATTCCTTTCCCAATCTTAAACCAATCAGTTGTTCCATGTTCAGTCCTAATTGCTGCTTCTTGACCCAAATGCAGGTTCCTCAGGAGACAAGTAAGATAATCTGGTACTCCTATCTCTTTGAGGACTGGCCATATTTTGTTGTGATCCAAATGGTCAAAGGGTTTAGTGTGGTTAATGAAACAGAAGCAGATGTTTTTCGGGAACTCCCTTGCTTTCTCCGTAATCCAGTGAATGCTGGCAATTTGGTCTCTAGTTCTTTTGCCTCTTCAAAAACCAGTCTGCTCTTCTAGTAGTTCTCAGTTTGCAGATGACTGAAACCTAGCTTGCAGAATCTTAAGCATAACCTTGTTGGTGTGTGAAATAAATGCAAATTGTTCAGTAATTTGAATATTCATTGGCATTGCCCTTCTTTAGGATTGGGACACAAACTGATCTTTTCCAATCCTGGGGCCACTGCTGAATTTTCCAAATTTGCTGACATACTGAGTGCAGCACAATATCATCTTTTAAGATTTTAAATAACTTAGCTGGAACTCCAAAACCTGGAGTAGCCTTATTATTAACAATGTTTCCAAAGGCCTGTTTGACTTCACTCTGCAGGATGTCTGGCTCTAGATCTGTAACCATACCATAATGGTTACTGGTGATGCTAAGATCTTTGTTATATAGTTTTTGTGTTTATTCATGCTACCTCTTCTTAATCTCTTCTCTTCTGTTAAGTCCCTACCATTTTTGTCTTTTTATCATTTTTGCATGAAAGGTTCTCTTGATATCTCTAATTTTCTTGACGAGATCTCTTCTTTACCATTCTATAGTTTTCTTCTATTTCTTTGCACTGCTCATTTAAGAAAAACCTTATCTCTCCTCGCTATTCTCTGGAATTCTGCATTCAGTTGGGCATATCTTTCCCTTTCCTTCTTTCCTCAGCTCTTTGTATAACCTCATCAGCCATTTTGCTTTCTTGTTCCTTTTTTCCCTTTGGAAGGTTTGTTGTTGTTGCTGCCTCCTGTACAATATTTCAGACCTCTCCCCATAGTTCTTCAGGCACTCTATCTACTAGATCTAGTATCTTAAATCTATTCGTCACTTCCACTTCATATTCTAAAGGGATATAATTAAGGTCATAGCTATATAGTCCAATGGCTTTCCCTAATTTCTTCAATTTAAGTATGAATTTTGCAATAAGAAACACATGATCTGAGTCAGCTTCAGGTCTTGTTTTAACTATATTGAACTTCTCTACTTTTGGTTGCAAAGTATATAATCAATCTGATTTTGATATTATCTGGCGATGTCCATGCATAGAGTCACCTTTTTGGTTATTAAAAAAGAGTGTTTGCGATGACCAATGAACTATCTTGACAAAACTCTACTAGTCTTCATCAAGCCAAACTTGCCTGTTATTCCAAGTATCTTTTGATTTCCTATTTTGCATTTCAATTTTCTATGGTGAATGTGATATCTTGGGGGGGGGAGTGTTATTTCTGGAAGATGTTGTAGGCCTTCATAAAACTGATCTACAGTTATAACTCACAGACAAAAGCTTTGTGGGGAGGGGTGTCCTCAATGATTTTTTTTTTTGCTTTTTTTTTGGAGGGCAGTTTCAGTTAAGGGACTTGCCCAAGGTTAAGGGACTTGCCCAAGGTCACTCGACTAGTTTTTTTTGTGTAAAGTGTCTGAGGATGGATTTTAACTCAGGTCCTCCTGACTCCAGGGCCGGTGCTCTATTCACTGTGCCACCTAGCTGCCCCTTCCTCAATGATTTTTAAGAGTGTAAAGGGGTTCTGAGACCAAAAGGCTTGAGAACCACTGGCCTATATGATATCTACATTCTCATTCCAGTTCTGTGACTTTTAAATGCTCACGTGTATACTATAGCCACTAAATGCTTTTAGAATTCAGAGTTCAGTGAAGTCTGGAATGGTTATTCCTAGGAACTGAGTAAGACTGGAATGAGAAATCAAATCAGAAATATTTGCACTTAGAGGCAAAGGGAAGATTACTATGTTAGGTTGACAGAAAGACATAAGTGAAGGCAGAGATCACATTGTACATAAGATATACCACTGGGCCTCCCTCCTCGTCAGGGTCTATTCCTGTCTTTTCACTGCTTCTGTGCCTGATGGAATATAAGCTCTTTGAGAACAGGAGTTGTTTCATTTTTCTGTCTTTGCATAAGCAGCACCAAGCACAGTGCCTTGCACATAGTAGGGGCTTAATAAATAATCATTAATTTATTTATAGCATAACTACAGGATCACAGATTTAGTCAGAAGGAGCCTTAGAAGTCACTGAGTAAAACTTGCCAAATTTCCAACTAAGGAAAACTGTAACCCAGTGAGATTAAGTTACTTGCCTAAGGGCACACAGGTAGTAAATGGCAGAGCCAAGCAGGCATCAAACCAGTCCCTCGGTGGCCAAATTCAGCAATCTTTCTACTCTGCTAGACAGATCTGATTATTGTGGATGGGTGGGGGAAAGGAGAGTATGGTGAGAAAGGAAAATACCATATTAAGTCTATGTTAGAGGAGGTCTTATTAAACTATCACAAAGACAGAATGATGTGGAAGCCTAGATTCTTAAGTCAGCTTGGCAACTGAATCAAGTCAAAAGTCAACAAGTCAACAAGCATTTATTAAGCACCTACTACTTAAGGGGTCTAGGGATGCAAAGAAATGCAGAAACAGTTCCTGCCCTATGAACAAAATATGCAAAGGATGAGCTGGACCCATTCTCAGAGAGAAGGCACTAACATTAATGGAAACTGGAAAAGAAGGGATTTTAATCAAGACTTGTAGCCAAGTCCGCCAGGAGGCAGAGACAAGGAAGAGAACATTCTAGGCATGGAGGACAATCAAAGCAAATTAATTGGAGTTGGGAGATGAAGTATCTTGTGTGAGAAACAGAAGAGAGGCTACGGTTCCTGGACCACAGTGTATATGACTAGGAGTAAGGTGTAAGTTGGGTAGAGAGGGTCTATGTTAAAAAGGGCTTTGGGCAAGTCACTTCTCATCTACATGTCTCTGTGTCCTCATCTGTCAAACGAAAAGATAATTCTTGATCATCTAGAGGACACCAGCTCTCAGTACTATACCTGCTAGAAATCCAGAGAAAAACAGGGAGTGGTGAATATCTTTAGAGATGGGTAAAGGAAGGTTTTTGCCCAATTAATGGAAAGTACTTCAACTGGGAGGGAGGGTGGAGAGAGTATTCTTCTAAAATACCCATTGTTCTTTTTTCTTTTGCTTATCCAACTTGAATAGCTCTCGGCCTAAATCTTTGTCATTCCAGCTGTTTTTGTTACACATCCACCAACTCAGCCTCTAAGAGAATGAATTAAAAAAAAAAAAAAGAAACAGGCTTTGGGTTTGTGTTTTGCCTGCTTGTTTATATATCTCTGTCATTAAAAACTACAGGTTGATACACACGGATGACTACACTATTGTGTTGTCGGTGTGCACTGAATGCTATTTTGCCGAGGTGCTTTATAAGATAATTTCTCTCTTTTAGGCTTTTCTTTCTTTCTTTTATTTATGTTTTCCAGCATAATAGGAACTGGTTTGTGTGCAGCTCTGGTAAATCCATCTCTTTGTCTTACAGCTGTGCTTTAGGGAAAGCTGTTAAAACTGATTTGAGATGTGCCCAACAACTTCACCAAGCTGCATGCTACCCTCAGTCCCTAATCAGCAAAGGGGATCCATACCTGGGGCCCAAGAATGATTGGGAAAGCCCTACCTGACTCACAAAGATTAAGTGGGGGAGGGGGAAGAGGTAGGGAAATGGAGTACAAAGGCAGGCAGGAAGTGATGTTCTGAACTCGGAGGAGCCTAACCAGTTTCTCCCTGATGAGTTCGGGGAAAGCAGCTCCCTGAACAGGGACTTGATTTAATTGTTCTTAGGCTAGCTGCATTTGCTCATGCTTGGACTTTGTCCCCACTGAAGCCAAAGATGAAAAATAGCTTCTTCAAGGCTGAATGAAGGTAACCTATAAGCCGGAGACTCTGCCAATGCTCAAAGGCTAAAATGACTTAAGTCGGTCTGTAGCATGTATTTCTAATTCCTTGGAGTTTTCCTTCCACATCACTAGTTCTTCTGGGTTCTAATAGGCAGGGAAAGATGAGTTACTAGTCACCGCAAGCATCTGTGCATCTAGGCCATAATAATAATGATAAATCTTATAACAATAGATAATACATAGTGCCTACTATGTTTCAGGTACTGTACAAATGTTTTAGAAATATTATCTCATTTCTTCTAAAAATATTATCTCATTTATCTTCACAAAAGCCTTGAAAGATAGGTGCTATTATTAGCCCCATTTTACAGTCAGGAAACTGAAGCAGACCCAAGTGTAATGACATACTCAAGGTCATATAACCAGCAAGGTTGGTTCTGAGGCTGGGTTTGAACTCCGGTCTTCCTGACTCCTGCTCTATCCAATGTACCACCTACTTCTCTCATGAATAAGCAACCTTTCAGATAGAGTATAATATGGGGAAGGGACCTTTCACTTAATGATAAGAAAATCTTTTTCCTGATATATTTCTTTTAATAAGAAGAAAAGCTTACTCTCCTGATTTCTGAGCCCCTGTCCTAGATGACCATTTCATGGAGGGTCCAGGCCATGTTCTCTTCATTCCTGAGTCAATTGCCCCTCCAGATTTCCTCTTACCCACTTACCAGCAAGCTTACCCCTTCCTGGGTACCCTCCCTTCCCAGGAAAGGTCATATAAAGGCAATGACTTTTAAGCTGAGCTTTGAAGAAAATTTTGGGATTCTATGAGACAGAATTGAGAAGAGAAGACATTTAAGACAAAGGGTACTGTCAATACAAAAGCTCCAACATAGGAAACAGAATGTCATTTGTGAAGAAAGACAAGGTCAATTTGACAGAATTGGAGAGGGTATTAAGGGAAATAATGGAATGGTAGATTGGTGTAAGGCTGTAAAGGGGTTCGGGATACCCAATAGTGGAGCTGTATCTGATTCTAAGGCCACAGGAATTCATTGAACAAGAGAATAACAGGCAGACCTATGTTTTCATAATGCAGTTTGGCAGCTGTAAGGTCAAGTCAAGGAGCAGTTACAAAGTGCTTACCATGGGCTAGGCACAGTACTAGGTGAGAAAAGCATAAATACAGTCAAATACAGTCCCTGCCCTCAAGAAGCTTATATTCAAATGAGGAGCAACACATAAAAGGAAGCTAAAAAAGTAGGGAAAGGAGTACCTAAGAGGTGTGATTAAGAAAGCCCTTAGAATCAGGAGTGTAGCCTGGTGTGGAACTGAAGGGATAATTGGTCTGGGCATCTGCCTTAAAATGAAGGTTCTGGAAGAAACCAAGCAATCAGAAGAAGAAACCATGGGGGTGGAGGGTACTTCCAAGGTGAAAGTTTCTGTGGCTTGATGGAAAAAGTTCCAGGAATAAGAGATACAGATAGGGAAGAGACTTGAGGAAGGATGATCAGTTAGGAGGCTATTGCAATGTAATAAAGGTAAAAAGAGATTCAAGGCTGAACTAGGGTTATATGTAAGTGAATGGGGGTGGGGTGGGAAAGGAGAGGATATGAGAGATACTGTGGAGATAAACTGATAAGATGTGACAACTGATTGGATAAGAGGCATGAAGGATGGTGAGGAGTTGTAAACCTGATGACTAGCAGGGTGGTAGTGCAAATCCTCACACAGCTGATGAAAATCATTTGTTAGCATTTCTTTGTGTAATGGCCAAATTACTGGATTTGAAGTCAGGAAGTCCTGGTTTCAAGTTGCTCCTCTGATCCTTTCTAGCTGTTTTGCCCTGGGGAAGTGATTTCACCTAAATACAGCTCAGGCAACTTCCAAGCAATCTATCTACTCAATCACTGTGCATCCCACAGCTGTAAAATGAGGAGGATAATAAAAAAATCAAATGAAGTAATATATACATAATACATATGTGAAGCACCTTGCAAACCTTAAGCATAACATAAATGTTTGTTTTACCAAGTCATAAATGGTCTGGCATGTTGTGATATGCATTAGTGAAAGGCCAAGAAAACCACAGATCCAATGGGGCTTCAGATGGATGCTTTCTTGAAGGAGGCAATGAGATATGAGCCATGATTCATTGTTTGGAACACAGATAATTGGGGAGAGGTGGCAGCTGTACTGGGAAAGATGTGAGATTTCTAGCAGACCCAGCTACTGTTCGTTTTTCTCTGCCCTGTAAATGGGTAGAATGTGGCACAATGGAAAAAACAATATATTCGGAGTCAGGGCACCTTGAGTGACATCCAGGCTATTTATTACATATATGATCTTAGGTAAATTGCTTATGCTCTCTACGACCCCATCTCTGCATCTATAAAATGAGGTGATGAGAATAGGTGATCTCTGAGGTCCCTTCCAACCCATGGCTTATTGGCTATGCTTGGAAGCAAAGGCTTGATGGCAGCATAACTACAGATGCTTGGCACACACTAGCAGCAATGGGCCGGTCTGCAATGTATCTGTAAGCTATGGACTTGCTCTTTTTGAATAAAGAATCAGGGCCACCCACATATTTAAGAGACAATCAAAAACATCAAGAACTATGTTGAATATGTAGTATAGATATGAATAACAACAGTAATAGTTTATATCTCTGTGAGAATCAATCAACATTTATTAAGCACCTACTGTGTGCCAGGAACTATGCTGAGTGGTGGGGATACAAAAAGAGGCAAAAGGCAGCCCTGGCCCTCAAGGAGCTTACAGCTCAATGGGAGAGGCAACATGCAAGCAAGTACACAGAAAGCAGCTATGAACGGAGTAACTAGAAAATAACCGACAGAGGGAAGACAGTGGAATTAACGGGATTGGGGAAGGCTTCCAGGAAGAGATAGGATTTTATCAACCACCCTGTAAGGTCAGTACTACCATGCAGTTTTACAGGTGAGGGAAACTGAGCTTAAGAGGAATGCGGTGCTTTGCCCAAGGTGATATAGAGAGTGAATGGCTGTGATGGTTCTCAAACCTAAGTGATCTGATGCCAAACCCAAACCTCTTCATTCACCCCACACCCCGCTGTGCATCAAAGGACAGATCGCACCTCGTAGAATTATGGATCTAAAGCTGGGAGGGTCCTCAAAGGCCATCTAGTGATAAGATGAGGAAACCACGGTCCAGGAAACCAAGTGAGCTACCCTAAATCAGGACCGGGCTCTGACCCCAGACCCTTGACTCCTGATTTTTCCACTGTCTTGTACTGCACTGTCTCCTCCACTCACCGCCTCAGAGCTCAGGGGCCTGCTCAGCTACACTCAGATACAGACAGCACACCCAGGTGAGGATTATTATCTAATAAAACAAAGGAAAACTATGAGTTTCTGTGCATGCATGTGAAGACACTTACATTTAAATCTTCCCTTAGCCACTAACTCCTTGTAGGACTCTTGTTAATCACAGGGCCTAGAGGCCAAGGAAAGTGACGAAGGCAAGCGAGGCATCCCAATATGTCTCCCTACTAGATCATGGATTTAAAGGGAGAAGGGACATTACTAGCAATCTAGCCTGCCCCCTCATTATTTTACAGATAAGGATGCTGAAGCCCAGAGGGGTTGAGTGAACTTGCCTAAAGTCACATAGGCAGTGAGAGAGGCGGAATTTGAACCCAGAACCTTTGACTAGATCCAGAGGTCTTTACACCATGCTTCTAAGAAGGCTTCTAAGCCTTCTCATCTTTACAACTATACTCAAACATAGACAATGATATTACATCATCTAAAACAAAGAACAACTGCTTGTTTGTATGTGTAGACACAAACTGGGATCTTGACTTACCCACTAATTCCCCCCAGGGTGGTCAAGATAAGGTTAGAACTGTTAGTTCTGAAAGGCATCTTAGAGATGACCTAATCCATTTTTGACAGATGAGGGCACTAAGGTCCAGAATGAATTAAATGATTTGATGTTGCTGTGACCACTGATGCCTCTCCCCAGTTTTACTCCCTCGACCAATGAAAGATGGTAAAGTCTTACAATAACTTACTACAGAGAGGAGACTAAGCAGAGAAGAACCTGAAACTTGTCACTGATCAAAGATCACTGCTCTGTTGGTTCTGACGCCAGAGAAACAGCATCCACTCAGACACAAGGAGGACACCACAAGACATGGCTATCTCTGTAGCAGCAGCTATGACCATGAGCAGGACATGCCTAATTCACAACAGCAAAGCATCGAAAGTAGGGGTCAACCCCTCCACACTGCAGGAGCAGGGACGGGGGGAGGGGGAGGGGAGGGAAGGGGAGGGGCTTCTGCAAAGGCGTCCTAGAAATCTTGATTCCTAGAACACCTACTCTGAAGAAATCACTCTGCATGCTGGGGAAGTAACATGGTAATTAAGAAGGAAATTTTTAAAAAAGGAGATGAATATGAGAGATATTGTGACTGACTTACTGGATCTTATAAGGGATACTGTCTTATAGAGTTGTCAGCATAAGGGAAATCACAGTTCAGCAACAATGATGGGGTAGGAGAGTTTGTTTACTTTTGGCATATAGCATCAAAACACATGATGATTTAGCCAATTAACGCCTTAGCCAGGGATCTGTTTACCATCAGAGTGTTAATCAATGTTATCTCTGATGCTTTTAGTGAAAGTGTAGTTTCAAAGGAAGGAAGTGAGGAAGGATATAGAACTTCTCCATCAATTCTTTAGTTTAATATCAAGTGTCAGAATCTCTGTGGCCCAGGGCTGCAGATATGCTCTAAGGGCCAAATTTAACATCCATTAATTATTGTTGATATAATGACACATTTCTCCATCAATATTTGTTTAGTTGCCAAGGAAATGACATTCAGGAATGTTTAGGGTAGGTGGGATTTGCTGACCTCAACCCCTGGATCCACCCTGTGCCCCTCACATCCAGGCTGTTCTCAGGACAACTGTTCCTACTGCCCATCTCTAGCAACATTCTGAATTGTTAGGAAAATAATGATTGCTGACATTTACGTGTTACTTTAAAGTTTGCAAAGCACTTTACATATATTTTTTTTTATTTGACTCTCAAAACAACCCTTCAAGATGGTAAACACCACAGACAAATATTATAATCACCATTTTACAGATGAGGAAATTGAATCCCAGGATGAGTGACTTCTCAATCCATAATCATACAGCTAATAATGCTAAAGCAGCATTTGATATTTTTAACTCAAAATCCGAGACTTTATCCACTACATCCTGACACAATGGATGGCATGTTGGGTCCGGAGTCAGAAAGACTCATTTTCCTGAGTTCAAATCTGGCCCCAGACACTAGCTGTATGATCATGGGCAAGTCAATTAACCCTGTTTGCCTTATTTTCCTCATCTGTAAAATGAACTGGAGAAGGAAATGGCAAATCACTCCATGATCTTTGCCAAGAAAGTCCCATATGGGTTCATGAAGAGTCAAACATGACTGAGAATGAGTGAACAACATCCTACCCTCTTTCTCCACAACTCATAGACCCAGCTGCTAGTGCCCTTCTCCCTAAATTCCTTGTACAAATTTCACATGTTTTTGTATACATATATATTTCATATGCTTATTTATATACATGTCTCTCTTGATGGGCTATAAACTCCTTCAAGGCAAGGGCTATTTTATTTTGTCTTTCTATTCCCAGAATCTAGGACAGTACCTGTCACACAGATGGCACTTAATAAATGCTTTAAGAGTGCTTGTTTGATGGACTGATGGATACATAATGTATTGAGGGGTACATCATACTGCCTCTTCCAGGATATCTGGAAGTCTTTAAACTTCCTATCCTTTAAAAGATCTATGAAACCAAGTAGAAGAATATTTTTGGTTTTCTCAAATTCAAACCCACTCATAATTAGGGATTTTTAACTTGACTCTTGCCATTTGTGAACTCTATTTGAAGCTAGCAAAACACAATTTCCTGCTTCATGTTATCTAATAGCCCTAAAACAGTTATTATTTAAGATAAACGCAAGTTAATCTAACATAGAGACATAATATCCTTTCAAATACAGGATTTGTAAGCTCAGGGGGGAAAGTATTTATAATGAGGTATAATGGGTTTCTCTAAACACAAAAATAGCATGGGATATTTTGCTAAACCTCAAATCCTATATTCTCATCCCCTATTTTAATCAATAGCTATTTTCAATTCTCCTTGGTTAATGGAGCTCCAGATTTAAAGGGTACAAAGAGGGATAGAGAGGAGAGACAAATAAAAGGAGATGAAACCATAACAGGAACACTTAACTAATGGAGGACTGTGACCCAGATGTTCTCTATATTCACTAAGAACAAATCTTAATGAGCTTTAATTCCAATGGAAGGCATTTAGGTTTTATTTCAAGAAACACTTATCATATTGTATTGTATTTCAAGTTACTAAGTTTTCATCTAATATTGTATTGGGAGTTACTAAGGGGAGATGTTGCCTTTTCTTCCCAGAACATTCTTAAAATGAAGGTTAACCTCTGCTATTACTCAGGCCCACTATCACCAGTTCTCCCTTTGAGGGGATAAATATCCTGCACATATGAACATTTGAAAGTTTCCATCTTCTCTGGCTCCAGGTGTGGTCACTGTGCAGCCGGGTACTTACAGAATCACAAATCCAATAAGGACTTCAGATCTTATCTAGTCTAAACCATATAGAAATAGAAATTGCCTCTACAACACTGCTGATAAGTGGTCATCCAGTCTCTACCTAAAGACTCCTCTCTTGAAGGAAAATCAACCATCTCCCAAGGCAGTCCATTCTATTCTTGAATAGCCCTAATGCCTAGGAAGTTTTCCCTTACAATGTACTTCCATCAATGCTCCTGGTTTCTCCTCTGGAGTCAAAGAGAACAAATCTAATACTTCTTCCATGTGACTGTACTTCAATTCTTTGAAGCCACCCATCATGTCCCCATTTATCCTCTCTGAGTGGGGCTTGGCATTGGATGAGCAAGTACCCTCACTATGTAGGTGTTTAAATTTAAATGGTACCAGTCTCTATATAGAGACTTCTGATCTTGAAGCCTGTGCCTAAAAATTCACAGAGAAAGGGTCAATTTCGCATATGAGGGGATAGTTAAAAATGAAGATGCTATACTATGTTTAGTTCAGAAAAGTATATAAGCTAAAAATACAATTTTCTCAAGAGAAAACTACTTCCTAGCTCTTCCATTATCAAAAATGGGAATGTGTCCAAGCTTTAGCAAAAGAAAAACAAACCTCAGCTTGAGTTATCATGGATCTTACCTCATATACGGAAGTATGAAAACAATAGTTGACAATGATACAACACTTTCAAGTCTACAAACTGCTTTGCATACTTCATTTCAATAGAAACTAACAACTAAACTAATTTTGAGACAACTGTTATATGTATTGTTATTCATCCAATTTTACAGTTGAGAAAATGGAAGAGGTTAAATGACTTGCCCATAGTCATATAACTCATAAATGACCAAGGTAGTTATTTGAAAAGAAAAACAGCCTTTTGGACTGTAAGCCCTACACTATATCAACTACATCACCCTGCCTCTCACTGTGAAGACATGTATCAATGTTCTAGGTGATATGCAATTCCTTCCATTTCTTTTTTTTCTCATTGCTATCGCTAGCACTCCTAGTACAATACTGAATAATACTGGTGACAATAGGCATCCTTGTTTCATTCTTGATCTTATTTGGAAGGCTTCTAGCTTAGTCCCATTGCAAATAATACTTTCTGATGGCTTTATGTAGAGGCTTCTTTTCATTTTAAGAAAAAATCCATTTATACCTATTCTTATGATTTTAATAGGAATGAATGTTGTATTTGATCAAAAGCTTTTTATGCATCTATTAATATAATAATGTGATTTTTGTTACATTTGTTATTGATATAATCAACTATGTTAATCGTTTTCCTTATATGAAAACAACCCTGCATTCCTGGTATAAATCCCATTCGGTCATAATATAAAATCTTTCTGATATATTGTTATAATCTCCTAGCTAGTATTAGAACTTTTATATCCATATTCATTAAGGAAATTTGTCTATAATTTTCTTCATCTGTTTTTGCTCTTCCTCATGTAGGTATCAGCACCATAATTGTTTTATAAAAGGAGTTTAATAGGACCCCTTTCCTATTATTCCAAACAATTTATTTAATATTGGAACTGGCTGATCTATAAATGTTTGGTAGAATTCACTTATAAATCCATCTGTTCCTCATGCTTTTTTCTTATGAATTCATTTATGGCCTATTCAATTTCCTTTTCTAAAATATATTTATTTAGAAATTCTATTTCCTCTTCTGTTAATCTGGGGTGCTCATGTTTTTGCAAGTATTCTTCCATTTCACTTAAATTGTTAAATTTACTGACATATAATTGCACAAAATAATTCCCAATAATGGCTTTATTTCCATCTTCATTAGTGGTACATTCACCCTTTTAATTTTTAATACTAGTGATTTGGTTTTCTTGTTGTTTTGTTAAATACTATTATCCCAATGGTTTATCTAGTTAATTAATGTTTTCATAAAACCAACTCCTAGTTTTGTTTATTAATTCAATTTTCTTCCATTCAATTTTATTAATCTAACCTTTAATTTTCAGTATTTCCAATTTGGTGTTTAATTGGGAGTTTTTCATTTGTTCTTTTTCTAGTTTTTTTTAATTGCATAGCCAATTCATTGATCTGTTCTTTCTCTATTTTATTGATGTAAATATTTAGAAATATAAATTTTCCTCTGATTACCCACTTTTGCTGCATCCCATAAGTTTTGATATGTTGTCTCATTATTATCATTTTCTTTGACAAAACTGTTTATTTTTTGTATGGCTTGTTCCTTAACCTACTTGCTCTTTAAGATTAGGTTATTTAGTCTCTAATTTTTAATCTGTTTCCATAGTCCATTATTAAATTTAATTTTTATTGCATTATGATCTGCAAAGAATGTATTAAATATTTTTGCCTGTCTGCACTTAACTATGAAGTTTTATAACCTAATATATGGTCAACTTTTGTAAAGATTCTATGTATTGCTGGGAAAAAGCTACATTCCTTTCTATTCCCTTTCAGTACTCTCCAGATGTCTATCATATCTAGTTTATCTAAGAGTCTATTAATCTCCTTGAATTCTGTCTTATTCATTTTCTTGTTAGATTTACCTAGCTGTGATAAGGGAAGATTGAAATTCCCCACTCTTTTAGTTTTGCTATTTCATTTATCTTTTCCTCTAAAAATCTGAATACTGTAGCATTTGGCACATCTATGGTTAGTACTGATATCACTTCATTATCTATGGTACCTTTTAACATAATATAGTTTCCCTGCTTATCTAATTTAATTAAATCTATTTTAGCTTTAACTTTGTCTGAGATTATGATTGCTACCCCTGCTATTTTTGCATCAGCTGAAACATAATAAATTCTACTCCAGCCCTTTATTTTTATTCTATGTGTGTCTCTCATTTTTAAATGTGTTTCTTTTACCATATCACCACATACTGCCAGGTTCTGGTTTTTGATCCATTCTGCTATCCATTTCTGTTTTATGGGTGAGTTTATCCCATATTCCACTAGTTGTGTATTTCCCACCATCATATTTTCCTTACTGTTTATCCTTTTCTCTCTCATTCTTTTTACACTCCTCCTCCTCAGAAATCTAATTTGCTTCTGACCGCTGCCTTCCTAATCTGCACACCCTTCTAAGGGTCCCTCCTTATACTATCCTCTTGCTCTCCTATTTCTCTATAAGTTAAGAAAAATTCTATGCCCTACTAAATGTAAACTCAGTTCGGATGAGAACAAGGTTCCCACACTACTCACACTCCACTCCATTCTCCTCTCCACTGCAACAAGTCTTCCATTCACACATCTTTTGTATGAAATAATTTGCTCCATTAAACTTCTATAAAAGAAGTAAAAGCAAAATTACATCAGAAGAGATTGCATAAGGTCGTATATTCTTTAGTCTAATCTTTGACCCTTCTCTTTCCTTCCTCCTTACCCCTACCCTCATCATTCTACCTTTGAAATATTTTATTCCTCAGCTCTCATCTTCTCCACTCCAATCTTTATTTCAATAACTGAGCCAAGTCTCTTCCTATTTATCTACTTTCCTTTTGCTTGTTTGGTCTTGATCAGGAGCCATCCCCAGTCATCCTGATCTATCTGGCCACTGGACCCAGATGGCTGTGGAGGACAAAGTGAGGCTGGTGACTTTGCACAGCCCTCCTTCACTCAGATCCAATTCACTTGCAAATCATGTCATCATCATCTTGAAGTCATGGTCCTCTTGGAAGAACAAAGGCACCCACACAAAAAAACTGGCCATGTAAACTTGAGCAAGTTACTTAACCCCAAATGCTTAAAAAATAAATAAATAAATAAATTTGATCTTTCAACCAGCTCTCAATTCACCCATCCTATTCATCTATCCAGTCCATATCTCTCTCCATCTTGTCCACAAAAGTTATCCCAAGAAACTTTTTCAAGGTTTTATTGAAATCTGCATGTATCTCACCCATGTTTTCCTTTGTCTATCAGTCAAATAACCCTGCCAAACAAGGAAATTAGTTTAGACTGGCATGACTTGTTCTTAGTAAATCATTGCTGGTTCACAGGGCTCACCACTTCTAAGGGTTCACAAGCCATGCTTTATCTGTTCTGCAATTTTTCCAGGAATCAAGCACACCAGGTAATGGTTTGAGGGCTTCTTTCTAAAATTCTGCTATGTTTGCCCATCTCCAGTCCTACAGAGCCTCTCTTCTCCATAATTTCTACAACATAGCATCAATAATCACATTGAAATATTCATTCAGCACCTGTCTAGTGTATAATTAACTGGTATCAAATGACTTGAGCTCACTGATGGCAACCACAGAACACTCTCACTATCTATCTCTTCATTTGTCTTGGGTTTCAGTTCCCTCTTTACCAGTTGAACTAAAGTTCCTTCCAATTATAAGAGGCAACAGTTACTAAACAGACATATTCTTTCAAGACCTCTGCTTAGCACCATATATTCATAGTCACTTGTCCCAAACTCCAAGATAAGCAAAATGTGATGGCCAACAAACATAGATCTAACAGGATGGGGAAAAAAATGAAGCGAACCTCTCATCCTGACACAAGGACAAAGTGCCTCTCAGATTCTAATCACACAATTAACTTCCCTTGAAGTTTTGAGAAAGGCATTTAACATATTTTCCATGACTCTGCTATGAGAACAGGATAAAAATATTTCACTCAGTTACAAACCCAGGAAATATAGCATGAAATATAGCATCCTTCATGGATGAAGGTGATACTGCTAACCCTGGTCTGGAGGACATTCAATTCCCAGGAGTGAGGAAAGGGATGAATTTTATTGTTTCACCCCTCCTCACTCTTCCTGAATCCCTTTGTGATCAATCACAAATCAGGCTCATTAGAATTTCACATCTGCTAGGTCTCATCCAGCCAAACTGGTGGTTGAGGTTAACTGAAAAATGTGTTGTTGTGGAACTGAACAAAATCGCTGGCTGACCCAGAGATTGTATCACTATCTTGCTCCCAGTTGTGCAATGGAAAAACCATAATCAGTCCCCTACTATTAAAGTTTATCAGTCAATTCCATAGGATATTGCAGGCAAGAGTATAGTGAATATCTGCTATTAAGCAGGATACACACATAAAGTCTATCCCAAAGCTGCAGATGGGTCTTAAGTTCACTCAGTCATCTTCACTGGTAGACAAATAACCCACCACACATACCAACAGATCATTTCAACATTAAAATCAAGCAGATAATTGATTCTAGGTATGGGTTACTGTAAAGCCAAGCACAAAGCAGCTTTCCAGAGGACTGCTGCTGTGAACAGCTTTCAAGGTTCTGATTACACAGTATAGTGAACATTCTATTTATTCAATAACAAATCAGAACAAAACATTCACAGAGAATCAAGGTACAGCATTCACAATGTTACAACTTACCACAGAAAACCAAAAAGCATTCACAATGACTTATCACTAAAATGGCCACATAATTTTCACCAAAGCGGTCACAATAGTTTTCAACAAAGTACAATTATTTAGTATCTCAATCATTCAATCATCCTTAAGGAGGCTTCCTTAAGGGTCACAAAATACAATAGTCAAAGTTTTCCACTCGTGGGGCACACTAAATTACAAATCAGTCACTTTTCAGTCATCAGTCACTATTCAATCTTCAGTCACTACTCAGTAACCTCTTAAGGGGTAGTGAAAAATACACATCCACCCCTTGGTCACAAGTAAATCACAATCTTCTCAGTCAGTATACAATATCCAAGTAAAGTCTTCTTTCAGCTTGAGCTCTCAGCTTCCATGGTTCCTCTTCCATGGTCCTAGTTTCAACTGTCATATGGGTTCAAAGGCAGGCAGGTCCAGTTCCTTGTCCAGTCCTTAATCCAGTTCCTGTTCTATATTGAAGCTCACAGTGTCCAGTCCACCTCAAGTCCTTCACAGTTCCTGTTTCTGGGAAGACAAAGCTTAACAGAGCCACAATAATATTTATACACATTGCTGGCACCATCATCAATTCATTATCTGCCTATGAAATCAACTCAGACCCATCAACAAGGTCTGAGAACTCATCACAAATCACCAATATAGAAATCAACACAGACCCACAAATAAGGTCCATGAAGTCAGCACAAATCATCAGTAAAGTCTTAGGACCACTAAAACCCTCCTCCAGGACTTCTGTACACATACAACCAGAAAATCTTCTTTCAGGGCTTCCAGTAAGGTCCCAGGGCTTCTGTAGAAAGTATCACAAACAAACATCAACACAGACAGAGGAGACAAACAGAGTGCCGGAATGCCACAAGTTTTCTCCTTCTTGATTCTGCCACCACAAGAGTCTTCTTCTCAGTTCCTGCTGCCTCCAGCCCTGGGGCTCTCCTTCTTATAGTTATTAGCTCCTCCCCAGGAGTTCACAAGTTGTGGAGTTCACATGTTCTGTTTCTTAACAGACTGAAACAAGGTGTGAACCACTTCTGTGCTTGCCATTACAGTTACCTGTTTATTGTCAGGGCAAAGATTATATTTAGCCACAACCTGGTGTCTATCAAACAGCCCTAGTTCAGAAAACACTGACCACTCTGAATGGGAAAATGACTAGAAATAATGTTCTAAGAATTGGATGCCTCATCAAAATTAGGATCATCAGAAGTTCATATCTGCTAAGCCTAAGTATATTTGTATAGCTAGGCACCATACCATTCAATGAAATCAAGTGAACAGTGGCATTATATACATGAAACAGCAAATAGAGAGGGATGGTATATACCTAGTGAAAATGAGATCCATGGGGCGGCCAGGTAGCACAGCAAGTAAGAGCACCGGCCCAGTGTCGGGATGACCTAGGGGATCGAATCCGGGCTCAGACACTTAGCATCCACCCAGAACACCTGGCCGTGTAAACTTGAGCATGTTACTTAACCCCAATTGCTTTAAAAAAAAAAAAGAAAAGAAAAAGGAAATGAGATTCAACTGGAGAATATTCCTTTGTCACAAGAGTTGCACAGAAGATGGGTAAAGGTTCCCTGCCTGCTTCTGGCCGACTGCATGGGTATGAATGACTCACTGTTGTGGGGGCTCAGAGTTCTGAGATGACAAAGCCTGCTGTTGCCAGACATGTGTGACTCAGCACCAAAAGGACCTGGCACTTTGGGATGATGCAGTGAGCCCTCAGTGGTCCCTCGGTCTTCACCCCACCCTGAGACAGTGACA
This sequence comes from Petaurus breviceps papuanus, assembly GCF_028583685.1. Taxonomy (NCBI): domain Eukaryota; kingdom Metazoa; phylum Chordata; class Mammalia; order Diprotodontia; family Petauridae; genus Petaurus; species Petaurus breviceps. The sequence continues at coordinate 21,559,888 of NW_027185784.1, forward strand.
GGATCTTGGAATGCTTTGTCATTTTAAAAGAAGAGACATTTTCCAGTCCCCACTCTTCCTTTGACCCTCCCATATGGCAAGTAGCACTATCACCAGACATCTCATGAGGGGATGGAGGAATCACCCTTGATCTGTAGACACAGGCACTCCCATTTAGAGCATGGACACAACTGGATAAGCCTGTGCCTGGGATGCCTTTTCCACTTTGTTTTTTGTTGTTTTAGTTAGTTTGTTTTTTAAATTAATGTGTGCAGGCTTGAAGGTGAGCTTGTGAGTTTGAGAGACCCTTGGTCCACTGAGTGGAGCTGACTGGGAGGAAGGAACATACTTAATTGAAGAAAATTAAATCAGAAGACATAGAGCTAAAGCTTTCTGGACAATACAGAACCAACGTGAAACAGAGAATGCCTATTCAGCAATCCCATAGACTGCTTCATGTTCCAATGTTTGTGACTCAACCTCCTGCAAGAGTAGATATAAATTATTTAATTCATTCTGTCAACACATATTCTTGATTTTCATGACTACATTAGCATTTCTTTCATGTGTATGAGATAAATACCTGACCCATATTTAATCCATATTGTGTACTGAATACCTTTGTACTCTGACCCTTTTCAGGGAACTCATAAACAGGAGCAGTTACCGATGATTTAAATAATTTTTCTCTAGGGTGTATGGATGTCTTGGTGGTTACTAAAATGGGCTAAAGAGTGCAAAAGGGTGCTTAGTCCTCATTGAAGGGCAGGCTTCTCCCAAGGATGAACCTGATCTGACTCTGTGTATGGACATGGCATAGAGCAGCCCCTAATAAATAACAGAGTGGGCACAGTGACCCAGCCTGGTGAGCCTGGAAATTGTTACTGATACTAAAAGTATGAAGGAGACAGGTGGCCTAGGTTTCCAGATACATTGCTCCCCATTTATCTACCACTTCTCTTCCATGGCCATCTTTTGCCTCTGTCTCTTTACCTGGACAGCCCACCATACCTAGAATGCCTTTTCTCCTCATCTCGGTATCTCTAAAGTCCTTCCTCAAATGCCTCCTCCAACACATGGCTTTTTCTGATCCCTCCTCTTTCCCCCATCCCAATCCTAGAAATTGCTTTGTATTAACTTTTTACAAACCTTTCATTTACTTTTCTGTATACATGTTGTGTCCCCACAGTAAGCTCCTCCAAGACACCCACCCACCTCCCACAGCTGTTGTGAGAATCAAATAATAAAATATTTGTAAAGCACTCCAAAAATATCAAAGTACTACATAAATGTCAATTATTGTTATTGTTATTTTATGCCAAGCTGTCTTACATGTAACAATAATACTAAAACTCAAATGGATATTTTATTTCGTCAGTGTGTATCTTCCCTCCAACAATACAGACCACAAACCATCTATATTCGCCCATCTTGGGCAGGTCCACATTTGTCCACATCATCCCATAAGTTTGCTACAGGGGATCCACTTACATGCTAGGAGATTCTCCATCAGTTGCTCCTGATATAGCAAGGATATCAGTGGAAATTTTATACTGTCCATCAGTTATCCCTCACTTTTGGCACATGATCAGTTCATCTTTTTTTAACTCATACATAAAATTTCTGGTATCTTTTACTCTAGCTCTTCTTGGTTTCATATTTTATATTATATATTACATATATAATTATGTATTATATATCACATTACATAATATTATATATTACAACATCATTATGTATTTCTTCTTTGTTTCAAATGGTTGCCACATGCAAAGAATTAACTACCCAGTGGCTAGCCTTACCCCGCACCTTACCATCACCCTTGGAGGCTGGCCACTGAGGGATGCATTTTTTGGATGTGGCAACCATATAAAACAAAGAAAAATACAAAGGGCCCCTGATCCCTTGTAGCTTCATTCATTTCTGCAGCAAATGGGAAAGTTAGGAGCAAAGTGCACTAAAAATCATAGGTTTTAGATCATCTAGAAATGCTAACTTAGTGAATGGTCCTCTAAACGTGAGACCCTTGTCCAATGGGCCCTTAAATAAGTAACTGAATCATGTCACTCTCAAAAACTGCACTCTGAAGAATAAACACTGAATGGGATACAGAAGACCATAGTTTTAATACTATGCTTTGAAATAGCACCACCAATTTCCACCATCAAAAAAAAGTACTTAAAGTATGACAAAATCATTACATAGTAATTCCTCCAAAAAGTCCTTTCAACTCCAAAGGAGCAGACAACATAACTTTCATTTCTCAGAAAGAAACACTGAAGCAAAAAAAGAAAGGTGATTTACCAAATTTCCTAAACTGAATCAAAGGCAGGAACAAAATCCTAACCCAGATCATTTAATTCAGTGTCCAGTATGAGGGACTAAATCCATTGACTGATGTTACCTCTCCATATAACTAGTGAGCCCAAGTCCACACTGAAACACCTTCACTCTTACTAACATTAAGCCAGAAAACACCTCGTATTCTAAGTGTATACCAAGACCCACATCCTCTTGCCCAAAGAGAATCATGGAATCCTAGAATGCTTTTGAAGCTGGAATGAACCTTAAAGATCACATACTCCAAACCATTTATTTTGCAGATGAGTTCATCAAGGTGTGGAGAGGGTAAACCCAAGGTCACTCATATGAAAACACTGTACTCTGAGTTTAAAAGTAGAAGCCCCCCTCTGTTCATACTCTGCTACAAAACAGAAGTGAAGTCCTTGTCACCAAAGGAGATGGAAAACTTCCCACACCCATCTCCACCTCCACTTCCATGCCTTTCTTCTAGATTTCATCTTGCATTTCCTCCCACCCTACCCTTACCTCCACTCTGCTGAGGACATACTGGAAGAACATTATGAACTTGCTAGAGCATCAAAAAAAATTGATTATGGAGAGCAGCTCGGGTGAAGAATGTAATTGAGCTAATGTGTCTCTAACTAAAGAGTAATGAACATGGTAGGTAGGGGAAAGACGGGGAGAAAATTTGTAACTCAAAATCTTGTGGAAATGAATGACGTAAACTAAAAATAAACATAAAATTCAATTAAAAAAAGAGTAATGAACAAATGCTTAGAGGGTTTATTATTATTAAAGGACTTGCTCCACGCACCCCCCTCCCTCCACTCCTCAGTCTTACACCATCCCAAGTGGCAGGGTTTCTTATCTCTGCTTTTGCAGTATCTGGAAAAGCCCAGTAACTGATCATCAGTCTCTCATGCTTGTAGTAAAGTGGAGTTCCAGGAAAACCAGCCAAAAGATTAGAGAGGGAAGGAACATAGAGGGGGAGGCTGCAAGCGAACTGTTTAGTGTCCAGACTGGCCTCACCACAGGAGCTAGACTGGAGGTGAGGAGGGACGCCTTGCCATGCACAGTCCAAGGCCAGTCTCAATCTTTCCTCCCAGGGAATAAGTGAACAGAGGGCAGCCCCTCCCTGATGGCTACCAATTTGTACTTCATTAGTAACAATTTCTCCTTTGTGAATGTCCGTGAGAAATCACAGTTTGAGTAACTTAATTGGTGCTAAATGGACTAGGGTACTTGGAGAACAAGCAAAATCCATAATCATCTAAAATATTCATAGAATGTCAGACCTGAATGGGGCCCTAGAGATCATCTGGTTCAAATGCTTCCAGTGGCTAGGAGGTACAATGGATAAGATACTTGAGTCAGGAAGATGTGAGTTCAAATCTAGCCTCAGGCACTTGCTAACTTTGTGTCCTTGAGCAAATCATTTGACCACTCTCAGACTCAGATTCGAGGTCTGCAAAATGGGGATAATAATAGCACTCACCTCACAGGTTTGTTTTGAGGACCAAATGAGAGGGTATACAAAGAGCTTTGCAATCCTAAAGCACTATACAAATGCTGGCTATTATTTTACAGGTGAGGAAATTGAGGCTCAGAGAGAGTAAGTAAATTACCTAAAGTCAATGGCTGAGTGGGACTAGAACCCAGTCCTTTTAACTCTTAGACCAGTGCCTTTTCCACATCACTGTGGTGTGGGCAAAAACCCAAGAACCAGCACATGGGCCTAGCAGAAGAGAGCGAGACACAGGCACTAAACACTGGTGGAATGGCGTCTTGAAACCAGTGGTAACAACTAGTTTCTAGATGATGTCTGCAAATGTTATTGTATGATACTTCACTGAAGTGCTGCAGGAAACACTGAGAAAGTTATGAGATTTCTTATCAAATTCCTCCACTTGTCAAACTGCCTTACTTCGTAGTTGACTTGAACTTAATCTCCTTATTTGCAAAGATGAAGGTGAAAGGGTGACATGGGGGAGGCATATGAGCAATATTTGTGCCTTACCAGCCTTACAAAGATGGACTTAGAATAAATGAAGTAGCCAAGGTACAGCAGTATACACCTACAATCCCTGTTGTTGTTGAACCTGGGGCTGATGGACTGCTTGAGTCTGGGAGTTCTGAGATGCAGTAGGTCTAAATCCAAATGGGTGTCTATACTAAATTCAACATCAATATGGTGGTGGGGAGAGGGGAAGGAAGGGCAATACCACAATATTCAGGGAGGGGGGAAGCAGCCCAAATCAGAAACAGAGCAGGTCAGAGTTTCCATATCAATCAGCAATAGAATCAGACCTCTGAGTAGCCATTTCCAGCCTGGAGATAAGGATACCTTATATTCATCCATACATAGATAGACAGGTTAGAGATAGATAGGTAGATAGATAGATAGATAGATAGATAGATAGATAGATAGATAGATAG
>NW_027185784.1:21564616-21657287 GCF_028583685.1 Petaurus breviceps papuanus
TAGATAGATAGATAGATAGATAGATAGATAGATAGATAGATAGATAGATAGATAGATAATAGCTAGACAGATAGATGGATGAATGAAACAATGTAGATGGCCACTGATTTAAGAAAAGTTAAATTGTGGTACTTGAATATAATGGAATATTACTGTACTAAAAGAAATGAAGAATGTAATGAATACAGAGCATAGAATGATTTATATAAACTGATGAAAGTGAATTGAGCAGAGTCTAAAAAACAACATACTCAATGACTGCCAAATGGAAATGGAAAAAACTATCACCACAAAATAATTAATAAGGAATGCTGCAAAATTACAAAGAACAAGCTTGGCCCCCAAGGAGAAATATGAGGAGAGCACTCTCTCTTCCCCTCCGCAGAGGTGGGAAAAACACAAATATGGAACACTGCATATATAGATTTTTTTCAATGCATTGATCAGTTTTGCTAAATTTTTTCTTTTCCTTTTTTCTCAAAAAAATTCATAAGGGATGACTCTCTAGAAAGGAAAGGGATAGAGGGAAAAATCAAGGTGACGTCAAAATCAAAATTTTGTAAATAAAAATTTACTTTAAAGAATGCCTCTATTTATGAGAAGAAAGGACAGTTTGGCTAGTCCAAGTGAAGACCATTGGTAGGGACCATTAACAAGTCTTTTCTCTAGCAGGACAATACAAATCTGATTGATCTGACAAACTCACCAAGACCAGAGCTTCACCCCAGGGTGCCAATGTAGAGAAAAATGTGCTTTCTCCCTGAAGGCATCACCACTGCTGCTTGGCACCTCATGGTTACTCACCACTCTGTACTACATACCCTGTAACTGACCTTGGACAGCCACTACCAAGGTCCTATTACTGGTCTATCTATCCCTTCATCTAACTCTCCAGGACCAAAGGTCAGATTCTCTGAGGAATAAAACACCCCCTCTGCTAATATGACTACATCCACAATCATACTGTTTCCACCACATACCCCTACTAAACCAAGACTACTCCATGATGGTCACATCATGGATGGTGGATGGTGCCTGACCCTATCCTCATAAAAACAGGAGTGAAAGTAGTAAGGTTGTGAAATAGTTCCGTTCATGTTTAGTCTCCCTATGCTAAACATCTGTGCTTGAGGACACAAGGGGCCTATAAGTTTGTGCCTTAGTACAGAATTCATCCAACTCCATCAGCTGCTAACACCATGAAGCCTTGGGGAGAGTCATCCAGGAACTGGTTTATGCTGACCCTGCACTTCTGCAGCATATCTATACCCCCAAGACAAGAGAGATGCAATTACTGTGAGCGGCTGTGCAGAGTGTGATGAGATTGAACGAAAGTGAGATCACGTGCTCGTGTGCACTGGGGAAGACCTTGCAATAACACCAGCTCATATTTATATAATGACCCAGAGTCAGGCTTCTGTCATAACAACTCAAGAAGATAGGCAATGTTGGTATTATTCATGGGCCACGTGTCTATCGGGAATTAGCACTAGAAGGGATTTTAGAGGTCTTCTGTTTGAATACTTTCTCGATTTGTGACCCTGGCTAAGTCACTGAACTTCTGATTGCCTCAACTTCCTCAGTTGTAAAATAGGTATATCAAAAACATCTCTCTTACAAGGTTGTTGTAAGGATCAAATGTATCATATTTATAATAGCACAGCACCTGGCACATAGTAAGCACTGTATAAATACTCATTCTTTTCCTTCCTTTCCATTTTCTCCCCAGTTGTGTCCTCAATCTCTTTTGCTGGATCATCATCCATGTCATGCCCAATAACTGTGGGTGCCCCCAACACTTTACCCAGGGCCTCTTCTCTTTTCTTTCTATAATCTCTTCCTTGGTGATCTCATCAGCTCCCATGGGTTCAGATATAATCTCTATTCAGATAGTTCCCAGAGCCATTTATCCAGCCCTAATCTCTCTCCTGAGTTCCACTGTCATATCAACAACTGTGCTTTGGACATTTTGAAAAGGATGTCCCTTAGTCATCTCAAAGTCAACATGCTCTAAATGGAACTCATTATCCTTCCCCCTAAGCCCTTCCTTTTCTGAACTTCTTTATAACTGATTAATGGACCACCGTGCTCCCTGTCGCTGAGATTTGAGTATAACATGGAGACTGTGAAGAGATAATGAGCTCTGTTTCAGACCTCTGCTTAGGACACATGGTGACCTGGTAGGGCACAGGGTAGCGTGCCCCTGCACCACCCAGTGACTCACAGTTATCCTCCCTTGAAAGGTGCTAGGGATTAAGCAGAAAGGTTGTGTGATTGAACGTTCTGTATGAACCATCAGTTTCAGTTCCTCAGACCATTCGAATACTTTTCACCACAGTACCAGTCACTCATGGCTAGAGACAGATTCACCAAGCCTTCATATGGTAGATGGAAATGAAGTAAGAAAGACTGTTTATTCTCTATATAATCCACTAGGAAAAGAAAATCTGTGCTTTTTTTTTTTTTGGCTTTTTGGAGGGGGAGAGGGCAGGGCAATTGGGGTTAAGTGACTTGCCCAAGGTCACATGGCCGGATTTTAACTCAAGTCCTTCTGACTTCAGGGCCCGTGCTCTATTCACTGCGCCACCTAACCACCCCTAAATCTGTGCATTTTCTAAGGATGGCCTTCATTTGCCAATCTCCCCATTACAGAAGCACATATTGTTTGAAAGGCACTGTGCTAAATGCTAGAGCTACAAAGACAGAAATTCAAAAGGTCCCTGCTCTTGAGGAGTTAACAGTCTCTTGGAGGACTATAACACACATATAAGTAAATAAATCCAAAGTAGTGATACATCCAGCTTCCTGAACAGTTTTATCAGCTCTGCTGAAGTCAGGTGGCAATAAAGGGTCTCCAGTAATAAGAGCAAATGCCAGAACTAAAGCAAAACTGAAACTGTCCTAGGCTCTACTAACAATGGAATGAAAGGATGATGCTAGGATACTCAAGCAGCTACTGTATGCCAAGCCCATGAGGCATGCTCACCAATGGGGTGATTAGGAAAAAATACTGCAAAGAGATACTGAAACGCATGCAGTAATGTGGCACATCTTTAGACAGGTACAAGGGATGGCAAGCAGACCGAGCATCCTGGAGCATCTGTGGACAGACACAAAGTATGGCAAGCAGAGAGAGCATCCAAGAGTGTTACTATCGGGAACAGAGGATGGAAGAAGGGCAACATTCCTCTCCAGCTCAGATTTCAGACTGACCATGAACTGAAGGGTCAGAGGAGCAAACAGCGACAAGCTCAGTCAAACAGTGGTAGTAGCAAAGCAAGAAGCATTCCTTACATGGGTGGTATATAGAAGAGTCTTGGTCATGAATCTGGTTTGTTGTTTTGTTTTGTTTTTCCACTCATTCACATACACAAAGAGAATGAGCATTCTTAGGAACGTCATATTTTAACATAGTCACTTACTGATGAATTTAATTTCTTTTTATGGTTTTTGTTTGTTTTGGCACTAGGGAGTTTGTTGCAATTTCTCATGTTTTATCTCTTTCTACTTGTTAACATTATTTTCATCTCAAAGTTCTCTCTCACTCTCTCCCTGTTTCTTGGTGTCTCTGTGCCTCTCTGTCTCTTTCTCTCTATCTCTCCTTTTCTATCTTGAATTCACTGAGGGAATGTGATCATTTTCATAAAATAGATGTCAGGTACTGCAATGTAATGCAGTAAATTTGGAGTCAAAGCAAATGTCGAATCCTAGATCTTCCAATAATTCACTGTGTGACCTTTGGTAAATTGCATAACTTCTCTGGCTCTTCATTTCTTCATATATAAAATAAGAGTTAAATTACATTAACTTCAAATTTCTTTCCAGCTCTAAATTAATTATCCTAATGTATGGGTAAAGGAGGTATGGAATTGGTCCCTTACCAACTCCTAATCCCAGATGTAATCACAGATAGTAAGGGAAGAGAACTGATATTGAGATCTCAGATGAATGACCTGCTTAACCAAGATAGTACAATCAGGGAAGAACATAACAAGAAGTGTATTAAGGTCCTGTAGCACTAGAGAACATGCGTACTTTACCACCATTATAATCTAAGTTTGTGCCCATTTGTCCCATAGATGCTGTGTGTATTTATAGGAGAATGCCCTAGATTTGAAGGAGGAATGATTTGTAATTACTGTTTTTTACTATACTACCCTAGTAAATGTTTTTGCTTTTAGCTCATTGTATCTACTATATGACTGTTAAGGGGAAGCTCACCAGTGGGGGTTCTGGAAACATAGTTATAGGAAATGGTGACCTTTGAACTTGAGAGTAGCAGTCACCCTCTGGGAACCTAGAAGAGGATTCCTTAGCACTTCCCAGGATGAATATAATTTGGGAGAGTAACCCAGCTCAGGGACTACATAAATATGAATATAAATATAAATATGTATGCATACAGAAAGAGAAATAGAAATATAGATTAACAGACAAAAAAAACCAAAGAAGATCAGCTCAGGGAATAAAGTATATGACTGTCATGCTATATTCTTCCCTAATCAGATCACACCTGGAGTATTATGTTCAGTTGTGAGTGCTATGGTTTAGGAATAACAATGATATGCAGGAGAATTACAGAGGAGGGCAACAAGGATAGTGAAGGACCTCAAATTATATTAGGATCAATTGGAAAAAAAACTGAGCACAGTTAGCCCAGAGAAGAGAAAGTTCAATGTAGACATGAAAGTTATATTGTCATGTGGACGACTGATCAGACATGTCAGAATTATTTTGCTTGGCCCTACAGAGCAAAACTAAAATCAATGGGTAGAAGTTGAAAGGAAGTAAATTTAGGGCTGGTATCAGAAATATTTTCTTTAGTAATTAGAGGTATCCACAAATGGAATGAGCTACTCTGGATAGTAGTGGGTTCCTCTCACCCCTGACTAGAGATGGGTGACCACTTCTAAAATAGGTTGTAGAAAAAATTCTTTGTTATCGGTTGGGCTATTTGGCCTAGGAGGTTCCTTGCAAAAGCTCATTTCTGTGACGACGAGAGAAGCATATGCTAGCAAACTATTGTGTTCCCATCATCTACTTTCCATGATAATTAATGCATATACTCATTTTGCTAAAGATGACTTTATTTCAAACACACTAAGAACAATATAGACTATGCTTCTGAGAGCAAAGCTTTTATAGCTGAAGAATTATCTTTCTTTTAATTGGTCTAGTTTAAGTCTTTTTGAATATCAGCTATTTTCATTCCTTAGCACTTCCAAAAGTAGACTCTAAAAGAAAATAATTGGCCAACAGAGCCCAGTTGTACCAATCATCACTGTCATCATCATCATCATCATCATGGATTTAATGGTCATTTATTTTAATTACAAAAAATTATTTTTGACTAGACCTGGTCAGTTCCAAGATACTTTTCTCAGCCCAGTCCTAACATCTTTCTCCGCAACCCCTATGAATATAATAATAATAATAACTAAAAGGAATAAATGCACACCAAAGAGACCCAGCTTTTAAATTCTTTACTTTGTCCTAAAAGAGTTAGTTTTTCCATGATCAGTTCAGTTGTTCCAAGCCAAGATAGAGGCCTCAAAATATAGCAGAAGAAGCATTCACTGGCTCTGGGATCAGAGGACCTGGGGCTTAAGTTCCATCTCTAAGGTTTATCTGTGTCACCTTCCCCTCTCCAGCCACCACTGCTATCCCACATAAATTACTATAAACCTCTCTCTTATGCAATGACACATCTCAGTGATAATAAGTAACATTTAAGATGATTTGTTTTTATTTTCTGAAGAAATTCAGAACAGATACTAATACTGTTATATTCCCTGATGTGTTCCACTGGCTTTTCAACAGAAGTGGAGAGTTTTTTATGGAAATTTTTAATGATGTGGGTTTTGAGGGAGCAGAAACCCCTCGAAGAGATTACAGCTAGTCCCCAATTTAGAAATGGTAGTTTATTAGTAGAAATTTTTTAAAGACTCAGAATACATTTTCCCCATAGAAACAAGTTATAATTAATTAGTGGTTAACCACCTATAGAATCTATCACTGATAATACTTCCTATATGAAAATATATTCAAAGTGTAGACATGAATTATCAGGGTTGGAAGGAATCTCAAAGAGGTCCAAAGATAAATCTCTCTGACATCATAGCTGCCAATGATTATCCAGTCTTTGCTCAAAAATCTTCAGGAACTAGAAATCATTATCCTCACCCATGACAACTCATCTCCCCATTCCACCTTCCCTCAGTTTGTGCAGAAATCGAGGACTCTCCCACTCATATCACAATGCAACAGCAATGTGACCTGTGCGGAAGGAAAAACAGGTCCTGAAAACAGATGCTAGGGGGGACAGGGAGGGGGAATGGTGGTACTACTACTTGTGTGATTCATTAATATGTATAGATCATTTGCAAATTGCAAATTTTGCAAATGTGTTTCTTGGAAGGTAGCTAGGCAGTGGTAGTGGATAGATGGTTAGTCCTGAAGAAGGCTGTAGTTGAAGAAGACCTGAGTTCAAATTTTGCGTCAGACATTTACAAGCTCTATGACCTTAGGTAAGTCACACTTAAGATCATCTCTCAGCCTTAATTTCTTTATCAGTAAAAGAAGGATAACAATACCACCTGCCTCACAGGATCTTTATGAGGATAGAATGTTATGACATATGTACAGTGTTTTGCAAACCTTATATAAATGTTAGCTATCATTCATTGATATCTAGGCAAATGTCACTACAATAAACCCATGGTGACAGACACATGATTTGTTGTTTTTTGACCTTTGTTCTAGTCCTCAAAGAGAACAAATGACATCATGAGTATGATGACTTAACTTGCAAGTTGACTGGATTTAAGTGAGGCAGAGCAGGGCAAAATTATGGAACAAAGCATAAGGAAACCCAAGAGAAGAGATTTTTTTATTTAGGTTTCAAGTGCTATTTGGGAAAAGAGATTGTTCAATTTCCAGAATTCTGAGAAAAGGCCTTGAAAGAATCTCTTTTCATCAAGCTGTAACTGGATGCCATCAACATGCCAAATGAATGCTCTTTCTCCCTTTCAGCAGAGGATGTATGCATTTTCAGAAGATATTCATGTGAAGTTTGGAGAGCTAATCGTACCAAAGGAATTTGATAACATAAATGGATGCTCATAGAACTCAATCTTTGGCTTTGGGACCCTCTCCAATACTGACTGTGACTATTCCATAGATAATCAATATTTGGGAATCTCTAGATCTATTCAGTTGTTTTTAATTTACCTCCCAGTGCTCCTTAACAGTCACTGAAAATAACAAGAGTTGACATCAGGAATAAAGCAGAGGGCATACCTAAGGGAGGTAATACCTAGGAATTTCTGGATTGTAGGTGAGTTCTGAAAGCTACATCTCTCCACTCTGGCTCCCTCTTGCCCCACTCCAAATTTGTGGAACCAAACCATTGTAAAAAAACAAAAACAACTCTATTCCCTCACTGGACTGTCCATGCTTGGATGGAATAAATTAAAATGTCCAGATATAAGGATGCTCTGATATTTCTGAGGATCTCTTCAGAAAAAAGTCCTATAGAATGTGCTGAGGGGATTTGAAAAATCAATTCTATTTAACAAACCCCTATCAAGTACATGCTATGTTCAATATACTGTATTACATGCAAAAGATACAAATACAAAAATTAAGGGCCCTGCTCTCAAAGAGCTTACATTCTACTGGAGAGAGATAACATGTTGGAAGAGGTATTATTCAAAATGTTGTGAGGCTACAGCCACCTGGAAATGTAGAAAGCACACTATAAAATATAATGTGGTCAGTGAGATTTCAGTGTGAGTTTAAAGGGTTCCTAGGCCTAAGGCAGGAAAGGCTGATATGGTGACAACTGGACTTCAGATTTTGCCTTTAGGAATTTTATTTAATGAATGAATACAAATCAAGTCAGGGTGGGGATCAACATCCATATTTTAGTGAAACTATTCTACTTCTCTCTCTTTGTGACTTTGTGACTTTGCTATTGGGAAGTAAGGGGGTGTGGATATCTGATAGCCATCCTCTACAAATAGCTTCTGGATGTGTCTGTGGCTTGGAGAAAGTGAAATTGAGAACTGGATCTTAGTGTAATAGGTTACAACTGAAATCTGTGGTGTTGAGATTTCAGACCTCACAAGAAGTGGAAAGTTGTCAACCCCTCCGGATACAACATTAAAAGTTCTATCTTTTACCTTTATTCCATTCAGTAAATCTATTCTATAATGTAAGTGTGTAATCTTTTGGGTCACAGAAAGAAGAAGAGAATCTTGATGGGATGGGGCTGGACCACTTGAATAAACCCATGAAGTGTTAATAATGTTCAAATTTTCTGCCCTCAATTAAGACAAGATAGAAGCTAAACTAATTTCTAAGGCACCGAGGGGCCGGGATACAAGAAGAACCCAGGACAATCTGTTCCCAACCTGTGCAGAGATCCAAACAGACAGCCTGTGTCCACAAGTGTATGGGAGAGTCTGAAGAGAGCATAGGTGCTGAGTTCAGCTTTTTCAGAGAGTTCTAAGCCCACCTACCCACCTACTTGCCTTTCTAATTTTAGTGCCCATAGAAGGCAGTTGCTTCTGGGAGGAGGATTAATCCTATACCTTACATAAAAGTACAAGACACCTGGAGAAGGGAGGGATCACTAATGACTGAGGGGATTAGCAAAGACTTCATGTCGGAGGTATCTCCTAAATTGAGCCTTGAAATCAGTTAGGGACACTAAGAGGTGGAGACAAGGAACACGTGCATTCCAAGGATGGGAAGACAAGTGTAAACATGTCACATCTCATAAGTCTCCCATATTATCAACCCAAAATAACAACACCCGCAAAAGGTGTTGACTGAAGACCCAGGATGCTTGATGAAGAATCGTGGGATGAGGAGTTCAGAGCTACAGGATGGGAATCAAGGGGGGGGGGGGTGCCTCTATTGTTAAAAAACAAAACAAAAACTTCAGTCTTATTAGTTACTTAGCCTTCTGAAGCATCTATTTTTAAAATAGTAGGTAGAGGGTAAAGAAGAGTGGTAAGGGGCAGAATAGTAAGTGTGCCCTCTCCATTCTCTACCCACATTGTAACTGGTATGCAAAAGAAGTAGGGTAATGATATGATGGACCATGAGATAATTCTAACTCCCTGAGGCTGAATAGTACAATTGATAGTCAGATATTTACACAATATGTATGAATCTTGGATGAAGAATGCATTAGATGTTATAGCAAGCAGGTAGAATTTCCCTCCCTAATTTCACTCTATATGCATATGGAACAATGGGATGCTAGAGAAAATACTGTAATAAATATATGTGGTAATGGTAATGTATAAAATCTTCATGAGAATGAAAATTGATGAAAATATGAGAAAAGATAACCTTGTAAATGATATTCTACAAAAGCCCACATTTTCACAGTCATGCAATTTGTATGAAAGGAGTAGAGAATACAATCTCCCACTGTGATTATTATATGTTGACTATCAAAAAGGCTTTTGACTCAGTAGAGCAAAATGCAGTCTAAAATTGTCTTCTCCAGACTTACATGAACTGATGCTGAGTGAAGTGAGTAGAACCAGGACAACATTGTACACAGTAACAGCAACAGCAACGTTGTGCAATGACCAACTTTGATAGACTTAGCTCTTCTCAGCAATGCAACAATCTAAGGCAATTCCAAAAGACTCACAATAGAAAATGCTATCCACAGCTAGAGAAAGAACTACGGAGTCTGAATGCAGATCAAAGCATACTATTTTCTCTTTTTTTCTCTTTCTTGTGGTTTTCCCCTTTTGTTCTGATCTTTCACAACATGACTAATGTGGAAATATGTGTAATATAATTATACATGTAAGGCTTATATCAGATTGCATGCCTTCCTTACTCCAAAATGAAGTCTATCTGCTATGCCACCCTGCCTCATTATACACAGAAATTAAGTGACTTACCTAAGGTCACAGTTAGTAACTAGAAGAGTTAGAATTCAAATCCTGGTCCTCTGAATCCAACCTTCAGCGCTCTATCCAGTACACCACTGCTTTTGTTTGCGAATGGCATTGCCATAAGTCCATTCAGCACAGGAATATTGAAGAAACTTCAAAATGAGACCTATAATCATTCAAAAGAGTTTGCTCTCCCTTCTTGTCTTTGCTTCCTGGCTTCCTTAAGACATAGCCATCATCCCACCTTCCACAGGAAGCCTTTCCCAATATCTCTTAATTCTAGTTTCTTCCTTTTATTGATCATTTCCTACTTATCCTATGTATAGTTTGTATAGATATAGTTGTTGCATATTGTCTTGTCCATTATATAAAGAGCATCTCAAGTGCAGGAATTGTCTTTAGCCTTTATTTGTATCATTAGCATTTAGCAAAGTGCCTGGCAAATAGTAAGTACTTAATAAATGCCTATTGACTGGTTGACTGACAACTACCCATACATTAAAAACCAAGGGGATGAGGAAGAATGTCTATAACCTATAAAGCCTGTCCATCAGTATATATATTTGGGACAGGCAATAAAAATGGACAATGAACTGGATCAAAGATTGAGCAGGAAGGTCAAAGATTTAGAGTTAGAAAGAATATCAGAGGTCACCTTCATTTTAGGGCTGAGGAAATAGAAGTCCAGAAAGAGTGGGTAACTTGCCTAAGGTCAGAGAAGTAGAAGGTAGCAGAGTCACAACCTGAACCCCTAACTCCAAAGTCAGCCTTATTTCTATTTTACCACACACCTCAGCTGAACCATCTTTAAGAAATGGAAAATTTGGTTGATTGTTGACTGAATCATTTCCCTGAGGGATGGATACCTGGTTCTGGGTGAAGAAGAATTTTGTCTCTAGAAACCAACATTCTCTATCAACAATTCTCTCCTGGACCAAATGAGATAAAATGTGTAATGTGCTCAGCACAGTTCCTGGCATATAACAGACACTAATAAATGCTGACTTCCTTCTAGATAGTTACACAAAAGACATTTTCCAGGTAAGACAATTATACCCGAGGATTACAATCTCTCAACATCCCTTCTTCTCTCTTCTTCTCCCAACATAATTTATTTCTCTAAGAGACACTGATTATTTTGCCTAAACCTAGGCCTAGGCCTATGTCACATGTTTGAACCCCACTCCCCTCAATGCTCCCATGACTGAATTTTCCCACTTAAATAATGGACGTGGTGGCTTTCACCTGTCCTGCTAAAGCTGTGAGGAACTAGAAATAAATATCTGGACAATCAAAGACTAAAGAAGCACCCCACCATAAAGAGGCCCAATCACAATGAAAATCCTAAGCCCAGCACCTCAGTGGGAGTAACAGTGAGCATTCTGTGGGTTCGCCCATTTGAAGCCAACTGCCTCTTCCAGGCATTCTGCTTGGTTCCTGGAAGAATTGCTTTGCCTCAAATGGGAGGGAAATTTACTGGAAGCAAAGGACCTCTTCCAGTCAGTCCATCTGCTCCCAGAAAGCGGCATTTTGGGGGCAATATTTTCCCTCTCAAGGGGGAGTAGACTTTGCCCACTCAACACTACCCTCAAATGTACCTTAGAATAAAATCTATTCATTCTTATGGAAAATGGGAGTTTTGTAACCATTAGTCTGGACTATAGCAGGAAGGGAGAAAACACTCTTCATCAGAGAACTCTCTAAAAAGTAAGAACCAGGCTTCCACTGCCAAGTTAGGTGACATTCATGTTTTATGTGACAGAGGATAGGATCAGAGATTTAGACTTGGGAGTCAATCAGTCAATAAACATTTTTAATCACTTACTATGTGCTAGGCATGCTAATTGCCAGCAATACCAAGAAAGGCAGAAACAATCCTTCTCTTCAAGCTCCCATCCTAATGGAAGAGACCTCAGAAGTCACTGAGTACAACTGAGTGAGGAAACGGAGGCACTGAGAGGTTAAGATATATCAGAAAAAGCTCCTTCCCCTCTTTGCAGAGGTAGGAAATATAGGTATGAAATACCACATTTGCTATGAATTGTAGTTGATGTCTTAGTTGGTTTTTCTAAATTTCTTTCTCCTGTCCCTCTTTATTTTTTGCTTTTTAACACACACACATATACACACACGATTGCTCTGCAGGAAGGAAAAGGAAGAGGTAGACATTTAAAAATAAAGGTGAGGTAAAAACAAAAGATCTCCAAGAAAATTGTTAAAGAACAATAAAAGTACATCAGTCAGTGTTATTATTTTTTATTCCATCTAGACTTACAATATAGGAAACTCCTAGTGAAGACTCCCCCTCTATTGATCAGATCAGCAACCCATCTGTAATTTATAGTCACAGAGAGTTGTCTGAGTAAAATGTTAAATAACTTGTCTGGAATGGAGTACTTCCTGACTCCAAGTTAAGTCCTCTAACCACATTGCCACACTGCTTCTCATTGTAATTATACCAATGAGTAATTTCATGATTTTGATATCTCCTCTGTACTCTTTAAAACCTAACCAATACTTTTCTCCATCTAGGTAAACATTTTTCACAATGTCCATGAACTTGTTTTTTCAAGCATTTTGATCTTTGTATTTTAATAATTGGTTTCCTTTATAATCCTATGTATTTTATTTTTATTCATTAAAAATATTGTGCTACAAAGGGGTCCATGGGCTTTCCCAAACTGCCAAAGTGGCCCATAACATAAAAAAGCTTTAGAACCTCCACTTTAGACCT
The DNA here is from genome assembly GCF_028583685.1 of Petaurus breviceps papuanus. NCBI lineage: Eukaryota > Metazoa > Chordata > Mammalia > Diprotodontia > Petauridae > Petaurus > Petaurus breviceps. Next base: position 21,577,277 of record NW_027185784.1, read on the forward strand.
TCCATATCCATTAACCGGAAACCTAGATATACTTATAAAAGTATATACTTATAAATTACATACTATAAAAGTATACTAAGGGGCAGCTAGGTGGCGCAGTGAGTAAAGCGCTGGCCTGGGAGTCAGGAGGACCAGAGTTCGGTTCCAGCCTCAGACAATTAACACACACACACACACACACACACAAAACTAGCCGTGTAACCTTGGGCAAGTTACTTAACCCCAATTGCCCTCCAAAAAGCAAAAAAAAAAAAGTATACTAATCTAGTACACTTTACTTTTAATCTTTAAAGAATCTAAGAACAGGCTAAATGTCACTACAATGAATTCAGAAAACCTACCCAAATTTTCAGACATATCAAAATTTAGTTGTTTCAAATACTTAGTTTGATGATCTGATTTTTTTCAGTTGGATATTTCCTCTGCCCAGGTAGTTCACAGTATCGATCCCTTAGTAGACTGTCTTCCTTAGTTGTCATCAGTAAAAATAAAATAAAGTAAAATTAAATTAAATTAAATTTTTAAAATCTCTCCCCCTGTAGTTATCTTCCTTTTCTTCCACAAGTCAGCTGGGCAGGTCCTCAAAAGACATACGGAGTTCCCCACTGAGCCCATATTCAAAGCTTCTCCAACTTGACAGAATCTTCCATAACTTGTCCTCTACAAGCAGATTCTTTGAAAACCCATGGTCTCCTCTAGGTACTCTATCATGTGACACTTGGTTGGATTAGAGGAAAAAAAACTAGCTTTGTAGTTTAAAAGATGTGACTTCAAGACCTGCCTCAGACACACTAGCAGTGTGACCCTGAGCAAGTCACTTACCCTCTGTTGGCCTGTTTTCTTATCTATAAAACAGGAAAATAAAAATATCTAACTTACAAGGTTATTGTAAGGATCAAATAAAATAAAATATGTAAGGAAGTTGGCAAATTTAAAGTGCTACATAAATTCTAGTTATTATTCTCATTACTATTTTTATTCTTATTCCGAGACATCAGAGTAGGACCTTCAGCAGTGTCATATCAAATATGGCTCAAAATAATTGAACAGTCGATTGAGGTTTAGCAATCTTATAAACAGAGTTGGTTTTTTTCCCCCCACGGAAATGGCCTTTGCTATAATGAGATTAAACTGACATAGCTTACCTGTCTTCCAGCTGTACATTCAGACGTCATTCCTAAATCCTTAAAACCAAAAGTAGCCTGCTTATCAGTTGGAATCACTAGTGGATCAGAGGTGAGGCTCTAAGATGCTCAGCTATTTTCCATTGCCTCGCTACATTCACCAAATCTGGTTACATGAGTATTTCTTCCCCTGGAATACCCTGAACCACATGAATGTATGCTATATGTAGGCTAAAAAACGCAATTCCTGTAAAGCTGACATGCTATTCTTAGAGATGCGATGTCATTACCTTAACTGAATCTCCCTTACAATGAAACTGCAGCTGCCTAGCAACCAAAGCTAAGGAAGAAGGAGACATTCCTCTTTTCCTGCTTTTGGAGAAGATAAAAACTAAATTGAAACAGCCTAAGTTATACTTTTTCTTGTAGTCTTAAGAGTAATCAAGTCAGATATTCAATAAAGTGCCTGGACCTCCTAACATATTAAGCTGGTGGAGCAGCCAATGCCTTATTCCAATTTTGTCATTTATAACTAAGCAATTCAGATAAAGTAATATAAATTAAATTACTTGAGTGGAAATATTGCTAATAACTTTCAGAGAGGAATTATATGTATATATGCATATGCATGAATGTTTATAATACTCCCTAATTCTCCCTATCTATAATATATTTATGTCTATGCCTATGTCATATGTACATATGAAGGGCAACATAGCAAAGACCATGCTAAAATTGTAGTCAGAGTACCTGGGTTCAAATCCTGGCTCTGCCACTTACTAGTTATAGTACCTTGGACAAGTCACTTAGACCCTTCAAGTCCCAGTTTATGATGATAATAATACTGGATGACTCTCCAGACTTCACCATCATGCTTCAGCAGCCTTCTAACCCTCAAATTTCCCTTGTCCCCTATGGTCTTTTTCACCCTGGAACATCCTTCTGGCCCTTTCTCCATTGATGAGTTCCTCCCAGAAACTCCAGTTCCTTCATTCCTATTACAACTCTGTTTCTGATTCTCTGGATTTTGTCAACATGCCTCCTCATGGGTACTATACCTCCTCCATCCATTTTCAGCTCCCTCTATGTACTCTCTTCTCCCATTAGAATGGAAGGTCCTTGAGGGAAGAGACTATCTTTCTTCTTGATTATATTTATATCCCCAGCACTTAGCATCTGACTTGTAGTAAAGGCTTAATAAGTGTTTATTCACCTTCAGAACATAACTCAACAAGCTTTGATGAGTTTCCAATGAGATCAAGTTTATAAAGTACTTTGCAAATTTGAAAACAGTGAATCAGTTAATATATATGTTTATATATATATATCATATATATGCATACACACATGTTGTTGTTTTTTAGTCATTCAATTGTGTTTAACTCTTCATGATCCAATGGACCATAGCATGCCAACCCCTTCTATACTCCATCATCTCCCTACGTTTAGTCAAACTCATTTTTGTTGCTTCCAGGACACTATCTATCTATCTCATCCTCTGCTGTCCCCTTTTCCTTTTGTGTTCTATCTTTCCCAGCATCAGAGTCTTTTCCAATGAGTCCTGTCTTCTCATTAGGTGGCCAAAGTATCTAGGTTTCAGCTGCATTATTTGGCCTTCCAATGAATAGCCTGAATTGATTTCTTTAAGGATTGACTAATTTGATCTCCTCTCTGCCTAAGAGATTCTCAAAAGTCTTCTCTAGCACCACAATTCCAAAACATTGTTTCTAAAGTACTCAGTCTTCCTTATAGTACAATTCTCATATATAAAATTATATAAAGTTGAGTGATATAAGGGGAAAGCGCTAGACTGGAAATCAAATGATCTGAGTTTATATCCCACCTTACCTCTTACTACCTGCATGTAACTTTGGGTCACACTAACTTTTCTGAGTCTCAGTTTCTTCATCTGTAAAATCAGCATGATTCTATTTACCTTTCCTACTTCAAAGGATTGTTGTAAGGAAAGTGCTTTGTAAAGCACTATACAAATGCAAGGGATTATTGTTCTTATGTACATGTATAAATTGACTGATACATATTGGTATATAATATATATAAATGAAAACTCTCATTTAAAACAGAGTCTACCCCCTTGGTTAATGTTAGGGAGCCTGCTTCTTCAAGAAAAATGAAAACAAAATAGAGATGGCAATGCTCTTTCAGAGTCCTAAAGCCATGGATGTAAACATCTTACTATAGCCCAACCCACTCTTCCAGTCTCCTTGAGAATCCATTAGCCACAGATCCCAACATGTGGCAAGGATTCACATTAGAGTGTAGAAATTAGAAGGAGCAGGGTGGAGCCATAGGCAACATAAACACAGTCATTCTCTGGTTCCCAAGATATGACCTTCTCAGTTCTCACACACAAACAGGCAATGGTTCTGTGATGTTTTTAAGTGTAAGGAACTCTAAGAATAGGAACACAACTCTCAATACAAATCACAATTGTCTGTGAATTAGAAGATAAATTCTAAGTAAACACCTAAGCAACAGAACAATTAAGTGCCTTGCCCTGGCAGGGTCACACAGCTAGCAAATGTCAAAGATGGGATTTGAGCATATTCATTTCCCAAGCTTGAAACCATAATGAGCAGTTACAATGCAGGAAAAATAGCAATTGAGATAGGAGACAAATATCAAAGAAAAAAGCCAAGCTAAAACTCACAGTCTGAAATATAAATACACAAATGCTTTGAAGCTTAGGCAAAGAGAAGCTAAAATTCCTGACCCAAAGAGATAAATTTAACCTCTTAGGTATTGTGGGATACTTAGTGGGATAAGACCTATGATGAAGATGTGACTCTGACAGGGTGTAACTTATTCTTAAGAAATTGGATAGGTTATACTAAGAAAGTATACTTTTATGAGAAAATCCATAAGGGAGAAAGATGATGGAGGGCATTTTGATGAAAATCAATAGGGGTAGAAATATAAGAGACTTTACTATCAGAATATACTACAGGCCACCTGAACAGAAGGAGGATATAAATAAGGAACTGAGAAAACACATCACAAATCTGTCATAGAAGCATGATATAGTAATATTTCAGGACTTCTAATTGTTGAGACATCAATTATAGCTCTATATCTGCCAAAAAAAACAAAGTAGGTAATATCTTTTTAACTTGCATTTATGATAATTTCATTCTTTTAAAGGTGAAAGCCAACAAGGGAAAGTACTGTTTTGGATGTGATTCAACAGCAAGATGAAAATGGTTGCTGGGGTGGGCATAATAGGAATCCTGTGAAAAGTGACTATAGTTTCTTAGAGTCTAAGATAAAAAAGGAAAGGAAAGCCAATCACTGTCTGATGTTCACCATAAAGTTTTGGAGAGTATATTTCAAGAATTCTAAAGGAAGGATAAGTAAGACCCCATGGACTAAATTCTACAAAGGAAGGAAGTCCAGGAGGGAAGGAAAAATGGAGAATGAAATTTTGAAGACACAAAAAGAAACAATTCCAATGAGAAAAAATAGGAATCACCTGGAGAGACTGATGGCGATGCATGCCCAAAAGGTTTGGCAGAAACAACTCCCCAGTCAACTTAGACTTTTAAAAGGATGTGAACAGAAGATGGGAACAAGGACAGGTAACAGGATGAATGCAAAATCATAGCATGGTACTGTAAGAATAGTTTTAGAAATGCTAAAGATAGAAATAAACCAGGCCTGGTAAGGAAAGCTAAGGACAACAAGAAAGACTTGTGGGTTTTTTTATTCTATATTAGAGAAAAGCAGACTATCAAAGAAGAGATTGGACCACATTTCTCAGTGTACTCAAATCTAATTTTGTTTCTGTTTTCTCTTTCAAAAAGAATGACCTTTGTATTGGTAAGGAGGCTATTAGGGAGCTAACACCCAAGATAAGTAATAACCTATAATAATAGTTACCCTAGATACCCTTGATGAATTCAAGTCATCTTGCCCAGATAAACTACATCCTATTACTGAAAATACCAGCTGATGTGACTGCTGAGCCTCGGTCAGTGAGATTTGGTAAGAAAGGAAAATTACCATAGGATTCAAGAAGGTAAAATTTTGTCCCAATTTTTCTAAAAAAAAGTGAAGAGAACAGAGTCTGCAATAGGATGCTGAACTTGATTCTAAAGATTCTAAAATGTATTACTGAATAGATGGTTCATGAACATCTAGAAAAAAGAAGCCCTGATCACAAAGAGTTGGCACAGTTTCAAGAAAATCATGGCAAACAAACCTTCCCCCACCCCTATCCCTTTTTCTGATAGGAATGTTGTTGTAGCTACAGTTTACCTAGATCTTAGCAAAGGGTTTGACAAAGTAATGCATGCTATCCTGGTGGACAAGATAGAAGTCCTCTAGATGATAATAAAATGAGATGGACTCACAAGTTGAATGGCCAAAAGACAGTTACTGATGGCTCAATGTCCATTCAAAGGGAGGTCTCCTGTAACTCTTCTTGGCTCTGGACTGGTTAACAATTTTATCAATGACATGAGTAAAGGAATAGACAGCATTCTTATCATATGACATTAAAGTGAAACTGATGACTAACACACTGAATGAGAGAATACGGATCAATAATATTCTTGAGAGGTAAGAATATTACAATTGGTTCAAAAAACTTCTTCCCAAGTAGCAAACTGGAAAGGCATGGTTAGATAGCAGTCTGTCTGAAAAAAAAACAAGTGTTTTGGTAGAACACTACCTCAATATGAGTCAGTAATGTGATGTAGTTGCCAAAAAAAGTAACAGACTTAGGCTTCATCAAGGGGTCTATAGCATCCAGAAACAAGGGAATGATAAACTCACTATATTCTACTCACATCAACCTCATCTGGAATACCATGCCCAGTTCTACATATGATAGTTTAAGAAGGAAATTAATAAGCTGGACAATGTCCAGAGGAGAGATCAAATAAGATAACAGATGCAAAGAGCTTTGCCAATATTAAAATGATATATAAATGCTTGCTATTATTATTATTAATCAGAATGGTCAAAGGTTTAGAGTCCATGCCATATGAAGAATGGTTGAAAGATTGTGAAATATTTAGCCTAGAGAAAAGAAGACTCAGAGAAGAAATCATAACTACTATTAAGTAATTAAAAAGCTATCATATAAAGGATGAATTAGAATTGTTTCATTTGGCCTCAGAAGGCAGAACCAAGAACCATGGGTTAAAGTTTCAGAGAATTAAATTTAGGTTTGATATCGGAAGGGTGGCAGGGAAATCACCTTTCTAACAATGAAAGTAAATATCATTATAATTATCAACTTTTACCCTAAAGAAGAAAAGAGAAAAAATACACTTTTCTCCCTCCTTTGCAGAGGTGGGAGATTATGGGTCTGGAATATTACATATACTTTCAGACTTGGTTGATGTGTTGTTTGATTTTGCTAAACTGAGTCTCCCCATCTCTCCTATTCCCCTCCCCTCCAATGCTCACTTTTATTCTTTGTTACAAGGGACTTATAAGTCTCTGGGGAGGAGAAAAGGAAGAGATATATTTGGAAAGGAAATGATTAAAAAAGATACCAATATTTTTTAAAGGAAAGCTTTCCAGAGGTGGAATGGCTAGGTGAGGGAGTAGTAGGCTGCTCCTCATTGGTGATCTTTAAGCACAGGCTGGATAACACTTATTGGGTATGTTGTAGTGAGGATTCTTTGGGGGGAGCATTTTGTTCTTGATGGCTTCCAAGATCCCTTCCAACTCCAGAATCCTATGATGATTGAAAACAAGACTGCGCCTAGCAGTGGGAAGAATCTGTAAAAGGACCTTCTGTAAAAAAGAACATGGCTGCATTCCTACCGGGTACCAGTCATCTTGACTTCTGTTCTGCCACCAGACTTCAATGACTCAAGAAGACTGAGTGTGAGGCTAGCGACTTTATATAACTCTGGCTCACTCACGAGCAAGTCAAGGCATCACCCAGGATATCATTCGTCCTCTTCGAAAATGAAGGTCAAACAACAACCACAAAAGCTATCAGGACCACATGTGTAGGGATGCATCGGTATCCCCTGAGCCACTAGATGAACAAAGATAAGCTTCTTCCTCTGCATAGCGGCCAACAAAGGGATTGAAGTTTCAAGGGATGCTTCAGTATGAAGGGAATTCAATTCAACAAATATGTATTAAGCACCTACCAAGTCAAGGCACTGCACTAGGTGCTGAATATAAAAAAAATAAATAAATAAATATGATGGTCCCTGGCCTTAACAAACAAATTCTACTGGGAGAATAAAAAGGGCTGCCTTGTGTCATGACCAACTAGAGACCAACTGGATGTGGCTAAAACAAAGATCCCTGCAACCTCTGGCATCTTATACTCCACCATGGGGAAGGTTAAAGAGGAATAAAAAAATAAAAGAAAAAAGATACACTTTCACCTCTTGGTTTATACTGTATACATCCTGTATATACATGTTGTTTCTATATTGTCTCCTCATTAGGATGTGAGTTCCTTAAGGGTAAGTACTAATTGCTTCTCTTTCTTTGTATTGCCAGTGCTAAGGATGATAATTAGCACATAACAAATAATTAACAAAGTTTATTGGATTGATATGACTTGACCCTGAAGGCAGTCAGATTAAAGTATGAATTTAGGAAACTACAGTCCTGAGCCTGTGTAAGGAGGCCTAAAAGGAAAATAAAGCCACTACTTTAAGCCAAAGGGCATAAAATTCTTTTTTTTTTAAGTCTTTGAGAAAAATTCCATCCAGCTGAACTAAGCTATTTCAAGAAAAGACAGTGAATAAAACACTGTCCTTTAGTATTCTGAAGAGTTCTTCAAAAGTTGATTCCAAAATGCTGGTAGTCCTTTATAACTGTTTCAGCATTGACTCATAAAAAGTTCTTTTACTTTTAAATAGCCTCCAAGTTTATTTTTGAAATTGAGTTTCATTTTCCTGTGGAATCTTGGAGGTTGTCCTCATGTGTGAAAAAATTATTCAGGTTTTAGAAACCTGTCTGTTTCCTAGCTACTGCCTAGAAGTCCATTTGGCATTCAAAATCTGTCAGATTGCCTTATCTTCCTTCTTTGAGAGATTATGTTTGCTTCATTCAACAATGTCTGAAGATACCAGTTGGAGTCAGCATTAATTTCACTGTTTGGAGCTCCTTCCTTCAACCCTCCCTCAAATATTTACTGAGTATCTATGCAGACAGTTTAGGTGTAGTGGGGGGGGGGAATTCAGCTTTTTGGCTTGACCAGTTTCTATGAGAGATGAAAGTAGCGTTTCCCAGAATCCTCTACTGATTCCCTCTATTGATTATCCCCAATTTATCCATGTATCTTGTTTGTACAAAGTTGTTTGTATGCTGCCTCCCCATTAGACTGTGAATTCCTTGAAAGTTGAGACTGTTTTGTCTTTCTTTGTCTCCCTAATACTTAGCACTGTGTTTGGCACACAGTAGGTATTTAATAAGTGCTAAATGACTGACTGACTGCCAACTAGATCCCTGGGGTCTTGCTTCCTTCTCATAACAAACACATGCCAGCCAGCCCTTGTCCACTCTGAACGAAGCAAGAAGCCATCTACCCTTTCCTCCTGAATCAATATTCATGTACTTGCTGAAATCCTACGCAATTTCTTTTTATCCAGGCTTCTTGACAGAAACTTTTTAAAGTGGCCAACCTGTTTTGTTTAGGGTTTCTTTTTTTTCTCCTCTGAACATTTAAAAAGATATGTGAATAAACATGCACAATTTGGAAAGAAACTTGTTTTTTTACAGGGATTTCCATGGGGTTTGCTTCTCCACTTGATGCAATTTATGAAAAGGAAGGCTTGGGATCAAGCCACTTCTATTTAGTTATTTGTCCCTTCCTATGCTTGCTACACAGGGCTTCTGTTCTTAGGTTCCTGACTCATTTGTTCAGCCTTTCAGAGGTGGGGCCCTTTGTGTGTCTGAGGACTAACTTCTCTGTCTCCTAGGATACCAGCTTGGATTCCTCATCCTGACAGCCTGACCTTCCCTACTTTTATGAACAATGACCTGGGTCTTCCTACTTGGACTCTTTTACCTACTTGTTCAATCTCATGAAGCCTTAAAATCAGAGGGAGGAATGAAAAACATTGGGCAGAAGTCAGAGAAGACAGATTTCAACTCTATGTAAGGGAGAATTTCCTAATCATGAGAAATATTCAAAAAAGGGATGGGCTTTAAGAAAAATTTGAGATCCCTATAAGTATTTAAGATATGGGAAAATGATGTATTTTGTTTTTTAAGTTTTACAAATAGCACAAATGATTTACCTGGCAACTAAGAGTAAAAATGACAAATTTCAGATATATGTGTATATGTGTGCACGTGTATGTGTGGCTAGATAGATAGAAGGAAGGATAGGTGGATGGATAAACAGATAGGGGATCAGGCAGGTGGATGGATGAAAAGAAAGAGAGGAAGAAAGGAAGGAAGGAAGGAAGGAAGGAAGGAAGGAAGGAAGAGGAAAGTATATGTTGCTAAACAGAATGACAACTTCTGTTAATCCTCTATTTGTGGTTCATTTATTACATATGTAGATACCATAACTAAAGTATAAACTCTACCTAATTTTCATATTAGCTGGGCAGTTTTAACATTCACTCTGAAGATCAAACTTACATTAAAATTTTCAAAGACCAAATAGAAGATTTCTTTTTTTTGTTTATGAACTTGGTTTAAAAGAATGCACCTACTGGGGCGGCTAGGTGGCACAGTGAATAGAGTACCAGTCCTGGAGTCAGGAGGACCTGAGTTCAAATCCAGCCTCAGACACTTATCACTTACTAGCCATGTAACCTTGGGCAAGTCACTTAATTCAAATTGCCCTGTCCTCCCCCTCCAAAAAGAAAAAAAAATGCACCTACCTATGTGAATTATTGTTTTTAAAATATTAATTTAGTGATAGCCATTGCCGATTCTAATTTTTCTTCTTCTCAGACTTAACAGTAGTCAGACTTTTTTGGCTAATATCAGGATTTGTTCTGTATTACAACATTGCCTATACTGCCATCAGCTAATCTTGGTCCAAAGAATTTTCCTTTTCTATAGAAATCACAGAGGCCTGAATACAAAAACCAATAATTTCCTGTGAGAGGAGGAGGGGAAGTAATAAACATTTATATAATGTCGACTATATGGCAGGCACTGTGCTAAGCGCTTTACAAATAATATCTCATTTTATATAACCTGGGAGCTTGATGTTATTATCATTCCCATTTTACAGTTGAGAAAACTGTGGCAAACAAAGGTTAAGTGATTTGCCCAGGGTCACATGGCTATGTGTCTGAGGCCAGATTTGAATTCAAGTCTCTCTGACTCCAGGCCAAGTGCTCTCTCCATTGTGCCACCAGCTGCCTCCTAGAAAGAAAACAAAATTTCTTTTTAAAACTGTACATCATCTATATCCACTGCAGATGATCAATAATTAGAACCCAGAATTGAATGGGAGGAAAAGTGTAGACTGGATTGTATTTGCAGAGCTAAGAAGTACTTTCACTAACCCCAACTTTCTCCCTGAAACAAAAACTCATCTTTTTAAAACCAATTTCTTCTGGTGGTGCTATATGGCTGAGAATCATAAAATAACACAATCTCTTAGACATAAAATCGCAGGTCACCTAAAGGACAATGGAGAGACATATGGTGGGTGTAAATAGACTATAGCATATTTACTAATGAAAAATTGCAGCTCAGAGCTGTGTAAAAGATATTATCAAAGAGATGTATGACCAGAAAAGGAGGTGGGCCTGTAATGTAGCAAGGGAAAAGACCAAGAGATAGATAGCCCCTGGGCTGCTGTGGTAGCCACAGCACATCAAAAGACCTAGCACACTGGAGAGATCCCGTGGGTGAGGCTTAACTTTGACAAGAGTTATAACAAATGAGAAGGCATGGATGAGCCATGATCTGAATTGCTGGAAGATGAGTTCATAGATCTATTTAAATATTGAAGTATGATCTATCTGTTTTTGTTCAGTCATTACAGTTGTGTCTGACTCTTTGTGACCCCATTTGGAGTTTTCTTGGCAAAGATACTGGAGTGGTTTGTCATTTGTTTAAATGTGTTTTTAAAACATTTAAAGGGGGGGAAAGGGTTTGTCCCACTTTAAAAGACACAAGAAGCTAGATTAAAAAAAAAAACATTGAGAATTTCTAAGCTGGTTAAAGGACACTCTTTAGCAATTCACCATACAAGGACCTTTATACCAAAGCTGAGTTAGATCAGTTAGAAAGAGGGAGTTAGTGACAGTAGCATAATTGTCAGAAGAACCTTATCTGAATTGGACAAAAGAGAGTTGCAGGATTTCACACAAACTGCAGAAAAATTAAGTAGCCATGACTTTCCTCTCTATTTCTGATCTAACCATGAGAGAAAAAGCAAACCCAACAAAGTACATATAGTAGGGAATCAATATTCTCCCTTGGGAAAGGACTGGCTGGACTGAAGTGTTCCAAAGCTAATTGGTAATGTTTGGGAGGCAAATTAATGCCTTCTCTTTGATAAGCACAAATAGATAGTTAAAGGTTTTTGATACCACTCTGAAGCCCCCAAGAAGTTGGCAAAATAGTTGAAGCTATGAACATACACAAGAGCAGAGGCATGAGGACACCAGAGTAAGTGGGAGAGAATTAAAGGTTTTCTTTCCAGCACAAGTGAAAACAAGAGATTGATAACAGTAGAAATTTGGTAGAAGGTACATACTTCACTTGTACCTAGGTGTTTTTATTTCTTTAGTTTTGCTTTCTATTGTACCCCTTTGAAAGCCCTAGCAATTTGACATTGGTTAACTACATACAGCATTATTTTAATGTGTTACACTTTCACAGAAAATGCGTAATTAGCTATATTGTGTGCTCTTCTTTCCCTAGTTTTCCTATTTACATCCAATGGAATTGGCATATCTATACAATTAAAATCCACATCACTTGGTAGCAATCACTATAATTGGAAATATGCCTGTTGTTGTTCAGTCATTTCAGTCAAATCCAAGTCTTCATGACCCATTTGGGTTTGTTTGTCTGTTTTTAGCAAAGATACTGAAGTGGTTTGCCATTTCCTTCTCCAGCTCATTTTACAGATAAAGAAACTGAGGTAAACAGGGTTAAGTGACTTGCCCAGGGTCACATAGGGTCACATTATTCTGAGGCCAAAGCTGAACTCATGAAGATGAGTCTTCCTGACTCCAGGCCTGGCACTCTATCCACTGTGCCATCTAGAAGGAAATTAATAGTATCTATAAGGTAAGCAGCATTAGCTCAAACCTATTAGGTGTCAATAAATAGCACAATCCCACTGGGCTAGCCTATGTTTTTTACATAGTCCCCTCATTCCAAAGATATCTCTGAATACTTGAGAAAATATTTGTTCAGCCAATCGATGCCCTGGCTACTGTCCTGGAAAATACAGTGGAGAGAGCACTCCATGCTTTCATCAGAATGTAAGATACTTGAGAGCAGAAGCTATTTCATTTTTATCTTGCATCCCCAGCACTCAAAAAATTGTGCCAAATGAATAAAGGCATTGGAGTCATAAAAACAAAAACCTAAAATTCAAACCAAGTCCTGCAAAGGGGAAAACAGCAACTAGACTTCATGATGCTCCCATGTTAGTATGACACTTTAGAGATTACAGAATACGTTCTTATACATTATTTCATATGATTCTCATAGCTAGGGAGAGTTGGTGGCAGTCTTGTTTTACAGACAAGGAAGCTCAGGCCAAGAGGGATTGAGTGACCCGCCCAAAGTCTCAGAACTAATGAGTGAGGGTTTGAACCAGGGCTTCAGACACTCCAGTGCCTTTTCTATTACATTATCCTGCCTCCCTAATAGATATACATATTAAATAAAGTGTCCTGGATACAACATTACACACCAGAGAATAAACTCCTCTTCCTGGTTTTCACCGCAACTCCTTGCCAAAGTAGGCTTCCTGAGTTATCCCATTTAGAACCAAGAGTCAGAAGGATAGGAATACTGAAACAAACACTATTAAAAATTAATAAAATAAATTTTTTTCAGCTTCTCATTAAGGAAATCAACACTCTTGCTTTAGAGGGGCAACTGGGACTTTCTTTACCCTAGGGGGCCAAATTTATACAGCCCTAAGAGTAACTTAAGTCCTTCACCAGAACAGAAACAACAAAGCTCAACACTTAGCTAAAAAAAAAAAAATTAATTAAAATAGGAACCTTCCAGATGGCAGGCTGGGGAGAGCTTCTCTCTCTCATCACCACCCCCCAACATGTCAGCCTCCCTGGAAACAACCTCAAGCTATTGTCTCAGGGTCCCTAGCTTCTTCCTTCACACTCGTGCTCAATTTAAAGGCATGTCCCAGGTACAGTTGGTGGATCTTTCCCAGTCAACATTCACCTAGAACCTGAGCAATCCTGGAGAGAGAAAAAAAATATTCCCAAAGAACCATGTTTTCTTTCTAATGGTGAAATCCCCATCTAATGCAAAGAGAATAAAACTGTGGGATCCTACATAGTAATCCTCCTAGCGCAGCTAGGTGGTGCTGTGGATAGAGCACCAGACATGGAGTCCGGAAGACTCATCTTCCTGAGTTCAAATCCAGACACTTAACTAGCTGTGTGGCAAGTCACTTAACCCAGTCTGCCTCAGTTTCCTCATCTGTAAAATGATCTGGAGAAGGAAATGGCAAACCACTGCAGTGTCTGCCAAGAAAACCCCAAATGGGATCACGGAGAGTAGGACATGACTGAAACAACTGAACAACAACACAGAAATGTTCAGGAAAAGGAAGTCTTATGATTACAAATTATCTAGTTTAGTTATGGCCAAGATAAACTTTTAATGGCTTTTTCTAACAGCTCACTGGGGACTGCCTTGTCCTAATATTATGCCACCCCAGTGAACCACACTTTGCATAGCAGTAGCGGTCTTAGAAAAATCAAGTGAATCCTTATTTGGCAAATCAGATACAATTTTCCAACTGCCTTATAATCTCCTTTCAAATACCCTTTATCTTCATCTCTGGAGTATCTCCCACTGCCAGTGGCTCATTTTCTGCTTCTTAAATTGATCTGATTTCATAGTATCTCTGACAAGTAGATGACTCATAGATAAGGAGACAGGATGGTGTAATGCAAAGAACACTGAACTTCAAGAAAAGAGATATGGGTTCAAGTCAAGCACCTTCACCTCAAAGCCTCAATTTCGCATCTGTAAAATAAGGATGGCATGGTGTATCAACAGCTGGCCTGGAAGACAGGACTTCCAGGATTCAAGTCCAACCTTGGGCCTATTCTGGTCACACGGCCATAAGAAAGTCTTAGCTTCTCAGCATCCTCAGACAACTCTAGGTAGTCGACTATAAGTTGCAAAGTAGCTGAGAATCTGTTATTGGTAGAGGGATTTTCCTCACAGGGAGTTCCTTTTACCAATTAAAGCACAGGTTTAGTCCAAAATGATAAGTATAATAACAATCATAACAATAATAACAACATATCTCACAAGGCAGTTAGAACGAAAGCACTTTTTAAAGCTCTATATATAATGTGAATTAGCTTTGAATACCTCATAGAATTAACGAGCTAGGATGAATCTCAGAAATCATCTAGTTCAGTCCTTTCCCATTACAGGGAGAGAAACTGAGTCCTACAGAAAGGAAATGACTTATTCAACAGATAAATATTAAACCCAGATCTCCTGACTTAGTCTAAAGTTATTACCACAATAACACATACAAGTAACCAAATAATTACAAGTTATAGGCATCCAAGGAACCCTTTTCTAAAACACTGCATGAAGCAAAAAAATCTTAATTTTCCTATTTAGCTTTCTTGAAGTAAGTCTTCTCTGTAATAATTAAGAAGTAAAAACGGGGTCTACTTCATCCTTCTAATGTTCACATTAGCCTTTCCTCTATCTTTACACTCCTGTTTTAGGGACAGAAGAAATGAAATGCTACCATAATGCTTTTATTTGCCTAGTTGGGCATTAAATAAAGATTTGTTGAATTGGAGTTTATGTATATTCAGTATTCTAGTCTTAGTAGTGTAAAGCAACCTGCAAAGGGGTTTTAATTCACCTTCCTGTTGCCCCTTCAGAGAGGACAGGAGGGAAGCATTTCCACCCTCATTTTACAGAAAGAGAAACCAAGGCAAAGGGCAATAAAACACCTTGCAAGTAGGTGAGAGAATAAGAAGTATATCCCAGCGCTTTTCTCTCTCAGAATCATCCTTTATTCTCACACTCAGCTGCCCATATGATCACAGAAGTGTGAATTTCTCATTGGAATCTATACTCACCCACATTGCACCTGGGTAGTATTTTTTTTATCACCATATGAAAATCTCATAAGGGTATCTTCGTAGAGATGGCATGTGCCATGTGGGTGAAAGAATGTTTCTCGGCAGTCCTCAACAATTATATTTTTCTCCCTGCCATGTGTTAGAATGTATAAGCTTAACTGAAAATCAGCAGAGGGAATTTTTTCAGTTTAAATATGGAAGGAGTACAGGTGCCCAAAGGTGTTGGAGTCAATGTGATCTCTAAGCAGATAAAAGGTTATGGTGAACTGCATTTGGAATAGTTGGAAAGAGAAAAAGCAGCAAGTGGGCAACTGTGTGTACACACAAAATCTGTCTCTCTGTCTTTCTCTTTCTCTCTCCCCCCTTTTATTCCTCTCTTTTTTCTTCCCTCTCTTTTCTTCTCCTCTCACTCTTCCTCACTCTTTCCTCTCTCACTCTCCCCTCTCTCCTCTCTCATTCTTTCTCTCTCTCTCTCTCTCTCTCTCTCTCTCTCTCTCTCTCTCTCTCTCACACACACACACAGACACACACACACAGACACACAGACACACACCCCAGACCTTAAATGAATCCCCTGAAAGCTGGTGTATTTCTGAGAATAACTTCTATTGTGCTGGTGTAAATGGGAGTCCAAATGGAAGTAAAAAATAATCTCCTACACGACACAGTCCTTTGCATGTATGTATCTGTTGCAGCACCATAATTTGTAAAGAAAAAAAGGTACTAATTTTAAGAGAAAAGTACTGGCTCACTAACACTGCCTTATAAAACCCTCAGCTCAGCTGTCTACAAAGCCTGTGGAGCAGGATTTGAAAGAAAGGAAAATTCCTCATGGAAAAAATGGTTCCCCCCCAAAAAAAAAAAACCTCAAGAAAGATGAGATAATGAGGGGAAATCTGGGGTATAAAGGAGTTTATTTTCCTTAACAAAGTCAAAGTCAAGCAAAATGAATAATCTGCCTCCAGAAATGGCTATTTAAAGGCTTTTGAAAAGGGCTCTGGTCTCTAAAAAGACAGGAGTCACTGCATGCCCACCCACTCCTCATTTATTTTTAAACCTTGGCTTATATGTTTCTTAGCAACAGAAATAGATGGTGAGACCCCCCCACACACACACACCTCCCCCAAAACATAACCCCCTTCCCTCACTCTGTCAAGTGCCATTTCATAAGAAGCTCATGTTCCTCAAAAGAGCACAGAAAAGCAATAGAGCAGGTGAGGCACTCATACTTTAAATCCTCTGACAGTCATAAGTTTATTAACTTACTTAAAAATGGAAGACTAAGCTATATTCGAATAAACCGACCTCTCTATAAGGCAGAGTATACCTTGAAACTCAAGCCTGCATCCACATCAATATTCCTGAACAATTTTAACTGATTCTGTGGAAAGCCTTAAATTTGGAGTCAAAAGATTCAGGTTCAAATCCCAGCTCCACCACTTAATAATTGTTATGTTCTCGAGTAAGCTTCTTCTCTAAGTTTCCTCATTTTTAAAAGCAAGGGAATGGACTGACTGATCTGGAAGGTTCCTTCCAACTCGAAGTCTTATCTATGATCCTGGGATAGTGTCTCCCTCCCCATCCATTCCCCAACCCTATATACGGACAACACGCACACAGTTCATGGCCAATCTCAAGTTGGATCCATATTGTGAGCTTTTTCAGACCCCTTTTTCTCAGGAAAAAGTAGACAAGTTGCTGCATTTAAAGTCAAGAAGGGAGACTGTGGTTCAAATTCTGCCTTAGACACTTACTAGTCATGTGACCCTGGGCTCAAATTCCTCATCTGTAAGATGGAAGGGGATAGACTCAATAACCTCTAAAGACCCTTCCAACTCTAAATCATAATTTTATGGTCCTAGGATGCTATGACCTCACATCTTCCCCCAGGTGCTATCAGAGGTGAGGAAAAGAGGTAAAGAGATCCTCCTAGGCAAGCAGACAACCAACTTGACAAAAAAAGCTTGCTTTCCCTTCCTTTCAGACCATCTGTAAGCATGTTCAGGGCTCAGGCCAGCTGTACTTGACTGATGCAGATGGCTGTCAAGGTAATCTTTCCAAGTTACATGGAGTAAGAATAATGTTCAGGGGTCTTTTGCCTTCATTCTCTTGCTTCCACACCTTCCACCCACCATCTGACTCTGTTTTGTAGACCATAAGATATGAGGTCAAAGTTCACCATTCTCCAAACAATAGGGAAATCTTTTCAAGACCTCAGAAAATTTGCAAATAAAGATTTTTAAAGGGTAATGAAGCTTAAAGAACACCCACTTCACTATAATGGAATTCAAAAACCTACTGTTATGCACTCATATAAAAATTATGTGAGCACCAACTGGCACTGGACATCTTCTCCAATACATTCTCAAAAAAACAAAACAAAACAAAAAAAAAAACCTGTCCACACAGAAAATCCCTTTGGGAATTGATCTGCTTTCCCTTGCAAATATTAGCCTTAGACCTACACAGAGAAGAGCCAATACAAATGACAAGGTTAGATTCTTCCATGCCAGGAGATGCTTTGGACCATGGAAAACAGAGACCAAGAAGTATAAATATAAATTCACATAAATTAACTCCTGATCCTTACAGCAGCTCCAGTTTCCCCAAAACTAACTAAGGAGTAGCACACTCTATGTCCTAACATGCCTCCCTAGAGCCATCACTTCCCATCACTTCCACCCCCTCTTACCCTATTTTTAGAAACCCAAAATATGAAGATCGAAATCTGATTGGTTGTGATCTAAGTGAGTAACTGAAAGAGCAACTCAGGTGGGAAATTCCCTCAGCCTACTGGGAACAAAAATGCAACACAGGAATTCTGGAATGCAACTACTTCACCAGCAAATTTGCAACAGGGAAAAAGTTAAAATCACATTACCTATACTCAATAAAGGACTAGAGCAAACAGAGAGGTAAGTATGGGGGACCCCAAGCAGGCACAATGTCAGTAGGGATCTTAGTGATTCACATATCTACTCCCTCCCCCCACAAACACACACACTCTCAAACCCACACACCTTTGTCATCTGCCTTTGCTTACATAACACTACATGGGTTAACAGGCTTGATACTCTATATGGTTTTCTGGAAAGGAACATGCAAGTTAAAAAAAAAAGGAGGAAGCTTACTTTTTTCAGACCCTTTCTCTAGTAATCTATTAAATCTCAAGAAGAAATAGATGACACCAATCTATAGCCCCCATGTTACCCCAATCCTTGATATATCATAAGATAAATATCTCTTTCTCCATTTGAGCTGCCCAAATCAGACAATATCTTGACCCTATCTGCATAACACTGATTTTTGCCTTTTAGTGATGCATTTTGGGGGAAAAGGTTCCCTTCTACACCGTTCTGGCTAGAATAGCTACCAGCACCTAGCACCTTTACCTTCCTCCTACTCTCCCTCCCCTAAGCCCCAAATATATAGTTCCAAGGAGTGATTATGATTATGTGTCCCTTAATATTGGTTCTGATCAGTATGACACCAATAGTAAATTGTTGGGCACACACCACACTGTTGCACAGAAGGCACGCAGGAAACATAGATCATGATACTAAGGATATGTCTCTAGTTAGGCGTATATGCACATATATGAAAATATGTATACATATATGTCTGTATATATACATACACACACACACATATATATGTATATATATATACACATACATATATTTGTTAGTTGCAGGTTTTGTGACCATAATGTTTCCTCTTAAGTATAAAGCTGCTCTTCACTTCTACCTGTCGGAGTGATCTCAGTTCCTAAGTTAGTGCCAAGGTGCCATCTAGAGAAATCCGAGGGATTGGAGGAGTGGTGACTAAGGCAGGCAAAGACTGATGGGCAACTTCAGGGACGACTTTCAGGTTTACCTGGATTTCCCACCACCACCACCCCAGTATTCTGAATTAAAGGACCAAGGGACCCTTTTTTCTCTCCAGTCTGGTATCACAAGCTCAAGGACAGGGTGGGAAATGAACAACCCCAGACTCCAGACACGAAGCCGTGTAGAGGGTAAAGATTCCGGGGGGGGTGGGGGAGGGAGGAGAGAAGAGAAGGGAAGCTCGGCAGGTGTCTCCAACTTCCTGACATTCCTTCTGAAAGAAAGAGAATGGAGCGGGGCTTGGGGAGCGCCTTAAAGGGACATGGAGACCACTGGGTCTCCTGGGCTTCTCGCTCCTACCTGTAAGAGACCTGCTTCCGGAAAGTTAAGTTTCTCAGCTTCTCCTCCAGAGCCTCGTCCTTCTCCTTCTGGCCGGTGGCCTGAGGCTCCTCCAGGGTGGCTGCTGCAGCCACCACCGCCGCCGCCGCCGAGGTTCCAGCCCCTGCGCTCCGTGTGTCCGGTACACCGCCCTCGGCTCCGCGGCAGCAGCTCCCGCCGCCACCGCCGCCGCCGCCGCCGCTTCCGCTGCTGCTGCTGCCGGCAGCCCCTTTCTCCTCTCCGCTCCCTGAGCTGGTGTTCATGTTGGCGGTCCCAGGAACCACGGACCAAGCTGAGGTGGAGAGACTGCAAGGACCGCGGCCGGGGCCGAGCGGCGGTGACTGCAGGAGACTGGGCAGGTCAGCGCGCCGCTGGCTGGGGCAGCAAATGGCAGCCCCTTCCCGCAGCATCCATCCGCGGCTGCACCGCACCGGGGCATTGTGGGAAACTCCGTGCCTCCACTCCCCCTCCCCAGCCAATCAGGGCCCGCCTACCTCGGCCCTCCCCGACACCCCACCACCACCAACCTCTCCCCCCCGCCACACACACAAGCACCCGCCCCCAAGCCCACTGCCTTTTCCCTAGCATAGAAAAAGAACCTGGGAGGTAAATATAAACCCTGCCCTATGAGGGGCTGGGGAAACTATGGAAAAGGGAATTGGGGCGGGGGGGGGGGGGGCGGCGGCGCGAAGGCAGGGTCAGGGGGGGCTGGGAAACGGGGAATCCTAAAACATCAGAATTTTAGAACTAGGAAGGGCCTTAGAAAACAATTACTCAACCCCTTTATTTTATGAATTAGGGGACCTAGACCCAAAGAAGAGCTTTCTCCAAGCTCTCAAATCTAATTAGTAACCCGCCCTAGACAAAACCCGAGTCTCCTGACTCCTAGTGCAGGGCTCTCTCCAGTAAGATGGTCAGCGCCAACACATCTGAAGTAAGATCTCTCTGTATTGAAATTTTTGCAGGGAGTAAGATCTGGGAATATTTTTGAAGGGGATTCCTACCTTCTCCTCCCTGGTATTCAGTAGAGTTCTGTTTTTCTCTATAGCTCCATTTTTAAAACATCTCTACTTGGCAAACCTTCACACCTGTTTGTTTGGCTGTGTACATATCATAGGTTAAACCACATATCCTCCAACAGAGCAGAAAAAAAAAAGTAAATTCAGGGAAGGAAAGAAGATTTTCAGATACAAAGTAAAAACTAAGAGACAGAGGCAGAGGGGCAAGGTGGAGACTTTAACCCCAGAGAATCCTAATATTGAACTGGCTCAGACTAATTTCAGAAAGAAATCTGAGCAGATAAATTTTACAGGAGTTCGCAGCTTAGTTCATCCCTATCCTCTTTTTTATAATAGGAAAAAAAGTACAAATATGAAAAGATCTATGTGCAGTGATTTAAAGAATCTTTCATGACCTCATGTTTCAAACAAAAAGCATTGTTGCAGACAAACATGAAGACGTGGACAACTGAATAATAAATATCCATCAAATACACACACAGAAGAATAAATATTTACATTTCATATAAACCAAAGCTAAGTGTAGGATGGGGTAGGTAGGGTAAAGGGAATGGTGATCATTGCTAAAGGGTCACCTTAGCCTCTCTGGAGATGAAAGAAATCTGGGAAAGTTTGAGAATTGTGCTCACTCTTTTGAAAATTGTTACTTATTTGTTACTTTACACTGGAGACCTTTCATGAAATAAGTGCCTACCTAGCATGGAGAAAGGAATTTTTGATAGTGAAAATATATGCATTAAAAATGTACTTGTCAATACTCCCCCCCCCATCCCTCCTATTTATTGTATATTGTACCCTTAGATGGTTGCCTACCTCACCTACCTCTGACCCTCACTCTGGAGAAAATATGCTTTCTGACTTAGGTAGTAACACATAACATACTTCCAGAGGATGTAGGATTTCAGGACCTGCCTAAGTAAAGACAAGTACACCATTTTAAGGATAGGCTTGGGGTTTGAGAGTTCCTGGTTAAATGAAAGGAGCTTCAATCAAATTGACTTGAGATAAGAGGGAGGAAAGGGATGAGGAAGATGAAAGGAGATAGTTCATAATGGCCTGATGAAGTGAAAGGTGGAAACTTTGAAAGTCTCTTTGGGAGGTTTTCTAAGAAAGGATTAGAAAAAAAATGAATCATCAAGTGTTTATTGAATATCTCAGCTCAAGTACTCAAATGGATATGATCTCATCTGTATAGGTACTCTCTAGCATCATGCAGACTTCTGCCCACCCATACCATACTTGCCTATCCTGTGGGATGTTTGTTGTGTCCTTCTATAAGATTATCAAAGGGAGTC
Organism: Petaurus breviceps papuanus; assembly: GCF_028583685.1. Lineage (NCBI taxonomy): Eukaryota > Metazoa > Chordata > Mammalia > Diprotodontia > Petauridae > Petaurus > Petaurus breviceps. Next base: position 21,599,169 of record NW_027185784.1, read on the forward strand.
CACCCAAGTGCTAGAGGTTTTTCTCTCTCTTTTCATGGTGAAAATACCAGCAGTAGAATCTAAAGCCTATCCATTTCTCTCTCTCTCTCCATATGTCTATTCCATCTTCCTATTTGTTCACAAATTTCTTTGATAATATAATTTATCTCATATTTCATTTAGTACCTATAGTGCACATTAACATTTTCTAAATTACTGGACAAATAGGAATTGGTGTTAAATCAACTCACTTAAAAAAAAAGAAACATGTTATGCTGGGTACTGGGAATACAAAGATGAAAAGCTAATATTTATCAAATGTCTCTTACAAGCAAGGCAAGGGCAATGGAAGGAGTTGGCTGTCATGCGTCCATAGATTTAGACCTGAAAGGGACCTTAGAGGTTATCTATTCCAACCTCCTCATTTTACAGATGAGGAAACTAAGGCCCCGACTAGATGGCATAGTGGACAGAGTTATGAACTTGGAGTCAGGAAGACCTGAATTCCAATCCTGACTCAGACACATACTAGCTGAGTAACCCTGGGCAAGTGAATTACCCTCTCAGTGCCCTGGGCAACCCTCTAATGAATGAATAAATGAAAATATATTTATTAAATGCTTACAATGTGTTAAGTACTGTGAATACAAATAGAAAAGGGAGATGACTGTTGCTCAAAAAAGGTAACATTCTTTTTTTTTAATCTTATTTTTATTTTCAATTCCAAATTCTCTCCCTCCTTCTACCCTCTCCTGCTCATTGAGAAGCAAGGAATGTGATACCTATTATACATATGAAGTCATGTAAAATATATTTCTGCATTAGTCGTGTTCTAGAAGAAAAAAATTAATCAATAAACATTTATTAAGTGCCTGCTATGTGCCAGGCACTGTGCTAAAAACTGAGGATACAAAAAGAGACAAAAGACAGTCTCTTCCCTCAAGAAACTTAAAATCTTGTGGGAAATAACATGCAAACAAATACGTACAAATCAAGCTATATGTAGGAAAAATAGGAAATAATTAACAGAGGGGGAGGCTCTGGAATTAAGAATTGGGCAACATTTCCTGTAGAAGGTGGGATTTTATTTGGGACTTTAAGCAAGTCAGAGAGTTCAGTAGTCAGAGTAAAGGAGAAAGAGCCTTCCAAGCATGGGCAACAGTCAGAGAATGCCCAGAGCCTAGAAATAGAGTGTCTTGTTGTGGAATAAGGGGGGAAAGTAAAAAAATAAAATAAAGAAATGAAAAGGATATGCTTCCATCTGCTCTGAGTCTATCAGTTCTCTTTCTTCAAGGCTAGCATAATGCAGGATATTTCTTCATGGGTCCAGTCCTTGTCATTTGGGTTTATGCCACCAGGTGGTTTTTGGCTACAGCTTATGGTTATGGCAACCATCTAGGCCTCCCCCAGGTTTGAATATAATGTTAGATCATACATTTTTGCATGGCAGTAGACTTCCTATTTAAAAGTATTATGTGTATTAAAGTAACAAATCAACAATATTAGCTACTTATTTATTTATAAATATTTATCTCCAACTCATACTGTGTCCAACTTCTCCTCCTGACTCCCCTTGTTCTGTCAAGGACACCAGCTTTCTCTCTGGAACCTTACAGTCAACTTGGAACCTTCTGCTTTCCTTTTGCCCTCTACCCCCAATTTGTTGCGAGGTCCACTGGATTCTACTTCTGAAGCAGAAGATCTCTAGAATCAGTCCCTTCCTTTGTATTCATACTACTGCTGCCATTACCATAGTGAAGGTTCTTTAGTGATAATCTCTGAAAACAAGACTCATAATTGTTTCATTGCATAGGGGAAAGAGTAAAGGGCTTGAAGGCAGGAAAGCCTACATAAAAATACATCCTCAGACATTCACTAGATGTGTGACTCTGGGTAAGTCACTTAAATTTGCTTAACCTCTGTTTCCTCATCTGTAAACTGGGAATTATAATATCTAACTCACAAGATTGTTGTAAAGATCCATTCAGATAGCTACTTTGCAGACCTTAACAGACTATGTTCAATTCAATTGGGCAAGTATTTATTAAATGCCTATTGTTTGCCAAACATTGTGCTAGTGCTGAGGAGAATAAAAAGACACTTAGCACAGTACCTGTAACATTGGAGTTTCATAAATGCTTAGTGATTGTTTGCTCTCAAGGAGTCTACCATCCTGTTGGAGGAAAGCAGTAAATACAACTGTGAATAAATAAAAATGTGTACCTATTAATTTCCAAGAGAAAGACTCAGGTCTAATAGAATATGAAGGACTGTTTATTATAGAATAGAGTTTCCTCAGGGCATGAGAAAAGGCTAGAGAAACATGAGATAGAGACACTGAGGGATATACCTACCAGGGTTAGGCATGAAGGAGCAAGGAGCAGTTCTTTGGGGAAGGCATAGCATAGGCAGAAAGAGATTCAGAATCATAGGTATTCTAGATGGAGCCATAGGGTAATAAATTTTTACATTCTCAGTTTCAATGGTAATGTGATGATTAATCATTAAAGAAAGTGGGGGATGATGAAAGAATGTAGAGGGTAAACCCACAAAGTTACAAAATCAATGTCTGGTTCCTGGTCTTATCTGATTGATAGTCCCAGCATGGGTTGGTGGATACCTGGGAACGGGTTGATTATAAAGGAGTGAAGTATGTTCATGGTATTTACCCTCAGCCAGGTTAAATCGGCCCCAAGATTGATGACAGTGTTGAATAAACTATTTCCCAGAGGTAGGGAAGGACATAGAAAGAAGGGTCTTTGTTCTGGGATTGGTGGCTTGTATGGACAGATGAACATATTCCAAGCCTTCATTCTACCTGACAGTTAAGTGAAGAATCGCTGGGCCCAGGCTAATTACAGAGAGGTTAAGTCGTATTTCAGGTACTCAGTCTTAGCCTGATCAGGTCATATAAATGCAAGGTATTATTACTAGAGACTTCCCAGTCAAAAGGAGGAAATAGATGACACTTTCATAAAGCAATTTACAAACTTGGCATAGAAGCACTCTTTCATGAGGACAGAGCACTTTTATCAGCAGCAGCATTATTATTGTCATTATAACAGTATTAATAACAATATCATATCTATATAATGTTTTAATAATTATAAAGCACTTTACCTGTGCTATTGTATTTGATCCTAACAACAACCCGGTGAGGTAAAGTTATGATTACTATCATTATTATTATTATGTCCTTTTTACAAGTGAGAAAATTGGCTTTAGGATTTTGGAGCCTACTACTTTGGGACTTAAAATTTTTAGTTTAGGTGTCTTCAGAAGGCTTCAATTATCTTTGCCTTCACTAGTAGGATCCACCTTTGTCTTCCTACTTACAGTTCTACCAAAAATAGGCTATACTATCTTCTCTTCAGCAATATCGGCTTTGAAACCTAGATCCAACATAATTCAATTCAAAAAAAATTTACATACCTATTGTGTGCCAAGTGCTGTGCTAATCTCAGGCAGATTTTGTTATTGTTCAATCATTTTCAGTGACCCCATTTGGGGTTTTCTTGGTAAATATACTGGAGTAGTTTGCTATTTCCTTCTCTAGCTCACTGTACAGATAAGGAAACTGAGGCAAACAGAGTTAAGTGGTTTGCCCAGGGTCACACAGCCAGTAAGTGTCTGAGATCAGATATGAACTCACAAAGATGAATCTTCCTATCTTCAGGCCTGATTTGCAAGAATCATAAACCAAAGGAGAATATTATAAGTGTATAAGATGCCAAGGGTTACAAATATAAAATTCATTTCAATAATTTAATTCAACAAATATTTATTAAGTGCCTACTATGTGCAAAGTATTATGCTAGGCACCAGCAATGCAAAGACAAAAACAGTACCAACCATCAAGAAGAATATGCTTGACTGAGTGTTTAGAGGAGGGTGGAGACAGGGTATATCAATAAAACGTACATTAAAAATATCAAAAGTTGTTGTCTTTGGCATTTGTGGATTGAGAAGTCTGGAAACCACTACATCTGCTGGTGATTTACTCTCCTGAAGTCTGCTCCAGCCATGGCTGGTAGGGGCCACCCTGGGGTTAAAACCCTGGCTCAGTCAGAACTGCACTTGGCTCCCAGAGTGCTGTGATGGACCCTTTCTGCCAGTCTTCCAGGCTTCCTGCAGCAGGGAGATTTGTTTCTCATGTCACTGTGGGTTCTGTAGCTCTAAAGTTTGTTAAGAGTCATTTTTTATATGTATTGGAGGAGGTGGAAGCTGCAGCCACACAGAAGTTCTGTTTCTACTCTGCCATCTTGGCTCCACCTCCAGTTATTGTTATAATCATAAATATTAGTCTCTAGCTTCTCCTTTGTTCCAATCTATTTTGTAATGCTGCTAGATTAAACATCCTAAAACAGAGCTCCCATCATTTCATTCTCCTGCTTGAAAATCTTCAATGACTTCCCCTCACCTAAAAGATAAAGTCCAGATCCATACATAGAGTATCCAAAGCCCTCCATAATCAAGTGCTGACCTTTCTTTCCTACTTAATTTCTAACTATACCCCATCATATGCTCTTTGCTATTTACCAGTCTCTGCATTTCTCCATGTCTATGTTATGCCTTTATTAGAGTCTTCTATTCCTTCTGGAAGGCCCTTTACATTTCCAACTGTTGAAATTCTACTTTTACCTTCCAGACCCAGATCAAATGACACTTCCTCCATGAAACCTTCTTTTTGCTCCAAAAGTCCAATGGACTTTATACTTCTCTAATAGTAACTTATCATAGATTTTACTATGGTCATTCACCAAGTTGTCTTATTTCCTATATTATATTATGTCAAAGAAATAACTCAATACTCTGTTTTTCCGAGTTTGTCAAAGCATTTTTATTACTTGTGTATTTGACAGGAGAACCAGTCCATGGGGAGAGTCTTGTTCTCCAATTAAGTGCAGTATAGCTGATCTATTTATAGCTTTACACTAGGGATGCATGGAGTATTCAGGGAGGACTAGCTCCTCTGGTGTGAGGGCTTGCAGAGCCCTTTTCGGGGCTGCTCATCCAACTTTGGTGTCTGCCTGGCACTGGGCTCTCACCTGTGGCTCCAGGAAGCTGTAGTACGGCGCAGCAGTCTCATCCCAGTAATATTGCTTCAGGTGTCTTCATGACCATTGGAACAAATTGTTCTCAGTCTCCCATTCCATCAGGGGAAGTCTTCACAGCCTGGGGGTAGCCATCTACCTAACTCACAGACAGGTTTGAGGGCTGTAAGTTACCCTCAACCTGGTTTAGTCCATCTGTTTACCCCATCTGCCAAAACAATTTTACTGGGGTATGGCTGCTGCACTGCAGCTTCTTGGAGCCACAGGTGGGAGCTGGGTGCCAGGTGGCACTGGGGTTGGATGGGCAGCCATGAAAAGGGCTTTGCCCCTTCTTAGATCCCAATTCCTTTTTTTTCCATTTTTTTTATTTTTTTAATTAATTTGTTTGTTTACTTTTAGTTTACAGGATTCAATTCCACAATTCCTTGAATTTCACATTTTGCCCCCCTCCTTTCCCTCTCTCCCATGGTGGCATATAATCAAGTATAGGATCTGTAAATACTTTCACATTATACATTTATAAATATAAATAATATTATATATAAATATAAATAATATAATATAATATTAATAATATTTATAAATATAAATAATATAAATATAAGGTTATAAAGACGGAATGTATCAGATGGAATGAAAAATGGTAAAGAGGACATAAAACCAAACAAGAAAGGAAAAAGATCAGGTATTTTGCTTCCATCTGGATATAAACTCAGTTCTTTCTAGTTCTTTCTCTGGATGCACACATTTCTCTCCATCATGAGTCTTTTGGGATTAACTTATATCACTGCATTACTGAGAAGAGTCCAATCTATCAAAGTTGGTCATCACACATACATTGTGTCTGTAATTGTGTACAAATTTCTCCTGGTTCTACTCTTCTCACTCAGCATCAGTTTGTATAAGCCTTTCCAGGTAAATATGAAGACCATCTGCTCCTCGTTTCTTATAGCACAATAATATTCTATAACATGCATATACCACAACTTGTTCAGCCATTCCCCAATTGATGGGCACCCCCTTAATTTCCAATTCTTTGGCACCACAAAAAGAGCTGCTATAAACATTTTTGTACACATGGGTCTTCCTCCCACTTCTATGATCGCTTTGGGATATAACCCTAGGAGTGGTATTGCTAGGTCAAAGGATATGAAAGTATTTATAGCCCTTTAGGCATAATTCCAGATTGCCCTCCAGAAAGGCTGGATCAGTTCACAACTCCACCAGCAATGCATTAGTGTTCCCATTTGCCCACATCCTCTCCAGCATTTGTCATTTTCCTGTTTTGTCACCTAGATCCCAATTTCAACTCTACTACTTTTGTTAAGTCTGTCTCATTTCAACTGCTCACTTGGTATTGCCTCACACTTTGCTTTGGATCCTGGCTCACCTGTAGAACCTTTGGTGCCACAGATTCTATTTAGCCACAATCTACTGATTGCTTTATCTGCAAAGGTTTTAGGGGCTTTAATCTTGATAACCACAAGAGTCAAGATACTATTGCTTCTAGCAAGAAGTCATTTATCTGAATAGTGGGAGCTTTAAGAAATCCAAAATAGACTCTTCTTTCAACTCTATGTATAAACATGATGTCACTGGTCCTTTTCATAAACAAAGTATGAACAACAACAGCTTTATGATTGGGCAGTAAAGACAAAAGATAAATGAGGTGGGGGTAAGAGGTTATAAAATTGAAAAAATGTATGGATAGTATTACAATTATGAGATATGGAAGTATTAAGTCAAGTGATTGATGATGGTTTGGTTAGTGGAACAAAGTGACTGAACTTGTAATTGCAATATTCTAGGAATAAACATCACAAATTGAGAAAAAAAAATATCAAAAGGTAGAGAATGTTAACATTTGAGAATATAAATTGCCTTGTAGTGGTCACTGAACTACTACTACTGCTGCTGCTACTACCACTACTACTATTGTCACTAATAGTATTTATATAGCACTCTCAGGTATGCAAAGTGCCTTACAAATATAGTCTCGTTTTAACTATTGCTTACAGGAAATTAGAAACTACTATAGAGGAAGTTAAAGAGGTAGTGCATTTGAGAGATGTAGAGCCATTTGTGCAAAGATGGAAGCAGGAGATGGAATGTTACATACCAAGATTAGTTAGCAAGCCAGTTTTTAAAATATATAGATATAAAATATTTTTTATAAAATGAAATATTGAACATCAATATAACCAATTAAATATACTTGGTAAATACATTGAAATCAATTAATTTCATGAATAAAAGTTTTTCATTCACACCAAGCTCCCATTAGGATTGTTTGTTTTATCTATTCGTTCTTATTCACAATTCTTTTTACTTGGTCAAAATGTTTACTCCATTCTTCTGATGGTGTTTTTGTTACTTCACATTATTTCATGAAAGTCTTTTCAGATTTCTTGCCATTCTTCACACTTGTCAATCTTATTGACATCAGAGTGCTCCATTATATTAATGTACCACAATTTAGTCATTTCCCCTATTTATGGGTATCTAGGTTGCTTCTAATTTTTTGAAATTACATAGAATGTTACTATGAACATTTCTGAACAAATAGCTGCTTTTCTTGTCATTTTTAATGCCATTTTCAGGAAATATTTTTTGTAATTATTGGGTCAAGGGGTATGATTATTTTTATAACTTTTACCATGTACTTCCAGGTTGCTTTATAAAATTTATCGTATATACACATATATTAAAATTGATTATAAGCTAGTTTGACTGGAAAAGAAGGGAAATCATGTGAAATTGGATAGGAAAGGAAGCTGAGATCCAGCTAGAGAAGGAGCTTAAATATCAGGCTGAGGTGTTTGTATTTTTTCCTACATAATAAAATATTTCTTTGCTGCCTCCTTCCTGTAGTTTTATGGCCTGTCACTTACTGATGATATGAGCTGCTTTTTAAAGGGACTGTTTTTTCTTTTCTTTCTGAATGTCCACTACTTCAACTGAAGCATTCCCAAAAGAGTTGGACTTTTTATTTCTTCTGAACATTATTTTTTTTAGAAGAGCAGAAAGTTTCCACAGAGATGTATGGTTGCTTGACATCAATTCTCAGAGAAGTTACAATTGATAGTCTAGTTAAAAGCAGAATACAAGAATAGTTGTGAAGGGAAAAAAGCAGACAAATGAGCAAGAGAATCTTTGGAGTTTGAAGTTAGAGTTATTTGAAATGATATGGCGTTGTTCACTGGTCTGGTGAAATGTATATGAGGGAAAATAATGCAGCTCTGTCTTGGATGCCATGATCTTCTCTTAGAGAACCTATATTCAGTGTCAAGATGTCTTATGGTTACAGAACTGTGTGGAATTGGAAAAAAAGAGGAAATTTCGGAGGTAAAATGAGGACAGGGATGGTTTGGGTTTGGGTTTCTGTATCCCCTAGGACAGTGCTTGGCATATAGCAAGAACCTAATAAATCTACCTTCTTTCCATTTCCTTCTTTCTTCTCTTTGTCTTTTCCTTTTAATTTCTCTTCATTTCTATTTTCTTCTCTTGTACAAATAAGTGAATTATGAATGAAATAATGGGTAAAAGACTAGGTTTACATGTCATCCATAGGAAGATGATAGCGATTCTTGGAGCAGCTAACTATCCAGGGTTCAGACAGATAAGGAAAAAGGTAAAGACAGATCCCTAGAGAACTTTGGCATTCATTTGCAAAATGGGGATAAAAATAACTTGAACTAGTTACTTCACAGGGATATTGTGAGGATAAAATTAGATAATGTGTAGTTAGACAAACTATGTAACACTGTATAAATGTCAGCTATCATTAGGAATGTGATACTATAGTGCCATCAGACAGAAAAATGTAAACGATGAGTCAGCTGAGGCCAGCGTCCTATGGCCAAAGGAATGAGAGGGTTCTGAGAATGGCATCATGCTTGACCATTTTCAGGGCTTCCACTAGAATGACAGCTCAGAACAAAAAAAGGCCTGTTATATTCAATGTTAAAAGTTCACTGGAAAGTATACTTTACAAGGAAGACTGAAAATAGATTCTGAAAAAGCCTTAAATAGTTTTTCAGATGACATATGTTTAATGAGTTATAAAGAGAAATAAGAATGATAGAGAAACTGTGCTTTACTATGATTTTTCACTAAATGGAGCTGGGTGGACCAAGAATGGGGCTGGCCCAATGTGATCACAGTGATTTCACAGTGATTCTGAACCTAAGTTTTGTGATACCTTGGTATGTTTTATTTAAGCAGGTATTATGATATTCCTTCAAACTGTTGATAACTAAAATGATTTAAAATAATTCTCTCAAATTAAAAAAATAACTATAGTTGATTGCGGGGCAGGGTGGGTGGGGGGAAGATTTCTGTTAAGCTGAAACAACAGACTGCTGTAAGTCCATGAAATTTGAGTTTCATCCTCTTAGGATTATAGGGGAGAATTTAGTTATTAATGAGTTAAAAGATTATATAGTGGTGTGTTTTTTTTCAATCTTGTTATAATCAAGGTCTTTAAATGAATGATTAAAGTTGGCATTTATTCCTTTGTAAGAAAAAAAGTAAGAGGTAATTATAGAAATGTCCATACTGGAAGAGACTTTAGAAAATGCCTGGTCCACTGTCCCCACATACCTGCATTTGACAAGGCATAAATTTTGGGCCAAGAGAAAGGAAATTACTTACCCAACATAATCTAACTAGTTAATGGCAGACCTGGAATTAGAACCCAGGTCTCTAACATTGCTCCCTGAATATTTACCCTATACCATATTACATGTTGAGTTCCAACAAGAAATAAACACCCCAGAAATTAAATCACACAAACACTTGGCTCCAGTCTACTCTGCTCAAAGTGCTATGTTATTCCTTAGGAACACACAGACCAAAACAAAACAACCCCTGTCTTTAAAGAATTTATATCCAACAGGAGGAAGCAGCATGCACACAGATGGGTTTTTTTTTAAATATGCAAAGGAATTACCATCTAATTATTCTAGAAAAAAAGAATAAAAGTATGGTCAGATTTTCTAATGGCACAGAATGATAGTACAATACCAAGACTATCTTTGCGGTTGGTTCAGTAATATTTATGCAAAACTACCAGGTTTAATAAAATCAATCCCAGCTAACCATATAATGAATATTCTAAAGAAGAATGAGAATGAAGACAATTGTGTTTGGGAGGTAGAAGATGGGGGTGGCATAAGTTGGTCTTTGTGGCAAAACTAAATAAAGGTATTACAGGAAATAATAAAAACCATATTAATTCCAAGAAGTATTCAAAATGCATTCATTCCTTTATCTAAACCATATAAAATAGATGAGGAAAATAAATTGTGTTCAATCTTGCAAACCTGGGTCCTAATGCAAGCTCTGCTATTAATGAGTGATATGACCTTGAATGAGTCCTATCTGTCAAATAAGGGTATTGGAAAAAATTATCTCTATGGTCCCTTCCAACTCTAAATCCTAGACTTTCAACAATCACTTCCATATCCAATATTTTGTGCATCTTAGAACCTCTTAAATAACCAGAGCTGATTGACAAGTAGAAAGGAGAAGACAATTGCAGGGCAATGAAGATAAATGATTTTCCACTGAATCTATTCAAGCCTGGAGGTGACAATCACCGCACTGAATTCTGGGGGCTTGGAAGCTTGCCCTTCCCTCTTCTTTAATCAGAGATATGGCAGGATTACAGGGTCTTATTGTTTGTTAGGGAACCTTCCGTTTTCTCCCTCTCTAAAATGCTGCTGATTGCGGCATAGAGGAAATTCCCTAAGGACTATTGCCCCTGCTCTCAGGACACAAGTTTACTCAGAAGAACAGAGCTGAGAATTCTTTATACACAATTCCTCAGGGAAAACCAAGTTCAATTAGCCCCACTCACCCAGACCAGCCTCTGCTGAAGACAAGCACATACTCAGTGTACATTTTCCCCTTCTGCTTCAAGGGAGCTGTATCCTTAGTTAGACAGCGGTAATTCAAGGCTTCAACCATTGCTTACCACATCCAGAATGTTCCAAAGCAAATTCTATTACATTTAGGATAAAATCCTATTGTGTAAACCCTAGTTCCATCTTTTAGAGACATAAAATATATACTAGCTGCTTATGTAACCTTATCATTTCCTCTCACTGAGTCTTGGTTTCTTCATCTGTAAAAAGGTGGGGGAGGGGGAATAAAAGTAGGACTTCCCATTTCTAGCTAGCCAGATATGTGATTCCTCATTGGTCACAGTGTCGAATTCTTAAAAAGGACAAATGGCATTCAGCCACCTGAGGCTGAGCAGTAACAGGTGATGTCCTTAAATGTCTAAGACAGAATTTTGTGAAAATACTACCTATCTCACAGGTCTGATAGTTTTCTGATTCAACCTTAAAAATAAACATATCAATGTGATGTGCTGTTATCATCATCATAATCATCATCATCATTTGTTCTCTAATTGTTTAATAACATCTTCACCACCAAACTATGGCCTCCCAGAGGATAGGCTCCCTAGCCTATGCTTCTCTATATTCTCTAATGAGATGACTCTGGAGGAGAAGTGAGGCTGGTGACTTTGCAGAGCCCTCCCTCACTTAAGTCCAGTTCAGTTGTGTGTAATGACATCACCTCTCCAGTGTCATGGTCTTCTTTGAGAACAAAGTATAAACAACAATATTCTCCACTATAAAATTCTGTATTCTCCAATATAATCTCTATATTCTTCAAGGTTTCTAGCAAAGTGATAGGTCAAGAAATACAGTCTTTAAAAGTTGCCTGAGGCTCAGATAGATCAAATGACTTTCCCATGGTCATATAGCTAGTGACAGGAACAGGATTTGAAACTTAGGACTTCCTGATGCCAAGTCTGTTACACTGCTTCTTCTAGTGCTGGAAATTTAATAATAAGTGGTTAGTGGTTGTTTGGTTGATGAAGCACTGCCTAAATGTTTTTAAGCCTTAGAGATCTGAGTCACTTAATTCCTTTCATCAGATCATGATTCAAAGAAGGCCCAAGTCATAGGGTTGGACCCCTGTATGTGTCATTTAGATAAGCAGAAAAAAGTCTCTTGACTGTAGGCTGGACCCAAAGCTCCTGAGATAGAAACAGATTGTCAGTCAAATCCTTCTTTTGTCATTTACTACATGTAGGACCTTAAAAAAATTCCTTTATCGCCTTGGCTGGTATATCCTCAACTATAAAATAAGGGTTTTAGACTGGATGACTTTTAAGATCCCTTCTAAGTACAACCACAATAAAGATAATGATTTTATAGGTGACCTAGAGAAGCTGAGCCCCAGAGTGGAAAAGTATGGAGTCAATGACTTGCTAGAGGTCACATAGCAAGTTTTAGGAGAGCCAGGACTAGCATTCTTAACTCAAACCAATTCTCTTAGCCTTTGGGAGAAAATTAACTCAAAGCACATGTTCCACTGACAATCAGAAGTATCCTTTTTCATTATAAAGCATATTATTATGCACAATAAAGTTGATGTTCAAAGAGGAATAGATAGGAATAGCCTTAAGGAAAAGGAGTGTGTGAAAAAGAATTTATAACTACAGTATCATAAAGTCAAAGAATTACAGGACATTTAAGCTGGAAGTTTAGCCCTTTTCATTTTAAAAGAGAAGAAACTGAGGCCCAGAGAGGTTATTAACAGGTCATAAAACTGCTGGGACCTGGACCCCACTAGAAGAAGAAAGTTTCCAAGATATGTTTGGTCAGTTAAATTAAATTTAATATTCATTAATTGCCTTTTTTATATATAGCACTGTGCTAAATGCTGAGAATCAAAGGTAGACAAGACCAATTCTTGCTCCCAAGAAGCATATAATTTACTGGACGTGGCACAGAGAAGAGGTCAAGCAACGAGAAAACATGAACAGAAATAACTCAACTCCAAGGGAGAGAATGATAAAGACTATGCTATGAAAAATTAGGGAAAGATCTCTTTCAATTAGGGGCAAAGAAGCAGAAGCAGAGGATCAATCAATGTGGAATCTGGCATCTGAGCTGGGAGGCTTCAATAAATAGAAGTTGGGGAAAGGAACATAATATATTTGGGGTAAAAGAGGAAACTTAAGGAAATCTAGTTTAATTCAGTGAATATTCAAGTTCTCTTCACCTTTGTTCTCGCATCATTCTGTACAATTTACAAGGAGATTTGAGTCTCAATGTTTACTTCAAAGTTTGTTTTCTGTCCAAAAATTGCTCAAATACCATTTAAAATCTACATTTCTTTATATCTCTGTATTATCAGTTTTTATTCAAAGTTCTTTTCCTAATCCTTTTAGGTATCAGAACATTTATAACAACACCAATATCTCACATGCTTTGACAATTAATATAAATCTTTCCCTTTATACAAAAATTACCTTTTTCTACCCAATTTATCATTAAATTGTTCCATATGAAAAGGGCTTTAAAGGGCCTTATACAACTAAGAATACACATATTTAACTCATATCTTCCTGACTCCAGGCCCAGTATGCAACCAGCTGGCTCTGTCTTTCAAGAGAGGTGGGAGAAAGACAGACAGACAGAGACAAAGAAAGAGAGAGAAAGAAGAGATTTATATCTATATCCACATATGATATATACACACACATATATTGTGAGCGTGTGTGTGTGTGTGTGTGTGTGTGTGTACTGGGTCTTGAATGGGGAAGTGGGGGATCATATAAAATGCTGTCCTGCCTCTTTATGTCTCCTTGAAGCATCCTAAGGTGATGTTTTAATCTCTTCTTTCTCTGTCCCTCTTCTTTTCCTTTCTTCTCTAAGAAAGTAGAGGTATAGAAACAGGGTTTCTTCAAAGAAGTTTTAATGTAGGGGAGAGGGAGTGTCCTCACCCCAACCATTGTGAATCCTATCCCTCAGACCCCCATTTCAAGCAGAACACTCCCATTCCCCTAGTCCCATTTGAAGAACTCTCGTGAACTTCCTTGAGGTTACCTCCTTCTCTTAGAAAGGCAAAACTTGACTTGCACCCTTATGTTTTGTTTCCATCAGTTTCCATTATACCAAGCTTCCTCTTGGGAAGCTTACTCAACTCATCTCAGAAGAGACTCAAATCCAAATCTATTTTAGAATGTCACTGATTCATTCATTGGACACAGAGTGTTACCTGAGCACTCACTATACTTCACTTCCATCACCTCAACAAGAAGCCCAACTAGGAAAAGAAAAATGAGGTATACAGTGAGGCAGGCATTGGAAGAATTACAACTAATCTTGCATGCTCAAAGGCCAAGTTTCAGGGGGATAAACTTTTCATGACCCATTTGGGGTTTTCTTGGTGAAGATACTGGAGTGGTTTACCATTTACTTCTCCAGCTCATTTTACAGAGGAAGAAACTGAGGCAGACCAGGTTAAGTGACTTGCCTGGGGTCACATAGTTAGCAAGTGTCTGAGGCAGAGAGGTAAGAACACCTAAATGATAATTGGATGGCTTGGAGTCAATTTTCAGCTCAATTGTTAATTACTTGTGTTACCCTGGCCCCTCTCTGAGTCTTAGTTTCCTCACCCATAAAATAAAAGCATTGGACTAGATAATCTTTAAGGTCACTTCAACTCTTAAAACTGTGGAGGGGGGTGGGGGAAGAGAAGGATCTGCACAGTGTAGTGAATAAAGAGGAAGGCATGAGTTCAACCTCCCCTTCTAAAAGATAGTGGCTTTGTGACGTTGAGAAAGTCTCTTAGTGCCCCCTGGTAACAGTAATGCCATAATTTGCAAAGAAGGCGTGGATTTATGAGCAAGAGGTGGAATGAAAATTGAATTTTTGTTCATTGAAAAAAATATTGCTTTTAGAAATTAAAAAATGTCCAGATCTCCACTGGTAGAAAGAGTTTCCTCATTAGTAGTTCTACACACACTGAAGAAATCACATGTCTAGTCCAGCCCTGCCTTCCTAATCTGTGATGGGGATTTGAGAAAATATGAAGGGCATAGACCAAAGCACTATAAATGAAGAAAAGGGTAGGAAGGGCAGAAGGAAGATTGGACTGGGTATGTGGAAGTATTTTGTCATCTTACTTCTTTATATTTCAATGCTTTGTAAGACCTGTGTCTTTGTTAGGATGAATAAGTACTCCTTCCCCTGCCATGGGTCACAGCCCCTTTCTTAGAAGACAGTTTTCAAACTTAGCTGGACTCGTCCCTTTATAATACACACAAAGCTGGGTTGTTTTTCCAGTATGGAATACCCAAGCCAAATTTGTAATCCTCTGCAATAGCCTTCAAGGGTTGAGAGTTGCCTCTATACCAGGATTATTTAAGACTAGAGTGCAGGTTTTGATTATATAGAACCGCACACATTTAAATCCTCATCTGATACTTCATCGTGGTATAGAGGTGACCCTGGATTCTCAGAGCTGAGGTCAGCTGAGCCCAGATTCTGGCAGTTTTCACCAAGTCAAGCTTCTATGGGACAGGTGACAGATTGAGAATTATCTAAGGAACAACCTAGCTAATTTCAGAAAAACTTATCACGATTAAGGTGACAGGGTGATGAATTTTTCAGCCACAATTCATGGAGAAAGTCTAATACAGAGTGAAGTTGAGAAATGCATCAATGGATTGAATATCCATACTAAGGAAATCACAGATCTTTGAAGTGATGATGATGATGACAATGATGATGATGATGATGATGAAGGGAGTTGGGATATCTTTGCATCACAAATGTAGATCTTAAAAGTACCTTAGTCTAACCCCCTCATTTTCCACATAAGGAAAATGAGCCCCCAAAAGATGAAATGATTTGACCATCTGGTCCATCCCCCTTGTTTTAGAGGTGAGGAAAATGAGACCCATGGCGATGAAATGGTTTGGCATCTAGACCAAGGAGTCTTTACATCCTCTTGCTTCTCTTTAGTCCCATGACTTTCTAACATTCTGTGATCATATCCACTACAGATCAAGGCTTGAAGTGGGTGAAGTATATAATGCTATCCTGCCTGTTTTTATTCACCCCTAGAGCATTGTGGGGTAGTTTTTTTAACCTCTTCTCTTGCCTCTCTGTCCCTCTTCTCTATTTCTCCAGATAAAGCTGATGTAAGCCAAGACAGGGGCCAGAGTTAATTCCAGAAGGTCTTAATGCATGGGGTGGGAGTGCAGGAACTGTACTTGCCCCCACCATTGTGATTCCTTTTACACACACACACACACACATACACACACACACACACACACACACACACACACACACACACCCTTTTCAAGAATTCCCATGAGCTACCTTGGAGTTGCCTTCCTGTCTTAGAAAGTAATTCTGAGTTTCCAGCCTCGACTTTGAAACATTTCCAAGAGACTGCTTTATCGACACTAATGGAAAGTTGTTATCCATAAAACAAAAGTTCATTGATGCAGTTCCTGCCCCATCACTCAATAAACATTAAATAACAATAACAGAAATGATATTAAGAAAGTGCTCTTTGGCAGAATCCTGCAGTGATAGAGGTAGGTGATGGAGGGCAGTCAGGAGAGGGAAGAGTGGAGGAAACATAATGGAGGAAAATGAAGTTCTTTCCTGAGAGGGGAGTGGATATTTGCCCAAGGCAGACCCAGTTTATACCCTTGACTTGGTACTGGAGTCACAGGTACTCTGGATTTCCACATACTTGATAAGGTTTAAAGTTTTCCACTTGGAATTGTAGATAGAGAAAGTAAAGGGGAGAAGCAGCCAATATTCTCAGAAAGGGGTCAGTTATTATTCTTTGTCCTTGAAGAGTGGCTGGCACTGCACTTCTAAAAGGATGTGGAGAGAATGGTAAGAATTGGAAGAGATGAACAAAGAGCATTATAAAGGAATGGAAAATAGCAAATGATTAAAGGTTTCAGGTTGTTTTGCCTTGGGAAGAACAAAGCAAAAGGGTAACCTGATCATTATAATCAGGCATAAAAAAGGGTTGGGGGGAGGAGATGGAGGCTTAGGGAGATGCCAGTCATAGAATGCTAGAACTCAATGAGACCTAAGGGATCTATTTTATCCCCCATCCAACTTGATCATTTTATAGATGAGGACTGGAATTGGAGTGGCAAGTGGGAAGAGGTTAAGTCAAATATTGAGAAGTTAGCTAGATAGTATAGTGGATAGAATGTTGAAGTTAGAAAGTCCTGAGTTCAAATGTGATTTCAGATACTTACTAGTTGGATGACCCTGGACAGGTCACTTAACCTCTGGCTGCATCAGTTTCCTCATCTGCAAAATGAAAGTAGCAATAGCACTTGCCTCTTAGAGTTTTTATCAGGATAAAATAAGATATTTGTAAAGTGCTTTGAAAACTTTAAATCACCATATAATGTTGGTTATTATTATTGCCCCAGAGTCAGACAGATGACTAGCAGCAGAAGCTGGACCACCACCACTATCACCAATGGCTGGCATTTTTTAGTTTTACAATGTCTGCAGCAGTTGGCACATATCGTCTCATTGAGCCTCACAACAACTGAGAGGCAGGCATTATTATTATTATTATTCCCACTTTACAGATAAAGAAACTGAGGCTCAGGGAAAATTGACACAGCTACTAAGGGTTGTAAGTGGGATTTGAACCTAGGTCTTTCAATTCTCAGCCCAATGTTCTTTCCATTACACCAAACTCTTCCACTTCGATCTCTTTCCAGAATATAAAGCAAGTCAAAGTGAGTAAATCAGGAGAGACTGCATAAGGTCATATATCTTTTAGTCTAATCTTTGACCCTTCTCTTTCTTTCCTCTTTAGCCCCACCCTCTGTAATCTTAATGGGATTTAAGATCTTCCCTGCCCATTAATAGGTCTCACATGGAGCCCATTAAGGGAAGCTTGCTTAAGGGAGGCTTGCTTGTAGGAAGGCTTTCACACCTTTTGCTAATTTCTAATTAGGCACTGAGTCGAGAGGGTTGTGATACCTTCTGGCTCTGAGAAGTGTATATATACTCCGAGTTGGTTTTTGCTTTGGGGGCTCACTTATGAGAAGGATCTTGTGATTCCCTGGTGGAGATTCTGAGTGGCCCTATATTCAAAGTTCTCCGACTCTCAGATTTAAAGGTTCTGTCATTCCAGGGATGTATGTAAAGTGTATAGCTATATTGCTTTGATTCACACAGTCTGTTGGTCTTTATTTCTCTGCTTGTATTTTCTCTGAAGTTCAGGGTGCTGACTTTTCCCCTGAACTAGTGAACATAATTTAAAAAGATTGTTGACCCCTTAAACAGCTATCTTTCCTAGTAAAGCAGATCTAAGAACCTGTGCTCGAAGCCATCGCCATCGCCATCTTGGGTATGCCAGTGTGGTTGTTGCTATACACTCATTATCCCACCATTGATTTCTTTTGTTCTCATCTTCTCTGCTCCTACCTTTATTCCAATCACAGAGCCAATTCTCTTTCCTTTTCCTCTCCTTTTGCTTGTTTGGTCTGGATCAGGGGCCATCTCCAGTCGTCCTGATCTGTGTCTGGCCACTGGACCCAGATAGCTCTAGAAGAGAAAGTGAGGCTGGTGACTTTGCACAGTCCTCTCTCACTTAAATCCAATTCACCTGCAATTTCATAGCATCACTTTCCTGATGCCATGGTCCTCTTCAAGAATGAAGGACAAACAACAAGAACCTGGTCTTGACCTGTGATTTCACTAGCATAGGGAGTGCTTGCTGAGAAAACCTCCTCTACCCATGCAGATAGGCAACAGTTCTACATTGTTTGGTCTCAGAGACCTACATCTCAATTACTCAGGTAGCACTGAGTTACCTGCACATAATCATTCAATTCCTATGTGTCATAAGTGAAACCAGGTTGTCCTGACTCTGAGGCAAGCCCTCTATCCACTACACCATGTATCCTCTCATCTACCTCTCTTTAAACATTTTAGTATTTTCATGATATTGGGGAAAAGGGGACGTATATGTCTTTCTATGTGTAGGTGTGTCTCTGTGGAGGAGGCCATCTGTGCTGAGTTCCTAACTACAGCCTAGGAGGATGAAAAGGTCTCAAGCTTTGTGAAGATCTGGGAGGTGGCTGTTGTTGTTACAGCTGAGTCATTTTTCAGTCATGTCCGACTCTTTGTGATTCCATTTGGGGGTTTTCTTGGCAGGGACACTAGAGTGGTTTGCCATTTCCTTCTCTAGTTCATTTGACAAATGAGGAAACTGAGGCAAACAGGGTTAAATGGCTCGCCCAGGATCACACAGCTAGTAAGTATCTGAGGCCAGATTTGAACTCAGAAAGATGAGTTTTCTTGACTCTAGGTCCAGCACTCTATCCAATATGCCCAGGAGAAAGTTCAGCAGAATGATAATTAAAAGTGCAAGGACTATAGAGCACATGAACCATGCTAAGCTGACATGAATCCTTAGGGGAATCCAAGTGTTAAGGAAATTCTGGATAAGACTAATAAACTGTTGGTGGAGCTACCAATTGGCCCAGGCATTCTAGAAAGTAGTTTAGAACTATGACACCAAAGTCACTGAACTGTGCATATGCTTTGACCTGGTTATATCACTCTTGGGCCAATAAACCCAGAGATCAAAGAGAAAGGCAAAGGACCAATATGTACAAAAAGACTTATAACAACTCCTTTTATAGTAGACTGGAAACTAAAGTGGTGTCCACCCACTGGGGAATGACTAAACAAATTATAGTTTTTGAATGTTAATAGAATATTATTGTAACATAGGAAATGAAAAAACAGACTATTTCAGAGAAAACTGGGAAGACCTCTATGAGCTGATGCAGAGTAAAATGAGAATGAAGAGAGAAATTTGTACCACATTATAAAGAAAAACAACTCTGAAAGAACTCAAAGATCAGAATTCTGATAAATCACAAATCCAGAGGAATGAAGATAAGGATAAGGACTCACCCTTTCAGAGAGGAAGTAGATTTAAATTGCAGGGTGAGACATAGATTTTTGGATGTGGCCAGTGTGGGAATTTTGTTTTGTTGAATTATTCATATTTGTTATGAGGGTTTTGCTTTTTCCTTCTTTCTTCCTTCCTTCTATCCTTCTTCCCTTCTCTCCTTTCCTTCCTTCTTTTCTCCTTCTTCCTTCCTTTCCTTCTTTTTTGTTTTATTGCTCTTCATTTGGGGGGAGAGGTAATAAATTTTAGTTTAAAAAAAAAAGACCACCTATGAGTGCTGAAGGGGAAAGTCTAGAGCCAGACCATGACCTAAATAGATCCCTCACAGTCTAGAGGTGTTTGCCCTATTCCCTGAAGACATTATGTCTCCCATTAAGTTTTTCTTTTTTTCTTCTACTAAAAAAATTTCTACTTCTTTCAACTCAATAGCACCTGCCTTGAGTCACCCTTCTCCAGTCGTACTCATTTGTAAATTCTCCTTTTACAGTGCAGTGCCCAGAAGTAGGCACAGTGAGTCTGACCATGGCAGAGTACAGCAGGACTATGCGATCTTCCTTGTTATGGACACTATGCTTCCTCATTGAAGTCCAGGATGGTATACACTTTTTAGGTTCCCTCTCATATTAAATGTGAATTCTGTTGGCTCATATTAAACTTGCAATCCACCAAAACCCAGTTCATCTTCCATTTGAGCCACTGCCAACCCAGACGTTACCTTTGTATTTTATGCCTCATAGGTTCTTGTCACAACAGATCCCCTAAACAGGTATGGAAGGGGGTGGGGAGAGAAGAAGGATGCTAATTTAAAATGGCCAGAAGCTAAGTGACCATCCTACCACACCAGGCTCTCAACCGTTTCAATTCCATTACCTACTCTTGTGCCACAACTCTGTTTCATGTAGCCAAAAATGAGAGACCTGGAAAGAGAAGGTAATAGAGTTAATTCACCAAGGAAGACAAGGCACGATCATAACCAAGGGTGGTTGTTCCGAGAACCCTCCCAAGTTCCTCCTCATTCCTACTTATTTAGGCTCCACCTACCTTTACTTGGTGCCAGAACCACAGCTAGGGTAGGGCAATAATAATTAGAGGACTCCCAAAGCATCAGTTTCAGGGTGCTCCCTCCCCTCCTCATTCTGCCTCCATTGGAGAGGCAGCAGAAGTCTTATCCTGGGGGCATTTCCTCCTCCTTCCCCAGCTTGGAAATCTTGTAGCATTCCAGGTCATACCTCATTTTTCCAGCAGCTGCACCTCATTAGAACCTACTTCCCTCTCCCTTCCCACCTTGACTTCTTTTTGTCCCAGGTGCATAAATTGCTAGTGATAGTGCTGGTAAATTGTGTTCCCAAGCTTTAAATTATTTCCTAGTGTCCTGAGGTACAGGCTCAACATCATTTTCTTCAATTATAAAAAAATAAGTAGAGAAAAGGTTTCATCACCCATGTTGGAGCAAACCCCTTCAGGGGTTTGGGAAGGTCAGAGCAGGACAGGAGTTCGGGGAAGGGGAGACCATTGTCTCATCATTCATTCCAGGCACTGACCTTATACTTACAGCCCATCTGGGCAGCCAGTCTCACAGTAAGTGCTAAATAAATCCTCTTTGTCTGTCAGCCAGGTGATTGATTGATGATAGACCAGTCAGTGTCTTAAACCCTCCAGGCCCAGTGGTTGCATGACCAGGCTTCCTACAGAAACCAGGGGGAAGAATACAAGTACGGACCAGAAGCTTAACCTTCTGTCATAACGACATAGTGTCTGTCCATTTAGGACTTGTCTTTAAAAAATGTTTTATCGATATATTTTAAGTCACTTTCACTTTTGTCAGGGTGGTGCAGTGCAAATTCTGGTTAACATCCTGGCTCTGCTTAGTATGTGAGTGATTTGGGGTAGGTCACTTAATAATGCTGGGTATCCATTCTTCATCTGAAAAAATAAAGGGATTGAACTAGCTGACTTCTGAGATCACATCCAGCACTATAACCGGCCGCCTCTTTGAAGCCCTCCAGGCCCTGCCTTTTTAACAAAGAAAGAAGTTAAGGAAAGTAAATATAGCAAACATGTCAGATATAAAGATGATTTTCTATATCCATGAGGCTGCTAGGTGGTGCAATGGAAAGAAAGCTGGACCTGGAGTCAGGAAGACCTGAGTTCAAATGTGGCCTCGGACACTTACTAGCTGTGTGACTCAGGGCAAGTCACTTAACCTCCATCTGCCTCCATTCCCTCATCTGTAAAATAAAGGTAGCTATCTCCTATCTAGAGATAGTGCCTATCTCACAGAGTTGTTGTGAGGATCAGATTAGATAATACAGTTATCCCTTCCATATCAAGGGGGTTAGGGGCGTGGTGCCCTAGGATCTGGAAAATCCACATTAAAAATTTTGGCCCTTCCTTCATTTTGGGGAAAAAGTCTGAATTATTATGGTATTAAAAGATAAAATGTGTCAACATTATACAATTATATGTGTGTATGCTTTTCTGAGTTTCTAAACTTTTTCTGTATCATCTGCTGATCTTCACATGTCTACAAGCTTCTGCAAAACTTCCCCAAAATTCCCATTTAATTTTTCATGCTGACCCACAATATATTGAAACTGCAATGAGGAAAGTGGTGATGGAAAGGATAACTGTAATTCTAAAACACTTAATATAGAGCAGCTAGGTGGGGCAGTGGACAAACCACTGGCTCTGGAGTCAGGAAGAATCATCTTCCTGAGTTCAAATCTGGCCTCAGACACTTACTTGCTGTGTGACCCTGGGTGAGTCACTTAACCCTGTTTGCCTCAGTTTCCTCATCTGTCAAATGAGCTGGAGAAGGAAATGACAAACCATTCCAGTATCTCTGCCAAGAAAACCCCAAATGGGGTCACGAAGAGTTGGCCAGTTCTGAATAAAAACGTAGTACAGTGCCTGGCATATAATAAGTGCTACATAAATGGTAGTTATTATGGTTATTATTATTACCCATAGTCTCTCGCTTCTCTGCTGAGAAACAGGAAATAGGCGTCATCATCAGTTCTCTGACATTGAGATTAATCATTGTTAGGCTAAATTCTGAGGCCTTTTTAGACCTGTTTTCCTTTATATTATATAGGATGTAATGAATATTGTTCCCTTTGTACATTTTCTTTGTTCAGTGATGCTCTTCACAAAATAATTTTCTAGCAGATGGTGTGAAGTACAGTTAAATCTGCTGGAATAACTAAGCTGGTGCGTATGGTATATTAGCCATGTTCACAACATTAAAAGGGGCAAAGCTTTGGCTTGAGTTCAGTGTCACTCTCACCCCTCAAGTGATTACATCTTCTATAATTACATTTTATTAAGGTATTGGCATTTTTTTTAGATCTGAAAAGGAAGCAAATGATGCTTCGCCTAAAATAGGAAGGGGTATAAGACCAAAAATTGAAAGGGTGAGTAGAGGCGATGCAACATTGAGAAAAGAGTCCTATGTCTGAACTCAGTGGACTTGGATTTGAATTCCAGCTGTGCTACTTTCTTGAGAAAGTCACCAAACTACTCTGGGCCTCATTTTCCCCATCTGGAAGATCTGGCTGGAAGTGTTTAGGTAGATACTAAAAGACCATCTGTCAGGGATGTTCTAAAGGAGATTTATAATGTTATGTTTCTAAGAGGCTTGTATCATGTACCATGCTTGGTATAAATGATCAGAATTGAACCTCACTATTGCCCCCATCTTCCTTCTCTACTCTTATCCCTCTCCAGGCCAAAGGAAACGTCACTAAATTTTTAAATGGTAAATTTTCAGTTTAATAATTTCGGGATAATCACAGCACTGATGAGCATCTTTACAAAGCTGTGTTATCGCTCAGTCATTTTTCAGTCATGTCTGACCCTTCATGACCCCATTTGGGGTTTTCTCAGCAAAAAAAATGGAGTGGTTTGCCATTTCCTTCTCCAGCTCATTTTATAGTTGAAGAAACTGAAGCAAATAGGGTTAAGTGACTTGCCCAAGGTCAACACAGCTAGTAAGTGTGTCAAATGTCTGAGGTCATATTTGAACTCAGGTCCTCCTGACTCCAGGGCTGGTGCTCTATTCACTGTGCCAAAGCTACCCCCATTTACTTTCTATTAAAAATATTTTAAACTATTGTATTACCTCTCCCAAAGATATTTCTCTATCTCTCATGAAAAGTTAAAGAAATCTCTGGAATCTGTAAGTAAATAGAAGGTATTTGGGAATAGCAGGGAACTCTTCTACTTACCTTGAAATCTCACCTGAACTTGAACATCCTAGAAGTAGAAATGAAAAACTTTCTGCAGAGAGGGTTTCTTCCTCAAATCCATAGTCCTATGCTGGTATTGACATATCATCCCTTAACTGTATTCATCAGGAAATTGAATTTGTGCCTCCTAGCTTCTCTGGATTCCTTCAAAACTCAGTTCAAATCCCACCCCCACTCCCACCCAGTGTCTTCCTCCTAATAAAACCTATTTATACTGCATATGTCATGTATATACATAATCATCTCCATGTTGGCTCCCCCATTAGAATGGAAGATCCTTGAGGACAAGAACTGTTTTGGGCTTTCTTCATATTCCCAAGGCTTAACACATTGCCTGACCCATAGAGAGAACTTAATATATGTTTGTTGACTTACAAACTGTCAGATATAGCGGTGGACATTAGTTCAGATCATTTTGGTAGAGCTGCTTTTGAAATCCTTTGCCTCAAGAAACGTGAAACACTTTGAAACAGCTGCCTTGGAGAACACCACAGGAGTCTCTTGGCAGTTTTTATGGCATTCCACAAAGACTATTTTTGTCCTGCTGTCTAAAAGCAATAGCAGAGTGTGTGTTTGGGGGGGGGGGGAGGAGAGGAGGTGAGGAGATTCACACATGGACTTCTGATGGGCACAGATATCTCCTGTAAAGTTGTCAGCCGTCAACTCTTCAGGAAACAGAGAATCCAAATGGGCTTTTTCCCCCCTCCTTGCATTTTATTTTAAAGAAGAAAAATAACCAAGTTGGATCACTTATCAGGATGGCATAGAAGGGGGTCATAGTCTTGGTAGGAGTTGAATGATAAGGTCTTTCAACTTTAAGATTCTATGAATCTGTACTCACATTCTCATCAATCACTTGCATTACCATGTATGTCTTGGGTCTATTAATCAAACCATCCTCTCAGACAGACTACTTGCTTCATTGCCTGGTATGTCAAAGTTAAAATAGTCATCCTGCCTCGAAAGGAGAAGGAGCCAATCTGTGTGGCCTGTGTGTTTTCTGAGCCCTGAGTTTAAACCTGATTTTTTTCCTTCATATGCAAGGATGGAATCTAATCTTTAGATGACTATCATTAGGTCATTTATATAAAAACACCTGATATGGGCAGATTATGCAACTTCTAAAGGTACTTTTAATGACTGAAAACTAGCAAAGACATAACATAACTAGATCAGTCTTGGCTGAAGACTTAAATTTCAATATATCAAACATTTAAACTCCAGTAAGATCCTAACCTGATGTCTCATCATATTGTGAAGGTGACCCAGAGATAGTCAATGCTATGCAGATAATCTAGCCCAATTCCCTCATTTTGTAGATGAGTAAACTAAGTCCCAGAGCAGTCAAGAGATTTGTCTAAGGTCACACAGGAAATTAGTGGTAGAGTTAAAATAAGAGTGTACAATGGAAGCATGCTGGCTTCCCAAAGGCTCAGGGTAAAAACCTAGACCGGATGATTATTCCCTGGATAATCTGGGGTAAATTATCTAACCTCCCTGGGTCTTTGTTTCCTTGTCTGTAAAATGAGGATGATAAAATGCCTCAAGGGCATCTTCTAGCTCAAATCTCGGCTCCTATGAACTATGCACTTCTAGTCCTGAGATCTTGAAGCAACACTATGACATCATGCTGCTTCTTTGACTCTGTGGCTTTTCTTTCCAGGTCCTGATACTAGGAGTTTTCCTGGGGTAATGGATGAAGAGTCAGACACCAGATCTAATTTATCCTCTTTGACCCTGGAAAACCCATTAAATGTCTCTGAAAATATTAATTTCCTTATTTAGGTGATAATGACATTGTACATGGAGTGAAATGCTGTAACATGTGGCCCTGAAAAAGTTCTTTCACCAGTCTGGGCCACTATCTCCAAGAAAGAAAGAAAGAAGGAAAGAAGGAAAGAAGGAAAGAAAGAAAGAAAGAGAGAGAGAAAGAAAGAAAGAGAGAAAGAAAGAGAGAAAGAAAGAAAGAGAGAAAGAAAGAAAGAGAGAGAGAGAGAAAGAAAGAAAGAGAGAAAGAAAGAGAGAGAGAAAGAAAGAAAGAGAGAGAAAGAAGAGAGAGAGAGAAAGAAGGAAAGAAGGAAAGGAAGGAAGGAAGAAGGGAAGGAAGGAAGAAAAAAGGAAAGAAGGGAAAAGAAGAAAGAAATAGGAAGAAAAAAGAAAGAAAAGATTGGATCAGAGGTTTTTAATATTTCTTGTATCAGGGACCCAGCCTGGTGAAGTCTACTGGTTTCCTTCCCAGAATAATGCTTTTAAATGCATAAGATATATGATATTACAAGGGAAACCAATTATATTGAAGTTTGACTTTTGAAATATTAAATATTTTAAAATATATCATATAAAAGTTGCAAACAAGTACCAGACATGTTAAAAATCCCTAGATTACTTGATTTCTAGGGTCCCTTCATACTTTGGATCCTTTGAATCTATCTTCCCATCCCCAACACACAGGATTCCCATTGGTCCAGGAACAAAAATGAACTAACATTTCACTGGTTTAGAGAGTATTCTCAAAACAGAAATTGAAGCTACACCCTCCTTACCATTCTACTGTGATGTCAGTCTTGTCTGAGAGAAGGGAAGAACAGGAAGAAGCAACAAAAACAGAAAGGAAAAAAAGAAGAACCCAAACTAAGAGTCATCCCAATGGAGA
This sequence comes from Petaurus breviceps papuanus, assembly GCF_028583685.1. Classification (NCBI taxonomy): domain Eukaryota; kingdom Metazoa; phylum Chordata; class Mammalia; order Diprotodontia; family Petauridae; genus Petaurus; species Petaurus breviceps. The sequence continues at coordinate 21,625,898 of NW_027185784.1, forward strand.
GAGCTCCTTATAGAGGAACAGGGAAAGAGAATGCCTGATTAGCCCAGAGAAGGAAGAGAACAGTTGGTTCAAGTGACTTCCACAGTCAAGTCTGTGGAAGGCATCATGACTCTCTGCTCACTGAGAAACACGTCACTTTCATTTCCCAGGGATCTACTTTGTTCCATCTGCCCTGCTGAACTCCTCACCAGCAGACTTCTCTTTTTTCATCCTCTTTCTCAGCTCAAGCCAACAAAGAGTTAAATGAGGTTCCAGCTCTCTTTCTGTATAGAAGAAATTGACATTGACACCCAGGAAAGCAATAGGAATAAATATTAAATTGTATGAGAGTGTTGACCTTTATCAACAATTTCATCAGAATTTCTGGAGCATGAAACTATGCTTTGCACTCCACGACTGCTCATATGAAGGATTGTTCCTTCCTGAATTGAGCATTAGCTTTGAGCATCTAAAGGCAGAGGAAATGTAAAATCCAATCCAGAGTGAAACAATATATTGAGGGTCAGGGGGAACACTGAATTTGGAGTCAGAAGACCTAGGCTCAGTTTCCAGTTTTGCTTTTTAAGAGCTGTGTGTCTTTGGGTAAGTCCCTTTCACTCTCTGAGGCTAGTTCTTCATCTACAAAATGAGAAATTACATGATCTCTAAGATTTCTTTCAATTTGAAATCTTATGATCCTATGAAACCTAGTTAGAAATCCATTATAGGAAATGTCTAAAATAGCAGCCAGGTTGCATAAGTCCCTTGGATCATATAAATATTTTCTTCCCATGACTGGGTAAAATAAAAGTCTGCTTCTCAAAACCCCTCAGACAGAGATTTAGACTCATAACATGCCAATTTCTGGTTTTAGTCTCTTTTTGTATGTAGTTCAGTGGCCAAGTGCATCAGGTAAAAATTACTGGGCACTCTCAAAGAACCTCCAACAAACTGCTTTTGGTAACCTAGAAAAGAAGATTGAAAAACCTAAGCAGTATTTTTGTCTTTTTAGTGAAAAATATTTATTTAGAAGAAACGAAGAGAAGAATTTTTTTTGGTTTTCCCTCCATCTAGTCACAGGCATCCTACAATTCATTTACACTTCTCTTTACCTAGCATTAATAACCCTTGACTCTCCCAGAAAACAGTGTATTATGATGTGACATATGATAAAGGGTCATCATGCTAGGACATGAGCACCATAGCTTTGCAATCCATCACAAAGAACAAAAGGCTGTAGACACCATAGGTTTAATAGACACAGAAATCATGCTCCATAAAAATGCTCATAGGCTATACCAGGCATTATTTTATACAGGGTCACTCACAATTTACTGAGGTGGCACCAATTGCAACCTTCCCAGTCTGGTTATGCCATTTAAAAAAGGGGGCATTCTGATTCATTCTACCTTTCAAAATAGACTATAGTGGAGCAGTGACATTACTGAAAGGGTGGAGAAATGGTATATAAAGTGGGCACAATGAGGCCCTTTGGAATGTCCCAATGGCAAAGCCGGGACTTGTCTCTAGCACCGGGGGTCTCAGGTTTTAGGCTTGGGTTGGAACAGTGGGTCCCATATTCTAGCTCTGGGTTGCCTCAGGAGAGGTCCCATCCTGGGGCAGAAGGGAATAGTAGTTAACAAAAGCATGAATGCAGATAAGCTGAAAACTAGAGTTGCCCCAAGCTCAAACATTACTCATAGTAATCTTTTAAAAACATAATGGAAAGGAGCAACCAGTGGGGGGTGCAATGGATACAGCACAGGACTCTGGAGGACCTGAGTTCAAATTTGACCTCAGACACTTACTAGCCATGTGACCCTGGGCAAGTCACTTAACCCTAATTGTCTCCCCCCAAAAATAAATGTGATGGGGGGAAAATCACACCTGGAGAGGATAGCATAATCCATGGAATTGATCTGTCAAGTACAGGTTCTATCACGAGGGAGAGTCTATTTAGGACAATGGGTATAAAGCTGGAAGGGATCTCAAAGACCATCTGGTTCAACACTCTCATTTTAAATAGAGGGCACTTAGGCCCAGAAGAAGAGGATAAATGACATCCCCAAGGTCACAGAGGTAGTATCTGGAAGAGACAGAATTTCAACCCCAATGCCCTGAATCCAGAACCATTTTCTTTGCATTCCTGACACTGAGTACCTAGCAATGAAAGCAGTTTACACTTACATATAAAGAGATGGATTTAGGTGGCACTGTGAATGTGGGCCTGGTATCAGGAATGCCTGTGTTAAAATCCAGCCTAAGACACCCACTGGTTCTTGGGCAAGTTCCTTAACCTCTTTTTACTTCAGTTTCCTCAATTATAAAATAGGGATCATAATAGCACCTACTTCACTGAGTTGCTGCAACAATCAAATAAGGTATTTGTAAATCACTTAGGACAGTGCCTGGCACAAAGAAGGTTCTTAATAAACGCTTCTTCCTTACTTCCTTGAATATCCAATTTCTTAATTTAAAATGATTATACACTTTACAATTTAATCATAGAAACTCAGCACCTCGTAATTTTTCAGCTACTAAATGCTAGATTTAAGCCGAAAAAAGTAAGAACATGAAGTACGCCGCCCATCTAAAGACAATCATTCCAAAAGACAAAAAACATCAGCCCTGTGTTCTATACCCCCAAAGTGAAGAATCTAAACAAACAACAACTTCCTGAAACTTCTGACACTCTTGCATGACATGAAGCCCAAAGAGGAGTTCCACTTTGGGATAAGAGTGGTCTTCTATGGATCAGTAACTAGAACAGAGCACTCAGCCACTGAGTCAACAAGCATTTATTAAGGGCTCACAGAGCTGTAGCATGTACAGTAAACCATCTAGGAACAAGGGCTAAACCAGGCTGACAATAACTGACAGACCTCAGTCCCATCCGTGAGTTAGCGACATGGCTACCCCAAGCATGTGAAGCCTTTTCCCTGCAGAATGGGAGTCTGAGAAAAATTTGTTCCAATGGCCATGGGGGCTGTGAAGCACTTAGGGCTTAGTTGAGTCATTGAAGATGCCAAGGTTTTTCCACTGAATTCTGAGCCATCACCAGTCTCGACTTTTATCTTGTCACTGGACTTCAGTGACTTGAAGAGTGAGGCTGATGACTTTGAACAACTAAGCCTCACTTAAATCCAATTGATGAACAAGCCATCGCCTGTGATATCATTGGTCCTCTTTGAAAATGAAGGACTAACAGCCACCACAACATTAAGGAGTCACTATGTGCCAGGCACTGTGCTAAGCACTGGGCATACAAAGAAAGGCAAAAGACTACCCCTGCCCTCAAGGAGCTAGCAATCTAATGGGGGAGACAACAGGAAAATAACTGTGTATGTACAAGATATTTATGGTATAAATTGGAGATAAAAGAAGGAACTAGGATTGAGGGGGAATGAAAAAGCCTTCTTACAGAAGATGGCATTTTTAGCTAGGACGTGAAAACCGAGGAAGCCAGGAGACTGAGATGAGAAGGGAGAGAATTCCAAGCAAGGGGGATAAGTGACAATGCATAGAATTGGGAGTTGGAGTGTTTTTGTTCAAGGAACAGCAACTGGATCACAGAATACTTGGAGGTGAGAAAGGAATGCTTACTAGAAAGGTAGGAGGAGACAGGTTAAAAAGGGCTTTTAATGCCTGTGTATTGTGTATTTTATTTTGGAGGTGATAGGGAGCCAGTGAATGGGGGATAGAGGGGAAGAACATCATGTTGGAACTGCACTTTAGGAAGATGATTGTTGACAGCTGAGAGAAGATGAACTGGAATACAGAGAGATTTAAGGCAGGGGAATGAGCTGAAAGGTTAGTGCAATGGTCCAAACATGAAGCGATGAAAACCTGTACCAGGGTGGTGGCAGTGTCAGAGAAGAGAAGAGAACATATGGAAGGGAAGGCAACAAACTGGATATGGAGGATAAGAAAGAGAATCTCAGAATGACATCTAGGATTCAAGCCTGGGGGACTTAGAAGATAGTGGCACCATCAACAGTAACAGGGAAATTAAGAAAAAGAAAAAGGAAATGGGGAAGGACATTGGGTTCAGTTTTGAGTTTAAGATATCTATAGGGCATCTGGTTCAAGGTGTCCAAAAAGCAGTTGAAAATGTGAAAGTGGAGGTCAGAAGAGAGGTTAGGGCTATATAAGCAGATTGTAAGAATCATCTTGAATTCATGGGAGCTGATGAGTCTACCAATTGAAATAGTATAGAGGGAGAAGGGAAGAGAGCCCAGGACAAATCCCTGGCGGATACTCCATACTAGTGGATGTGACCTGGAGAAAAACCCAGCAAAGAGGAATAGTAAGATAGATAAGAACCATGATGAGGTAGTGTCACAAACACTAAAGAGAACACAGTGTAAAGGAGAAGGGGGTCATTGATAACGTCACAGGATGCAGAGACATCAAGAAGAGTGAAGATGGAGAAAAGGCCGTTAGATTTGGCAATTAAGAGGTCATTAGTAACTTTGGAGAAAGCAGTTTTGGTTGAATGATAAAGAGTTCAAAGGCAGACTGAGAAAGAAGAAAGGAAATGGAGGCACCAACTGTAGATGGCCTTCTCAAGGACTTTAGCCATGAAAGGAAGAAGAGCTATCAGACAATAGCTAGCACAGCTGGATGGATCTAATAAGGGCTTTTTGAGGATGGGGAGAGACATGGGCCATATTTTTAGACAACAGAAAGTGGCCAGCAGACATGGAGAGATTGAAGGTAAGTGAGATCATGGATGATAAAAGAGACAATATGCAGGAGAAGATAAATTGAAATGGGATTATACTTGTGCATGCAAAAGAGTTTTCCTTGGCAAACATCAAAGGGGTAAGAAGATGGTTGCAGAAGACACTTGAATGACCTGAAATAAGGAGGGGAGAAGAGAGAGTTCTCAACAAATGGCCTCGATTTTTCAGTGAAATATGAGGCAAGGTTCTCAACTGAGAGGAGCTATGGGAAGTCTGAGGAAGGATTAAAAAGTGGGGAAAAGCTTCTATAATGAATGAGATAGTGAGTTACTGAAGTGTAAAAAGATTTCACAGTGAGGGACAGCTTGAGATCATGTAACATAAATTTGTAGTGAATCCAATCAGCATGGTTTCATCATTTTCTTCGGCTTCATTCAGCAGCAAATGAATATTAGTAAAAGCAGGGAAGGCTGGTGGAAGTAATCCAAGACTGAGGGCTGGTAGTGCAAGATTAGCTATAGAATAAGGGTTCAAGGGACTTGAGAGAAGACTGTGTAGATTTGAAGTGATTCACTGAAGGGTCAAAGTGGAAAAAAGAGTGTTTAGCCAGTGCAGGGGTCATGGTCAGGGGTCATGGTCTGGGAAGAACTAAGGGGTCAACTATGGAGGTCATGGTGAAGACAAAGAACAGAGTTTGGCGGTTCAAGGCAAAGGGAGAAGTGGAATGATAACAGGTTGTGATCAGATAAGAGAATTTCCAACACAGTGGTGTAAGTGATGTCAAGGTCAAGGATAGCTGAGATGTGATGAAAGAGGCTAAAGGAAATGAGTAAGCTGAGGAGCTGAAAGATATGGATGTTCAAGGGGTTATCAATAAGTATGCTGAAGTACTCTAGTAAAAGGACAGGAGTTTGGGAGGAGAGTAAGACTGTGAACCAGACACTGAACTCATTGATGACTAGAGGGAAAAATACTTTGGAGGTCTGTAGCCAACTGTTACAAGAATTTTGATTAGATGGTAGATAGGCATTGAGTGAATTGTAAAGGAGAAGAAGTTACTGAGTGATTACAGCAGACAGAAAGCTTGAAAATGGCAATAGGGAGCAAGGAGTATTGCAATTCCTTCACCTTGAACAGTGAGTCACCACGTCTCAGTAAGTCGAAAAAGATGGAAGGAATGGGAAATGAAAAGATGTAAGGTGAAAAAGCTTGTTACCCATACAGCAGGCATTCTAGAGAGCAGAGTGGAAGGTGTTGGGAGCTTTAGATTGAGACATTAGGCTGAAGAGGATGGGACTAAAGAATCAGAGTGGGCAGTAGATGATGGAGAACGGGGTTTTAATAATGACAGCTGGGATTCAGACTTATTGGGATTGGAAGGATATGACCTGGTCAGGTTTTTAATCATTGAGGAATGAGTTCAAGTAAGTTAACAACATCACTAGGGTTTTGGCCTCAGGGTGGATTCATCTCAGGGCTCAAGTAAGATGACCAGTTTGGGGGGTGGGAGAACATAATAAAATGGCATTTCTATTTCAATATTCCTACTTAGTTGCCAAGCCACGTCACCAATAGAGGGAGTACTGATGGAAAGGCCAGATTTTGAGTTTGGCCTCTAACTGATCTACGTTATCTGGCACAGAGAATAATACTGTGGCAAGGTCATAACACCCTTTTTTCTTAGCAATTGGGTCTTTAATGGGGAGCTTTCCTGATTGAAATAGCCCCACTATTTCCTTTATGTCCCCAACTGTTACAAGCTCATTTTTAAGCAAGCATTTTAGAAACAACGTGAACTAATGGGTGCAAACAAAATTTTAAAATATAAGTAAAAAATCTCTTCCTTAAACTATTTTTTAGTCATTTCTGAAAAAAAATGACATGAAACCAGGCAGGTCCTGATCTGTCAGGGCCAAGGCAAATCCAGGCAAGTTTTTTGTCTTGAAAGAAAGGGGTTTGTGTGAAGCCAGGAGATGGGAGTTACCACATTGCCTTCAATTTTAAGGCCAGGCAGTTCTTAGCTTAAGGAGCTATATGTTCATGTGCCCTGTTCCTTAAAAGCTTATTCAAAGCTGGTCTTCAAAAACTTAGAAATAGGCAATTTGTTTTTGGCATCCTCCCATTTCCCATTGCAGTTTCTCTTTCCCCACTCCCAGAATCTCTTCCCTTAGGTGCCTGTCTTATTTACAGCTTGATGAAAAATTAATGCCCCTAAAGTTAGGCACCAGGTGATAAATTAAAGGGGTATATTACAAATCATGGAAACATCTTCTAAGGTTTGGAGTACCCAAACTAACAAAGTCCTGAACAAACTATTGAAGGGACTATCTCACATTGGTTATCCTTCCCAGGGACTTATATTCCTTTGAATAAAAGGATTTTTGGAGATAAGAGTTCCCAGGACTTATTTTCACAGATCATGATACATGGATAGGGTTGATATTAGAGGCAGCCAGATTTCCCTGTATGCCTGAGGTCACACATATAGGAAACTACCCATTCCTTACTCCTCCCCCCTCCCAACACACACACACACACACACACACACACACACACACACACATATATTTATAAGGCTAGCCCTAAAGTTCATGGACTGGCCTTTTCCTTAGTCCTAGAGGATGTTGCCACTCCCATACAGTGCCATGCTGTTTTTTGTTCAATCATGTCTAATTCTTCATGATCCCTATTTGGAATTTTCTTGGCAAAGACACTAGAATAGTTTGCCATTTTCTTCTCCAGCTCATTTTACAGATGAGGAAACTGAGGCAAACAGGATAAGTGATTCGCCCAAAGCTGGTATATGAATTGAGATTGAACTCACAAAGATTAGTCTTTCTGATTCCAAGCCTAATGCTCTATTCACTGCGCCACCTAGCTGCCCATATATAGTGCCATATCTTATAGCAAAACGCTCATTTCACCAGGCTTTTGCTATACCGGAAAGATTGTCAGTGTTGAATGTCTGAATTGATCTTTGGGTGATTGACCTAGGGAAATTGGAGGGCAGAGACGAAGTAGAGAAACAGTTGGATCCTAATAAAAAGAGACTTGGGAAGCAAAATGCAGGGTTAGAATGAAATAACCTCAGTGCAGAGATTCTGTGGGAAAAAAGGATTAATTCACAGCTATCTACCAGAATTCAAGTTAAACAGACTACGATGGGGCATGGGGCTGGTAAGGGATGACAAGGAAATACCGAATGCATAACCAGTGGGAAAAGCTTCACATATGACTGCCAAAGATACCTATAATTTTTCACTTTGAAAGGAAAAAGTGAGTCCTTTACCAATGAAAATGCTTGGCATTAATGAGGAACTCTCTAATGCCAACAGCAACCAAACCCACACCCACACAACATTTCTAGTATTAGATGGGATCTGGGTGGGGAGGAAAGGCAACAGTTTTCTGATATTAGTAAAAGCCAAAAGGTCAGTGAAAATCTCTTTTAAAATGGCACTGATGCTTCTCATTTATGGTTTCTCTTTCCCAATAAAAAGCAAGAGTGATCTGATGAGACTGATTACTGGGAAATGGGAATGGTTCCTCTAAAAAGACTCCAGCTCTGTGGAAGAAATGGGTTGGAGGAGTGGAAGTGCCATGGCGTGGAGGGGGGGAGGGAAGCAGGGCAGACATAAGGGGTAGTTATGTTACAGAGAGGCTTCAATGATAAAAGACTGACTGGAAACAGCCTCAAGAATTGCCGTGTGATATTCTATCACTCACAAGGGTTGCCAAAGGGGGCAGGGGAGAAAAACAAAACAAAACTTATCTACATACTGAAAACATGATTGAAGTTAGCACATGCCATATGTTTGATTTCCACAAATATAGTTTATTTATTTATTTTATGGCTCCTCTAATATCCTGATTCATCCACACTTAAGCTCCCTAGACTCCAACTCCTGCCAATACTTGGGAGCTGCTGAAATCATCAGGGCAAAGCAGGCATCTTGGACATGGACTACACTACGGGAAATTAACAAAAATCAAACCCGCTGGTGGTTCTGGATGAAGCTAATGATCAGGCAGAATTTACACATCCAGATTTCCTGGTCTGGTCCTTCTGCATCTGCTATGATAAAGCCCATGGTGCCCCTTAATAGAATGCTTATTAAACTACTTAATAATAACAATAACAACAATAACAATAATAATAGCTTACATTTACAACATGACACTTAAAGGTTTATAAAGCGCTTTACACACATTATCTCATTAGACCCTCACAACAACCCTGTGAGGTAGGTAGTGCAGGAATTTTACAGATGAGGAAACAGAGGTTTAAGGAAACTAAGGAATTATCACACATCTATTCAGTGACAGAGCCTAGACTTGTACACCAGTCTTCAGCCTCCAAGCCGAGGGCTCTTTTCCAGATACCACTGGGTAGTAGGTCACTCAAAGGCACTCAGAAGCAGATTAATATGTAAAGCATGTTCCATTGGCAAGAACAATGCCACACAATTTACTGTTAGCGAGACTGTTCTTTGTCCTTCCCAGCACTGAGAGATGAGGTGGGGTGTGATAGGATCAAAGCACGGGACAAGGGAAATCCTTAAAGCCAATCTTCACTGAAAATCTGCTTCTTTTTGCCCAAAGTAATGAGTCTTCCACTATTAGGCACAACTAGTGATCATTGACATCCAAGATGGCACAGGAATGATGGAGATCATTGCACTGGGTTGTCCTTTCACTTCACTCCTTCAAAAATGAGAATCTCTTTTAAAATCCCTTAAGCCTCACCTTGTTTAAGTCCATCACCCAACTGAGCAATATGGCAGAGTGAAGGTTAGCCTAGGAGCCAGGAAATATAGATTCTAATCCCAGCTCTGCCATGTGTGGCTTTGTTAGTTCACTTTGCCTCAATTTCTTCATCTGTAAAAATTAGGGGGTTAGATGATCTCTAATATCACTCCCAAGCTCTGAAATTTCATGTGTTCAGTTAAAATTCAAAGAGGAGAGAAAATCAGAAATGACTTTTCTTCTCTCCTCCCCATCCCCTCCCAAATTCCTACCAGTACCACGTAGGGCCCCAGGACACGGTTTCTAAGGACCTGTTCTGGCCTAACAATCTATGATTCTGTGATCTAGGATCAAACATTTGGTATGAGAATAGAAAGCAGGAACTTAGGGCATATGCAATAGAGAGGGGACAGAGGAAGAACACCTGTGATCCCCAAATGGACCAGAGCAGACAAAACAGGAATCCATTTACAAGATAAGATAGGGAATGTTAATGATGCCAAATCCTGTTACCTGTTATTGGATTGGAGGCCCATGGATCATTTTGAGAATTCCTCTTAAGTGTAGCATGCAATAATAGAACGGACAGATGGTACAAAAGAAACAGAGAAAGAGAGGTTATAGATGTAAATATAAAATGAAAACATTTTTCCTACAAAAATATTTTACAAACTAGGGGGGAAAATAAGGAGAGCTTGCTACATTGTACAATTAAAAAGGCAATTTTCACTGCCTATTCATGAGAAAGGGCAGAATTTTTTTTCTTTTATAAAAAGCGTATTTTAAATCATAAAAATATAAAGGCACAAAGGTCAATTAAGTTAGGACTCTTTGGATGAGTAGGGGTAGAGTAGCCAAAGGCTCCCAGGAAAAACAAACAAAAATAACAAAAAAACAAACAAAAAAAACAGCTATAGGTGCCAAAGTTATCTGCCCCACCAGTTCAAGGAACCGAAAAGTATTCCTTGTAGCACAGGTAGGGTCAATGGAGCAGAAAGCCCAAGATAATGTAAAGGCAAGAATCCAGAGAGGCAATAGTCAGGAGTCCCTTGTCCCAGGGACATGACTTTACATTTCCCTCATAAAGAAACAGGGAAGGAGTCATGTTCCTGGGTCTCAAGAGCCCAGATGAGTCTGCCTAGAAAGAGGCAGAATTTGGTGTTTTGTGTCTGGAAGTTACATGCCTAAGGGGCTGCTATCGACCTGTAATTTTCTTACAGGATTAAGGTAAAAAAAAAAGAAATGAAACTAGGGCTGGGAAGTAGGGGTTGGAGGAAGGGTGGGGAAGGGACAGAATTCAGAGCCTCCCATACCCTCACAATGCCAAAGCTCAATTCAAGCCTCTGGCTAAGCTGAGGGGGAGGCATCTAATCTCTTCAGTTTGGCTGCCAGAAGGAAGCCTCAGAAAGCTAATAAATACTATTTACAACAAGGAGAAGTTTGGGAGGTAGAACTCTGGGTATATGGACGGAGGGGAAAGGAGGAGGAAAAAACTACAGGTAAAAAGAACAGACAAGGAGATCTGGAATAAGAAAGCCTCATTCCCTCAGGTATTACACCTGTAGTCTTGAGAAGAGGGTGGTGGTAATGGGGGAACCAAATGGTGAAAACATAAAGGAGAGTAGGTTAGAAAGATGAATGTCAAGGTGTTCTCCTGACAGTTCTTTTAAAATCTGTAAAGGCTTCAAACTGGTGACCTCAATTTGACCTCTTGCCCACCCCAAGGCTAAACGCCTGGACAAGCCAGATAGGTAGTGGTCAGTCACTTCTCACAAAGAGACTTCTGGGGTTCTCTTTACCGAGACTGGGGACCCTACTCAAAGAGACTGGTGTCTTCTTCTAACATTGGTCTTGCCACAATGCCGAGGGCTAGGGAACAACTTCCTTGTCACCACCGTTGGAAAGAGGCCTGCAACCTACTCCCTTGACCCTAATGTTAAAGTAATTTTCTGTGGCAACGTGGGAAAGAGAAACATGAGGAAGGAAAAAAGGAATGGCATTTGAGAAGGATATCAAGATCCTTCAGTATACATGCTGACGTCCCAGCCTCTCTTCTCAGCCCAAACTAATGCTCAGCAGTGCTTTGGTTAAGGTTGGGTGGGTTCTGTTTAATGAGAAAGGTAATGGGAGTGAAGGAGGAGGCGAGGAAGAAAAGGAGATGAAAAAGCTCCTTAAAAAGTAGCATTGACTCTTCTGTCAATTTCGATGACTTTGAGTGTTTCGTTTACCTCCAGTTTGGAGCTGACCCTGTAAAGGGGGAAAAAAAAATGAGTCATCACTTAATAACTACAGCTATAATACCCTCCTCCTGCCCTCTATTACTCAAGGTTTAGCCATCTAGCTTTTGCCAACAAAACCAGGCATTTTCCCTCTTACTGAGCAAGGCACCATAGTATAATGCATAGAATACTGGGCTTAGAGTCAGAAAGACCTAGGTTCAAATACTACCTCAGAAACTTACTAGTTTCAACCTCTGTGCCTTAATTTCCTCATCTGTAAAATGAAAGGATAGAACTAGACAGCCTCTAAGATTATTTTAGTTCTACAGAAATGGTCTTTTCATCCTAGGCCACTTAATCTCCCTGAATTTGTGTTCTCACCTGTAAAATTGAGGGGGTGGGACTAGATGGCTTCTGTGGTCATCTCTATAGTCAACTCTAAATCCAATGGCCAAGGTTACACAACTAGTAATTTTCTGAGGCAGAATGCAAGAAAATATACCTGGATTCAAACCCTTAAGTGAAGATAAGATCACTGAAAAGAGACAAGTTTGGGTGGGAGAGAAGATAGATGGGGGGAGCTAGGTAGAGTTTATAAGTGGATGGATGGGACCCTAGTGAACACTGAGGAAAGCCTCAAACCTGGCAGTAGCTATGTGACCTTAGGTATGTATGTCTTTAAATCTCTCTCAGCTATAATTTTTTTCATCTGTAAAATGGGAATAAAATTCCTGCCTTGATCACTCCACAGGGTTGTTGTGAGGACCGAAATAAATAATGTACCTACACTGGGGCGGCTAGGTGGCGCAGTGAATAGAACACCAGCCCTGGAGTCAGGAGGACCTGAGTTCAAATCCAGCCTCAGACACTTAACACAAAAAACTAGCCTTGTGACCTTGGGCAAGTCACTTAATTCCAATTGCCCTCCCAAAAAAAGCAATAATAATAATGTGCCTACAAAAGTGCTTTGAAACCTGTACAACTGTACAAAGTTAATTTTCACTTCTAGCTAAGGCAGAGTAAGACAATGGTACCCAGCATCACATGGGTAATAACTGAACGTAGTTCAGTTCCTCTGACTTGGGAGCCCGAGCCCTTTCCACTGTCCTACTCACAATGACCCTATGGAGTCAGATAGTCACAGAGCATGAACTTGAGACCAGTTCTTGCTGATTCCAAACCCAGTGCTTTTCCCCCACTGTGTAAACATTCTCTCTTCTCTCTCCCTCCATTGTCTGTCTCTCTCCCATCTATTTCTTTCCCCCTTCTTGCCCTCCTCTTCTCTTTTTTCCTCTCTTCTCTTCCCTCTCTCTCTTGTTCTCTCATTCTTCATTTTATTTCTCATTTTCTCTATATCTGTCACAGAGCCTTGCCTAGAATAATGAGAGTTTTCCAGTCTTTTTTAAATCGTTATTATAGCTTGTATTAATTGCTTTAAAAACTGCCAGCAAGTAGAGGGTCCTAGAACATTTGTTTTAATGAGTAGATGAGTCATATGAAATTAGCAGTATCCATTGCATCTATTTTTTTTTTTCATAGACACCAAAAAGGTAAACTCCAGCTTAGGCCAAATCAAATTCCAATGTAATGTCATATAAAAAAGTCAACCTCTTGAGGTTTAAAAAAAATCAAAACAAAACCACCCTAAAACTTCTGAAACTGGAGGGTGACCTATGCTGGGTATGTGGGCAGCTGAGTTCTTCATGTTCCAGCTCCCCACTGTTACTTAAGTAGCTACTAATGTGTAGGGCTTATTGCAGTCCTCACTCCAATTTCCAACTCAGAGCAGCAGCTAACAGGCAGTAGAGATCCCTACAGGCCCTCTTCTGGCATCACTGAGCAGGAGTGGAGGCTAGGGTAATCATAACCCATTAGTAGTGTTACTAATGGGTTATGATTGCCCTAACCTCCACTCCTGCTCAGTGATGCCAGAAAAGGGCACCTAGTCTAGCCACTAGACTAAGTTCACATGGTCATCAGCAGTCACAAAACTATGTCTCCTGCTAGGTTCCAATAGACGGTCTTGCAAACCTCAATGCAGAGGGAAATAGCTGTTTCCATTCCACTCACCTGTGCTGCCCAATTTCCAATAGCACTGCCTTCTCTAACCTCGTCTCATTTGATATCCTGAACTGAGCAACATCAGCCTCTTCAGCCCTGGGTCTTGGCTCCAACATGGACATTCCAAGGATTGGGGGCCCTCTTTCTCTGTCTTCAATGTCCCCTTGATCCCCAGGAAAGCCTAGACTCTGAGACTCCTCCAATGGAGGGGGTTCTTCATAGATCAGCAGACTCCTGGATCTTACTGAGGAAAGAATAAGGAAACAGAAGCAAGAAACAATCAAGTACACCTTAATAACCATGGTCAGTCTTACAATGCAGGCCTCCACAAGGAGTAGAGAGCTTTGGTGGCTGGATGCTGTCACCTCTTTCAAAAAACATCTACCACTATTCAAGGCAGACCTTAAAATGCTAAATGTCAGAGAGAGAAGGGAGAGAGAGGAAGAGGGTGGGAAGAGAGAGAGAGAGACAGAGAGAGAGAGAGAAAGAGAGAGAGAGACAGAGAGAGACAGAGAGAGAGACACAGAGAGAGAGAGAGAGAGAGAGAGACAGAGAGAGAGAGAGACAGAGAGAGAGAATGCTCACAGGAACTGAAGCTGGGTTTCCATGATAATTTCCATGTTTTTTATATTTAAAAATCATACTGTAGTGAAAGGAACAATACAAAAGCATATCAACACAGGGAGCTGTCATCCCAAATGCCTTCATATTATACCTCCACCCCCTCAACTTCCTTATCTCTGGGGAGCAACAGACAGTGGTAACCAGTCAGAGATTTAGGGAAGCCCAAACCCAGAAAGGGCCAAGGCACCTCTATTCTATACTGCAAAGAGGAAAACATGGTATAAAGATGACAAGAGAGTTACCGTGGCCATCTCCAAGCTAAGGTTATAAGTCATAGTTCAAGCATCCATCACTTTTAATTGAGTAACACTATTGCCCTAATGTACATCTAATTTTTCCTGTTAACTTCCCTTACAATCTGTAGCTACATTCCCGTGGTTAGTGGGTGGAAGGAGATATGGTGGAATTTCCCAACAGACCACTTAAAATGTGCTTCTAAGCTGCTGTTCCTTCCTGTGGTAATCTTGTCGTGATGATACAAGAGCATCATTCTTGCTTGGAATGCTTTTGATCACTTTTAGAACTTAGCAACCTTTTCTCTGAAGTCAAGATCCCCTCCTTGAAAATAAATACATTTTTCCTATCCCAGATCTTCTAACTCCTTATCTGCAATTATGGGCATTTTGGTTTTCTCTTTTTATTTTTTTGCTTTTTCACTTCTCTAAATTTAATATATTATATAATGTATATATTCAGTTTCTGGAAGAACACGTGGGGAGTATTGAAAGAGGCAAATGGAGTCCCAAAACTAGGGAGGTAGGGAAAAGGAAAGTTTGAAAAAACCTATTCCTTCCTTTGAGACTTTCTTCTTTTCAATGTAAAGTGCCTTAAGGTCTGACACATGAAAGTAGAAATTGGAGGGACCTGCACCTTTTGTTTTCATTGAGGAGACCCCTTATCTAATTATGCTTCTTCACTTTATGTATATTCCTATGCAATTGTCCTTTCTCCCTTTTCACCATATAACTTCTCTACCTGGTAACTAGTACCTAGCATCTTGTAGCCTCAGAATCCTACCATGATTCATAAGAGCACCCCAGGTGTTCTTGTACTCAATTTTTTTTTCCTTTTTTGGGGGGGAGGGCAATTGGAGTTAAGTGACTTGCCCAAGGCCACACGACTAATTTTTGTGTTAAGTGTTTGAAGCTGCATTTGAACTCAGGTCCTCCTGACTCCAGGGCTGGTGCTTTATTCACTGCACCACCTAGCCACACTGTACTCAAATTTTAAGAATCTCTTCCTCAGAAGAAAAAAAAAAAGGCCCCTTAACTTCAGGACCAGGTGGAGATTCCTCCTCCAAATGTCAAGAAAAGCAAAAGTCCCCAGAGGGCCAGAAAATCCATATCATAGCTGGGGAAGGAGAATTAAAAATTTGTCAAAGGATGCCCTCTCAGAAGAAAAGGAAAGGAAAAATGGAAAGGGGGAAGAAAAATGGAAAAGGAAAGAAGAGAGAAGAGGAGGAAAGATAACTGATAGGCAGTGGTAGAGTTCATTCCCTTACCAACAGAGGCTGTATATGGCTCTGGAGTAGAATGTTGGCTTGGAAGCACCATCTTGGTAGCAGAGGGATAGGGCCCATAGCTCTGAGAGAAGCTGCCAAACACAACAGCAAAACATAGCACAACAACCTGGATGAAAAAGAAAACATGGGGAATTTATAATTATAGACAGAAACTACACAGAGCAAATTTTCTGCATGGAGGAGGAAAAAAGAGAAACTTCTCTTCTTATAGCAGGACCTTCATGCTAACAAGACTTAAGGTCAAAGATCAGGCAATTAAATACACAGAAATGGTGACAACATTGAGCATGGCTTTCCCACTTCTCTATCCCCTTAACATTGAGATAGTACACTCAGAGGAAATAAAGACAGTAAGAATTAGATGAGGAGAGTTTCTATGACTGTTTTTTTTTAAGCCTCCACCCCTTGGGACTCACCATGAGACAAGTGCCTGTCTGAGTGCTGGCTGCTTTGCAGGAACGGGAAACCTTGCCCACAACCACAGATTGGAGCCTCTGGAGCTGCTGCAGGAGAGTTCTGCAGGGGTGACATGTGGAAAAAAAAAAACATGAAAGGAGTCTCAGAGATAAGCAGGCTCCCTCCCTGCTGTGCTTCAGGAAACAATTGGTCCCTATAGTTTTGTGCCTGGTTTTTAACAAAAAGTACACAGTGATTCTGGCAAAGAAAAAACCAAAACAGCCTTCTTTCCTGAAAAGCAAGGTATATAAGATAAGAGCCAATGCCCTCTAGCACAGCTGTCACTATTATTGATCATTAGTTCAACAAATATATATTGAGTACTGGGAATATGAACGAAGATCTAGCCCCTGCCAGCAAGAGTTTATAGTTTTTTAGCAAGATAAGAGAAATATGCAAATAACTACAATGCTAGGCAATTGTGTATCATAATAATGGTCTAGCAAAACTTCAGCTCTCTAGACAGTCTTCTGTAATAGCTCCCCTTTTTGAGACAAAAGAGACACCCCTAGGCACATGGAAACCTGCAAACAACCAAGACAATCCAAAGACATCTGATGGGACTGGTTCCCATGCAGAAAGACAGACTACAACTGAGGGGCAATACCTATTTTTTTTTAAAGGCAATCTTTTCATAGCAAAAGGAAAAAAAAGAGAGAAGATATTGATCAATAGTGGTCATTAATACTGGTAGCAAGCAATAAGACATTCTGACTGTAAAAAGAGCCATCTATGATAAACAATGACAGCTTCCTACATCTCAAAATCCTTCATGTATCTAGGAGTATGTTGGGAAACAGCACCTCAGTATTGTACTTGTACCTTGGAAGGCATAAGGTATCTCTACAGTAACTGATCCTATCATCTTTTTGTACCTTTAGAAAAGGTCATTTTAGACCCAGAGGCTTACCAGAGGATAATGAAACTATTCTATTGCTAGATAATTATAAAGCCTGCCCCAAGGGAGCTTGGTGAACAACTGTGAATATATTCGCCATCTTTCTGCTTCCCTCATCAATGTTATCTCACTAAATCAGCCCATGGACTAGGATGTTGTTCTGAATAAAAGAAGCTATTAAAAAGAAAAGATTTTGTGCAAAAGTTAATCCATCACACAGGTTCCATACAGGGCTTTCATTCTAACGTTAAAGATGCAATTTTGAACATTGCCAGTTACTGGAATTCTGTTAAGAGTCAAACATTAAAAGGATGGCCTATAGAAACTGTGGACTTCCTATCCTGTCTTCAAGCTGCCTTATCTCCACCATCTTTTTTTTTTTTTTTGCTTTTTCAGGGGGGAAGGAAGAGCAATTGGGGTTAAGTGACTTGCCCAAGGTCACATGGCTATCTCCACCATCTTTTGAGGACAAAAGAATAACTTTGGGGTAGCATAGTATTTTTCACATGGTAGATATTTAAGAAATATTCATTGAATCGAATTGAGTAAAGTCCTTCCCATAAAGCATTCTCGCGTGTATTTTTAATGTGGGGAAGGGAACTATTCCTTCATACCTGAAAAGCACATGAGAGAGAAGTAGATACACACTAACAAAGACATACTTAGTGGTCCATCATATTGGTGATGCAGAAATCAAAGACACTATTTTGGATGATGATACATGTGAAAATGTTATGCATTTTCTGAAAGGAAAATCACTTAGCAGAAAGTTTCTCCAGCCTGACTCAGTAATGGATTTTGATGAAAGGAAGCCATGTTACAGTGTTCCAGAGATCATTCACTCTTTTCTTTCTGAGAAATAGGCAAATGAACAAAACATAATAGGTATCAGGGACTTTTCAAGAAATCAAGCACCAGGGTTGTCTCTGAGGTCAGTATCTGTCATTATTTATTTGTTGGCAGCACTTTTCAAAGCATAAAGATAACTGTGCCCTGAACCTAGAAGACACAGGTTCTTGTCTTCTAGAAGCTTCTAATTCAGCTTGTTGAGATAAATACATTCACAAAGGAAGATTCCATTTTAGATAAAAGGGAGAATTGCAGAATCATCAATTTATGGCTAGAAGATACCTCAGAGGCCATCTACTCCAGCCCCTTCATTTTACAGATGAGGAACCTAGACCCCAGAGAAAGCTCCGTGACTTATCCAGTGTCACAGAGATAGTAGGTGGCAGTGTTAGAATTTGCAAGTGGACTCCCTTATCGCAAATCTAGCACGCTTTCCTCTGTCTATATTGAGGAGTAACTTGTCTTAGAATGTTCTGTTTGGCCCTGTCTGAGATGGTGCCATTGAACTCAATGGTCAGTGGAAAGAAAATTTTGATGACCCTGCCCATCAGCAAGGCTGAATTGAAACTAGCAAGAACTTTTACAATTTACTCAAAAATGTATTAATTCATTTTTACAACATACCCTAAAAACATAAGGTAGCATGGAGGAGTAGATGAAGAAGACCTGGGTTTAAGACTCACCTCTAACAAATACTCTCTTTCTGACCCTGGACTTAACCTTTCAGTGTTCCAGGCAACTGTTTGAAGATTTTGAGTCACAGAGGAGCTGCTGATCTACAGAGATGGTGGGAAATTCCTACACTGAAATCATAGGCCTCTACCAAAGACTCTCAAAATATTAACTGGTTTCAGATGCTCCTATAATAGGAGTTCTCAACTTGGGCTTCACACACTTGTTTGTAAAATATTTTAATAACTATATTTCAATATAATTGGTTTCCTTTATAATACTATTTATTTAAAAACCTCTTGAGAAGGATTCCATAAGCTTCACCAGATTTTTAAGGGAGTTCATAACTAAAAAAGATTAAGAACCCTTGCCCCATAGTGTTTCAAAGCCTTGAAATGCATACTTTGAAAGGAAAACAAACAATACTTGACTTTGGCCATGATTTGGAATAGGGCTCAACAGCACTGGCAGAGGGTCAGTTTCCTCACCTGAGGAATGAGGGAATTGGACTAGACCAGGGTTTGGGAACCCGGGGCTTCAAAGGCACAGGTTCTCCACCCCTGGACTAGTCTATGTTTCTGGTGATTCTAATTCTGCTGATTCTAATGTCCCATGGTCTATGATCTAAATCAATCCTAAATAATGCAAATGTTAACCATAAATTCCCCTAAGTCCAATTACATACGCAAAATGTTGACAATAATATGATAACCTCAACATTAGATAATAAAGCTATAAAAAGAACTGACATTAACAATAACCTAATGGAAGTTTCATATGCGTGGTAACCTTATTAATCCATCCTCAGGAAATGCACTTTAAGTTGTTCTTCTAAAAGTACAGATGACTCATCCTTGCCCCCACCCCCCCACCCCCTTGTGACTAAGGACATATGTCACTGAGGTACCTACATGTAGCTAAGGGTATATGAGCCAGGTCAAGCAGTCCATATGGGAACCAGAAATTTCAGCATTAGCATGGTGCATTCAACCAACTTGGGTCTACCAGCCCAAGAAGGGCCACCTAAACGCTAGCTAACAATATCTCACTGATGATAACCCAAATCCTCCACTAAAATCCTAATATGATCTCATATAATGGAATTGATCTTAGGCACTGCAAGGCTAGAAGCATCATGGCATAGCAGAATGAAAACCATTTTAGGAAACGTGAAGATTTGAGCTCAAGTCCTGCTTGTGACACAAACTAGCCACGGCTGACAACCTATGTTTGACCAAAGACAAATCATTTAATCTTTCAGTGTTCTAACAGTACTATAACAGGTCAAATTGAGACCTGTTAAAGACCTTAGCTTAAAAAGGCCAAGGTCTCCCATAGCATTCAAGGCCATCTCTGATCTATATCTTGTCACTGGCCCAGATGGGTCTGGAGGAAAAAGTGACGCTGGTGACTTTGCACAGCCCTCCCTCGCTTAAATCCAGCTAACTTGCACATCACGGTGTCACTTCCCTGATATCATGGTCCTTCTCAAGAATGAAGGACAAACAACAAATCCTCTAAGACTATAGACGGTTCAGTCATTTTTCAGTCATGTTCAACTCTTCATGACCCCACTTAGGGTTTTCTTGGCAAAGATACTAGATTGGTTTGCCATTTTCTTCTCCAGCTCATTTTACAGATGAGGAAACTGAGCCAAACAGGGTTAAGTGAGTTGCCCAGGGTCACACAGCTAGTAAGTGTCTGAGGCCAGATTTGAACTCAGAAAGAGGTGTCTTCCTGACTCCAGGACTGGCACTCTATCCAATGCACCACCTAGCTGCCCCCTAAGACTCTAAGTTATACACAAATTGTTAATCTGCAATGATAAAGGGAGTTTCCATCCAGAGAGTTGCTTATACTGAGGAAACCACAGGCCCAGACAAAAACAAATTAAAACAAAAACATAATCCAGTATGGCATTAGAGGACAAGCTCTGCCAAGGTCTACCTAGAAAGGTTTTTAGTAAGAGTCCAGTGATAAAGTTGAGTCTCCCCTCTAAGGATTTTCTTAGCTAAATTCAAATAGGTTTGTCACCAGAAGATTGTCCAGCAAGTGATGACTTTTTTTTCTACCCTAGCAACTCATGAAGTTATTTATTAAGTCATGGAAGAGTTGTGATCTAAACTGGAAAAAGAAATACCCAAACTAATGAAATCACAATATCTTCTGAAATATTAAACTATAATGACTAGATACCATCAAAACTTCACCATCACTACCACTATCTAATTTACTAATATTCATGTTAATAAGAAACACCATGTGAGAGAATTAATTTTTCAGTCAACCTCAAAGGATGCTCAAGATAGGGTAGTAGAAAACACACATATGCTTCAATATTTCCATGTACCTCAAACCTAATCAATGTGGTATTTCCTCCAATGCTGCAAAAGTTGCAACCCCTGCATACCTTCTCGTCCTGTCTGGACTATAATTTAAATCTCCCCCAAAATCCATTATAAAAGATCTATCCAACTAGTAGGAGATCTTGCTTCAGGTCTTTAGAAATTGAACTCAAGGGGATCCAACTCTTACTTTTGCTAAATGATTAGCCCACCTCCTTTTCCAATTACACATTTTAGGGACCCAATCTAGGACCAAATCCTCATGCATCAGATTCTATCTTAATGGAACAATTAACTCTGTTATTTGTAGAGAGTAGTGATTAATAAATGTTTGCTGAATTGAATTGAATGTCTGGCCATCAAAAAAAAAAACAACAAACTTCCCATCCATTAATGGAGAGCTGCTGAGCACAATCCTTAAGTAGGTGTGTGATGGTATGATTGTTTTGGGCAGACTCATACTCTGAAGCTAAGAGATCAGGATGTCAGCCTGCCTGGAAGCCATCAGATGAAATGAACACAATTATTTTTAAAAGTAAAGGGATTAAAAGCCAATTGTATGGCAAACCCAATGGTGCATTTAAAGCTCAATATATACTTATGCTTCTTTATTATAGCATTGCTAATAATCAGCAATCATTACTAATTAAGGTTTAATGAATTCATGGTCTTCCAGGAGCATGGTCTTATTTCAGTGTACAGAACACCCTCTGAACAATCCCAGCACGCATTTTTTTCAAACAGATTTTCCACAATTTATTAAGGAGGTATGTCCAGTACTCTGTGGAAAAAAATGAATGTTGTCCCATGATGAGGTATAAAAAAAAATAAGTAGCTTTCCCTGTTTAGGTCCTTACAAAAGAGCAGTCAAAGCCAGCTGCCATTCTGGCTCAAAATACAGCATTATCCAATATCTTGGGAGATGGTTTGAAAAAGATTTAGTAAAACATTCAAAATTAGACTAAATCGTGAGATTTAATCCTATAATAAGAGACAGAATACAGAACTTGATATGTTTTTCCTGTCTATAGTTTGAGAAATCACTATGAACATTGTGCCATGGTTACTTCTTCTACTATATCAGCAGTCTTTATTTATCAAAGACAATAAATATGGCTATTTATTTAAATCAAGACTCCAAGAGACATTGATTCTGGAAAAGGGAAATTTGGGAGGCCTCAAGAAAAAGAAGGAAACATGAAGAGAAGGAGGAGGAGGACCCAGAATTGAACTGAAGGATAGGAAAGAGAAAGAAGTTGAAGTAAGGGAAAGAAAGTTGGATGGGGCTACTAATATACTCCAAGAAAGTTTGCCACAAAAGCTACTAGGAAGAAGAGCAAAGGACTGAGGATCTTGATTCCAGAAAGTAGCGGAAGTAGGAAGAATTTCTGCAGTGACCCTCAACAGTATATGTGATGCTTGCTTCTTTTCCATAGCCAAGTAAGGTTCAAGGAGCAGTCTAGACGCCCTCTTAGAAGAGAAAACAAAGGGACTCAAAGAACACACCTCTACTTTCCAGGGAATTAGGGGTAACAGAGTGTTCATTTAAAAGAAAAAAAAACAGAGAAGAAAGGTTTCAATGTAAACACAAAGAAGAATAAGGATCTGAAAAGAGAACGTCAGGACATGAGACAGTAGAAGAAAATGACAAAGGGGAGAAAGCGAAGAAAAAGGATTGCTGATCAATTGAAGCTAACCAACAGATAGGGGCTCTTCCAGAAGAGGATAGAGTGGGACCATCTAAGGAGGCAGCTGCTTGTCCTTAAAACAGTAGATCCATAGATGCCTTCACGTAAAGCATCATCCAGAAAAGGCCAAAGGAAAAAGGGATGGGTAGTAAGGATGGTGCTTGCAGAGGAGAATGGGGCAGCTGATTTTTTGACCTGATTAATAACTGAGGATTGCTAAGGATTCAATGAAGGAACTAGAAATGTTGTCCCTGCAGAAGAGAAGACTTGGGGGAGGATGCAGGCATTTGAGGCACAATGAGTCACTTCAAATGTCTGAAATGTTATGTGAAACAGGGATTAGATTTGTTCCACTTGGCCCCACATGACAGGAGTAAGGAAAGAAGCTGCAAAGAGGCAGATTTTAGCTGGATCTAAGTTTTAAAAAATCCCTAACAATCAGCTAAATTAAAGTGGAGTATGGCACCTTAAGAGGTCATGGGTTCTTCCCCACTAGAGAGCTTCTTTGTCAGGTATATCATACTGGGGGTTCTTGTTACAGAATCGGTTAGACTAGATGGGCCATGAGGTCTCTGTCAACTTCTAGATCCTCTGTATTCTATGAAAACCAAACCCTTAAGTCACTATGGGGAAACTATGCCAGTAGCCTTCTGTGAAGTTCTAAACACTCAATATTATTAAAAGTCTGTTATCTTGAGAATTAGGAGAAGCAGAGTGATTTGGTGGAAAGTCAATCTCACAGCCAGACCTGGGTTCAAGCCTCCTACCTCTGACTCATACTGGCTCTGAGCAAATCACCTGGACTTTCAGTGCTCTAGACAACTCTCAAAGACTATCAGCACTACCAAGAGGTGCATTGGAAGATAGACTTTCCCCAAAGAGTTCCCTATACTAATCACAGATCCAATCTCTATCACTGTCAGAGATCTCTAAGGCTCTGTTAAATATAGTATTTTACAGAGAATGCTCACTCCAATTAAAACTTTCAACTGGCAGTATTCACTCCATTCGAGGAAAGTCATTTGATAAATGATGACTTGTAAGGGTCTCCCCAAAGCTACATATCTGGTCTGTCACTCCCCCGTCCGCAAAAAGAAATTTCCTCTACAACATCCCTAACAAGCGGGCATCCAACTTCCACTTCCCTAATCTAGGAATGGGGAATTCAATCTCCCTAGCTCATCTGATTTTTGGACAGCTCTAATTGTTAGAAAGTTTTTCTTAAGATTGGAAATCTGTCTCCCACTACAACTGCTACCAATATGTCCTAAATTCTTTCCCTTAATTCTCTGGTGACAAATGGAACAAATCTAATCTCTATTTCACAGAACAGTTTTTCAAATATTTGAAAACTAGCTATTGTGCTCAGAACCCAATTCTTCTCCAAGTTAAAGATTCCTAAGTCCCTCATTTTTTTTTTCTTATATGGCATGTTTTTCAGTCCCTTTGCCTCCTCTGATCTGACTCTAGCTTGTCAATATCTCTTACAAAAAACAGAATACTGACAACACATTTACTTGGCTTGTTTAGAATTAATTACTCATGGGACAATGGACTTCAAGTAGAAAGCACAGACATAATCTTCCCTTTGTAGATATAAATATCACCCATAAAGACCCTCCACAGCTGGAGATCTGTTTATTTTGCAATTAACAAAGGGTAAAGAGACATGAAAACGCTGACATTTTTGCTTAGAGCCACAGAATTTCTTGCTTTCCCACCAGATTACACTCCATGATGCCTATCTCTTCTCTGGGGAATTCATTTTAGTATCTAACAACCCTCCAAGTCAAACACATTCTCACCTAAAGGTCCACAATCTACTGTCTACTCTCTAGGCAAGACGTAAAGCTAGGGAGCTGAGAGAGGAGAAAGCCTCAGGATAAGATATGAGGTTAGAAGGGTATAGCCAAAGACAGCCATCAATGTTTATCGATGTGCGCAGAACCCTAGGGATGTGGAATTTAGAAAAAAGAGAAGAAATATACAATGTGATAAAGGATACTAGACCTTATACATGATGAGCAACATAAAAATACATATAAAGCAGGTGCAAACTGACCAGCAGTATGGCGCTACAAAAATAGGAAACGAAGGGAAGGTAAAGAAAATGCCTTGATTAGTGACCAGAGGCTAGAAAGAAGAGGGGATGAAGGGTAGGGGGAGGAATCAAATAAATGACTGACATTTATATCGTGTTTTAAGGTTTACAAAAAGCTTCATATAACGTTACCCTTTAGAACCTTATAACAACCCTGTAAGATACTTATAAAGTTTTATCATCCCCAGATGTAGAATGGGGAAACTGAAACTCAGAGAGGTTATGTGACTTACCCATAATTAAGTACCCAAGGCACAGAATCACAGAATTTGAGAACTGTAAGGAAACTCAGAGACCATCTAGTCCAACCGATAAGCCAAGGAATACTCACAAGAGGTCATCCAAGCCTCTGCTTGAAAACCTCTAAGGGGGGGAAATCCACCAACTCTTTGAGCACTCTGCTTCTGGGCAGTTTAGATCCTAAGAACATTTTCCTAAACTGGCCTCTTTACAACTAACTCCCACTCACTGCTCCTGGTTCAGCCCTCAGAGGCCAAACAAAATTTCTCCTTCACTCAACAACCCGTCAAACCCAAAGACAACTATCGTGTCCCCTCTGAATCTTTTCTCTGGGATAAACATGCCCTGTACCTTTAATTGTTCCTCACATATCATGAACTCAAAGCCCTTCACCATCCTGGGTGGCCTTTGTGGACACTCTCCTGCTTAGCAACATCCTTCCCAAACCATGATGCCCAGAATTGAGCTCAATACTGCAAATGAAGCCTGGCAGAGGGAGAGTATGGTGGGATTATTGCCTTTCTTTTCCTGGAAACTCTGCCCCTCCTAGTGCTGCCCAACATTTCATTAACATTTTTAGCTGTCACATCATATTGCTCATGCATCTTGGGCTTGCAGTTCACTAAATCTCCTGACCATTCTCAGAATAAATGCTATCTATTCATTCCTCCCCCATCAAGACTTCTTGGTACCCAAGTCCAAGACTTTACATTTATCCCTATTGAATTTTATAGATTCAGTCTAATACTCTACCCTACCAAGATCCTTTTGGATCCTGACTTTATCATCCAGTGTATTACATATCCTACCAGATTTGTGCCATCTGTAAATTTGATGAGCATACCATTTATGCCTTTATCCAAGTCATCAATAAAAATGCTAAATAGAACAGGGCCAAGCATAGATATCTAGTATACTTATCTGAAGACCTCTTACCACACTGACATTAAACCATTAACAATTAAGTGTGGCCATCCAACTAATTTTATTATCATGTAATCTAGGGGTGCCAAACACTGGAACCAAAACAAATTAAAATATAATTGGGAAATAGTTAACAAAATAAATAAGTTACAATTGAACATAGATAATGTTAATATGTGGCTTTCTAAGTTAATACGCAGCCTGCAGGGATCCTTATGTGTGGTTTAGCGACTCCTCCCCCATCCCTGCCATTTGAGTTGGAGATGACTAATCCATATGTCTCCATTTCCACCACAAGAACAATACCAGATACTTTATCAAAGGCCTCACTAAAATCTAGGTAAACTACATCCATAGCATTCCCTTCATCTACTACTTTAATAATCCTGAGAAATTCAAAGAGAAATGAGGTTAGGCCTGCATGACCCCTTCCTGATCAAGACAGATTGGTTTCCCATCCTTTCAAGGATTTTCCCATGAATCCAAGTCAAGCTCACTGATGGTTGGCAGACTCAGTTCTCTTCCTTTTTAAAAAAAAATTAGATCAACATTTGCCATCCATCGGTCTTGTGGTATCTCTCATTTTTTCATGATCTTTCAAATATTTCCTAACAACATACCTACCCACATATTTGCTAGTTCTTTCAGGACCCGAGGACTTAGTTCATCTGGATGAGGTGACGTGAATTGCTTAAGTGCAGGTAAGTTTGCTTTCTAACTACCTCCATTCCTATCTTGGGTATCAATTTTCTATTAGCTACTTTTTGTTGTGTTATTTCCAGTGTAAAGATTATTCTCCTTTGCAGAGAAAACAGAAGCAAAATGAGAAGGTCTCTGTGAATTTGAGTAGTCCTATGTCCACTACATCACATTGAAAAGGACAAGAGGTATCCAGGTAGAGCTTCAGAAACTTCAAAGAGAGAAGGGTTCTTCAGCATCACTTAGTTTGACCCACTTATTTTACAGATGAAGAAACCAATGTCTAGGGAAGGTAAGCACCTCACCCAAGATCACCCAACCAAGTTCATGGGGTAGTTGGGACTAGAATTCAGGGCCCCCACTGACTCTCAGCACTAGGACTGTTCTCTCAGATCAACATGGGTACACTAAAGAGACGCAGTGAAATTATATTTTGATTAGGGAGAATGGTGTGTCCAAAGGTACAAAGGCAAAACTAAGTAAATAATGGTTGTTTTTGACAACAAATCAAGAGGCTAGGAAAGGTTATTGGTCCTACAAAAACTTCAAAGCAGGCTATATAATGGGAGATACATTGGGGAAAATGGTAATGTAGAAGGAACAGATGAATCAGTTTTCAAGTAATTGGAGGGTGGGAGAGTAGAAGAGATAAGAATACAGCTATATAGATTTAGATCTAGAGGGGAATTCTGAGATCAAATACAACCTCCTCATTTTAGAAATTAAGAAACTGAGGCCCAGATCAGTAAAATGACTTGCCTGGGCCCATGACCACAAGGATTTGAACCCAGGGCTTCTGATGCCAAATCCCCTTCCACTACATCATGACTGAGTTCAGAGAGGCAGGATGATATAGTAGAAAAAGACCTCTCCTCTACTGGCAATCAGGAAAATGAAGATCTGTCCCTAGCTCAGCCACTAATTAAGCTGTGGGACTTCAGGAAAGTCATACCTCTTGGGTTTGGCTTCCTCAACTTTAAAACAAGCTGGTTGGACTGAACTCCCTAGATAATCCACCAGGGCTTACATTTTGAGCTGATGAATCAGAGCTAGAGGGAGCTGACTATTCAGTTCCTGGCCACATAGTGAAATGCGAGAAGATCAAGATATATAGGTAGAGAAACAATGAAGATAATAGAAGTAGGAAGTAAGAAAAGTAGAAGAAATTGGCCAGCTGGCGTGCATGAAAAAGGAAGGGAGGAGGCAGAGGGGGAGGAATAGAAAGGGAGAAAATGAGAATAGGAAAAGAAACATCTCAGGGGAAGGAGGTTGTTTTAAAAAGAGAATGGGGGACAGGGCAGGGGGGCCTCAAGGATGGAGAAGGTAACTCTCTGAGATAAGAGTTTATAGAATTGAGTGACTCAAAGCAGGGCAGGAGTAGGACCCAAGCTCCAACCCTGCTGACATTGAATCAGGAGAAAATGCAGTCTTAAAGAAGGGGGAGGGGGACCCCGGGGAACCACCTCACTCTCATCTTACACATTTCCTGATGACATTCAATTAGTGGATCACCTCAGCAGAAGAGGCGTGAATGTGATTTCACACTGTCTCTGCAGAGGGAAGCTCCTCTGGGGCCTGGAACAGGGGGGTTAGAAAGCTCCCTCCTCCTCCTCCCTCACTCATCTTCTTCCAGTTTCCTGGCATTGCCCACATCCCTTGAGCTTAGCTGAGAAGTTTACTCTCACCTGAGCATGAACCAACATGCTCAGTGGCAGCTGGGCCCAATACAAGCAGCAATATACATTTGAAGGAATATACAGGAAAAAGGTTGGCTTAGGATTCTCAACATGAAATTTCAACTTGAGGGTGAGGTACTTGGCAGGTTTGGTTGCTCACTGGACCTTGGAACCCCTGCTCTCACTTTTGGCCTCTCCACTATCCCTAATCCCATTATGCAGAACAATGATCCTCAGGCCTTGCCAGCCTCTCCTTCCCTGCCTCTTTCCCCCTCCACCTTACTATCTCTCTTCCTCTCCCCTTCTTTCTCATGAACATACCAGACAGGATGAGAGGAGAGAAAGCATATATTGAGTACTTATTACTTGCCAGGCACTATGCTAAACACATAAATATTTTCTCATTTGATCAACAACCTTGGAAGGTGGGTGCTATTATTATCCCCATTTTACAGTTTAAGGAACCTGAGACCTAGGAAGGATAAGTGGCTTGTCTGGGTTCACAAAGCTAGTAAGTTTCAGAAGCAGGATTCGAATGCACAGTTCCCCCCATTAGGAGTTGAAAAGGACATGAGTTACCAATGAAATCACAGGCTGGACAGAGCCCCAACTCTCCTTTAAAGAAAAACAACCTCTGAGATGGGTGACACTCACCCCTGCTCATCCACTAACATGTTAGAGACACTGTTTATCAAAACTGGTAAGTTTTCATGTGGGAAAGGACTGAAAAAGTCTGGTGCTTGGGGAAATAGCTGAGGAGGGAAGTCTGGAATAGGGTACTACAGTGGGACATAGGTTATTTGGGAACCAGGCATTTAAGGTAGAAGGCACTCATGTTAAGGAGAGAAACACCAAGAAAGGACAGAGAAACTCCAGGGGAAAAAATGTCCTTACTTCTCACTTTTGCCCAAAGCTGATCCTGACTTTATATACTTAAGAGAGAATTCTTTGGTGCTGAGAGAAGCCCACGTACGATCATTTTAGGAATACAGATTAAAAAAAAAAACAGACTCAAAGATGCTTGAGTTGTGCAAGATTATATGAGTCAGTAACAGAGTAAGAAAGAAAATCTAGACTAACTTCCTATCCAAAACTCTAGTAACTGCCTAAGCTAAGTAATACTTTCCATTAATTGTGTTTCTATCTGAACTAATGTCTTGTTATAGCATAACGTTAACTCATAGGATTATGAATTTAGAACTGGAAGGGACCTTAGTGTCCATCTATTCCAACCACCCTTACTTTAGAAAAGAGGAAACTGAGGATCAGAGGTTAAGCAATTTGCCCAACCAGAGTCACACAGGTAGTTAAGAGGCAGAACCAGCAAGTTCTTCAACTCCAGATCCAGCCCTCTTGCCATTGTATCCTTCTGCTTTGGAAAATAACAGTAAAAAGAATGCTCCCTAATAAAGCAAGGCTCTGGATATAGCATGGGTCAAATTAGCTTTCCCCACACGGTAATAACATGGAGTCACAGACTGAGAAGATGGAATCACTGCCTAGGATTGGGATAGGGCTCCTCATCTGGCCTGGAGAGCAGTTCTACTGCCTCATGGTGGTTGTCTAGATGAGTGTAGAGAAGTCAAAAGGGTCCTGGGTTAGAGGATCACAGATTAGAGCGGGAAGGGGGTTTAGAGGCCATTGGGTCCATAATGGAGGCCCAAAAAGGTAGCCAGGGTCACACAGCTAGTTAATTACTGAGGCAGGATTGGAATTCAATTCTTCCCAACCACAAACCCGCAACTCTTATCTACTGCACCAACCTACCTGCCTCCTTGATTTTAAGTCAGCAGAATGAGGTACAAATGCTTGCTTCCCACCTTGACTAATTCAGGAAATTTACTGAAGACCCTCAGTGACCTCATTCATAAAATGGAGAGAATAATTTTTGTACTTCATATCTTACAAGGTTACTATGAGAAAAGTTCCATGTAAACTTCAAAGTGCTACCTAAATATGAATTATTATTATTAAAGAGGCAGCATGACATAGTGGTTAGAGAGTAGGCCTCACATCCAGGAAGACCATTCCCTCTGACACACATTGGCTCTGTGACCATGGTGGGTTGATTAATCCCGAAGTGCTTCAGGCAGTTCTCTAGGACTAAATTGTAGCAGATAGTTGGTAGATAGAGTGTTGGTAAGGAGTTTCCTTACTGGAAGCTCCATTAGCCTATATAAGATCAAAGGTCCTCTTTTGCTTTTTGTATCCTCAATGCTCAGCATAGTGTTAAGTGGGTGCACAGTAGGTGTTTAAAAATACTTATTGACTGATTGACTATACCAGTGAAATCTCAGGTACAACAACAAGCCCTATCCCTATCCCTATTATTATTAAATATGACTATTATACATGTGATCCTAGGCAAGTCTCAACCTCTCTGTTTCCTCACTTCTAATAGAAGGGGATTATGTAAGGAGGTGGTACTATGGAATCTTTATAGGTGCTTTCCACCTGAAGACCTGTGATCTTATGTCTAAAACTACATTGTTTGGACCAAGATCCAGGCAAAAAGCAACCTCCTTAGCCCTGGGTGACAGTACATAATGCATAGATAGCTTCACTCCTTCTGCCCCCATGTGGCAAGAGTGATGATTAAACAATGGCACCTGGCAGGGATTAACAGACCAAATTCCAGAATCCTTTTTTTCTTTTAAATGAACTTTTCCCTTTTCTACACTGGATTTGTCTCACAGAGGAACAATTTGGCCCATTTGTTAAAACCATATACTTGGGAGGGAGAGGGAGGAAAAAGGAAGGAAAAGGAGGGGGGAAGGGAGAGAGGGACAGACAGACAGACAGATAAGGATCTGGATAACTGAAATTAGAAGACTTGGGGCGGTTAGGTGGCTTAGAGAATAGAGCACCAGCCCTGGAGTCAGGAGGACCCGAGTTCAAATCCATCATCAGACACTTAACATTTACTATCTGTGTGACCTTGGGCAAGTCACTCAACCCCAATTGCCCTGCCTTCCCCCCTGCAAAAAGCAAAAAAAAAAAAAAAAA
>NW_027185784.1:21662287-21768627 GCF_028583685.1 Petaurus breviceps papuanus
TGGGGAGGAAGGTTTCAAGGACTTGAAGAGACTTGGCTAGAAGAGGCATGAAGGGAAAACTTGACTGCATTTCTGCTTTTTGCTTCCTCTCCTACCTACCACTAGGCGTCAGGCAAAGCACAGCTAACCATCCAAGAAGCTTCAAAGACACAGCCACCCAAAGATCAACACGGGTGACTTAGTATAGGGGATGACAAACTAAGAGCACCTAGGGTAGAAACCCAAAATGCAGGCTTCCTTCCCATCCCAGTCACTGTTAATGAGGACACTTATTTTGTCAGAGTAGACTTACTTTTTCTCCAAACTGTCCATATATTCTTTCTTCTTTCTCCTACTTTCCTGGGCAGAAATCTAAGACAGAAGAAGAAATATAAACACAAAATATATGTATGGGTTTCTGAACCTAGGAGCAAATCAATAGCACACATGGAAGATGGTTATATGTCATAAGCAAGGAGATTACTCAAGCTCTCGACTCAATATCACACTTCACTAGTTACTACCTGCCTCTACTCACTCATCCCTAACTCATTTCTCAAACAATTTTCCCAGCTCCCAGGGTGGTATAATAAAATGCTGGATTTGGAATCAAGATATGGGTTTAGCTCCTTCTCCTGTCAGTCATTACTAAAGCATCCAGTCAAAACCCCTTCATTTCATAACTAAGGAAACTCAGGCTCAAACAAAGTGATTTGTCCAAGGCCACACTTGCCACAAGTAAAAGAGGTGAGATTCCAACTCAGGTCCTATGATTCTAAGCTCAACGCTCTTTTCACTGTACCATGGTGCACTTGAAGCAAAGTAGGTTCTTACTTTCCTACAATTTCCACCCATTTGGTCTTATACAGCCATGTCTTATCTTTTTTCTTTCTTTTTTTTGGGGGGGAGGGGGGAAAGTAGGGCAATTGGGGTTAAGTGACTTGCCCAAAGTCACATGGCTAGTGTACCAAGTGTCTGCGGCCAGATTTGAACTCAGGTCCTCCTGACTCCAGGGCTGGTGCTCTATTCACTGTGCCACCTAGCTGCCCCAGCCATGTCTTATCTTAATCCTCCAAGTACCTAGTGTAGTATCTATACACAGTAGGTATGAAATAAATGATTGTTGAACCAGTCTTGTTCTGTCTTCTACAGCACCAAAATTATATCCTTTAAGACATGAGAATGCAATTATCATTTCTTCTCTTGGATTAGTCTTTTCTGAACGAAGAATGGC
This sequence comes from Petaurus breviceps papuanus, assembly GCF_028583685.1. Lineage (NCBI taxonomy): Eukaryota > Metazoa > Chordata > Mammalia > Diprotodontia > Petauridae > Petaurus > Petaurus breviceps. The sequence continues at coordinate 21,663,501 of NW_027185784.1, forward strand.
CAGGTTTTTAATTGTTCCTCTAATTACATGGTTTACAGACTAACAATTATGGTTGTTTTCCCCTGCCCATTCTAGTTCATTAATGTCCCCTTTAAAATGACACATCCAAAACTGTACCTGGCTCTACAGGTGTGAGCTAATTAGCACAGAAATATTTTGTCTTCTTGTGGTCTGGACACTAGAAGTCTATTAATATGACCTCAGATTATGTTAACATTTTGGGATCACTGTTAGTTGATATTAAGCTTGTGGGAAACTGAAACCTCCAGATTTCTTTTTGTACAAACTGAGGCCATGCCAGGTCTCTCTATCCTTCTGTCTTTGTACACCTGATTTTTTTTATCCTAAATTCACATCTTTACATTTATTTCTGCTAAACCCCATCTTGTTGGCTTTGGCCCAGCATTCTAGACTGTTGATATCTTTGTTCTATCAATCCTGAGTTCATAGATTATCACTATATTAGTTATCATTTCTTTATTTTCACTTAAAAATTTAGTGTTTCAATAAATATTAATTGAAAGAATATGTAGATATTTTATGTCCTTCCCAAGCCAGTGGTTAAATGATTAGTTACAAGGTCTTGTGGTATTCCAGTAGAATATAGGAATCTCCCTCCAGGTTGACACAACATACCCTAAGTCAGTTGGTTATCCAACTGACTGCAAACCCATTTATCAATTCTGTGAGACTTCCTACATTCGGGCATTTGTCAAATTTATCAATGAGAGTCAGTAAGATAGAGTGAATAGAAGGCTGGTCTTGGAGCCAGGCAGAACTGGATTGAAGTTCTTCTTGTGACACCGTGTGGCCCCCAAGGTCAAATTCACCTCTCTGTCCAGGTAATTAAGACAATAAGTTCTACCCAAGTGGCTGATCTGTCTCAGTGGGAATTCCCACAATAGGTTTCCCTGCATTGATGAATGTACAAATGTGAGGCTTTACTTCTCTCCATTCCTCCCCCGCCCCCCAAAACCCCCCATTTATCAATAAATTATGACTCTAAGTTGAAATGACTTGTTCTTATTAACACGATGTTAGCTCCTCTTATAATTAAGTTAAGAATTTAGTTGTGGTTGATATCAGAATGCTTAGTCTGCAGTTTCCAGAATCTACCCTTTTCTCATTAAAAATCAACACAATATTTTCCCACCATTTATTCTTCATTATTTCTCAAAGATTACTGACAATGGTTTTGACACCTTTTTCGGGTTCCTCTAAGATTCCTTTGGGCCTGAAAATTTGAAATAACTTAAATAGCTAGGTGTTCCTTTTGACTACTTCCTCTCCTATCTTGAGCTATAATTCTCTCTTTATAGCATGTCCTAAGCTTTCAAGGCCATTATCTTTGCTTAAGCTTACTCATTAAGCCTTTTCCTTAGCAGCCAAGTTTAATAATATTTTTATGTGCTGGTGTTTAACACAGACAGGCTTCTGTTTGATGGAACTTGAAGTTATTAAAATCCTACATAAAAATAAAACATTTTAAAATCACATTTAAACATAAGGATATTTAAGAAGAAGAATAAAGTGATTTATTTAGAAAGGCCTAGAATTTTCAAATTTATATACAACTCAGCTTTTATAGCTGTGAATGAGTCTGGAGTTTGTGTGTTTATGGTGTATGCAAACTCTGTTAATGAGTTTCAAACTACAGAGTGAGACTTACTTTAAATCCTTCACCCTTAACCCCTGAAAAGCTATTTTGAAACTCTCTGGCTCTGTTTCCATATGAAGAGACTCCTGGCTAAAGAGGCTTTACACCCTGCTTTTTCCTTTTCAATCCTGTTTCTTTCCTATTCCTTCAAAAGATGTTCTCTACCCTCCCCTCTGATATGGCCAAATTGTCTAGCAATGCTAGCGGAGAAGAGCCACTCAAGGATGCTATTCTCAGCCTCCTCTTAACGCCTTCTCCTCACCATCAGTATGTCTTTCTTCTCCTCCTTCCTCCCTCTGTCTTCTCCCTTTGTGGTTTCTCCTCTGTCTGTGCTTTTTCCTTCATGGGTATTACTGAGTCTCAGTGGGAACCCGCATTGCTAAAGAGCTTTCTGAGGTCAAGTCAAGACGAAGGAGGACTATGAATGGAGAAAAGGCTACTGGAGAGTGATCATAGAGAATGCTGACTTTGCTCCTAATGGAATTACCCCAAGAAGGAGTAATGGGACCATCCAGATCAAGTGTTAGTCTGCTAGCTAGAGTGGGAGGCTGGTGTCACAGTCATGGACTTCCAGAATTTAAGAGTCAGAAGGGACCTCAGTGGCCATCACAAAAAAGCAATCCCCATCATACCACACTCAACAAATAGCCACCCAGTATCTGCTGCAAGTCCTCAAGGAAGGGGAACTTCAGCATTTTTGGATTCTCTAACTGGTGGGAGGTTTTTCTCAACAATAAGCCTAAATCAGCCTCTTTGCAATTTCTACCTTTACTCGTTTCTGCTCTCTTGGGACCAATTAGAATCAGTTTAATCCTTCTTCCACAGGAAGATATGTGAAGAAAGCTCTTGTAACCCCCTTGAGCCTTCCTTTCTCCAGGGTAGTCCAGTTCCTTTAAGCAATTCTCAAAAGACAAACTCAAGGCCCTTTACTATCTTGGTTGCCCTCAGCTGGACACTTTCCAGTTTATCAATGTCCACAAACTGTGGTGCCCTGAACTAAATGCACACTTCAGGTGAAGCCTGACAAGAGCAGAGTAAAGTAGGATTATCATCTCCCTGTTCCCAGAAGCTATGTCTCTCCTACCGAAGCCCAAGATTGTTGGCTGCCACATCACACTGCTGTCACACCTTGAAGCTTGCAGTTCACTAAGACCCCTAGATCCTTTTCAGAACAAAAGACACGCTTACCTCTCTCCCAATTATATATTTGTGGACCTTATTTTTTGTACCCTAATCCAAGACTACATTTATTCCTTTTGAATTTTTTTTAGTTAGGTTCAACCCAATGATCAAGCCTTGTCAATACTGACTGTCCTGCGGTGTGTTAGCTATTTCTCCCCAATATACATCATTTGTAAATTGGATAAGATATCTTTTATGCCTTTATCCAAGTCACTTGGCACAGGTCCATGAACATTCTGTGGAGTTCTCCATCCCATTGATGTTGAACCATTAATAACAACTCTTTTGAGTCTGGCCAACCACCCAACCACTTTGGAATTCTTCTAATTATGTATATTATCTTCTACACTATATCAGAGAATGGTAGTTCTGTCCCATATATACAGATGTCTTAGTGCCCACACAATCATGAACCCAGGACCTCACCTTGTTCTTGATTTTCCTCCTGATTTTCTTCAGGGCTTTTTCCTCTGCTTTTGTCAAGGGCAGTTTGGTGGGGATAGGGTACCCCTCAGCAATCAGTGTCCTCTTCTCCTCCTCTGTCAAGATCAAGGGGCCTGACCCCTGGAGTTTCTGCGTAGGCCAAAGCAGAAAAAGGAGGCAAAGAAAAATAACTGAGAATACAAAATCATATCCTTGAAACAGTCAGCAAAAGAACAATGGATGTTGCCATTAGACTGTAAATTCCTTGAGAGCAGGAACCATTCATTTTTTTCTTTTTCTGTGTTTCCCCAGCATTTAGTGTAGTGCCCGGAGTGTAGTAAGTGGTTAATACTTGACTTGAAGGAGACTGTAAAAAATAGAATGGACCCCTATTTGTGTTCAGTGGGTACAATGCCTGTATTTGAATGGAAGCAGGGGCTTGGACCTCTTTCCTCCCTTGTGGTGTCTTCTAGGACTCAATGCATTGAATAATTACATGATTTTGCATTGATTTGTCTTACATTTACAAACAGACAGGAGCCAACCCAGCCTAGTTCTTGTCCCTGGGTATTAAAGTTGGAGGGCACCAGCACTTTGTACATATCACATACCTAATCGAGCCTTTGTTGAAGTGAATTGAAGGAATATTTAGTCAACACTGTGGAAAAAACGATCAGTTCCTTCTTGTGGTTGACATGTGAATGTGCTGCCATCAGTATGCTAGGCAGGAGAAAACTGAAGACATGTGAGAAACCAACCATTGCAGAGGAAAGAAGTCGGGGACCTATGCCTCCCACAGTCCATGTGGTCAGCAGCAGACTGTGATCATTTCCTCCTCTACTGGAGAATCACCCCACTGCTCAACTATCAGGATGGTGCTTGTTTCAAGGACTGAAGAAAAAAAAGAAGACCAGGCCTTATCCTAACCAAGGGACTAAATGAGAAGATCGTCTTTTTCTCGGTCCCTGATAAGTACCAAGGAGCACTGGGGATTTGGATTCTGAAGAGTTGACTCTGAATTCCAGTTCTGCCCTTAATATCCTGGTGTGACCTTGGAGAAAATATTTAACTTCACTGGGCTTCAGGTCCTTTATGGAAGCTGGACAAGATGATCTCTAATGCCCCCCCCCAACTCTAAAAATGTATCATTTTATGAATATTTCCCCAAATGGATAACATTTAAAAAAAAAAAGATACTTTAAGAAAGCTATCATGTACCCCTTGAGTCTTCCTTTCTCCAGACTAGTCCAGTTCCTTTAACCAATTTTCATATGACAAATTTAAGGCCCTTTACTATCTTAGTAAATTAAAGGAGTGGAATCTTATGCAAAGCCAGAATTCCCAGTGATTAGCAAGACCTTTGGACAAATGATAGCTTCAGTTGAAACTTCTTTTACAAAAATAGCTCCTTTGGTGTGCAGGGGCAGGGAGAAGGGAAAGAGATGGAGTGGGAAGAGGAGGATTGGAATGGTAGCCTAGCAACCTCCCAAGGACACTGGACTAGAAGTTTAAAGACCCAGGGCAATTCATTTACTTTCTCTGAACCTCAGTTTCCTTACCTATAAATGGGACAATAATACCCACCCTGCGTTACAGTGTTGTTGCTATGTGAATCAAACAAAATAATGGGTGTGCTAGCGTGTTGGAGACCATAATGCACCACACCAAAGCAAAGGGCTGCTCTTTTGAATTTTTCCAAATGCATGTTTGTAAGGTGAATTTAGCAAGTTTTCTGCTCCTTCCAGAGTAGCATCAGTCTCAGGAAAAGATCACAGTTATGCAATAGGCATTCTGGGTTTAATACTTCCAGAAATGTTTTGTGCAATCTGTTTTTGGCAGAATACAAGAGTCAGAGAATTCTATCCTGTGTTACTGTATCTACACAGGGAAATGAAGTTAGACTTCTGTCCTGGATTCTCTTCTCTTCTCCCTCTATACTACACTTCACTTGTGACCTCATCAGTTCCCAAGGATTTACTTACATCTCTTTGCTAATAATCACGTCTCCTTCCTGCTTTAACCTTTCTACTGACCTCAATCTCACAACTCAGACAAGATGTCCCATAGACATTTTAAACTCAACATGTCCAAAACTGAATTCATGATCTTTCCCCCTAAACCCCCCCTACTTCCTTCTTTACCAGTTACTCTCAAAGGCAGTCCAATCCTCCCAGGCCTTCTGGATCACAGCCTAGGAGTTATCCTCAACACCTCACTATCTCTCACCACCCCTCCCTGCCATATCCAATCCGTTGCCAAGGCCTGTCAATTTTACTTTGGCAGCAACTTTCCAATATACTCCCCTTCTCTTCTCTGACACTGTCACCATCCTGATGCAAGCCTTCATCACCTTCCGGTCTCAATTATTTCAATAGCTTGCTGGTGAGGCTGCCTACCTCAACTACCTCTCCACTCCGATCCATTCTGCAGTGAGCCACCAAAATGACAAGACAATCCTCTTAGCTCAGGGGCATTTTCTCGGGTTGTTGTCCATGCCTGGAACTCTTTCTTGCCTCTGATTGAACTACTAACCTTCTTGACCCTCTTTAGGTCCAAACTAAAATTGAACCTTCCCCGACCCCTCTTAATCGTAGTGTCTTCTCTCTGTTAATTATTTCCTAGTCATCCAATATACAGTTTACATTGTTTGCACATTGTCCCCCTTATTAGATTGTAAGCTACTTGAGGGCAGGGACTATCTTTTCCCTTTTTTTTTTGTATCCCCAGCACTTAGTACAATGCCTGGCATATAGTTGGCACTTAATAAATGCTTTTTGATAAATTTGGTTTTATCTCCTTTAACTCAAGAAAATAAAGCAAGCTGCACAGTTAAGATTTAGTATGTGCTGATCTTGAGGCAACTATTATCGAAAAAAAATACTCTTTTAAACCTTAAAAAAAATAACCACCAAAGGGAGGACTTTGAAAAAAAAATACTTGATGATTATTTTTTGTAAATAAAGTTGTGATTTAATTTATCTCCTCTTGACCATCATAGATATATTACTGTGTTTTTCGAGATTTAATTTTAGAGTTTTATAGAGTTTCATTTTGTGTAATAAGTTTTCATCACGTAAGTATTCTTTTGTAACCCAGAAGCTTGAAATGTGTATTTGGAATGTGTACTGTATAATTTTAGCAATAAAGATGATTGATAACATTTTTTTTTAATGCTTTTGGATTGAGTGATTGAGTTAGCTTGTAGCATAACCAAATGTATGGGTTAGTAAAGTGCTTTTAAAAATAAAAATCAGTTTTTATCGAGCTACAATGCTATGCCAGGTCTTATGGAGATTTGTTGTTGCTGTGGAGTTGTTTCAGTTATGCGTGACCCTCTATGACCCCTCTTGGGATTTTCCTGGTCAAGATGCCGGAGTGGTTTGCTATTCCTTCTCTACCTCATTTTATAGATGAGGAACTAAGGCACACTGGGTAAGTGACTTGCTCAGGGCACCCAGCTAGTCTGAAGCCATATTTGAACTGGGGTCTTCCTGACTCCAGGCCTGGTACTCTGTCCACTGTGCTAGCTAGCTAACCTCTTATGAAGATTACATAAGTATAAAATGTAGTTTCTACCCCAAAGGTGCTTATAATATAGATTAGGAAGCAGAACTAATCTACATGAAATACCTAAAATTAAACACACAAATATGCATGTATGCACACACGAATATGCATGTACATATAATAAAACACATGTGTACATTTCATATACATGTTATATATGTGTACACATGTTGGTTGTATGTTGGCCTAGTCCTGTGATTCATCAGAGTGGGGATCCCACCTCCTTCCCTAACCACACCAGATTATTTGTAATTTAGAGCCTTATTTGCCTGGGAGCACAGTAGGAGAGTGATCCCTAGCATGATTCAAAGGCAGCCAGCCCTTCCTGACTCTAAAGTCAATTCTCTATCCATGCCATGCTGCCTTTCTTAAACAATAATTAAGTGTTAAATGGTGCACGGTGTGAAGTTGTATGCAGCAATGAATAGAGACCTGGCCTCAAAATCAGGAAGGCCTGGGGTACTTATCCCTTGAAAGATACATGCTGGCTTTGGGACTCCAGGAAAGTCATTTGATCTCTTGGTGCCCCAGGTACTTCCCAAAGACTGTAAGTTGAAGATCTGGATTGGTAGAAGGTGGTTTTTGTTTGTTTTTCACTGGGAGTTACATATAACAACAAAACCACAAATCTGATCCAAAAAAGAAAAAAATATATATTACGATATTGGCAGTGGGAGGGAAAGGCAGCAAGGAAAGAGAGATATGGAGTATAAAAAGACTGCCTAGAAACTGCTGCAGTAAGACCAAGAGTGACGCCATCTTATTCTGGACAAGGGGGCAGGAAAAGGAATGAAGTAGGAGTAAATCCAAGGGGACAGTTAAAAAAAAACAGGATTTAGTAACAATTTGGATATAGGAGACAAGGGAGAAGGGGAACCCAAAATAACTCCAAGATTTTTAGACTGGGGGTGGCTAGGTGACACAATGAATAGAGCACTGGCCCTGGAGTCAGGAGGATCTGAGTTGAAATCTGGCCTCAGACACAACACTTACTAGCTGTGTGACCTTGGGCAAGTCACTTAACCCCAATTGCCCTGCCTTCCCCACTCCAAAAAGCAAAAAAAAAAAAAAAAAGATTTCTAGACTGGGTGTCCTCAGAATTCTTCCCAAAACCCAGTGAAATAGATGCTGAAGGCTCAGGAAAAACAATTATTTTTAATAAAAACACACTCAATGACCGTTAGGTAAATGAGGTCCTCCCTCCTCCTCCAAAGCAGCTGGCAAGGAAGCTTCCAGGGGGGTGTCTCAAAAGCACTCTTTTGGAACCATACAGAAGCCCTTATATCCTCCTTACTCAGTGGACCTACAGCTGGCATTCGGATCAGTCTGCCAGGGGCAAAGCTAACTAAAACTATGAGGCAGTTCCATGGCAACCTGGAACCCAACAGCCTTGGTTGCTGGTGTGGGGGTTACCTCAAGCTGCCTCGGTCCTGGCTCACAACAACACTGTGGTTAGGTGGCCAGGAGAAATGGGATTTTTATATAATTTAGAGCTTGACTTTGCTCACACAGAATATTGTAGGAAAAAGAACACTGGACTTGAAAGGAGGACCCCAGGGTTCTAATTCCAAGTCTGCCACTCTTCAAGGGGAGAAATCACTTCACCACTCTGGACCTAAGTTTCCTTCCTTAGCTGTAAAATTAAAGAGCTGAACTAGATGAACCCAAAGGTCCCTTTCAGCTCTAAAATTCTACGTGCAAAGTTTTCCATGAAGCAGATAGTTTTAAAATCACTGAAATTTCAACTTTTTAAAAAATCTCGTGTTTATCACTTGTCACAATGTATGGAAACAAATATTAAGTGGGGTCTGATTTGGTGAAGATATTAGGAACAAAAATAAGAAAAACTCACAGGCAGAATTTGCTGGTTGCTACTTACATGAGGTGCTGTCAGGAGAGGGGAATTGGAGAGAGCTGAGGCTGAACGAGATGTCACCTTCCCTGGCCCCTGGGTGGGACTGGATGGCGTCAGGGATGGACTGGGGCTCTGGCTGCCCTCAGAATCACTGCCGTGACTGCTGGGAGGGGTGGGGGGTAGATGTAGGTGTTCCACCACTGCTGGAAGAAAAGAACATGGTGTTTCTTTCATGGGGACACAAGAAAAGTAGTAAGTGGAAAAAAAAAAAGAACCTTTTCAGTTTCCCTGCGGTTGAGCAGAAAGAAGGTAGATGTGTCTAGAGGGCTACAGGTTCTCCTTTCTTGGGTTCAGTCTCTACTTTATCAGTCACTAGGTGACACTGACCATGAGCTTTCTCTGAGCTTTGACATCCACCTCCTCTTCCTCCTCCTCCTCATCATCACAGCTAACATTCCTATAGTTTAAAGTTTTGTCAAGCTATCTCATTTTAACCCTCACAACAAATTTTAACCATCTGAGGTAGGTACTATTTTTATTATTCCTATTTTATAGAAAAGGAAAATGAGACACAGAGTGGTTAAAATGACATGCCTAGGGTCACGCAGCAAGTAGGTAGGATTTGAACGTAGGTCTTCCTGAGTCCAAGTCTTAGGGTCTACCTATAAACTGCAATATTGCCATCAGAGGTATTATGAGGAACAAAAAAAAAAAAAGAAATAATTTTGCCAATGGGAATGAAATATAAAAGGATAGGCTTAATTAGCTTCTTCTGCCAATTCCAAGGTTACTTTTCTCCAATTCATTTTTCAGAATTTGATACTGCAGCTGCTGGAGACTACCAGGGTAACAGTTAGAGTCCAACTTGGAAATTTCCTCTGCCAAAACAGTAGCAAAAGCTAAGTTAATAGACACAGAACTAGAAGACGCCTTAAAAGTTATTTAGTCCAATCCTATCTTGTAGATCTTATAAAGCCCCTTTAAAATATATCTAAAATATAATAATATAACCCCTGTTTGAAGGCTTCCTGTAATGCAAACCAGCTACTCCTCAAATCAAGGAACTCCATATTTATCAGCTCTAATTGCCAGTATGTATTAGAGGTAGGGTTTAAACTCAGGTTTTCCCGACTGCAAGGCTAGTTTTCCATCCATTATACTATGTTGCCTCTTCTTCATCATCATCATCATCATCATCATCATCATCATCATCATCATCATCATCATCATCATCGTGTGACCTTGCACAGGTTACTTAACCTCTTTGGGCTCTACTTCCCTTAGCTACAAAATAAAGGTGGGGTTGAATCAGTGGTTTCTGAAGTTCCTTCCAGCTCAAATTATTTAGGAACAGAGCATCTATGAACCCAAAAGAGTTAAAAGAGAACCAATAACCTGAATTACAGACCCTAAAAATTTGGGATTCTTGGAAACCACATAAATGTGTTTTGATACACATTAGAATAAAATTAAAGGAAAACCTCAAGTATTATGGTAATCTTAGTCAGTAAGGAAAGTGCATATTTAATATTTTTGAAAGTCAACAATTGAAAGTTTAAAGTTATAACTTAAAACATCTAAGCCAAGAATTGGGAGAAAGCCAGACTTCCTAAAGGTCAACAGTTTGACACACCCAGATAAGAACCAGAACATTAAGTGAAGATGCCCAGGGAGTAAGTATCACAATGAATATCAAATTCTCCAGACAGAGTATTTTCATTCAATAAATACTTATTGAGTATTTATGAACACAGTTATATGCCATGTGCAATGAAGCCACATTATTCATTTATCTATCAATCTATTCAAGAGGAATTTATTGAGTATCTAAAAATGCTCTCTCTATCTTGTCAAACACCAGCTGCTGAGACACATGACCACTTCTAAGGACACTGTTGAGTGGTGGGAAAGCAATTATACAGATAGGAAGAAGCTTTTCCTATCACACATTTTTAGAAGTGTGAACTGTTGTGAGTCTTTGGCCTTGTATGGTCTGGGCACCCTCACTGAGGTACACCCAAGGCAGCTTTTGGTTCTCTTCTCTCTACCCCTCATCACTGTTGGGGGGGGGGGTATTCTTCTTCTCCTCCCCAGACTTCTTACTTTCTTCATTTTCCCTTGTTTATGATTCCACCCACCTTATTTTCCCCTCTCTCTTTGTCTCTTCTTCTTACATCTTTCCAATGGCCCCCATAGGAATCCATAAGGCTTCTACAACCTTCTATGCCTTTTTATTCCAGTCAGTCTACATTCCTGCCTACAGTTCCTTTCAAGCAAGAAAACAGAGTAGTTGGTCAGAGAGATCTCCCCATTATTCAGTACTCTCACAATATCATAAATATGCCTACGATCATGTGATGCAAAGCAAAATATCGACTGACCTAACCCAGTTCTTTGGAATTTGTCCTTATCTGCTGCTCAATTTGTATTAGGCTAATCAGCCAAGAACCAGCTGCTTTATCCACTTGTTTCTAGCAGAATCATTCCTGTGTGACTTGCCTTTCCCTCAGACACTCCACTCACTTCAAAGGGTTATTCCCTTAGAAAGGGAAAGAGGGAACAACAGGAAAAGTGGGTCAAATGTGAGTCCACTGTTTCCTGTTGGGTGAAAGCCATCCATTGGTCCCCAGGTGGTTTAGCATTAGGTTTCTAAACCTCATTTGAAAAGGAAAACAGCTCTTGGGTTGCTAAAGAGAATAATAGAGCAGGAGTGGGGAAACTGCTGCCTTGAGGTCACATGTGGCCCTCAAGGTCCTCAAGTGCGGCCCTTTGACTGAATCCAAACTTTAATTTTCACAGTTCTGTGAAGTCTGGATTAAGTCAAAGGGCTGCACTTGAGGACCTCGAGGGCCACAAGTGGCCTCAAGGCCATAGGTTCCCCACCCCTGGGCTAGGGTCATTGGCAAGCAGCTCCATGGCACAAAGAGGTGGTCAGTTACTTTATCCTCCACTGGGTCAGGGTAATCAGAAAGTAGACGCATTTTATTTATCTTGGAAATTCTCCTCTCCAAAGCACCAGAATTATCAGTCACTATAGGATATGTACCTACTGTTAACATTTTGTAAAATATGTCATAACAAATTCATGGAACAAGATTTGTTGGAAAGTCCACTAGTGTCTTAAGAGTCAAACTTGCCAAAAAAAATCACCTTTTACATTCTACCTTATGTTATTTTTATTGCCATCATGCACAGATCCCAAAGTTTTTGTTATTCAGTCATTTCAGTCATGTCTGATCCTTTTTTTTTTTTTAAGCAATCGGGGTTAAGTAACTTGCTTAAGGTTACACAACCAGTTATTTCTGGGTGTGGTGCTAAGTATCTGAGCCCGGATTTGATCCCCAGGTCATCCCGACACTGGAGCCGGTGCTCTTACTCGCTGAGCCACCTGGCCGCCCCTCATGTCTGATTCTTTATGACCCCATCTGGGATTTTCCTGGCAGAGATACTGGAGTGCTCTGCCATTTCCTTTTTTTTCTAGCTCATTTTATAGATCAGGAACGTATGGTAAAGCCCCACACATCTTGTAAATGTCTGAAGCCAAATCTGAACTCAGGCCAGCACTCTATGCACACTGTGCCACCTAGCTGCCCCAAAAGTTTAACTCCCTCTATGTCACCAATGGCTGCTCAGCAGCCCATGACTTGGTGGACAGCGCACTAGCCTTGGAGGCAGAAAGCTCTGGGTTGAAGCTCTGTCTCCTATACATACTGACTATGTGACTCTGCAAGTCACATGTCCCAGGCAGCCTTCTAAAACTTGAAAAGAGAAGGCATCCATTTGTACAGAGAGAGGAAGTTTTCTCAACAAGTGTTTCCTACACCAGTGAATTCATAGACCTCATCAAAAAAAAAGAACAATTTACATTTATATGATACTTTAAGATTCACACCACTCTCTACATACATTACCTCATCTAATATTGCTATGAGTGATGAAATGCAAATACTACAACCCTCATTTTACCTATGAGGAAACAGGCTCAAAGTTAAATGGCTTGCCCAAAGTTTGAATGAACAATATAATTCAATTTAATAAACATTTATTAAGTATATGCTATGTGCTAGGCACAAAGACAGAACCTGCCCTCAGGGAGCTTACATTCCAATAGGGAAAGACAACTTAAGAAAGGAAGCTGGAAGGGTTGAGTCTGAAACTCAAAGTCTATTGTTTTTTACTTAACCATGCTGCTAACTAATTTGTCTAGCAGACTCTTTCTCCTTAGAAACACAAAGGTAAACATCAGCCCAACTCTTGTTAGACCAAGTCCTTCAGTTACCTCCTCCTGCCCCAAGAAATGCTGTGTCTCAAGGCTTCGACCTTCTCTCTGTACTCTTTTCTTCAGTAATCTCATCCATCTCCATGGCTTCAGTTTTCACTTCTATGTACTTTCTATGTAGATTCCAAAATCTACACTGTCTAGCTCAGACTTATCTGTGCTCCAGTCAAATTACTTTTGCAGCAATGTAGTAATGATTGGAGAGAGAAAAATGCTTTATTTTGGTCTCTCCTCCCAGTCACTCCAGGGTGAAACCTGGGAATCACCCTTGCCTCTTCCCTCTGCTCAGACAATGTATATCCAATCAGTTCCCAAGTCTTGTTGACTTTACCTCCACAATATATTTTGAATCCACCCTCTTGTCTCTATCCAAACATCGACAACCCTCACAAGCTCTTACCAAGACTGATGTTAATAATCTCTTAATTAGTCTTCCTGGACAGCTAGGTGGTACTAGGTCTGGAGTCAGGAAGACTCATCTTCATGAGTTCAAATCCTACCTCAGACACTTAATAGCTGTGTGACCCTGGGCAAGTCACTTAACCCTAGTTGCCTCAGTTTTCTCATCTGTAAAATAAGCTGAGAAAGAAACTACTCCAATATCTCTGCCCCCCAAAAAAACAAAAACCCAAACATGGTCATGAAGAGATGGACATAACTGAAAAATGATTGAAATTGGTCTTCCTGTTTCTGGTCTGTCTTCTCTCTAACCCTTCATACAGTTGCCAAAAATAATCTTCTTAATGTATAATCTGACCACAGCTCTTCTCTGCTCATAAACCTTTTGTGGCCCCCTACTGCTTTTAGGATAAATGGAAATATCTGACTCCAATCTAACTCTTCAGCCAGACTTCACTCTACTCCCCTTCCCATGTTCTGTGTGTCCGGGCCAAACTAAACTTTTGCCTTCTCTCACCTTCATGCTTTGATGTTTTGCAGATGATTAACTATTCTCATAGCCCTGAGGATCAGAAAAGGGTAAAGTGAAGGTATTAGAAGCCACTGACCCCTGGAAAAAAACCCAGATATTAGAGTGAACATATTACTGGAAGGAGAATGTCAGTCTATGGTGAAATGGGATTCTATTTTTAAAACTGGGATTTAAAAGAAACTCCTCAGCAAAACATCAATTGCACAACCTAGGTCTAGCAGAAGTGCAACACGAGGCATCTTACACACTGTCCCTCCCCATCCCACATGCCCTTATTCCCTACGCCTTTTGTGCAACATCAGCAGCCAACCCCAAAGGAAGCACTGAGAACCAACAGACCTTCCTTCGAAGAGAAGTTTAAGAATTGATCCACTTCATGAGGCTCCAGTTTAATCTTGGGAAGGATTTTCAGGCTTGGAGACTTGACCTAAAGACAGAATTTCAAACAAGTTTTTGGGCTGTTTGTTTGTTTTTAAATAAAAGAGCAATGACATGGTGCATAGCTATAGAAGAGCTGTTTATCCCACTTTTTTTTCCTTTATCTGGGGACACTCTACCCCCAAACTCTACTAAAAGCTGGCTAGTAGAAACTAAGAGCTGCTTCTTTCAGAATCTTATAAAGCAGGTGGAACCCCCAAATGAATTAAAGCTACTGACCATATACTAATGGTTGAACCCCTCCAGGGCTAGAATATTGTAGTGGCATTTAAGACAGAGGAAGTTGAATTGTGTGTTCAGTGGTTCTCTTTTATATAAGATGATACAGCTGACTCTCCAGCAGTTTGTCCCCTCACCCACAACAGCAGATAGAAGCCTGCACTGAGCCATCCACAATCTTCTCAAGTAATGACATGTACCTGTGAAACAGCAGGTTAGGGAAATGGTCTGCGGTCACAGAAGAACCAAACTAGTCGGCCCAAACAAGGGATAGAATTTATTTCCTTGGCTTTATAAGCACCACAATCTAAACCAAATTAATTAATTGCACTATAGCAATGACAGCAAGGAAATAGCTTACAAATATGTCAGAGGCCCAGTTCTTCAAAAGAATCCCAGGATAATAGGTTTGTAGCTGGAGAATGTTAGCTCCTCCACTAAAATATAAGCTCTTAGGGGTGGCCAGGTGGCACAGTGAGTAAGAGCACTGGAGCCAAAGTCGGGATGACCTGGGATCGAATCTGGGCTCTGATACTTAGCACCACACTCAGCAATAACTGGCAGTGTAAACTTAAGCAATTTACTTAACCCCAATTGCTTAAAACACACACACACACACACACACACACACACACACACACACATATATATATAAGCTCTTAGAGTTTATATTCATAAGTGGGCACTTAATAAATATCTGTTGATTAACAAAAGTGAAGTCCTACCTTCTCTTTTTAAAAATGAGAAAATAGAGACCCAGAGGTGTTAAGTAATTTGGCCAAGGTCACTAGTAAGTGACTGAGGCAGGAACTCTACCCCCATCTTGCTAATTCCAAGTCCAAAATCCTCTCTACCATGCCACTTTGCTGCCTTAGATGAAGGGATTCAAGTACCTGTGTAGCAAAGGACCATAAGAAGGCAAATTCATAAACTTTTTTTTCTCATGATGTTTTCTATTCTAACCAGATATAAAGAAATACAAAGGGGTTTAGCACTGTTTTGTCTGAGGTGAAGCTTCATAATTCTACTCACACTGGGTTATCAGCTTCCAGCACAAGTGATTTTCCTATGCAAGACAGGTTCACCTGCTAGTCATATATTCATGTAATATTTCTATGCAATTTCTTGTATGTAACATATTGTGCAATTCTCAGAGATTTTGTGAAAATGGGAAAATAGATGTGGGTTGGTAGTTAATATTTTCTTGAATGCCTTAGATTAGTAAATGTTTATTAATGACCAAAATAAAAACTATTTGGCATATTTCTCCCTCTTTCAGTATCTAAAGAATCAGTCTCTAAGAAAACTGAGACACTAATGCATTTTGGTGAAGTTTTGAATCGATCCAACCATTCTGGAGAGTAATTTGGAACTATACCCAAAGGGTAATAAAACTGCATACCCTTTGATCCATCAATATGATTACTAGATATGTATTCCACAGAGATTTTTTAAAAAGGGAAAAGGTCCTATCTGTATAAAAATTTATAGCAACTCTTTTTGTAGTGGCAAAGAATTGAAAATTGAGGGGGTGCCCATCAATTAGGAATGGCTAAACAAATTGTGGTATATGATTGTAGTGGAATACTATTGTGCTATAAGAAATGAGGAGCAGGATGCTCTCAGAAAAACCTGGAAAGATTTACATGAACTAATATAAAAGTGAATAGAACCAAGAAAACATCATACATAGTAACAGCAATATTGCACAATAATCAACTGTGTATGACTTAACTATTCTCAGCAATTCAATGATCCAAGACAATTACAAAGAACTCATGATGAAAAATACTATCTTCAGAGAAAGAACTGATGGAGTCTGAACAGAGACTGAAGATTGTTTTTTCACTTGCTCTATTCCTTAATTTTTTTGTCTGTGTTTTCTTTTACATGACTAATATGGGAATGTTTTGCAAGACTGCACATATATAACCTATTGATTATCATCTCAGGTTAGGGGAGAAGGTAAAGAGGAAGGGAGAGAATTTGGAACTGAAATTTTTTTTAAATGAATGTTAAAAATTTTACATGCAATTGGGAAAAATATTATTGAAAAAAAGAATCAATATCTCAATGTTCTCGAAAGTGTGACCTGCATCATGGGCCTCATCCATGTATATTTATTTGGTCTTGTTTAACTCTCTCTGTTTTCTTTATTACCATTTCTATCAGCTTTTATCATGCAGCACATCAGGGACTATGATGTTAGAGTCCAAATATAGTGATTCAACTATCACTAATGAAGAAAATAATTATAGAAATCTTTACAAATCTCATATTTTCTATTTGTTTTCCTCATTTCTGCTTCATCCTTTAATGTTCTTTGGAAAATCTGGGTATCTGATTCTTTTGGCAAGCTTTCTATAAATTTGTTTATTTCTCCATTGCTTTTTGCTGTTTTAGGAAGTAATACTGTTCATAATCTTATACCGCCTTCCTCTGTAAGATTTTACAGAGTTTATATTCTGAAACTCATGCTGCCTTTGGCTAATCTCTCTCTCTCTCTGCTTGGAAAAGAAATCAAAAATTTATTGCCTAAGTAAGTTTACAGATTATTTTGGTCTCCTAAAGGTGGTGACTGATTTAAATCTGTTAAATTTCCTTAGGAAATGGTGATAGTCTCCACTGATGTTCATTCCTTTATCCATTTCCAATTTTTGAGCATCAAAACCATCATGTTGTAGCTATTTTAATTGCACTCTTTTATAAAGTCTTCTCAAAGAAGCAACATTGGGCAGTGGATAGAGAACTGGCCTCAGAGGCTGGGGGACCTTGGTTCAAGTCCTGCCTCTGCCATATACTAGCTATGTGACCCCAGAGAAGTTCATGAAATGTTCAATGCCCCCAAGCAATTCTCTAAGGCAGAAAAGGCCCTGATCTTAATTGCCAGAGGAAATATATATTCTTCTCATTTTTATTCTTTTATCTAATTTGGAATTGCTTTTGATTTTTGTGATAAGAAAGTAATTCATCATCCAGTCATTTTAGTAGTGCCTTACTTTTTGTGACCCCATTTGGGGATTTTCTTGGCAAAGATACCAGAGTAGTTTGCTGTGTCCTTCTCTAGCTCATTTTACACATGAGGAACTAAGGTAAACAGGGTTAAGCACCTTGTTAGAATCACACAACTAGTAAGTGCCTGAAAGCCAGATTTGAACTCATGAACATGAGTCTTCCTGATTCTAAGCCCAGTGGTCTATCTATTATATCACCTAGACAGTTGATTTAGAATTTATTCCCTCATTGGTACCTAGGCAATTCCTATCCATTAAGATATTGTCAATTTCTTTGTGTGTGTGTGATGCTATTTGGTGCTCACTATGTCCACCACCTTCTAATTCTTTTCTTAAAGAAACATTCATAACAGATGAGACTTCTGTGTTTTCTATAAACCTTTGGCTTCTCTCATTTCTTAATCTTAAACTGTACTGTTTTCTAATATTATTTTTGCTGCTTTCTCCTATGTCCACTTGGTACTGAAGTCACCAAGTATTAAAACATATGCTGATTTAATTCTGAGGGTCTTACAGTGTTCTGCATAGGACTTCTTTATTTCCTCATCCTCTATAATGGATGTTGAACATTGTTGCCTGAGCTGCAATTATCTTCATCGTTTTTGCAAATTTTTATCATGAGTACTGATTGCACACAACCAAGTATCCCACAAAATTATGTTTCTTGTTGCCTTTGGAAACCAAATAAAAGCAACTCCACCAAGTCTTTTAACTGCCTTTCCAAAGAGAACTTGTGATTCATCTGCCCATTTATCTGCAAGTCTCTTTTAGCATTTGATTACATTTATAGCAAAAATGTCAATATTTAATATGATTCCATTTTTCCGGTACCATGTTGACTCATTGGCTATGGAACAATGAGCTTACATTAAGAATGCCAATAGCTAAGCGAATGTTTATAGACAGTCTAAAAGCTGTGTAAATCTATGTACTTTCCTCTCCCTTTTCTGGCATCTTACTACCATTGCACAGAAGTAGGAGTCTACATAAGACTGAGTATCATTCTTTGTTGCGTAGGTTGTCATAACCAAAGAATTAGACAACTAGAGGCCAGCCTATTGGATGGATTCAGTGGTCTCAATTGCAATTCCATTCAATGCTAAGATTCTATTTGTATAGCACTGTGAGTATACTATTTGCATACCCCTAATGAGTATAGTATTAGATAGAAGGTAAACAAGATGAACTAAGTTGTAGAAGCTATGGAAATTGGAATTGAAAATAAAACAGAAATTTTTAAAAACCTATGGGTAATGAATCAGATAGTAGAAAATTAATTATGCTTTCATGAGGGCAATGGAATAGCTGCTGATCATGGAGATCTGAAGTCCACAAAGTACTCCGAAGTACACATATAATAATATGTGTGTGTGTATATATATATATATATACGTGTGTGTGTGCATAATGTGTATATATACTATATTATACAAAATATATAATATGTATTATATATTATATATATAAGAATATGTGTAATATAAAATAAACTGCTACTAAAAAAATATGACAATTCCCAACAATCATAGAAATACATTACATTTGTATTGTGGAGTTACCCCTCACTATATATAACCCTTCTCTCATCAAAAGCTGTCCATTCCAATCTACTGAGACACCACTTTTCTCCATGGAAACAGATCTCTGGTTTTATAGGATTTGCCATATCATCACTTTTTATGGGGCCTCTAGGATGGCAGGGAAGGGATATCTATATTACAAATAGCAAATCAACACATTCCAGGTCTTGAATATTCTAGCTTCAGAACTGAGTAGAGGGGGGAAATCAAAGGCTTTGTTAAAGAAAGCATATCCGAATTTTTTTTTTTCATTTCAGCTTGCGAAATGGAATAAAACCAAGTGTACCTCGTCATCATTCTGCAGCTGGGGATCCTCGCTGCCTAGAGGGGCAGGAGCTGTAGTGATAGTCAGAGTAACTGATGGGACAAGACCAGGGGATTCGCACAGGATGGGTTCTGTCTTGATGGTTGCTGAAGTCAGGCACCATTCCTCACCGGCCAGATTAGCTGGTAGAGAAAGACAATGCACACAAGTTAGAATTCATGAGGGTACTAGATGAAATGAACAAACATGATCACCAACTTTTTGCTCCATAGAAAAATATTCCCAAGAAAAAGAGAAACAGTTAGGTTGTGCACTGTGACTTTTCAAATAAGCCTTGATCGATTACTGGTGGACCTCTCTGCCAATATTTGGTTTCCCAATTTCTCATTCCTCTTCCTTCTTGCCATTTTCTCTCATTTCCTTTCTCCTCCCTCTTTTCCTGCCCTTAGGTGATAAGTGTTTTGAGGATCTCAAGCAAATACTGCCCCTTGTTCTCACAGAAAAGAGTCTGGCTAAGATCCCAGATCATAACACTGTCTCTGCCCCTGATTTCTGTGACTGAGTCACGCATCCCTAATTCTTCTCTCAGTCTCCACCGAAGTCTAAATCCTGAAACAAAACAAGGGAGAACTCTAGGGAAGCAGACAGGAAGTACCACTGTTTTAAACTTTTTAATGTATTTTGAAAGTACCTCTTGGTTCTTATCAGCTTAGTTCAAAGTTAGGACCTAAAGACAGACCATGTCAAGCAGAGAAGAGAAGAGGAAAAGACAAAGTTAACAATTACACCGTGGAGGGTTGTAAATAGCTTTCAAGAAAGAATAAACAGCTGTCGAAAAAGGGACACTGAAGGGTCAGCAAGCATATGACTGGCTAGAATGGGTCTAAAACAAGATTTAAAAAAAATCAAATCACAATTTTAAAACAAAATGAAAAACTAAAAGTGCCAAATAATTTAAATGGAGAAGGGCATTGGGAGTGGGGATGTAAGGTGGGCAAAGTGAGAGGTGGTGAAGAGGAGATAGGAATGGGAATCATTCATAATAACACCACAGAATTTCACTGAAGGACTCTGATAAATGTCATACTATCATTGAATTACTTATTTATTTTTCCAGTTATCAAGTCGTTACTTTTCACATATGATAAACTGCTTGGAAGTGGGGAAGAGTATGGACAACAGAGAATCTAAAAGGTAAAGTTTAAGGAGTCACTCACTGATAATTAACAACCAATCAGAAATAAAGATAAAGCATCTCTTAAATAAAAATATGAGATGTTAGAGCAAAGATTTCATTCAATAAAAACTCAATTTCAATGCACCTTTTTCACAACTTACATCATAAATGTTACCTTTAGACTTTCTCAATCTATTAAGGACATGGTTATAATATTATAATGTGGCCAGATGATTTTTCCCCCTCAAGTTAAGTTTGGAATAGATTTTCCTTTAATTAGCAATTCCCCTCCCCGACTTTATTTTCTAAGGTAACAAAAACAGAGACCAGAGTTCTGTTGATTGGAAAGCTCTGGACTTTAAGCCAAGTTTACAGAGCTGTTGCACCCCCTGGTGATTCATGGGTGTTTTCCACTGACTTGCACAAGATATACCTCAGAACCTGGCAGGGGGAGGAGGGGCAAGAAACAAAGGGCTTTTTGATGGAGACTGGAGGAGTGAGACCACACTGTACTCCAATGGACTTCTGAGTCAAGTAGAAAGTAAGTCTCTAATTTAGAGAGGTACTGGAAGGCAAAGCAGAGCCCTATACCTCTATCTGCTTCCCAAACCCAGGAAATATATGTTCAGATCTTCTCAGTCCTCATCAAATTTTCTATACCTTTTGATACTACTGATCATCTTTCCCCTTTCTCAATACTTTTCCTCCTCCCTTGATTTCAGTGATTCTGCTATCTCTTGTTTTTCCTCCTGTTTCTGCTTTTTCTCCAGCTCTCTCAAGGGTTTTTTTTTTAAATTATTTATTTTATTTTTAATTTATGGACTAAAATAAGCATTTCCATAACAGTATAGTAAAAAAAAATAAAGATTGCACATGAAATGGTAAATGCATTATGTACAACCTGTTATTCCTTTTAAATATATAAAAGTTATCATGTAAATTTCTTTCTTTTCCTTTCCTCCCCCCCACCTCACCCTAGAGATGGCTACCATTTGACACAAATATGTATGGATATATGTAACAAATGTATGTGTAAAGTCATTCTATACATACTTCTATTTATGAGTTTTTTCTCTGGACACAGATAGTGTCTTCCTTAATATGGCCTTTGTAGTTAATTTAAGTATTTATAATAGTCAAAATAATGTATGCAACTCAAAGTCACTCTTAAAACAATATTGCTGTTATTGTACCCAATGTTCTCTTGCTTCTGCTCATTCTTCATTATTTTGGGCAAGTCTTTCCATGTTTTTCTAAGATCATTGAGCTGATTTCTTACAGCACAGTAGTATTCCATCACAATCACACATCACAACCTGTTCACCCATGCCTCAAATGATGGGCATTCCTGCAATTTCCAGTTCTTTGCCACCACAAAGAGAGCTGCTAGAAATAATTTTATTTTATTTGCTTTTTGGAGGGTAATTGGGGTTAAGTGACTTGCCCAAAGTCACATGGCTAGTGTGTTAAGTGTCTGAGGCTGGATTTGAACTCAGGTCCTCCTGACTCCAGGGCCGGTGCTCTATTCACTGCGCCACCTAGACACCCCTGCTAGAAATATTTTAGATTTATAAGTTTATAAATTTACAAATCCCCAGTTCACTCAATTTTTTTCTTCCTCCCCCTATTCCGTGAGGATGAGTATACTCTATCTATCTATCTATCTATCTATCTATCTATCTATCTATCTATCTATCTGTCTGTCTGTCTGTCTGTCTGTCTGTCTGTCTGTCTGTCTATCTATCTATCTATCTATCTATCTATCTAGTTATCCTGCTCCTCCTTGGGGACCCTGTCTTCTTAAATGGCTTCAGCTCTCACCTGTGCCAGTGACATCTGAATCTATATCTCTGGCCTTCAGTCTCTCCCTAAAACCCAACCACTTCCACTGAATCCTATGCATCTTCACCTAAATGCTCTATTGACAACTTAAACTATGTCCAAATCAGAGGTTGTGATTTTTCCTACAAAACCTGCCCTTCCTCTTAACATTCCCATTTCTGTTGACCACTCTCTTCCCAGATGCCCAGCATCATAATCTCTGGGTCATTGTTGTTTCCTCTCCTTCGTTCCTTACTTCCAATAAACTGCCCAAATATTTCATTTCCACCTCCCCAAATACCTGCTCTCAGTAGAGAGTCAGTCTTGAAACTAGAAAAACTTGGGTTCAAATTCCACCCTCTGACACATACTGGCCACATGACCCTGAACAAGTTCTAACCTCTCTATCCTTTAGGCAACCTTCCAGAACTGTTAAGTTGTAATTAAGGTGCCAACCTGCTTTGGTGGAGGGAGTTTCTTAACCAGGGAGGTCCCTAATGGGGAAATCCCAGGTCTAGTACCTATCTCTTTCCTGTCATAAACTTTCTCTGGAAATCTCTTGTACTCCAATCCCTCGATGCCTACAGCAGCTTCCTTCAATGTCTCCAAATGTTAGAATACTCTCCTTTAAAGGCTGTATCTTCCATGAAACCTTCCCCATACCCTCAGCCATAAATAACCCTTCCCTTCTCTGGTGCCATTGGTTCATCTTTGTATCCTAAGCTTTCCCAGTTCCTTGCACATAATAACTCCTTAGGCAATGCTGATTCAATTCTCTCCTGTCAAATGAAGCCACACGCTACAAAGACAGAAGGGCAGGTTTGGAAGAGAAATCCCAGGGATAGGGAGGACAGGAAGAGCAGCAACTATCACTTACATAAAACTTCATCATTTATAAAGCATTTTTCTTACAAAAACCTGCAGAGTGATAATTCTTATACTCCCTGTACTGCAGATGGGGAAACAGGCTCAATGAGCTTAACTAACTAACTCACCCATGGTCACACAACTAGGGGATGGCGGTGACGACAGGACACAAACCCAAGCCTCCTGATTTCAAGGTCACAGCTATTCCACTGCCTTTTTGGCTAACGAGGACAACCATTTGTCTGTTCACGGGGAAATTGTAATGTAATAGGTAGTAATGCTGCTCTCATTTCAGGATTTTATTTTCTGAAACAATATGCTTACCCATCATGCAGCAAGGAAGATAAATAAAACATCACCTTCCTCCATATTTAAGCCTGAACACAATTCCCTTTGTGATTGTGAAATGAAGATAGGCCCCCTCTGTTGTTGGTTAAGTTTACAATGATGAAACCCAATCCAAAGGGCTGGCAAGAAGAGATTCAATTTGAATAAATGGAGAATTGAAGATGAAAATTAATACAAAGCCGTAATTAGATCCTCTAACCGTGATAAAACTATACTATTCTCCGTGACGGGGAGGAGGGGAGAGAGGGGAGGAGAGAGAAGGGAATAACCATTTAGATAGCATCTTCTATATGCAAGGCACTGGGCAAAGCTTTTTGCCAATATTCTCTCAGATGATCTTCACAACAACCCTGTGAGGTAGATCTATTATCTTCATTTTACAGTGGAAGAAACTGAGGCAAACAGAGATTACATGACTTATCCAGAGTCTCAGTACTAAGTGTCTGAGTCTGGATTTGAACCCAGGTTTTTAGGACTCCAGGTCCATCAAGCTACAGAGCTGGAGGAGTGAGATCACACTGTGCCACAGAGCTGCCTCATTACTAGGGGGGATGGGGTCATAGTAACCATAGACAGATGGGTCATAGAACAGTGGAAAGAACACTTGGGTTTAGAATTTGAGGACCTGGGTTCAAATCTTGGCTTTGTCATTTGCTATGTGTGGGAGTTTGGATAAGTCACTTCATTTCCCTCAATGGTAAAATGAGGAGGTTGTATTCTATGACTTCTAAGCTTCATTTCCATTTTAAATTTGTGATACTATAAGCCTGTGAATTCATTTTCTAAATACCAAGACGTCCTATAGTTAACTTTAAGATACTGATAAGATCACTAGTACACCAGGGGAGTGGAAGGTAGGAAAGATATTGGTGCAAAATAGAATCCCAGAACTCTCAAAAAAAAAAAAAAAAAGGAAATGTCTCTTTCTGAAACAATTCTGACAAACTAGAGGTCAAAATGATTATTCCAGTCAATGAGGGAGGTCCATTCTCTCCACCACACAAACATGTCTGAGTGACTCTGGAAGGTTTTTTTTTTTTTTAAGCTAACCCCACCATAGGTGAGCCCTGATTCATTTCCCCCTCAAGATAATAGTAAGGAGGTATTTCTAGATCTGTAAAACACTGAGTGCTGACACACTGGAGTGCATTCAGAGAAGAAACAACCAACATTTGAAAGACACCAGGGATCAAGCCATAGCAAGACTGGTTGAAGGAACTAAAGATTTTTGGCTAGCCCATTAATTCTACAGCATTGTGTCCAAGCCTGTCTCTAAATCAAGAGTTCTTAACTTAGCACCCAAGAATTTGTTTTGTTTTTTGTTTGTTTTTGTTAACTGCATATCAATATAATTGGTTTCCTTTACTATCCTTTGTATTTTATTTTATTCATTTAAAAAGATTAATCTGAAAAAAAGGCTATAGGCTTTACCAGACTGCAAAAAGAGTCCATAATACACACAAAAATAGCTAAGAACCCTGATCTGAGGTGTGTACTATTTCTTTATAAATGAGCAAGTTTACTTTCCTGGAAAAATTTGTTGTTCAGTCATTTCAGTCACGTCTGACCACTTTTAGGGGGGAGGTGGGGTTTCTTGACAAAGATCTTGAAGTGGTTTGCCATTTCCTTCTCTGGCTCATTTTACAGATGAGGAAACTGAGACAGGTTTTAGTGTCTTGCCCAGGGTCACACAGCTAGTAAGTATCTGAGGCTAGATTTGAACTCAGGAAGCTGAGTCTTCCTGACTCCAGGCCTGGTGCTCTCTCTGATGACTTCCCAAAGAAATACCATTCTGAAAAAGGTCAGTTAATATGTCTCTTCCTGTAGGAGAACATCTGGACAATTGTCATTTTGAGACCATATAGACCCATAGAAAGAAGGATTGGGAATTCAGTTGTTCACCATGCACTATACTCACTGCCATCCCTAACATTGCATCTACGCCAGTCAAAATCAGATAAGGAGGGGAGAAACTATGGATTTGAAATGTGGCTTCTGCTAACAGAAGCAATCTCAGTTTAAAATGTGGTTCTTTGTTACAAGGGTAGGGTGGGGAGAGAGTGAGAAATTATATTGTAGCATAAAAATAAAAGACATCAATAAAACTTGTCTTTTAAATGCCATGCCTAAAAAAGTGTGTGGTCAACATGGTAGGAGAACAATCAATAAATCTCTTACGAATATATACATTAGGGGGTCTTACCACAAGAATGCTTATTTATATGACACATTAGGAAGTTAACCAAATAAATTTTCATGTTGTACAACAGCTGGGGGGGGAGGGGCGGTTATAGTGGATAGAGCACTGGACCTAGAGTCAGAGAGATCTGAGATCAGACATTGACTAGTAATATGATCCTGGACAGGTCATTTAACCACTCTCTGCCTCAGTTTATTCATCTATAAAACAGGGATAATAACAGCACCCACCTCCCAGGGTGGCTGTGAGAAGAAAATTAGATATTTGTAAAATTCTTGCAAACCCTGAAGTATCATATAATCCTGGCTGTTTTATTATTATTATTGTTTACAAATAATTATCCGGGGTAGTGGAAGGCTAAACGAGAAGCACAAATGCAAAAATTTGTTGTGTTTTTCCTTACCTGTGAATATTGGCCAAAGTTTTCTCCTTGTTTATGATAAGAGTTTAGGGAATAAATTACAGCAGACAACAGGAGCAGGCCTGGGGCACAGTAGAGTGCTGAGGCTGGAGTCAGGAAGACCTGAGTTCAAAATTTAGGCTCATACACTTACTAGCTATGTGACCTTGGGCAAGTACTTATCCCTAGTTTGTCTCAGTTTTCTTATCTGTAAAATGGGGGAAATAATAGCACCTACCTTCCAAAGATGTGATAAGGATCCAGTGCAAAATTGTCAAGCATTTGGCAAAGCCCCTGGAACACAGTAAGTGCTCTCTAAACGTGAGCTATTATCATCATCACTGTCATGAAGGTTTTACAGGTTAAAAAGCAGGGAGGGTTCATTCATAGGAGAATCTCAGTGAAGCTCAGAGAAACCGAGCTGGGACTCATTTATTAGGTGAGGCACAGATGGCGACTAGCACATCAGAGTGAGGAACAATCATGGATCATGCTCATGTGCTCGATCGAGAGTGTGCTGCAGAGAGCATGATCTATGATTCAATCAGCTTTACTTTAAGCTCTAGAACGCTGGTGGATTTAGAAAGTGTACAGTGGCAAAGGGGACCATGTCTCAGACCCTCAGGTCCCAGGAACCTGCTAGTCCCCTAATAGAGATGGCATTAAAGGTCTACATATGGGTGTGTGTGTGTTGACTTTTAAACAAGCTAATCACAACATAGAATATTTACAGATCAGTTGTTCTCTAAACCAACCCATATCATCTCATCCAAACTAGCACATTTAAGCCATTAAATTTAAGTTAATATAAATGAATATTTGTGAAATAACCAGCCCACCAGACATAATACAAAATATAGTAAAAGAGTGCTAGATCTGACTTCTGATAATCCTCTTATGATTCTGAACTAGTCACTTAACCTCTCTGGCTCTCAGTTTCCTTTTTGCAAAATGAGGGCACTCATTCACTAGATGACTTTTCCAGGTCTACCCACCATGCCGCGGTATTATGACTCTAACTTTAGACTCAGAAATCTAGGCCTGGTAAGTGGTTTAAGGAAAATAGCATTCAACTGGCAACTAAAATTGGAAGATGAGTTCTCTGGCTGAGCTGCTGTATGCTGGTTTCCATTTTGTGCTTGCAAAAAAATAGTTTTAGAATTAGAGAAAAGATGGGAGGTGCAACTTTTAGGGGTAGTGGGAGATGAGGGCAGGGGAAAGGGAGGAACCCCTCACTTAACTATAATTTTTCCACCCAAATTCTTTTTTTCTTTTCTTTTTGGTTTTACTGGCAAAAAGACCAAAAAGGCCATAATAGCTCTGAATGTGAACTATCACTTAGAGATTTAAATTCTTGGCTGCCTTACAAAAGCAAGAGGCAGCAAGTATTTAACACAGTACAGGGGCTTCTAATTTCTAAACATTTGGGGAGAAGCAGAAAAGAAGGGTTAACAGCCATCTTTTTGAAAATAGAAGAGGAGCTATATTTTGTTAAACATAGCTTTGTGGGGTTTTTTTCTTTTTCTAAGCAAAAACTACCACCCAATGAAGCTAATATGGTAGAAATTCTCAGCCCGACCACTTATTTACTAGTCATCTTCTCATCTCTCTGAACTTAGGTTCTTCTATAAAATATGGGTGACGTCTATGACTTAAATCATAGGCCTTTTACAAGAAAAACATTTTATAAACTAGAAGGGCTATATAAATTTGAACTCTTTTTATTTTTTTAATTTTTAAAAATGAATTTATTTTTTGTTTTTAACATTTGCTTTTATATGATTTTGAGTTCTAAATCTTCCCTTCCTTCCTCTAATCCTCCCTCCCCAAGACAGAACGCAATCTGATATAGGTTATACATATATGATAATATTAAACACATTTCCATATCAGTCATGTTGTAAAGGAAGAATCAGAACAAAAGGGAAAAGCCATGAGAAAGAAAATACAAAAAAAGTGAAAATATTTATGCTTCAATCAGCATTCAGACTCCATAGCCCTTTCTCTGGATTTGGATGGCATTTTCCATCATGAGTCTTTTGGAATTGTCTTGGATCATTGCGTTGCTGAGCCCTTTTTATAATCATTGTTACCTTCACCTCGCCCAGGAAGCAGCACCCCCTCCCTTGTGAAGTTATATTGTGTACACTGTGTATCTACGTTCTTTACTTTTTTAAACTTTTAACTTTCTGTATTCCTCACATAGGATATGAGCTTCCTAAGGACAGAGACTCTGCGTGTGCATGTGTGTGTATTCACACACATGCACATGTACACACACAGTGCCTCATATGTAGCAGGAACTCAATAAAATTTTGTTGAATTGGTTTAAGTTGTTAAATCAATAATAATGTTGGCAAAGCTATAAGAGGGTAGTGTTGACATCCTCTGTTACTTTAGATGGTTTTTAAGGCTCAGAAGGAAGGTTTAGTTTAGCAGAATGAACACTATCTTGGCAGTCAGGAGATCTGAATCTTATTTCCACTCTCCCACTAGCTGTATGGCCTTGGGAAATAAGAGAAGGTCATTTTCATATGGTCATACATCATCTCAGGTGATCCTCAAAATAATCCTGTAAACTGTCTGATACAAGTATTATTAGTTTCATTTTACAAATAAGGAAAAAAGTCCAGAGAATTTAAACAGCTTGCCCAGCTCTCGACAGCTAGTAAGCGCGGATACTTTTGTCTGTTGTACCAGGTGTTCTCTAGTTTTTCATAGGCTCATAGATTTGGATCTTGATGGGACCTAAAAAACTATCTATTCCAGTACCACTCCCAGTTTTACATATGAGGAAACTGAGGTTCAGAGCTAGTGTCTACCATGCTAGAGTTGGGAAGTATCTGAGGCAGGACATGAAGTTATCCAGATTCCAAGTTCAGCATTATAGCGACTATTTCATGTAACTTCCTAAATTACTGAATTTCTCTGGACCTTGGCTCCCTCTGTATATTCTCTCTAAAATGAGAGATGGGGTTATAGGATATTCACTGTCCCTTTCAGATCTAAAATGACGTTTTCATGAACAGTATTTAGTTTTATCCCCAGGATGTCCTAAGATTTTATATGATATGACTTTTCCCACATACACACCCTCACTTTTGGGTCTTCATCTCACTCTGGTCTCTCTTTCTTTCTCCCTTCACAAACTGTAATACAGAACTGAAGACTGAAGCACAGGTCTCAACATATGACCTCCTGCCCCCTATTTGATAAACTCCACTGGTCCCTTGTCACTTCCAGGATCAAATATAAAATTCTATGTTTGGCTTCTGAAGCCCTTCATAATCTGTCCCCTTCCTTAATCCCTTCCAGGTATTCTATAATCCAGTGACAGTGACCTCTTGTTCCTGGAACAAGACATTCCATTGCTTGAATTGATGCACTTTCACTGATTGTTCCCCACATCTGGAATTTTCTCCTTTCCTCATTCACTTTAATGTTACCACACTCCCACTGTTATCTCCAATTTATTCAGTCTATCTCTTGTTTGTACATGGTTGTTTTTTATGTTGTCTCCCCCACTACACTGTGAGTTCTTTAAGGGCAGAGACTGTTTTTTATCTTTCTTGTATCCCCAGTACTTACCACAGAACCTGGTATTCAGTAGGTACTTAATAATGCTGTTTATTTGATATGACTTCATACTGCTTAAATAATCTCTTGCTAAAAGTCAGGTTTAATTAGCATTTTCACCAATGTTACCCAACTATCTGTATAAGAATTCTAACATCTCAATTTTCATAGTCTTTTAAAGCTAAAAAAATAGATTGTTGGTGGTCAATACAATCATGACATGAACACACACACACACACACACACACACACACACAAACCAACCCTAACAAGCAGAATAATTGGAATGAGGCAAGTTATGAAGCTACAGAAAACAAAATTTACCAATGAAACTGAAGCCAGAGTAAGAAAAAAGTCATACTATATATGCATCCTCTGCTATTCCCATGAATACTGCTTAGAAAATTGCACTGGAGAAATGTTAACCCTCTGAAGAAAAAAAAAAACTAAAACATTAAATTGGGGAGTTGGTAATATCTGGTTATTTTATAAATATTTCATTTACATA
This sequence comes from Petaurus breviceps papuanus, assembly GCF_028583685.1. Taxonomy (NCBI): domain Eukaryota; kingdom Metazoa; phylum Chordata; class Mammalia; order Diprotodontia; family Petauridae; genus Petaurus; species Petaurus breviceps. The sequence goes on from NW_027185784.1 coordinate 21,693,808, forward strand.
TATGCATATGTGTAACACATACATATATATATGTTGAAAGACTAATTACAAAAAGAAAGCAACCACCTTAGAGCAGAAACACACACATGCTACTTAAATGAGTCCAGTGGATCCATATTCTCATTAATGTTGGAGTTTCTGTATGAAACGTACAACACTGAGATACTTGCTACTGACTGGGGAGATGCAAAGGTCAGACAAGACAAAAGCTCCTGCCCTCATTGGACTTAACAATGTGGGGTTGGGAGTGAGGAAGACATACACAGATCAAAGTAGTACAATAAAATACGTGAAAAGAGCAAGATAGAGGTGTAAATACCATGGAAGGCTAAAGTGGAGAAAGATCATTTTTGAAGGGTAAGAATTGAAAAAGTTTTTGTGAAAGGAATGGAATGTAATCTGTGTTTTAAAGATAAAAGTTAATAGGTTTGGATAAAGGAGGGCACCGAGGGACCAAGAGGACATTCCAAGCAGGAGCAAAATAGTGTAAAAAAGCAGGAAATTGGAGGTATATCTGGGGGAAGATGAGTGTGCTCTGTCATCTTCAAAAACTTCTCAGACAAATTTGTTGCACTGCTAAAGGGTTTCCAAATTGGGATTCAGCTTGCCAACATGAACAAGTAATGGGTATACTTTCTGCATATTTATAGGAGATAAACACCCCTTACTCAGGTGAGTTAATAGATAAAAACTGTCTTTAGTCTGTTTAACATCAGGTAAACTCTCATAAATAGATCAAAAGGATCTTCCTTTTGTTTTTTCATTCATTGTGGGATTGGATTTTTACTTACTTGGAAAAATAAAAAAGTGGAAATATTTCTAAGTTATTAACACAAAGATCAATGGCTGAAGTGAAGAACAGTGGTGGAAATCTTTTCTATATAGCTTGCTGGACTATTTGGTAGTGTTCAATAACATTCATTCAACAAATAATTATTGGACAATTATTATGGTAGGCTCTGTGAGAAATACAAAGATGAATAAGACATGGTCCTTATGCTAAGAGAGCTTACCAGTCTATAATAAATGCCCTTTCAGTGAGTAAAGACTAAGCCCAGAAGAAGGGGGAATTATTTTTGCCTACACTAACTCACTGGCTAATTTTCTTTCTTTTTAAACAAAAATTTTTTAATTATCCCTTTTGGTTTTTGATACCACAGGCATATCCCAATATGTTCCACCCTTACAGAATCCTCTCCAACAACAATCAAACAAGCATTTCTTAAATGCTTACTATGCACTAAACATTATGTGTAACAAATGGTAAAATAATAAAGAATAAAAAAATGTGGCAAACAAAGCAACTAAATTTGACAAATTTCACACTCAAAATCTATTTTGTTTTTAAGAGTAGATAAGTGTGGTTCATTATCTGTTCTCCAGGAATAGATCAAGATTATAGTAACCTTTTGGTGTTGTTCCATTAACTTTATTGTAGTTATTGTGCATATTATTGTCTTGGTTTGCTTTCTTCACTTGGTATCAGGTAATGCAATTCTTCCTATGATTCTATTTTCCTCACATTGACGATATCTTATGGCATAATAATATTCCATTACATCCAAATATCATAATTTGTTTAGTCATTCAACAAATGGACACTCACTTTGTTTCCAGCTTAAAAAAAGAAAATTATGCTGAGATGTTTACATCCAGAGAAAGAACTAGAAAGAACTGAGTTTGAATCCAGATTGAAGCAAACTATTATTATCTTTTATAAAATATTATATTATTTTTTTCTTTTTCTTGTTTGGTTTTGTTTCCTCTTTCCCATTTTTCATTCCATCTGATAAAATTCGTCTTTATAACCTGACTAATGTCTAATGTGAAAGTATTTGCAGATCCTATACTTGATTGTATGCCATCATGGTGGGGGGGGGAAGGAGGGAGGGAGAGAAAATTTGATACTCAAGGAATTGTGTAATTGAATCTTGTAAACTAAAAGTAAACAAACAAATTAATAAAGACCAAAAAATAAAAAAAAAATGTTACCACAAAAATGTTGCTATGAATACTTTGTTGTATGTGGGGCTTTTCCTCCCATCTTTGAAATTCTTGGAGTAAATGCCCCAAAATTGAACTGCTTGGCCAAAGCTTATGAACTGTATCATGACTTCTCACATAATCTCAACCAGTCTTCAAGAACTGGAAACTAAGGGAGCTCCCATCAACTGAGTATCTGAATGCAATGTCATACTATTGTGTTGTAAAAAAATTAAGAAAGAGGTGACTTTGGAGAAACCTGGGAACACTTGCATGAACTGAATCAGAATAAAGTGAGCAAAACCAAGAGAACAATTTACCTGTAATATCAATATTGGAAAAAAAGTCAGGAAAACGATGCTGATTAATACAATGTTCCAAATATGATTTCAGAGGACTGATGACAAAGAATACTGATCATTTCATGAGAGACACATGCAAAATAAGAAACACATTTTTGGATGTGACCAATGTGGACATCTGTTTTCCTTGACTATATTTATGATTTTTTGTTGTTGTTGTTGTTGATAGTCATTTCAGCTGTGTCAGACTCTTCATGACCCCATTAGGGGTTTTCTTGGCAGAAGTACTGGAGTGATTTGCCATTTTCTTCTCCAGTTCATTTTACATTTGAGGAAACTGAGGCAAATAGGGTAAAGTGACTTGCCCAGGGTCACCCAGTATTGCAAGCAAGCACCCCAGTATCCCCAGGGTGGCTGCCAACATAGGTTCTTAGATCTGTTTTTCTAAAGGAAAACAACTCAAAATGGGTTAACAATCTTGCTTTAATCAATCAAACATATCATTTACCTAGTTCAGGGGGAAAAGTCAGCATCCCGAACTTCAGAGAATACAGACAGGTTACAAGCAGAAGTTACAAGAAGACAGAGAAAAAATTCAGCAGACAGGCCTCCAACTGTCTGACCATTATATCCATACTTAGTCACAGTTACCAGAGAGGGAAGCACCATCATCTGGGTTTTCAAAGTCAGGGGGCTCAATGGCTACCCAGAGTCTCATCTGGTCAAATAACATAACTCTTCTCAAAGTGAGCCCCAAAACAAAATCTCACATCAGGTTATATATAGTATTCTCCTGGCTCAGAGAATGTCACAACCCTCTTGACCTACTGCCCAATCACAAAGCACCAAGGCGTGGGCATTCCTGAAAACCAAGCCTCCTTCCACAGGCTCCAGGTACATTTAAACCTATCAGAGGGCCTAGGGGCAGGAAAGATCTTAAATTCCTATTCCCATAACACACAGCTAGCAAGTATCTGAGACCACATTTGAATTCAGGACTTTCTGAATCCAGGCCTGGAGACCTATCCACTGCATCACCAAAGCTGCCCATGCTTATGATCTAATTATTTTATATTTTCCCCTCTCACCTCCCATGGACAGAGGGATGTGGGAAGGAGAAAAAAATAAATGCTTAATAATTTTTAAAAATGAATACATAGAACAGCTTTTTTTTTAATAGATCAATCTAAGTTTCACTAACAGTATATTCCTGTTTTCACACAGTCTCTCTAACATTATTCGTCTTTTATCACAGTGGCCAAACTGAGGAGTATGAAGTGAAATGTCAGAGTTGTGATAATTTGCATCTTTCTCTTTGGTTGGAAGCATTTTTAATATATTTGTTAATAATTTATATTTCTTCTTTTGAAAACTGTTAATATATTTTGCCCCATTTATTTATTGGGGAATGGTTCTTGTTTTTCCATATGTATGTATGTATGTATGCACGTATGTATACCTTGGATATCAGACTTTTGCCAGAGGTATTTGGTGTAAAGATTTGTGTCCAAATCAATAATTTCTCTTCTATTCTAGTTGCATTGATTTTGTTCATACAAAAGTTATCTTAATTTTATATAACGAAGATTGTCTATTTTTTTTCTTTTGTCATCTCTAATTCTTATTTGGTTATGAATTCTTCCATTAGTCATAGTTCTAAAAATACTTTTTTTTAATGATACAACCTCTTATATTTGGTCACTCTTCCAATTGGTATTTATTTTGACATATGGTATAAATGAATGTCGAACCTACTTTCTGCCAAACTTTGAGTTTTCAGGGTTTTTTTTCCCCTAGTAGCTGTTTGAGTTCATTGAGCCCTGGGCCATTGTGTTCATCACTGATTCATCCTGGGTTATCTCTAGTCATCCTGATTGATATTTGGCCACTGGACCCAGATGGCTCTGAAGGAGAAAATAAGGCTGGTGACTTTGCACAGTCCTCCTTCACTCAAAACAAATTCAATTGCAAGTCATGTCATCATCTCCCTGATGGCATGGTCTTCTTTGAGAATGAAGGATAAAACCACTTTTTAATGAACCTCACAGTACAACCACAATATTAATCAATATACAGGGTATAGGATCCCCTTCTATATTACCTTTTCTGTGCCTGTTCCTTGAGCTTACAAATTATTATGCAGAATCCTGGGCTAACTCCAAGTGAGGGAGAATGTTCAGTTCAAGACCTACCTGGAGACTTACTTCTCCTAAAAGCACTTCCTCCCATATGTACTCAGGCATACAGCACATACAATATTATCATGTTTGCCTGTTACTTGATGTACTGTTTCTATGACATGTCTCTCCAACTAAGTTGTATTGTCCTCAAGACAGGGAGGAGTTTCTGAAATCATCCCCCAAGTATTTATTGAATATTAACTGAATGTCTGATACAGTGTCAGGTTCTTTGGTATGGCATATAAGCAGAATTTTCAGTACCAAAAGCCATCTCCTTCTACACAGCCTCCCTCCCTTGCCCCAGCAGTAAATGAAAAAAGTGAAGTTTGTCTGAAAATATCCAGTGTCTGTAACTGTATATAGCTAAGGACTTTGTTTTCATAGGCTGTTATACCAGACCTCAGATCTGGCTCTAAGCAGACAAAGAGACACTATTAGCAAAGAAACATTGCGGTCCCCTTGTTTAACAGAAAGGGAAAGGGAAACACAAAGAAAATGAATGGTGAGTGATGAAAGACCATGTCTTTATGTTCAAAGGCAGACATTCATAATCATTCAACACAGCCAATATCTGATCAGGTTTTTCCTTTAGTTCATTTGTGCCAGGAGATTTGAGTTACCATGTCTGAGATGATTTCATTCTCTCCCTCTCTCCTCTCCCCTCCCTCTCTCTCTGCGTCTCCCTCCCGCTTCCCTCACTCCTTTCCCTCTCAATCCCTCTGTTCAGTCCTACACACTGCTCTGTTTGCAAGATACCTGGGAGTGAAGAAATTGAACTAGACCTGGCTGGTCATCTTCCCTACCCATAACTCTTCTCCTCCCCATTCCTTCCCAAGGATTGTTGACAAAAGCCAGATTTCTTCCGTACTGGAAGGGAGAAACCTGAGGAAACAATGAATCATTTCTATTCTTTTCTTGGCACACTCCATCAACTGTCAAATCCTGTTGCATCACAAATTATATCATTTCCTATATCCATTCATTCTGTTCCATCCATGTTGCTATAGTTCTTACCTGGCTATCATCTGAATTCTTTTATCTCCTCTTAACATCCCACCCCCTCCACTTACCTTACCACCATTTGTCAAGTTTCTCTCATTTCCCATTCCCCCAAACATACTAATCTCCATCTGAAGGCTCCAGTGATTTCCCATCATATGTATTTTAAAACTTGATTTCATCAGTATAGGACACTTCCTTTCTTGGCAAATTGCAGCTTTTTTCCCCCTTAGTGGATCAGCTTCCTGACTTTGGGTGGCCAGAACAAACAAACAAACAAAAACAAACTAAGAAAAAATCCTCATTATCCTGTGGCCAATCTTCTGGCAATGAACCACTCTAAACTTAATAGAGTCTGGGCCTTGGATGACAGCCATACAATTGATAACTAGCTCCATATCAAAGCCTTTCCAGCTTTGAGCTTCCAGAGCTCATTCTCTAGGAGCAAAGCCTTTGAGAATCCTTAATTAGGCACCAGGGGTTGAATTATACTTTGAATCAAATTCAAGTTCCTTGCCCTATGTCAGAAAAACTTCTATGGCACGCTGGAAAGAATGCTGAACTTGTCATGGGGTCAGAGTTTGAATCCTGACTCTGCAACTTGCTACTTATGTGATTTTCAGCAAGTGATTTAATCTCTTTGGACCTCAGTTTCCTCGTCTATAAAATGGAGGAGTTGGACTAGCTGACGTCTAAACTCCTTCTAGCTCTAAAGTTCATGAGCCTATGAACTTCTATCCTATTTCTCTGCCTTTGCTTCATCTTAAATGCCACCCCCTGCACCAAAGGAGCAGCTAAGAAACACAATGGATAGATCACTGGGCTTGGCATAAGGAAAACCTGGGTTCAGATCCAACCTCAGACACTTACTGGCTATAAACCATGGGCAAGTGGGATAATAATAATAACAATAACAATAATTAATAATAATAATGATAATAATGCCTACTTCTCACAGGGTTGCTGTGAGGATCAAACGAGATAATATTTGTAAAGCTCTTAGCACAGTGCCTGGCACATTGTTGCTGTTCAGCTCAGGTATTGTCAGGCATTCAGTTCTGACTTTTCATGATCTCATGTGCCATCCAGTCCACAGGATGTTCTTGATAAGAATAATGAAGTGATTTGCCATTTCCTTCTCCAGTGGATTAAGGCAAACATAGGTAAGTGACTTGCCCAGGGTCCCTCAGCTAATAAGTGCCTGAGGCCACATTTGAATTCAGGTCTTCCTGACTCCAGGACCAGCACTCTATCCACTGAGCCACCTGGCTGCTTCAACCTTCAAGGTGCCTGGCACATAGTAGGCATTTTATAAACGCTTGTTTACCACCTACCCTGCACCAACCCCATTCACTTCTCCCCAGTCAATCTCACTCATCTCAGGATCACATTCTACTTGAGCCATTCCTGCTTTTGAAAACGAGATCATGATTTAAAGTGTGTCCCTCCCATCTCACCCTGCCAAGTTGTCCTTCTCCCCTCTAAAAGTTTTCAAAACTACACATTCTCCTGGATATCTTCCTGGATTAATCCAAAGAAATATGACAGTTGTTTGCAATTATTTATATTAATCACCTCCACCCTCTCTAGACAAGAAATACTCATGCCTATTCCCCTTGCTTTCCATTAAATTCATACACAGGCTGCCAATTTTAAATGATAGTTATTTTATTGCTGTAAAACAATTATCTGGCAAATAAAATATGAATGAGATAAGATTCATAAAGCTAGCACAGTGTCTACTATATAGCAGACACTTAATCAATGCTTATTCTATCCACTCCTCCAAATGCTGAAATCTCTGCAGAACATAATGACGAATTACTTAAAAGCAACAGGACATCACCAGGAACCCAAAGGAAATGAAGGGCATTGATATTGCTTCTGGGTTATAGGAAAAGGAGTATGGAATTAGATTTTGGAAATTGTACTCAAGTGATGCTCTGAAATCAAACCCTACCTTTCACATTTACTACTTGTGTGAGCACCAGTGTGAAAGTAACAACCTCTCTGAGATTCAGGAAACTTTCAAAGACGGTAAGTCACAGATAGGTTCCAATATGAATCAGATGGAAGGAGCTCCTGAATTGACCAAAATCACAGATCCCATACATAATGACACTCATAAGTATATATGTTGCACTAATTAATTAATAAACATTTTTAAAGCACCTACTATGTACCAAGCACTGACCTAAGCTCATTCCATTCTATTTGACTATGTATGTTCCAAGATGACTTTGTCCAATTTTCTTTTTTTGTTTGTTTGTTTTTTTTGCTTTTGGGAGGGCAATTGGGGTTAAGTGACTTGTCCAAGGTCACACGGCTAGTTTTTGTGTCAACTGTCTGAGGCCAGATTTGAACTCAGGTCCTCCTGACTCCAGGCCAGTACTCTTCTCACTGTGCCACCTAACCACCCCTAATTTTCTTTCTCTATCTTTCTCAATGCCCACTCACCTAGCACAGTGCTCCTGCACACAGTAGGTATTTAATAAATGTTTGCTGATGGATTAATTTTCTTTGTACTGGCTTGTCACAGCCTTAGACTGCAATCACAAAGGCAAACTACAATGAAGGAACACAACCAATACAGAAACATTAAAAGCCCATAGGGCGCTGGAAGAGATACCAAGTTTAAATGAGATGTGCACTAACCTCAGGGAGCTTAGAATCAAGAATAATCTTGAATTTTATTTGGTATATGTTGTGCATATGCTTACATGGGTCTATATGGTTTCCCGCAACAGAACACAAATTCCTTAAAGGTAGGGACTTTCGTTTTTGTTATTATATTCATCTTACATACATAAGTGTGTATTATAGAGAGAATGTGTTTCTCCATATATATATAAATGTATATATCTGTATATATACATATTTCCATGTGTGCATACACATAGAGAGACACAGCTAAATGGAACAGTGGATAGAGCACTGGACCTGGAGTTGGAAAGACCTGAGTTCAAATCAGGCCTCAGAATCTTAATAAGCTGTGTGAGCCTAAGCAAGTTTCTTAACCTCTATCCACCAATTGGGTAAAATAATAGCACCTACCTTCCACTTTCATTGTGAGGTTAAGATGAGATAATATTTGTAAAGTGCTTTGGGCAATTAAAAGCACGACATAAATGCTTATTATTATTATAATATCCAGTATCGATTCTGGAACTTGGTGTGCACTAAACACTTCATAAGTGCTCATGAATTGATAAGGCACTAACTACTATAATATACAATAATGCACAAGATGGTACATTAAAGAGGTGAAAGACTGAATACTATATGAGGTCTGAGGAAGAAAGCAAATATTGAGCATGAATATCACGAAACATTGAAAAAATCAAGTTTGCTCAATGAGTGTGTGTGCCACAGAATACTTGCTGAAAAGAAAAGTCTGATTCTAACTAAAATGCAGAGTATCCCAAAAGTCTTTGTTCAGTGAGAAGCTTATAGAAGATAGATAGTAGTCACAAAGGGAAATCTACAACTTTGCTGAGCAGACAGAATCTGCTGGCCTCGTTTTCTGATACAAAGCAAAAAGAAAGCCCAGAATGCTCATAGAAATGATGCAGATCATCTTGGCCCAGATCCTTGCTGGTTTTTCTAGATTATCCTTATAAGGGAAAGGCTTGCCTAGAATACTAGCTGGTTGCCTTAGACACTTTGACATTGGGCTATGCATGATGTGGTCAATGTCGTTCTTATAGTCTCCTGGTGGTTTTTTGGTGGGTCAGTCATTCCAAGATTGGCTCCCGTGGTTTCTCAGCCACATCAAATTCTGTGGCTTTTATGTTTTAGAAGAATCTGTGGTTTCAATTCATCCCTAAATATAGAAGTCTGGTTTCTACGACAGTTTTTTTTTATGTAAGTCAAGTTTTCATAGGTCCATAAAGAGCAATTTCTTTAAATCTTTCTTTGATGAGCATACCTTATACTAGGACTATTTGTGATATTTCTTCTGGGTTACAGAGAAATTGTAAGAATATCACTGTCTGAACATTAATGGACTCAGAATCTTAAGACCTACGTTTAAGCTGAAACTCAGTTTACCCATTTATAAAAATGGGAATCAGTCCTACCTACCTCACAGGACAGTTCTCAGGACAATACAAAATAATATACACGCTATCCTCAAGCTTCACTAGTTTAAAACTTCACTAAAACTTTTGGGACACACTGTATGCTAAAGTGTTTTGTAAACCATAAAGCATCATACTCATGGCCATCAACATAGTTGACATTTCTATAGCAACAGAAGAATTAAAAAGCACTTTATGGATATCACCTCCTTTGGGTATTGCAATAATTACAATTATGAAGTAGGACCTCTGGAAGATAATGGACTATTCCATTTTTGTCTCTGTAAACGAAGCACCCAACACAGTATCTTTAACATTAAATTCACATAGTGGGCATTTAACAAAAGCTTGTTGAACTGAATGAAGCTAAGTACTACAGGCAAAATTACAGATGAAAAAATTCAGGCTTGAGAACTTAAATAGCTTGCCCACAGTTAAGCAGCTAGGAAATATCAGAGGTAGGATTTGAACCTTGTTCTCCTGCTGCACCCAATTTTTTGAAACACCATACTGTTATTGTCAGAACTGTTTTTCCCTATGATTAGGTTTGTTGGTACTTTAATAAGGTTTTTTTTTAGACCAGATAATTTTTTTTAATTTTAAGTCATTTAAAGACCAGGAATATTATATAATATATATAAAAATATAATATATAATCAAATAATATAGACAAATATAATCTAGAAATGGAGAGAACTTTAGAGGCCATCTAGACCAAACCAAATATTTTGCAAACTGAGACCCAAAATGGAAAAGTAACCTGACCAAGGTGTTATTTTATAGCTCATAATTGTTAACAGTTCAGTACTTAGTAAAAGTCAAAACTGAACTAAACTTCAAACACGTTGGCATACAGTAGGTGCTTAATAAATGCTTGTTGATTTCAAACATACAATAATGCATCATCACATCACTGAGCTGCAACTGCGTAAGCAGTGATTTGTGTCTTCTACCTACTGAAACGTCCTGAGCTGAAATGAAGCCTGGGGGTGGGAGGTAGAGAATGAAGAAGAAATAACTCCTAAAGAAAGGTTAGGGAGAATATGTGTCTAACCTGGTTGGGACCTACATTCCTCATTCCTTCATGCTCACTTTTCTCCTCAAGACCAATACATACAATTCACTAGCAGGTGCATGATTTGACATATTGTCTTCTCTACCTCAAATGTTTGCCAATGTGCACGTCAGTTCATTCTGGCTGAAAAGACACTTGATGATTATTATCCTAGCTCTGATAATGCTGATCTCCCCCAAAAGGAGATACTACCACCTGCATTCCAGGTTTTACACATCAAGGATGAAAGATTCACTATGGGTCTGATTAGGGTATTATAGCATGAGAAAAAGATGGTCTGAATACAAGGAAGACATAATAAACTCAAACAAAAAGCAGTAAATTCTTGAATGCATAGTACTCATTTCTTCTAACACCTTCAGGTCCAGACACACAATTCAGATGTGAACCCCTAAATTCTAGAGGAGGGTAGTAAAGTACTATTATAACCGAAAGCCTGCTTACTAGTTCCAGACATAAAGGAGAGAAAAAGAAGGCATTTTCAGTAACTTTATAAGGAAGTAAATTGGGGCACCAAGATGTGATGGGATTTGCCCCCTTTCAAATAATTATCCATGTACAGGCACACAAAAATGATTGGTTCATGTGAAGGGCTCAACAAGGGTTTTCCAGCCTCCTGGGTAGATTTTCTCCATCATTATATCACACTATCTAATTTACTTAATACATTCTCAGGTCTGCCTCCTGGGCATGCTTTCTCTATCATTATTTCACAATATCTAATTTGCTGAATACATTCTCAGGTCTTCTTTTTATGCCTTATTCTCCTGATTTCTATAAGTAGGCATGCTTATATGGAAGTGAAAGGCTGGTTTCTATTCCAGATACACAGCATTTGGGATTCCAGGGAGCAGGGAGTTAGAGAAGGTGGTAATAACAACTCAGATTCAATAAGGTTTTTTTTTAAGGTTTGCCAAGAGCTTTGCTCACAACAAACCCATGAGGTACTTGGTGTAAATATTATTACAATTCCCATCAGTTTCCACCAGTGTCAGATTCAGGATCTGCCCCTTAGCCAAGTCCTCTTTCCACTATTCTATGCTGTCTTTTTAGTTCAGGAATAAATTATGTAACTATTTTACATGTCGTATCTGTTTTCTGCAAATGATCAATAAAATCTGTTGTACCCTAGCACCCCCCAGAAGAATCCTATGGGGAGGAGGACACCTACTTGGAACAACTGAATTGTATGTGCTTTTGGAAAAATGATGTGAGATGTTTCCTGTAAGAGAATCAGGACACACACACACACACACACACAATTATTGGAATAAACCAATTTCATATATTCAGCTAACTTCCCTTGAGCAATTTCATATAGCATTTAGACTTAGCAGACCAAAAACACACAATAGGCTTAGAGAAAATGGAAATAAGAACTTTGAAGCTTTAGAGTTTTGTTCTCCTGAACCTGAATCCTAAATAATAGCCTAAATTCCAGCAAAACATAAATACCTTGAGGGTGTTTACTCTTAGTACTTAACAGAATACCTTGCAGTAGGAAGCTAATAAATATTTGTTAAATTAAATTGTTAACTTTCCTAGGAGTTACCTATGCCAATTAAAATATAGTATAGGAAGGAAAGAAGCACTTGTTAAATGCCTATGTACCAAGTCCTGTGCTAAGCCCTTTATAAAAATTATTTCATTTGATTCTCACAACAATCCTGGGAGGCAGGTAACTATTATTATCATCTTCATTTTACAGAGGAGCAAATTGAGATAAAAAAGTGTGACCCAAGGTCAATTGGCCAGTGCTGGAAGCTGGATTTGAACCCCCAGGCCCAGTGCTCTATTCACTTTGCCATTTAGCTGCCACCTAGTATAACACCAATCCCACCCCCATCCATCCAATTCCTCAATATGTTTATTGAAGTCAACAATTATCCATCCATTCATGTCCAGTATCATACTAGGGTATATGATGGGGGGGGAGGGGAAATCAGAAGACCTGCTTCCTGTCCTCAGAAAGCTTAGCAATCCAATAAAACAGATAAGATTTTGATGTATGTCTGTGTATTTATATTCATACATGCACACAAAAAGGCTTAAGATCTACAATTTCATTGATGTAGAAATTTAGGAATAAAATCCTCAGTGTAGGAATTTCCTCTACCTAGGCAGATCAAAATTGATCTATGGTTTAGTAGATGGATCTTAAAGAGCTGACTGAGGTTCAGAGAAGTTTAGTGACTTGCTCAGGGACATGGGGCAGATCAGTGCCAAAGGTAAGACTTAAACCAAGATCTTCAATCTGAACTATAATCCAAGAGAAGCAATATTCACATAACAGAGAGCACTGGATTTGGAATCAGAGGACCCAGGTTCAAATACTGTCTATGGAATTACCTGTGTAACCTTGGCTAAGCTCCTTAAGCCTTCTGGACCTCAGTTTCCCCAGCTCTAAAAATTAGTAGGTTGGGGGGCAGCTAGGTGGTACAGTAAATAGAGCACCAGCCCTGGAGTCAGGAGGACCTGGGTTCAGATCTGGCCTCAGACACTTAACACAAAAACTAGCTGTGTGACCTTGGGCAAGTCACTTAACCCCAATTGCCCTCCAAAAAAAAGAGCAAAAAAAAAATTAGTAGGTTGGACTAGATGGCCTCTGAGGCCCCTTCCAGTGCTAGGTCCTATGACTCTATGAACCATCCCATCCAATCAAATCAATGAGTATTGTTTAACGTGTACCAGGCACTGTGCCGGGTACCTGGGATACAAACACATGTGTTAGAGAGTCCCTTCCCTGACAGAGCTTATATTCCACTATGAAATTACAACATATGCAAAGAAAAGTCAATATAGAACATATGCAAAATAAATGCAAAATTATTTTGAAGAGGAATCAGGAAAGACTTCTTGGAACTTTCTATATATTTTTATCTCTGTATTATATCTCGCTCTATTGATGTCTGAATCTATGATTTTAGCAGTGTGGGAATTGTGCAGAAATTCCTCCACTGTTGTAAATAGACCAGTCTGTACCCTGTGGTCAGAGAGTCGGGGCACTGAGGGGTAAATGACTTACCCAGAGTCACACACTGAGGAAGGATCTGAGGCAGAGTTCTTAACTAGGTTTTCCTAACTCCTTGGACATCCTTGCCACCCTTCCTACACATACATACAGAAACAAACCACAAGCAAAACCATGTCTAATCAAGTTCAATGAGTCCTATCTACTCCTTCCACTTCCTAGTCTAATTGCCATCTCCCAAATTCACCTGGAATTACTACAGTCTCAACTCATCTACTGGTCTCCAGTATCTCATCCCTCCAAACCTGCACTCTGCTGTTGGGATGATTGGCCTACAACACAGCCTTAGATCAGAGCTGCTCCAACACCTTCATATTTCCCTACTGCTTGCAGAATAAAGGTTAAACCCTTAATTCACTCTTATGAGATTAGGGACTTGTTTCTACAAATGTTCTGACAAATGACCAAAGGATTTTGAGTTCGGAGGAACTTTAATGATCACCTAAGAGATCATTTAAGATCCCACAGACCACATGGTACACTGGAGTGAGCAATGGACCTGGAATTGGGAGACCCAGATTTGAAATCTGATCACAGACATACTAGGTAGATAGGTCAGCATGAGCAACTATTTAATCTCAGACTCAGTTTCTTTTTTTTGTTTGTTTTTTCTGGAAGGGGGAAGTCAGGGAAACTGGGGTTAAGTGATTTGCCCAAGGTCACACAGCTAGTAAGTGTTAAATGTCTGAGGCCAGATTTGAACTCAAGGCCTCCTGACTCCAGGGCCGGTGCTCTATTCACTGCGCCACCTAGCCACCACCAGACTCAGTTTTTTCAACTGTTAACAGCAGATAACAATATTTTTGCTGCTTATCTCACAGGGTCATTGTGAAGAAAAGTACTTGGTAAACCTGAAAACACTCTATTTGAGTTATTATCCCTAACTCCAAACACATCCTTCTTTTTGACACATGAGGAAGCTGGGTCCCAGAACAAGGGAGTGATTTGCCCAAAGACATACAATCATTAAGCGGCACAGTCAGGATTTGATACTCGTGTTAGCTCCCCTATACCACCCTGCTCCCCCCAAGATGTTATCCATCTTTCACGTGAAGATCTCTACTAATGAGAAACTGACCATGTTTACGCTTTTGGACCATCCCTGACTGTTAGGAAGCTTTTTTTTCTTCCAACAATCCACACCATGCTGTTAGAAGAACAGCTAGCGTGTTCCAAGAGCAGGCTACCTAAGCAGTTGTAGGTATACGACAAGTGTCAAAAGGGAGTTCGGAAAAAGAATTGGAAAGGCATGGTGTTTCAACTTGAGGAAATCGGTCAATGTGTCATATCCCTGGACTGCCGAGAAACATAAGCGGCAGCCTGAACCAGTCAGCCAGGTGCGTGCTAATGCCGCCCAGTCCTTACAGGAGGAAGAATTGCACATCCATCAATTAGAGCAATTCAGCGCTGAGGTCATACGTACTATGTGCAGGGTCTTTGGGGATACAAAAGACAAACTGGACCCTCCAAAATACAATGTATATGGCCCTTCGAAGAAAATAATAAGGACGCTATATCCAGCAGGCTCTTGTAATGCTGAATTTAGACCCTGCCCCGGGGATCGGAGGCACAAAGACCCCTGAGCCACAGCCCTTCCATTCCCCTCCCTTCTACCCAGCCTGTTACACAAACTAGCCAGGAGGACCAGCTAAACAGAGATTCTTGGAAGATTCGGAGAAATACAGAGGGATACTGGATGGGAGATAAGGGACAGAACATTTCTCTCTGCAGTCCCTTGCTATTTTCCCCCTACAGGCGGCGCTGGCGAGTATTGCGGCGAATGCTCTTTTTCTAATGCTATAGGCCCACAGGAGTCAGCATTCCTCCTAATCCCAGATCTTCTGTCCTTAGAGGGAGTAGGTCTGGACACCAGGGCAGCGTCAGGCAGAGGAAGATGCTGCTCTTCTGGTTCTTATGCCACAAACCTGGGGTCCCCCCCCCAGAGTATTAAAGAAAAAAGTTGCTTCTCAAAGAGGAGAGGGACCACAGGCTAACTATAGTTCCCCTCATTTTAGGGGTCTCAGCAGCACAGGGATGTCTATAGATACATGCTTGGTACATCCATGGGATAATCTCTGACATTTACACACAATGGGTGCTGTAGGAATGTATGCAGATGGTAACAGTAGATAGATATTGCCCCTGCTCTCCAAAAGCTCCCAAAAGAAAGGGCTTGCAGCCAAGGAGAAAGCCCAACTCATCACTACTGTACCCCAAACCCACCAAACCAGCTTTCGTCGGCTTTTCCTTACCTTCATTGAAGGTATCTTCAGTAGAGATGTGGGTGAGTGGGGACTGAGGCCGGGAGTCCCCACATAGGGAGTAGCTGTGCTCTGCCTGGATGAGAGGAGCAGGAGAGGCTGGAGCTGGCTCCACCTCCATCATCTCGTTTTTCTCAGAGAGGAAGGGATCATTCAAAAGCTGGCCCAGGACATTCTGGGAAAACTCATCCAGAAGTTCTGTGAAATGCTGTAAAACACACAGTGGTAGAACTCAGTTTCTGATAAATAAATGACGTTAGGCAAAAGCTCAGTTAAGGTGGGTCACTGAGGCTTTGCCCCAAGTCAGTGACATTAAGGGAATATAATCACTCATTGCAGTAGTCCTCCAACCAACCAGACCAGATACCACCCTCAGAGTCCAGCTGCCATAGTACCCTTCTCCCAGGACCCAGTAAGGTACCCCCAATTTGCCCCTTCTAATCTTCCTGTCTTCTCCAAGAAGAGTCAGGGGTCAAAGGCACAGGCTAGACCTCGGGAATTGCCTGTTCCCTTTAACAGTGTTTTCCAAGTGGGGAGGATTGTTTTTCTTTGCCCTGAGTTGTACAGTTGGGCATGGAGACCCAGGTTATACTTTTTGTGAGAGATATCCAGGATCGTGGTAATATTGAGATATACCATTGAGGACTTTCCTAAACTCCAAGTGAGTTTTCCTCATCCAGTCCATCCTACTTCCCCTGGCAGCCTTTCCAACCACAATATCCCAGACCTTCTGCCCAGAGGTCTTGGGGTCTCCTTCTTCCTTTATCCCACAGAAGTGCTGCGGCAGGGCTCTCCCCCTTGAAGGGTCATATGCCCCCAAAATCTATTTTTCTCAGGCACTAAAATTCCTAGTCACAGCTCTGAACTGCCATTTACATTCTGGGACCTAAGAAGAAAATAATTCCTTGAAAATTAGATTTGGCCAACAGAAGCTAATGAATCCATGAGGACATTAAGAAATAATCAAAGTCAAAAGGAAAAAATGTGAAATATCTCATAGAAAAAACAACTGAACTAGAAAAACAGATTGAAGAGAGATAATTTAAGAATTATAACCTAACCCTAATTAAAACTTTATTTATTTTTACAAAATAGCTTAATAGTAATAACCATTAAAAGCTAGAAATAACCTAAATATCCCCAAACAGGGAGATGACTAAATAAATTTTGGTACATTAATGTAATGAAGTTCTATAATGCCATTAACACCAACAAGTATGAGGAATAAAGATAAATCTGGAAACACCTTTATGAAATTATGCAAAGGGGCAAAAATAGAGCCAAAAGAATGGATTACATTGGGATGGCTAGGTGGCACAGTGAGTAAAGCCCCGGATTCGGGAGGACCTGACTTGGGTTCTGGCCTCAGACACTTAAGACAAAAAAACTAGCCATGTAACCTTGGGCAAGTTACTTAAACCCAATTGCCCTCCAAAAGGCAAAAAAAAAAAAATGGATTACATACTTATGACTATATAAGAGGAAAACTGAATGAGAAAAATTAGACAAAGTATCCTGAGTGTAAGGTACTTAAAAGGAGTGACAGAAAAGTAGTTACTTTTCTTGTCATTTGTCCTAAATAATTAAACTGTCAATGGTTACCTACTCAGTGTGATTGGTTGCACTGATGTTCAATGTTGTTGTAAATTTTAAAAAGCATTCAATTTAAAAATAAAAAGGACATTAGAAAATTATCTTCCTTAGCAGGCACTTAATCAGTTCAATATGAAAAATAAGTGCTAGCTCCCCCTCATCTTCTCAGAATTCTCTGAATCCCTATAACAATTAGGGACCATTTGGTAATGAGGATGAAATGCTGGATTGGAAGTCAGGAAGCCCTGCGTGACTCAAACTAGTCACTAATCCTTTCTAGACCTACGGTTCCTCATTTTTAAGACAGATGAGAGACAGACTAGATGATGTCTATCTTTTCCAGCTCAAATTCTAAGATTTGTGTTTCATAAATCAGCTGTCCAAAAAGCCTCCAATCTTTTCCCATACAACATGTGGATATTTTGAATGAGAGGTTCTGCAATGCTCCAACAATCTATCAGCACTATGTAATGATGTCCTCAGAGAGTTTCTCTTCCTTTAACACTGCAAGCTTCTCCTGCAAGCTACACGAAAATACCCTCAACCACTTTATAATTCTGACACCCAGGTCTTTTTTTTTTTCCAAGCTAAAAGAAACACCTTCTATAAGACCTCCAAGTGTATTAGCTATATGTGGAACTCCATTAAAAAAAAAAGTGCACTGGAGGAAAAGTGAAGAATTTTAAGGTTTTTGTCCCATCATCCCTGGGACAGCAAAGGCTTTACAGTATAGAAGAAAGATCACTGGACTGAGAGCTCTGGGTTTCGTTTCGACTCTGCCAATAATTAGCTATCCAACTTAAGCAAATCACTCCAATTCTCTCGACTTTCCAGTTTTTGTCATCTGTCAAATGAAAGTGTTGGGCTTGATGATTTCTAAAATCCTTTCTAGTGTGAACATTCTATGATTCTAGGCATGTGAGATAAAACACTTGGAACCACCCATCTGCATATGTAGAGAAAGCAGTTCCCCCAAATCCACCCACTTCTACAGTCATTCTACAGGTAGTTTCTTTTCAAAAATGACTCTTAAATAAAAGACCTGATGAAAAAAGTACCTGCTCCCCGCATCCTGGTCACCAAAACCATCTTTGGGCAGCTTAAGGTGCCTTTAGATTGAACCCTTGTTTGGTCCACCTTAACCCTTAGGTTATTAAATAATTGTTATTAAATATTATTAGATGATTAATCATTAGATAATTATTAATAATGGAAGAAGATGCCTACAGTCAGAGGCACTGGGATTGTTCTATTCCCAAGTCAGAGAACTCAGTGCTTCTCCTACTCCTAATAACCAAAGAATCTAAAGATTGGAAGGGACCTTCCATTTATTTATTATTATATTATATATTTAATATATAACAATAATATTATTAATATTATATAATTATTATTATATCATTTATTCCAGACTATATCTCAACAAGATTCCCTCTCTGTGCCACCTATCCTTGAAAACCTCCAGGGAAGGGAAATTTGACATCTAGTAAGACAAACCCATACTACTTTTGTACAACTCTGATTGTTTGGAAGTTTTTCTTTATATCTGGCCTACATGCACCTGCTGCTTTCAGTTCTGCTTTTGGAGCCAAGTAGAATAAGTCTAATCCCTGTTCCATGTGGAACCATTCAGATAATTAAAGACTGCTATCATGTGCTCTCTAAGCTAGTCATCCCCAGTTCCTTAACATATGCTCACATGGCATATTCTCTACTCCTCCTTAGCATATACTATAGTTTATCTATGTTCTTCCTGAAGTAGAGCACCCAGAACAAATGAACCCAGTCCCCCAGGTGTGACCTTACTAGAGCAGAGAATAGTAACAATGGGGATGTGGTCTGAACTCCTAAAAAAAAGACCACATCTTTGGGATCTGGACCCCAAAAAGGAAAAGCTCCTGGACTTTCCCACATGGCCCAGGTCCCTGGTGTTCACCTGGGACACCCAGTCCTTCCTAGGTAATCCTTTCATTATTCTTTTTAGAGGTTCAGATCCTGTCCCCATTAGTAGAACTCTTTCCTCTCTTGTTCTTGACAATCCATCTTTATTAACATTGCCCAAGAATTCATTGACATTTTTGGCTCTGCCATGCCATGAGCTTGTAATACACTAAGAGGCAACATAGTATAGTGGAAATACCTTTGGACTCTGGAGTCAGAGGACCTAGGTTTGAATCTTACCATTTACATTTACTACCAATGTGGCCTTGGGCAGCAATCTTAACCTACCTCAGTCTCAGTTTCCTCATCTATAAAATGAGAGGGTTGAAGCAGACATCTTAGGTTCCTTTCCAGTTCTACATCTAAGCACTGGAAGGAACCTCAGATATCATTTATTCCAGGTTTTATCTCAATAAGATTCCCCCTCTGTGTCACCTGTTGTAATGCCAAGCAAAGGCAACTTCCCAAAGGTTCAAAATACCAACATAGCTGCACTCCATTTTATTCAGTGACAAATTAAGAACAGAGAAAATCAAAATACAGCATTCACCAAGTGTAATTCAATAATTTCTAAGTACTACTCCACCCCTGGAAAGTACATTCATTCAGTCAATCCCAAAGTCCCTCTTCTCAAATGGAGATTAGTTTCCAATCATAAACAAATTATATTCATTTGGTCAGTCACAGAGCACAAAAAAAGTCGTTTCCCACCCCTGGATCACAACTGAAAAGGCCATCTACCCCTGAGTTACAACAAGCTTAAGCACAGCATTTAATACCCAAAGAGAGGTCTTTTCTTCATCTTGACAAGAGGCAAGTTCTCAGCAATCTCTGTTTCTGGGAAGACAGCTTAACAAGGACACAAGATACATTGCCAGTGTCCTCATTAATTCATTCTCTGTCTGCAGAACAGTCCTAGTACCCCTGGAAACATTAGCAAAACCCTCTTCAAGGATTTCTGTAAACATACAACAAGAAAATCCTTCTTCAGGGCTTCTGAACCAACAGCAAGGGTCCAAGGCCTCTCCAACAACAGCACTGTCCTTCACCAGGGGACACAATTCACTCTCTGTCTGCAGAACAGTCTCTGGACCCCTGAACCAGCAGCAAGGTTCCAGGACTTCTTCAACAACAGGACTGTCTTTCACCAGTGGACAAATCTGGCAAAACAACATCAAAACAGACAGACAAAGTACCAGCATCACAGCCATGTCTCCTTAGTCCTTGGCAGCTCCGGTTGGCAGCTCTCAAAAGTCCTGGGCAGTTCAAACTGGCCCTCAGGAATCCTCTCTCTCACTCTGCCTCCAAGATGATGCTTCTAAAAACTTTTCTGCCTCTCTTCCTCTGCTTGTGCCTCTCCAAATCCAGGGCACCAGCTCCTCCCAGTTCAGCCCTCTCTTTTCATGCGAACAAGTCCATCCCACAAGTGGGATTTACAAGCTCTGGGTTTTAACACTCAACTTGAAAACCAAGCCAGTACAGGGGGATCTTTAAATTCCATTACTATTACAACTGTCCTTGGAAACTTCCAGTGAAAGAAAATTTGACATCTAGCAAGCCAATTCATCTATCCTTCTATGATCCTTCTCATAGAATCTCTTATCTAGTCCCATCTCTCTGCCCTCCATATTTGTGAAATTGATTGCTAACACATGGATTAGTTATATTTATTCATATTAAACTTTCTCTTATTCAACTGGCTAAGTATGGGTAGCTGAAATTTTTAAAATGCTAACTTTGTAATCTAGATATGTTAGTCATTCCTCCCAAATTCATAGCATTTGAAAATCTGACAGATAAGGCTTCCTCAAAATAATTAATAAAAATGCTAAAATGCACAGAGCCAATGAATCCCTAAGGTCCTTCATCAGAGCCCTTTCTCCTTTACAACAATTACTCTTTGACTCTAGTCATGCAATCAGTTTTGAATTCACCTATCATCTAGCCTCTACTTATCTTATCCACAAGGGTAGCAAGAGAAACTTTTTTAGCAAACATATTGCTAAAATTGAACTATGTTATGTCTACAACATTCCCTCTGAGTTACCAGTCTAGTTACCCTGTCAAAGAAATAGATTTGGTCTGGCATGACTTATTCTTGTTGAAATTACACTAGCTTTTAGTGTTAAATGTTTCTCTTTCTAAATGCTCAAGAACTATCCCTTTAAATAAAAGTTCTAGAATTTTGCCAAGAACAGAAATTAGGTTCACTGGGCTATAGTTTGCAGACTCTCCTTTCCCTCCACCATTTTTTAAAAAGATCAGGACATTTGAACTCTTCTAATCCCATGACACCCTTCCCATTCTCCAAAACATTTCAAAGTTCACCAATCACAGTTTCAAAATCATGCCTGTCCATTTTTTCAGTACCATAGAATGTAGTCTGTGTTGAACAAAGGACTTGAACTCACTAAGAGCAATTAAATGCTGTCTAATTGCCTCATAGATAATAGGATTCCACACCCACCAACCTCCTTCCCAGTCCAAAGGTCATTTTTCTTGAAAAAGAAAACAAAAAAAAAAGCTGAATAGCTCAGTCTTCTCACCAGAGTCAATTAACCTCATCCTATTCACCCTAAAATGAAATCCAAATCCTTTGATCTTCTTTTGCTTTTAAAAAGGTGGTTTGGCAGCAGCTAGGTGGCACAATGAAGAGAGCACTGACCCTAGAGTCAGGAGAACCTGACTTCAAATTCAACTTCAGACACTTGACACACTTACTAGCTGTGTGTCCTTGGGCAAGTCACTTAACCCCAATTGCCTTGCTTTCCTCAATCCAAAAAAAAAAAAAAGGTGGTTTTGTTTTTGTTTTTTTAAATAATGTCTTGTTGTTGTTTATCATCAGTCTCAGCTGATTATGGTCTTTAGAGTTCCTGACTTGAATCTTATAGGAGCATTACTTAAATTAAGACATTACCCCTAAAGTCTCCCTTTTTCATCTTCTGGAATAATTTATGCTTATGTCTTCAGAACTTCATTCTTGGGAGCTTCTTGTCCCTCTGGATTTGACCTTCTTTACATATTAGGTCATTGATTTGAATCCTACCTACTCTTTTCCTGTGAATGCTTTGAAATCCACTCTCCCCAAATCTAGGCTGAAGCTGATTCTGCCTGTTTGTCTTCACCTTCTATATTGTGAACTCTATAATAGACTGGCCACTTGTCTGCAGTTTAACATCACGGCTATTTCAGCAACTAGTCGTTGTGGGTAAGAGCCAAGTTCAGAATAGTAGTCCCTCTAATGGCTTCTTCCACCTTTTAAAAGGTAGACGGTATGATACGTCAGTAAGTCTGCTGTGGTTTTTGGCAGACAGAGAGCTACGGCAAACATCTGGGTATCTGAAGTGCCCCCTTCACATGACTCCATGCCAAACTTGCCATCTGGGTCCTCAAACACTGGATCTAATTCCTCCTCCAGTTGGTCTGTAGTATATACATCTATGACAATCATTTGCATTTCATCCTCCACTGAACTTTGTACAAATAAATATGCTTTCCAGTATCTTTTACCACCAAGGTTCCTGGCTTTCTCACACATCTTCTTAATATACAATGCTCCTCTCCTGCTCCTTTGATTTGTTCTGTTCCTTTACAATCAGGGCTCCCATCCCATTAAGGTCAGAGACCTTTAAGGTCAAATTTGCCTCCCTACCTTAAGATCTCTAGTCTATGCTTTTTGTGACCCATACTGTGTACGTTTGTACACAGACATCTGATTTATTCTTGGCTTTTATTGGATACTGTCTCCCACAACTTTTTTTTTTTTTTTTTGCCTTTTGGAGGGCAATTGGGGTTAAGTAATTTGCCCAAGGTTACATGGCTAGTTTTTTTGTGTGGGTGTTAAGTGTCTGAGGCTGGACCCGAACTCAGGTTCTCCTGACTCCAGGGCCGGCACTTTACTCACTGCCATCTAGCTGCCCTCTTCCCACAACTTTCTAATGCTCTCTACCCATCTTCCTACGGTTCTCACCCCTTGTAAGATTAAAAAATTGGATTAGATGGGACTTCAGAGCTCTAAATTTATGATCTATGGTTTGCTAAATTGTGTTTCCAAGAAGCCCAAAGTCTGGCCTGAATAGACAAAATTTTCCAGACAGTGTATGAATACATTCAATGGAAGGTCCTGCAATGCTCCAACAATCTTTCAGCACCATGGTAATGACGTCCTCGGAGATTTTTCTCAACCACTTCATACTTTTGACATGCCAAGCTTTTCTTTCAGGCTACCTGAGAAACCCCTCAACTACTAGACAATTTTAAGACTAAGATCTTCACCACCACCACCCTCCTACCCCCAGGATACCTGAAAAAACATCCTCTCAAAGAGCATCAGCTAAGTGTGAAGCAAACAAACCAAAAAATACACCTTAGAGCAAGCATGTAGAACTTTGAAAGTTTATCACATCAGCCACAGGACAGCAAAGGCTTTGTAATCCAGAGGAAAGAACACTGGACAGAGTCCAAGAGACCTGGCTTTAGTCCTGGCTCTGCCACTAATTAGCTAGGTAGCCTTGAGCAAAACAATTCTTCTCTCTCTTTCTGTGTCACTCTGTCTCTGTTTCTGTCTGTCTCTGTCTCCCTTATTCTCTATAGTCCTAGGTTTGAAAGATCTATGTGGTGGTAAGTTTTCATTCTCCTCTCCCACTACCATCTTCAGACAAAAATCCTCCTGATCAGACCTGCAAGACTCCAGATAACTATATGTTTTTACTAGTTTTCGTTAGGGGCATATAATCTCTATCCTAGAGCTCCTTATTCCCATATTCTAAACTGTAATCCAGAAACCCAAGTCCCTTTCTCAAACACTACCTTTTTAGCCAAATTCAGTTTCCTAACCCACTTAACTATTCTGAATTCTCTTCTTTTAATCAATCATAATAATGAAAACATCACTATAAATTCATAATCCTTCACAATGTTTCTTAGTATGTTTCTGTATATTGCACATATATAATCTATATCAGATTGCTTGCCCTCTTAGAGAGGTGAGAGGGGAGGGAGGAAGGAAGAAAAATTTGGAACTCAAAATCTTATAAAAATGAACATTGAAAACTATCTTTACATGTGATTGGTAAAAATAAAATACTATTTACCCCCCCCCCAAAAAAAATTTAAGGGACAGCTAGGTGGCACAGTGAATAGAGCCTTGGAGTCAGGAGGACCTGAGTTCAAATTTGACCTCAGACACTTAACACTTACCATCTGTGTGACTTTGAACGAGTCACTTAACCCCAATTGCCCTGCCTTCGCCCCTCCAAAAAAAAAAAGACAAAAAATTTTAAAATAGCCTTTTCAGAGGAAAAAAAACCACAATATTTCTCAGGTTCCTTCTGGGGGTATCATCTTTCTCCACATGAATCACCCTAAAAAATCTTAGGAAAGGGGCAGCTAGGTGGCACAGTGAATGGAGCACCGGTCCTGGAGTCAGGAGGACCTGAGTTCAAATCCAGCCTCTAATATTTAACACTTACCAGTTTTCTAGTTGTGTGACCTTAGGCAAGTCACTTAACCACAATAACCCTGCCTTCCCCCCTCCGAAAAAGCAAAAAAAAAAAAAAAACTTAGGAAGAAGATCTCTTTCACAGACCAGAGACAATGTCCCAGGAAGATAGCAAGGTTATTATTGTTTGTCACATTAAGAAGCAGCTGCCTCAGTACCTCTTTGAGGTATTGAGGGAGTCAATAATCACTGCCACTTGCCCCTTCCTCTTACTAACATCTAAAAGTTCCTTTTACCCACACTTCTAAGACATGCTAACTTTCTTGGTCAAAGAGATTTTCTTTAATCACTGACTGAACATGTCAACCTTCTACTAGGTCAACTCCAATGATTATTATTCCTAGGGCAAAACAAAAAA
Source organism: Petaurus breviceps papuanus (assembly GCF_028583685.1). Taxonomy (NCBI): domain Eukaryota; kingdom Metazoa; phylum Chordata; class Mammalia; order Diprotodontia; family Petauridae; genus Petaurus; species Petaurus breviceps. The sequence goes on from NW_027185784.1 coordinate 21,719,110, forward strand.
GTCCCTAGTTGGCATTTAAAGATCTTCACAATCTGATCCCACTCTAGTTTCCACATATTATTCCATAAACTTAGCTACTTAGCCTCTCTCTCTCTCTCTCTCTCTCTCTCTCTCTCTCTCTCTCTCTCTCTCTCTCTCTCTCTCTCTCTCTCTCACACACACACACATACACACACACACACACACACACTTTATACTAGCTGTCTTCCATGGTCTGGAATGCACTCTTTCCTCCCACTCTCTCTCCCCTACCTGTCTGAATCCCTGGTTTCCTTCAATACTTGACCCGAGCACTTCCTTCTTCATGAGGCCATCCATCCCTACTTTCACTGGGCTGCCCAAGCTTTCCCTCCAAAGTTGCCTAGTAATTGCTTTATATATGTACTGTATATGACTTTGTGTGCATGCTCGCCACAACTATGTTTGAACATGTTTTCTTTCCCATTAGAATAGAAGCCCAAGTGGGAAATGATTAGGTAATTCACGCATGTTTTCTATGTGCAGATTCCCAAGTATTATTTTCTTGGATCAAGGCTCTCAGTTCTCTTTTTGTTTCTGGAAGCATCCTGGGTTGTCTTGGGCATCTATAGCCAGATGTCCATAGCCCAACACCCTCAGTTTACCAGGGTGAACCAGATAGTCAAGCATTTCCTAGGATGCCAATAGGAAAACTCTCTTTAGCACCCCCTCTCATTCCAAGATAACAGCAAATTCAATCCTTAATCTAACATTTACCTTAATGTAATTAATGGCTTTTACTTCCACATTTACCCCCACTGAGATCTCTTCAGTGGTTCCTCATAACCCCACATGCAGCAACCAACTATGTGCTGGTCCCCCTCTACCCTGCCAGCTAGAAATAGGAAAAACAGGAGATGCCAAGCACATACTTTCAATTCTCTCCTTTTCCTTCTCCAAATACCTGGATCTCTATGTACACACGTAACAACACACATAGAATTGATACTACGGGTAGGGGTGGTGAAGAGTAACAGGGATCTCTTATGGCAAATTTTGTTTGCTTTAATTGGTGGGTGATTTGCTTTTTTTTTCTGGTATGCTGGAGGTATAAAAGTGTTCTTGAGTTGAATTGTGTTTCATGCCAAAACCACTGTGAAGAGCTTAGAGCTCCCCTATTCCCCTCCTACCTCCTACCAACCTCATCCTCTACACCCACCTCTAAGGTAGAAGAAATCCAATCAGATCTATTTCTCATAGAATAGGGGCCCTGCCCACAGGCCTGTGAGTATTCATTCACACAGGAGCCAAAGGGAGCAAATAAGACTATTTTTAGTATCATTCACATCGTTATTCCAATAATTGGCACAAAAAAAGTTCTATACTAATAATACAGATTGAGCTGGTCATATCACTTCTCTACTTAAAACTGGCTATTATTGTCTATCTCATCAAGATCAAACTAAACTCTTCTACATTCTGATTCCACCTTCTTTTTTCAGCCTTACCTATAAAACTACTCTGTCTCTTGAACACATCCTACACTTTTCTCCCTTCAAACATTTTTTTTTCTTTTTCTAATTAAAGGGGCAGTCCCTTGACTCACTTCTTTTTGGAGGGCAATTGGGGGTTAAGTAACTTGGCCAAGGTTACACGGCTAGCTTGTGTGTGGGGGGAAGGGGTTTAAGTGTCTGAGGCCGGAACCGAACTTGGGTCCTCCTGATTCCAGGGCCGGTGCTTTACTCACTGCGCCACCTAGCCGCATGCATTTTTGATGCCTACAAAATTCTCCTTTCCTAAACTTCACCAATTGAATTCCTATATATTCTTTAAAACCCAAATCAAATATCACCTCATTCATTGAGTCTTCCTTGTTCATCCACCCTTGATAATGAGCTTTTTTATCTCTAATTATAACATGATATTGTGTATTAGCTATTGCACTGAAGCTATCTGGGTTTGTGTTTTAATCCCTTTCTTTACTAGACTATAAGATCCATGAGGGCACGACTCTAATCTAAAGTTTACCTCTTTTCTACAATCTAGAATGTTATTCTATATGCAACAAGTGCTTAATATTTGTTGAAGTGAACACCATTAATGTGGGTACTTCCTGTACAATTCCCCAATGCCTTAGTATAAACTGCTTTGGGCAAAACAACAAAACAGATAAACAACATGTTACCTAGTTACCAATGTTTCCAGACTTAGTGAGATTAGCCTTCGGACAAAAGTCTGTCATTAATCTGTAATGGAAGCCTCTCTAACTTGGTAGGGCCTTCTGTGAACAAAATCTAGGAGAAGCTGCTGAATTAAATGTGTGGGAAGAGAACACTTTCAACCTAAAAGTTGAAGGGTGGGCCTGGGACTCATTCCAGAAAAGGATCTTTTTTTCTCCTTGTGATCAAATGGATAGAAGAAAATAATTCAGGACAGAAAATACACAAAAAGATGAAGAAGCCAAAAGATTAAATGAAAAGATTAGCCAGTTTCCCTGGAAAGAGGGACAGACCATTTAGAAGAGATTGAACAATGTTTTAAACCAAATTAACTCAGTCATGGAAAGCCATACCTGTCATTTATCTATATTATATATAGTTTTTATGATTGAAAACAAATGGCTGTATATCTATGCAAGTAGATACCTTGGAGAAAGAAGGACCATCCGAGAAGTGAAAGAGGCAAAAGATGATGAAAAGAAAGAGGGAAAGGAACAAGCATATATTAAGAGCTTACTATTTGTCAAACACTGTGATGAGCCCTTTTTGCACATATCTCATTTGATCTTCCCAACAACCCTTCAAGATAAATGCTACTGTTAGCCCTATTTTGCAGATGAGGAGACTGAAGCTCAGTTTCTACTTCTGTAAAATGAGGGGATTTAGAGGAACCAGCTCAAAATATATGACCCTCTAACTTGCACTGGAAAATAGAACCCCTCCACCTGGAAAGGTGCCAAGGACAGTTACAACACATAAAGCATTCAGGCAAAAAAAAAAATGCTGACAACACACCTCTGTTGACTGCCTTCCCTCAGGCCAACAACATATGGTAGAAACATAGATAGAACCCAGACAGTGTAGCCCTTCTTGAGCCCAGAGGCTTACTGAATCTGAACCTCACTTTGTAACCAACCACATCCACCCAAAGGGAACAAGATGCAGCCAGTCTAATAATTCAACAGCTGTAGTTACCACCCTTTTCCTCCCATATTCCAGCTATGTGTCACCCCCACATGGTTGCAATGAGGGGGCCGCACAGCTCACCTATGATTGGCTCCATAATACTCACACTACCTTCCTTCATGGTGCTGTTGGGCTCAGTCTCTATCTCTCCATATTATACCCAATCAGTCAGCAACCTGTGGTTGCACCTTTGCAACATATTTCCCATATGCTTTCTTTCTTTCCTTCTTTCCTCTAACACTGTCACCAGCCTGATGCAGGCCCTCATCACCTCACACCTGGAGTATTGCAATAGTAATTCATTGATCTCCCTTCCTCAAGGGTCTCCACACTCCATTGTATGCTCTGCTTAGCTCCCTAAAGCCTAAGTTTGACTATGTCACCCAGTTAGTCAATTAACTCCACTGGCTCTCTGTCTCCTCCAGGAGCAAATATAAAGCCCCCTGCCATTCAAATCCTTTTATGTCCCACCTCTTTCCCCATTTTCCAGTCTTCTTACACCTTATACTTCCCACTCCCCACTCTAGGATGCAATGACACTGGCCCCTCTGCTGTTCCTCCAACAAAATCCTCCATCTCTTGATCGCAACATTTGTACTCACTGTCCCCCATGCCTGGAATGCTCTCCCTCCTCATCTCTACCTGTTGGCTTCCTTTAAGTCCCACATAAACTCCAACCTTCTGCATGAAGCCTTCCCCAATCCCTCTTCATTCTGGTGCCTTTGCTCCACTGATTATTTCCAATTCATCCTGAATAGAGCTTCTTTATATGTCGTTGTTTGCACATTGTCTCTACCATTAGACTGTGAGAAACTTAATTCTTTGCCTTTCATTGTACCTTCCAGTGCTTGGCATATAGTAGGTGCATAATAAATGTTTATTGATTGACTTACTGTAAAAGAAAGTAAAGAAAGAACTTTGCAAATCTTATGGCACAATATAGATAATAGGATCATAGATTTGTTTGTGTAGGGTAAAATCAGTTCATAGATTTTGAGTCAGAAGGAACCTTGAGGGTCATTTAGTCCAACCTAAAACACTTGCCCCTAAAACACACACACACACACACACACACACACACACACACACACACACTCACTCTTCATTATTACATATAAAAAACTCAGACAAGTTGAAGTGATTTAAGTTTTTAAGTAATTTGTTTTACCACAAGTAAAAGCTGAGATTTTAACCTAAATTCTGACTCAAAAATAACTATAATGTTTTTGAAAAAGGAAGAAGAGTGAATAGTATAGTGACTAGAGCTAGCCTCAAAGCCAGGAACACCTAGGTTCAAATCCTGCTTCCAATACATACTAGATGTGTGACTCCAGGCAAATTAGTTAACCTCTCATTACTCTTTAATCAGTGATATCAAACTCAAATAGAAATAAATCCCTTCTGGTCTCATATTGACTTAGAAGACCACAAATCAATGTTACCAATATTGTATTATGTTTTTATTCATTTTGGTAACATTTCCCAACTATATTTTGATGTTATTTGGGCCTCAATCAGAGTTTTGTGGCATCATATGCCAGGAATTTGACACCTCTATCTAGGTCTAAGTCATAAATTTATAGACATTACAGAGAAGGTGCTGAGTCGACCTGCACTGGTAGAGGTAATTTCCTTACCCAGGTATTTCCTCTATCAATGAAATCACAAGTCCAATCCTGATTCCTTTTAGATGAAACTTCTTACACATTATAAACAAAACAAAAAACTTAATTCACTTTTTTTTGGGGGGGTCTAGTCTTATGATTTCATTAGTATAGGATATCAGTAAATGAGGAAATGTCCTTTGCCAATGCAGAGTCTCAACCCTTGTCCCCTAGGGCTTGATTCTCTACCCTGCTTGCCAGGAAAGAGGTCTACCCACCACCTGGATTCAAATATTCCATTAACATTTGGTCAGTTTCCTCTCAGGGCAGCAATGGAAGTGTGACCTTGAACAATCAAGTCCCTTTTATCTCTCTGAACTTAAGTTTTCACATCTGTATTATGAGGGAGCTGAACTGAATGATCCCTAGAGTTCCTTCCAGCTCTAACCGCCTGGAGTCTCAGCTCTAGAATTTGATGATTCTTTGGGAACACAGAGACCATAAAAAATACAAAGAGTATGGGCGATATTTTAGCCTTCCATTTCTCATCCATTAATCCCCTTGAGGCACAGAAACCACCACCATCACGGGCCTGGCTAGAAACAAGCCCAAGCAGTTGGGCAGGAAGTAGACAGAACACAACCCCACTGATGTTAGTCACACAGGCAGCTTTCACTTCATCAGCCAGCTCCTCCAGAAATACTTCACAGTGATCTGATATTCTTCATTCACTGCTGGGGTGGAGGAACACTGCTGTGTTATCCCTAATGGGAGGAAAGGGGAGCAGGGGAGGGCTAAAAAGCAAGGCTATGTTTGTATTCCTGGGACATGGTGGGGAGGTTGTATAAACTGAGCTGGCTTTGTTGACAATGTGTTCCCCTTCTCCAAAGCAACATCTGTTCCTTCTCTGCAGCACAAATAAAGTTGTTTTGTTTTGGTTTTTCCCAATCTGTACCCCCTGGATAACCAAGAAGCCCTTCCTGGGCTACCTAGGCCTCATTGATCCCTTCCTTCTCTGAACATCTGAACCACAGAGGAAGTCTTTAGCGATACCCCATTGGGCAATGTTCTTTCATTCCTTTACTTGTTTTAGGCTTATCTCTTCAACCAGTCTGTAAACTCTTTGGGGAGGGGAGGATGTCATGATTTACTGTTTTTTACACCTTCTTTCCAAGTGGGCTTAGCACAGTGTTGGACACATGGTAAGTACACAATAAAAAGAGAGTAGGATTTAGAGTTAGAAATAGGGACCTTGGAAAATCACAAGATTTTCCTAACAATTAGAAGATGCCTTAGAGGTCATTTAGTCCAACTCTCTCATTTTACAAATAAGGAAACTGAGGCCCAGAGAGACCAATTAATTTGCCCAGAAGCAGACAGTATTGAAATAAGAAGGTAGGGGTGGCTAGGTGGCACAGTGAATAGAGCACTGGCCCTGGAGTCAAGGAGGACCTGAGTTCAAATTCGGTCTCAGACACTTAAGTATCCGTGTGAACTTGGGCAAGTCACTTAAGCCCAGTTGCCCTGGTCTTTCCCCACTCCAAAAAGAAAAAAAAATGAAATGGAATAAGAAGATAGCTGGATTTAAAGCCAGTTTGGTCTGACTCCAAACCCCATGTTCTTTCTACTACACTATTTTACCCACTACGTTACTTACTGACTAAGCCCCAAAGTAAAGGTCCCCTCTGTTTCCTAGTCTTTAACCACAACTCAGCAAGGAAAATTTGCTTCAGTTGGGTCTCCTTGGCAGTTATTAGCTTCAGGGATGGTGGGAAAAAAACCTCACCCTACAGGTATCATTATGCAGGCCTCAACCATGTGTCTTCCCTCTATGAATGTCATCTAGACTTATATTCCCTAAGTGAAAGCTGGGATCTAATTTCTTGGAAGACAAAAAACTAAACAAAATAAACCTTACTATGTTACAATATTCTGCACCCAGGTTGCACTCCACCAGCTGGATCAATCTCCCTAACACATATCTATAATCAAATCACTTCCAAATACAAAACTCTTCAGCAGCTCCCTGCTGTTTACCAGTCCAAATTCCTTAGCCTGGCATTCAAGGCTCTCCATAATCTGAATCCATTCTACCTTGCCAGCTTCCTCCCATACTACTTCCTTTCATTTAGTTCATGCCCTAGATAAGATGTTGTTAACCTCTTTTGTTTGTCTTGGACCTCTTTTGTGATCTGGAGAAGACTTGCGTGTGTGTGGTTTTTCTTCTTTTTTCTAAGAGAACCATGACATCAGGGAGAAGATGACATAACTTGCAATTGACTTTGATTTGAACGAGGGAGGACAGTGCAAAGTCACCAGCCTCACTTTCTCCTCCAGAGTCATCTGGGTCCAGTGGCCAGATATCGCTCAGGACAACTGGAGAAGGCTCAGGATGCAGTGAGAAACCTTGGGCCTTTTAAGCTAAAGTCTTTCCAGGTTCTCACTTTGAGTAAGGCAACACTCATTCTGTGAAAAGGCCTCTTTCAGAGGTGAATCAAGGGATGACCCCTTTAATTAAAAAAGAAGAAGAAAAACTGAACTTGGAGGGAAAACCCTAAGAGATGCTGGCCAAAAGAGAAACTATTTACATTCACTCTGAGCTGGGAGGGCCCCCCAAAATAACCATTTTGGTGCTTAGGCACGGACCTATTGTTGTCCAATCCATGAAATCCAGAGTGAATTGGGTTTAAGGCTAGGGACTTTGCAGAATAATATTATTAAATAACTGAAGGAAAAGTTAAATTTCAGCAGGGGTTACTAAAAATAGAGAGTTTCTTGGTGGCTTTTTTGGTTGTTTTCTTGTTTGTTTTTTCCAGTCCAAGTTCATAGACTTCCTGAAGTCTATCTCCAGACCCTTCATGGTTCCCAGTCTGAACACATCATGCAGTGTGCTTCTGTCTCTGTCTCCTTTTGCTCAAACTATGCTTATGCCTGGAGTTCATCCCCTCTTACTTTTGCTTGTTAAAGTCCTACCATTCTTCCAAGTCTCTATTCAAATATCAAGGGCTCATGGAAGCTTTCCCTGTTCCTCTCTATTCACAATGGATTTCTCCCTCTTCTCAGAACTCAAACTCTCACGGCACTTTGTACCTATATAATCTACTTATGTGTTATTTTTCATTATAATTATTTGCTTACATGTCCCATCTCCTTGATTAGACAGTAAGTTCCTTGAGAACAGGAATCCCATTTAACACAGCCTTTACACATAGTTAAAATTGAGCTAACTAGCAGTCAAATAAACTTGCAGAAAAATGAGGATTGGGTTACTAAGAAATTTAAAGCAAATGATTTAAGATACCTACCCATTAAATTCATACTGACCATACTGATGATCACTCTGAGTGATAGTGATGATTACTATTAGGCCAAAATGGAAAATATATGGGATTCTAAGTGCCCCCAAAGCTAAAGACCTCAATTTAAGTACCTGTGAACCTCCAATACAGGCAATATCCATCAATCCATTCTTGGAATGATGGTTACTCTAGGTAGAGTCAGGCTCCTCTGGATTATTCCAATCCCTAGGATTAGGCTGCAGATATAGATTGGAGTCACTTCAGAGACAGGCATACTAGCCCAGCTTTCCTGTAGCATTCATGTTTTGATCACCCAACAAAACTTTCTGCCAAAACTAGAATTTTCAAAAAAAAACTGGCTACATTGGGTTGTTCTGATAAGAATTTCACTTTGAATGCTGTTCTCTTCCTTTGTTAAATTGGGATCTTAATAGTTGTGTTACCTCACAAAATTGCACTAAAGATCAAATGCAATGGATATGTGTATAAAATTACTCTTTTATGCCAATGTAAGCTATGATTATTAAAAGTTAATGGAAGGAATAGTATGGATTCACAAATATCTGATGCATAAAAATGTTAAGAATGGTCCATGATGTAGTAGAAAGGGCCCTGAATTTGTTACCAGAAGTCCTCGGTTTGAAGCCCACCTCACTTACTTACATCTACTTACTTACCTGTGTAACCTCTCTGGGGTTATTTCCTTACCTGAAAAATATGGGGGTTGGAGTAGTTGAGACTTATTACTCCTTACAGACCTGAGGCCCTACTAGCTCCAAATTTCAGAATCCTAAGAATACCTCAGTTGTATAAAGCAGGGTCCACCATACTCTTGTACACTGTAGGCTATAAGACTGGATAAGGGCAGGGTGCGGCAGTACCAGCTCTATAAACAAGGGAATCCAAAGCCTTAATCTAACTCCCTATTCCAGTATCTCACCAAACTCATTTTTGAGTTTACAGAATCATTGAAAGTCTCAATGAGAGGGAACTACAGAGAGTATATACTCCAAACTTCTTGTTTCACAAATAAGGAAACTGAAGCCAAAAGAGATAAACAGACCTCTCAGTTCCTCCATCATAAGGCCTCATCAATAGTTTCAGGCATTTAAGATCCTTCTCTGACTCTCTTGTTTTGTACCTTGTGAGGTCAGCTGTAGTCCATGGAGGGAGAGAGGGAATGGTGTCATTGCCCTTGGGAAAATTAGGGAATGGGGTGGCATATATATCCACCTACCCAGAATTATTAGTCATCCCAGCATATTTCCAAAAAAAATTTATCATGGCTTGACAGTGGTGGGAAATACTCTTTTACTAAACTACTCTGTTGATAAATAAATAGGTTGTAGTGGCATGGAAAGAGCACAGGATTAAAAGTCAAAGAACCAGGGTTCAGATTGCAGCATTACCACTACCTATGTGACTATAGCCTTGTTACATCACTTTTGTGGTATTCAGTTTCCTTATCTATGAAATAAAGATATTGGACAAGCTGAGTTTCCAGGTCCCTTCAAACTCCAGATCTATGAGCCCATGAGCCTAAGGAGACTAAATTGTAGAAATACTGTTGGCAACTTGAGGGCCAGGTGCCCTAACTTGGATTGTTCTGGTGTCAGGCACTAACCTGGCTGTCTGTGAATTAGTGGTTGAGCTCTCATAGAGCCACAGTGAGTCTTCTCCTAGCCCCCCAGGGCTCTGCCAGCCACTCACCAGGCAACATCTGCCACAGCATTTCTAGACTGATAGAGATTCCAAAATCAGGATCCTCAAGGTCACCTAAATCAAGGTCAAAATCCTCATTCCTCAGAATCTTGAAAGAGCAACTCTGGGGATATTCTCTAGAACTATGTGAACTTGGAGTGAGGCACATGCACCTAAACTTTTAATCTCACTGCCATTTCCTTCTATTGTCAAGTGTCCATAAAAAATGAAGGTGTTCATAAATACTGTTTTCTGGAAGTTTTCACATCATATGAAGTTGGTCATGGCAATGAGTGTTTCTCTGCGCATAGGTTTGCTTGTATGGCCAAACTATGCTGTCATGCTGGACTCCATCATCCACAATCCCAATTTCTCACTTTGTTTTCTGGGTAGGCTATCAGTCACCTAAGCGAGACAGGAAAGTGAGAAATTGGTAGAGACTGAGCAGAGTCCACTAGGGTATGTAGAAAAAGAACTAGACTGAGTGTCAGCAGACTTGGGTTCTAGTCTTGGCTCTTACTGGTAACTAGCTGTGTGGTCTAGAATAGTAAAATCTCAGTCAGAAGGGACCTTAGAGACCATTTAATTCCATCTCCCATATACACACATACACCCAAATCCCAGAAACCTCTCTAAGACTCAGTCAATAATCGTTCATTAAGCACCCATTTTTCAGGCATCGTATTAGATGCAGGGTACATGAAAACAAAAGTAAAAATTCAGTCTCTGAGCTCAAGGAGCTTATATTCTATTGAGGGAAGCAATGTATCCATATGTAAGTATATACAGAATATATTCTGAGTAAATACCAGGTAATTTTGGGGGTAGGGGTGGGAAAGAGAAACAGCTGGGGAGGGCCATATAGAAGGTAGAGCTTGAGCTGTGCCTTGAAGGAAGCCAGTCAAGGATTGAAAAAAATATAGAGACATGAGAAGCATTTCATGTATGTGAAATAGCAAAAAGGCTAGTCCAGCTCAACCATAGAATACTTGAAGGAGAATAATGTATAAGACTGGAAAGCAAGGTTGGTACTAGGTTGCGAAGGGCTTTAAATGTCCAACTAAGAAGCTTGCATTTAATTCTTAGAAGAAAGGGAGTCAGAGGAATTTACTGTGCAGGGAAGTTGGGTTCTTTTCCCTTCTAAGCCTATGCCTCTGATTTAGGCTTTAGGGGTATCATTTGGCCACTTTGCAGAGGATGAAATGCAGAAAGCAGACTTAAAGACCATAGCCTAGATGTAAGATTTATCATCTTATAAGAGCCTGACCAGAGTTCTGTAGCATGAGCCTCTGCTTTCCTACCCATGAAAGGGCTCCCTTATCTCATGAAGCAGAAACCTGTCTACGTAGGATACATTGGCCCTGTTTTGATTCTCTGGCCCTTGCTCAATGAACAAGTGATCTAGTAAGAAGCCAACTAATATCTCATCCTCACAGTAGCCTTTCAAATATCAAAGGCAATGATGAATTGTCCCCTAAATCTATTCCTTTCAAAGGCAAAAATCCCTGATGGGGTATAGGCCCTGGAAACACCCCTCCATCACCACCAACTTCTCCTGAACTCTCCCATGTGATTGTCTCTAGGTTCACCTGAGATATCGAAATCCCCAAATCCTCTCAACTGAGTGGCCACAATGAATGTGGCCTATGCCCAATCTCCCAATTCTCACTTACCTCTAACCTAGCCCAGTCTTCCAATGTCTGTTACCTCCAGATCACCTGGCTACTTCCCACCCTTGATTCCATCAGAAATATGGTGAATTTTTAGAATCACACCCACCCTAACCAGTGTTCTAATAAACCTTGTCTTCAGCTGAAAGAAGGCTTGGGTCAAATTCATTCGAGGCAGGAGCCGCACGTCATTTGCCCTTGAGTTTTGGGGTCCTGGAACCCCTAAACCTCAACATCTCCAAATCCTTCAATGTATCCTCACATGACAGACAGTGATCCCCTCATCATACTAGTCACCATCCTCTTAGACACATTTTATTTAGTCGACGTCTCTTCTAAAATAAGGAGTCTAAAATGACAAACAGTGCTCCAGATGGGATCTAACAAAAACAGAAGAAACAGGGCTATCACATACTTTGTTTTGGAAGCTATAATTCCATTAGTGCAACCTAACATCAAATTAGTCTCACTGTTGACTCACTGTTGACTCACTGAGCTTGCAGTCAACCAAAACTCTTGAGTCTTTTTTTATATAAACTTCTATCTAGCAGAAAGTCTTCCTGATCCCAGACTGGTATAGTTTTTTGTTTGTTTGTTTGTTTGTTTGTTTGTTTTAAATCTAAGTTTAACAGGGGCAGTTAGATGGCTCAGTAGATACAGTGATTAACCTATAGTCAAGAAGACTTTTTCCTGAGTTCAAATCTGACTTCAAGACAACTTATGAACTAGGTAACCCCTGGGCAAGTCACTTAACCCTGTCAGCCTCAGTTTTCTCATCTGTAAAAGGAGTTAGAGAAGGAAATGGCAAACCATTCCAGTACCCTTACCAATAAAACTCCAAATGGGGTTACAAAGAGTTGTAAAAAAAAAAAAAAATTCAGAAAACGACTGAACAACAAACAGGACAAAATTTATTCTCATGACATTTCATCTTGTTGGGTTCAGTCTAGTCCATCAAAATTTGTTCTGGGCTGTTAATGTTTTTTAGGGATCTGGTTCTGCGCCTCAAAGTGTTATCTGGCTTTTATAGCTTATATAATTCAATCTGTATCTTTATACAAGTCACTGATTAAAATGCTGCATGGTTTAAGACTAAGAACAGAGCCCAAGGAGGGCTTACTTCTAGGGACATCATTTTGTGTGGACATCAATCCACTGATCATCATACTTTGGCTATTGGTTTATTATTGGTTTATTCGACCAATTTTGAGTTTACCCAAACAGTTACTGACTGGCTCATATTTCTGCATCTTTACCAAAATGATCTTTTTTTTGGTGGGGGAAGGGAAAAGGAAAGGTCTAGACCTGATTTCATCAGTGTAGAGAAGTGGAAACTTACCACTAATGCATAACAAAAACTTATAATTTACAGTTTTAGAACTGCCTGGAACACTGAGAAATCATGTGAATTAATCCACAGTCACACAACTAGTATGTGTCAAAGGCAGGAAGGACTAGAACCCAGGGCTTTATGACTCCAAGGTCAAAACTCTAGGTACTACACAATGCTACCTCTCTTATTAGATATATGCCTTGATGAAATCCAGATACATGATGTTTATAGCAGTGTCCTGACCTGACAGTCAAGTACTCCTGCCAGAGGTGGAAAGGAGGGAAACCTGGCATGGCTTGTTCTTCGTGAACTCCTGCTGTGCCTAGTAATCACCACCTTTATTACTAACAGCTCATGAGTCACCTGTTTAATATTAATAACCCTTCATAGAATATTGCCTGAGGTTGGAAGTTCACAAGTATATAGTTTATGGAAGCTACCATTTTCCTCTTTTTGAAAATCAGGATAATAGCTCATATCTCCAGTAATACTGAGTCTCCCCCCCCCCACTCTCTACCTCCCATGACTCAGTTTCTTCATTTGTAAGCTCTTTGAGCAAAAGAATTGTTTCATTTTTGTCCTTGCATCCCCAGAGCCTAGCTTTGTGCCTTCCACATATCAGATACTTAAAAATGGTCATTGACTGTACCAGTGTCCCTTTTTGACATTATGCATGGTCCTTTTAGATCACATGACGTCTGATTTGCAGAAATTTCTATAGATGAACTTGCATATGTGGTTATCTCCTTAATAAGCAGCCTGACCATTAAAAAAAATGGCTATTGAAATGAACTGAATACACAGACTATGGGAGTTTAGCTAGATGAGCATTAAGGTCCCTGCTAGTTCTAAGATTCTAGGACTATAATGTTGTCATTCACTGCTGTTGTTATTTAAATACATGATACTATGAATCTGTTACTATAAAAAGACATCTATATAATTATAAGTGAAGTCTGAGTAAGTATCCTTTGCTGAGAATACCAAGACTACATACCAATAGCTAACATGTTTGTAATGCTTACTACGTCCCAGGCAATGGTGTTAAACACTTTATAAATATTATTTCATTTGATCCTCACATCAACCCCTGAGACGTAGATGTGATTAGTACCCATTTTACAGATGTGGAAACTGAGGCAAGCAGTGATTTTTTTTTTTTTTTTTGTAAGTGACTTGTTCAGAGCCATACAGCTAGTAAGGGTCTCAAGTCCCATTTGAACTCAGGACTTTCTGTCTCCAGGCCCAGAGCTCAGTGTTCTAGAAACCCCTAAGTGGCCCCAAAATTGTGCATCTCACATTTCTATGTGTCTTCCATTTAGATGTACTCTCAGTTTACTTCCCTACATCCCAACATGGTGTTTACTCCATGATTGCTATGTATACCTGCTACCTTTGGTAACTAAGCAGAATTCTCTTTACCACAGAAGTCTATGGCCCCTCCCTAAGCCTCAATTTCCTTATCAATAGCCTCAGAGATAAGAATCCCAGCACTATTTACTCCCCTGGAGAGTTTTCTAAAAGGGCTAGGCAAACCTTTAATTGCTATTGAAATGGGAACTATTCTTTTAATTAGGGTGTTGGTTTCCACAAAGATCTCACTATATATAATTATAACCATAAAAATGACCACTGATATTTACATAGAGCTTCAGAGTTTATAAAATACATATTTTATCATTTGAGGTTCATAACCTCCCCTCCTTCCCTCCCACCCCCATGTTATTTTCCCCATTTTGAAGATGGAATGAAAGCCAAGACATGCCTAGAAACACGGCTATTCAGTGCCAAAAGTGGTCTATTTTATCTTCTATAACAGAAGAGTGTCTCTAGAAATGTCCTTACTGTACAGAATGGAGAAGGAAAACCCTCAATGAAATTTGGAAATTGGGATAGAGAAGGGAGGAGAAAGAAGGATTCATTACTCAGTCATATCTATTGTTATTTAAAACTGACAACTTAGGGGCCTCCAGGTGGCACCATGAATAGAGCACAGGCCCTGGAGTAAGGAGGACCTGAGTTCAAGTTTGACCTCAGACACTTAACACAAAACTACCCGTGTGATTATGGGCAAGTCACTTAATCCCAATTGTCCTACCTTCCCCCTTCAAAAAAAAAATTACCAACTTATCTATATCTATGTATGTATGCATATTCTTAAGTCCATTTTATATTCATTTATATTTATTATATATTTTCTATATAAATATATTTGTATATTCAGTATACTACAAATAACAACATGTATATATGTATATTCTGAAGTACATTTATTCCTTCAGTAAATAAATAATAATAATAATTTTTAGTAACTACCTATTCCCTCTCATGGTCTTGGACTAAGTTCTACAGAGATAGAAAATTTGGAAAAGACAGTCCCTTTGTATGTGGGAAATGAGTTTACAGACGAATTGACTGATAAAAAGGTATTGGATTCCAGAGTATACCCCACAGAACAGGCTTCCAACATCAGATTAATTGTATGAAGACTTCCCCTCTCCTGCAATAATCCTATCATCAGCAATACAACAGCAGCAACAACTCACATGTATATAATGCCTGATAGCTTTCAAAGTATATTTCCTTCATTAAAGTCTTATAAGATAGATGCACGTATTATGCCTCTCACTTTACAGAAGAAGAAATTGAACCTCAAGAGAGCTCACAAGGTGACATGCCCACCATATTGTCTAATAAAAGGCAGGATAGGATTTGTGAGAAATACTGATAGTTTGGTTTCCACACATTCTATAGGAACTATAAATGTTTTGGAAACAGATCCTGCACAGGATATATGGAAGGGTCTAGGTCCTGGGAGAACAGGGCAGAACATACTATCCAGTCATACAAAGGAATCTACAAAGGAGGGGAGAGAGACCAGACCAAGCCAGTTCAAACCAGTTGGGATTCAAACTAACACACTTGGTATAGGAGTCAAGTCCCATTGTCTGACCAGGGGCTACTCTGGTGGGAAGAGAAGAACCATTCAGGTGAAGGGTGGCCTAGGAAAGGGGATGACCTGTCTAGAGGGAACCAATGATTGGGAAGGAAGTGGGGCTATATAATCTTTGTTCTGCTACTTGGTATGCCTGTGCACGTGTGAGTGCATGCATGCATGTGTGTGTGTATGTGTGTGTCTTGTCCCATGAGGAAATGCACAATAAAGGATCTCTTCTTTCATTCCACAAACTTCAATTTTATTTACTACCCAATTAACATTAACCCAGAGCCTGGGAGGAGGGAGCAAGCCTCTGTGAGCTAAGCTCTGGGCTGGCAGAACTTGGGACGAGAATTTTGTTTATAACAGATTCAATCCCAGATCTCCTAAGTTCTGCACTTTGGGAATAAAACAATTTTACAATGCCAATGACACAGGGCTATTTTAAGGTCCAGATGAGATAATGTGTATACAGTGCTCTGCAAGTCAACTTTAAAGCCCTATTCAAATGTCAACTGTCATTCTTATTTCCATTACTTTGTGGTACTTCTTCAAATGAGAACCCAGGAATGGTCATCAGGACACCTGACAGGTCCCAGTTTAGTAGCTCACAGATTTAGCACTAGAGGAGATCTAAGAGACCATGGAATCCAAGGCCCTGATTTTACAGATAAGGAAATTTAGGCAGGGAAGTGATTTGCCCATAGTCACAGTTCTGTCCCTTAACTTGCTGGGTGGCCTTGGACAGGCTACTTCCCTCTCTCTGGGATTGTACTCAATCATCTCTAAGCTCTTCTTCCAATTCAGACCTTCTAAGAGTTTATGAAATCCTGCTGGGAAACTGAAGGCAGAGTTCTAGGGTGAAAAGAAAGAAAAGGATTCATACACCCTTCTCCTCCTTCAAGAAGAGGTTTGTATCTCCCTTGAATCTCTGTGTCCCTGGAGCAAACTGGAACATATTCCAGTGTGGAGCACATAGGGAACCTAGGGAAAGGAAATTAGAAAGCAAAACTTGGCCCTGGGCCAGCCAGCAGGCGCCCCAGGCTGCATTTCTCAACTTACTGCCTCCTACAGCTCTTCCCAAACAAAGCTCCTTTCTTAAGACCTGCAGCCTCAAGGAAATGTTTCTCTCCTTTCTGCTGGCTGTAGTTGAATGGCTCCCTCAGGGTTGAAGAAATAAGGCTTTAGTTAAGCATTAGAGGAGGGCAGACTTTTGCCACAAATACCCCTGCTGGAGCAGGGGATCTCAGCAATGCAAAGATCAAGATGGTAGCCAAAGAAAGCACAATGACACATAAAAACTTTGAAAATATGGAGAGAATGGATTAATGCAGTACACAGGACAGCGGAGGAACCACCACCCAGTGGATGCACACAGATGATAAGGGCTCCTGAGAATCCCTGCTCATTCACTTGTAGCAAACAGTAGAGGAGGGAGAAGATGCTCTCCTTTGTCCCCAGTAAATTCCAGTAGCTTCCCATTGCCTCCTGGATTAAACAAAATACCCCATTTGGCTTTTAAAGCCTTTCATAACCTGGCCCCTTCCTGTCTTTCCAGTTTCCTTAGACCTTACTATGCCATATACTATACGATCCAGAAACAGTGGCTTCTGGGCAGCTCCTTGCACACAATACTCCAATGTGCATTTTCACTGGCTGTCCCCCATGCCTGGAATGTTCTGCTTCCTCATCTGCCTACTGGCTTCTTTAGCTTCCTTCAAGTTTCAGCTAAAGTCCCACCTTCTGCTAGAAGTCTTTCCCAAGCCATCTTAATTCTAGTGTCTTCCCTTTGAGATTATTCCAAATTGATCCTGTGCATACATTTGTTTGAACATAGTTGGCTACATGTTAATTCCCTCCCTCTTTTTTGCCTTTTAGTTAACAGTGCCTGGCACATAGTAATTAGTAATTTCTGACCCACTCTGGCTCCAGTTTAAGGAAAACAGGAAGGGAGGATTATTTTTGCTCTTGGAGCCTTGGCAGCATAAACAGAGAGAGCAGGTAGAAGAGGAGTATGTACTTTAGCAACTCAAGGGTAGTTCCCTTGTATCAAAGAGAATAGGTACTTGATTTAAAATCCTGTCACAGAAAGAACATGTAACCTATGCAGGATCACACTGCTCTGACCTTCAACAAGATTATAAAATTATGTTCTAAAATACAACAGGCCACATGTCATGTATGACTATATGGTATCATCAAAATAGTTTCTATTTAATCCTTGGTCATTCATTATAAGGAGAAAACGCTCAAATATCATGACAGCTGACTTCAAGGGGCTGCCCAAATTATTTTGTTGTGCTAGAATTTGGTTGTGCCAAATATTGCTCCAAATAGGGCACTTTTCTGAAAGAGGCTTAACAATCTATGGAATGGGTAGGATGTTGGAACTCTATCCGTACAGAACCACCTAACTCAACATACACTCCTGCTTTTTCATACACAGGAGCTAGCCTGCTTTACTATATACAATAGGCATATTCATTTTCTCTGAATCAGAGTTGTGTACCTTTAATACAATAGGTAACTTTTTTATTTAAAAGACCGGTATCCTAAATCCTGTTGTGGGGTGGTTTAGGGTTTTTTGTTTGGTTGGTTTTTTTGTAAAGAGAACAATCACCTTATAGGAACCCACCAAAACTGGAAGGGATCTCAGAAATTCCATAGCAGACCTTATACTTGAACAAAAATCCCTTTTCCAGTCTAAACAACAAGTGGTTAAGTTCTTTGCTTAAGGATTTCACCAAATGGGGAAACCTACTTCCTCCAGTCATAACTCATTCTTCACTTTCAGATAATTCTAATTTTTTGGAATTTTTTCCCCTTAAATGAAGCTCGAATCCACCTCTTTTCAACTTCTACCCATTACTCCTCACTCATTATGTTCTCTGGGGTCAAGCGGAACAAGTCTAATCCCTTTTCTATATAAAAGTCCTTTAAATACTAGAAGACCCTACCATGTTCCCTGCCCCTTTCTTTTCTCCTCCCTCCCCCCAGTCTTTTCCAAATTAAATATGCCTATTCCTTCAACTGATTTCCATATGGCTTCATCTCAAGGCTCTTCAACATCTTAGTTGATCTCCTTTGTCTACTCCGCATCTTCTTAATATGTTTCCTAGAATATGGTACAAAGAAATAAACACAGTAGTATATATATGCCCTGACCTGTGCAGCATGTAGTAGCGCTGTCACCCCACTAGTGCTGGAAAGACACTATGTGTCTTCCAATATAGCATAAGACCATATAAGCTTTTTTCTGATGACAATACCACACTGTTGACTCATTAAACTTTCAGTTCATTCAAACCCCCTTATCTTGTTCAGAGAAATTGCTGTCTAATTGCATCTCTCCCATCTTGTTTTTTGAAAATTGATTTTTTTCACCCCAAGTCTAAAATTTTACATTTATCTCTGTTAAATTTCATCTTATTACGGATGTAACATATTTCATGCACTTTCAGATAAAGGAACTTTATTATTAGTTTTATTTGACCATTTTAATTTATTATGAGAGAACTTTCATAATATAGTAGTAATCTGAAAATGTTTTTAATGTAAAAACACATCAAATCTTAAAAGACGAAAATAAAAATTTCATCTTATTAGATTTGGAAAAATATTATATCATAGAGATGTTTTTCAATCCTTATTCAGTTGTCTAATGCATTAGCTATGTTTCCTAGCTCTGTGTTGTCTTCAATGGTCTCCAAACCATTAAAATTGGTATAATGTAAATCCAGAGTTTCATCTCATCAAAGTGCTTAAACTAAGTCACATCCATATTGATTTTAATGAAAATCAGGTCATTTTTATGTCTTTCTGTATATCAAGAAGAATAAATGTGTTTCAAATTTAAACAATCTTCCTCAAAGTATAATCTAGCCTTAAAAGAACAGCAAACAAATTTCCTTATTATTTGGTGTAAAAAATAGATTGCTTAATTTAAAGGAAACAAACCAAAAAACCCTATGGGAATACCTCTCAGCCTTTAATAACAGAAATCAGTCAACAGGTGAAAATGGTTGTAGGGGTAGCTCCCAACAGATGAAATTAGGCCAGGAAATTCAGAGTCAATGGGATTACAGAGAAATTCGATATGCATATCTTTTGACTCATTTAAATAACTGGAAGTGCAGAAGTTCATGGCACTGGTTTTCTCTGGACCATAACCAACCAGCTTCAATTGCATGCCAGAACTACACCTCCACACACTGTACAGCGAGTTGTTATGTTCATACAATTCATCAAAAAGCATTTAATAAGTACCTACTAAATGCTAGGTATGGAAGATATAAATACCAAAAAAAAATGAAATAAAGCCCTACTTTGAGGGAGCTTACATCTTAATGTATACTAAGGCTAGTTGTATCACAGGAATAATGTGTCCAAGGTTTTTTCCAGTAGAAAGAACCTTGAAAAGGGGATCAAGAGAGCAGGAAAACTATGGTTTCTAAATTTCTTTCACACCATTATCTCATCTGACTTTCACAATGACTCTGTGAGGACAAGGAAAGTTACTCAGATCACAGGGTTACAGATATAGAAGAGTTGGAAGGAACTTTACAGTGTGAGTCCTCATTCTATGAATGAGGAAAATGAGACCAAGAAAGGTTGACTTGCCCAGGATCACATAGTGAATAAATGTCTGAGGCAGGATTCAAATCCAGGTCCTCCGAGGGAGTAGCAAAGGGTTGAACTACAACTAAAACAGAAGATTTAGTCTAATGTTCTTTCTATTACAACAAGGTGGAGATAGTGAAGAATTATTAATTATTCAATGACTTTTACATTTCAAACTGGGCTTGAAATCTGGGCAAGAAGGAGTTTTTCCTTCTTATTATGGGAGCATATCTTTATATTTGTACACACACCTTAACCCACCCAACCCATTTTCTTTCCTCTCTTACTCTCCCCTTCCTCCAAGGCCCAATCCAAAATTAACACATAACCCAAAATAAATGAAAAAGTTGTCTTCTTGGCTTTTAAAAACTCAGTTATTGTTCGCTAACCTTTCACTCCTCTCCTCCTTCCATCATAACAGTTATCTAATCTCACTAGCAAACTAAGATTGTAGAAAATCATAATCAAATCAGCCATTTCGGACTGAGACAGGGCTGGGTTTATAATGCTGTTCTGGCTTCTCACCTCTTCTCTGCCCCTCCCCAAGACTTGGACAATAGCCACTTGTTAGTCCAAATGTTGACCTAGTGAGACGTGCCCAGGAGCTCAGTTTTCAGAGAGCTCTTTGTAAGGCAATGATTTCCTCCTGGAATGTGTCTGGCCCCTTCCTGAGACTGAGCGCCATAGGATTCAGAATCTGAAGTTCACCCAGGTAGATAGATGCAAGCACTCAAGAGTATCATGGACTCCGCCCCTCACCTCCCCTGGGTAAATGGGTTTTCTTGCCCAGAGAAATTAGCCTCATAAGTCACCACAAGAACAACAAAGCTGGCTATGCCTAGGCCCAGAACCTAGGCCAAATCTCTGCCAAACATCTCTGCCATGAGTTGAAATTCTCATTATTAGTTGGGTTATGCTAGGCCTTTCTAAAAGAGTTTGTTTTAAGAAAAAACTTTGTCTTTATTGGTAACTGCTTAGGGATAGGAATAAAAATCCCTGTGATATATCACTGTGATATTGGTATAAGGAACTCCCAGAAGAGGATATTTCTATCAGTACAGGTTAACTCCTTTTTTGAAACATTAGAGGATGGTCTGGAATAGTGGGGGTCAAATTCAAATGGAAACAGGGCCACTAAACCCCACATAAGGATCCCTGTGGGCTACTGCATTAACTTAGAAAACCACCTTTCACATAAGCTATGTTCTATTGTATTTTTATTTATTTTGTTAAATATTTCCCCATTACAGCTTAAAATGAGAAGCTGATTTGAGAAGTTAAGTGATTTGTTCAAGATCACCCAGCCAGGAATGAATCAGAGTACTATGTCACACTGCCTCTCTAAATATCTTAGCAACTTATAAAAAGTATATATTTATTATTATAGGACTGCAAAAATACTTCTTAACCAAATAATTCTTCCCCTTAGAAGAAAGTCCTCTCCCAAAGGATTCCAAATGCTCTTAAGACAATCCTCTTCTGCACAAAGTGTGTCTGTGTTGGAAGAACGCCTGCCAAAGGGGAAGGCCACAGCTCTGATTCTCTGGAATACAATCTTCTTTCCATGATTTCCCCTCTGTAGGTACTTGTATGGTTTCTCCTTCCTTTCTCTTTCACACAATCAATTCCTGTGGGAAAAGAAATTCTAAGAAGCTACAAGCCAAATGGCCTTTACTACACCTTAGCGTGTCAGGAACAAAATATGTTATAGAATCCGGGATAAACAGCTTAGGCAAATTTCTGAAGAAAAGAGAACAGGCTTAAATTGTAAAGTACTGTAATAGAATACTGGACTAAGGTTAAGCATAAAATAATCAGATTCTTCTTTTAGGCAAGATTACTCTAGGTTTCATCTTTTCATCCATCCTAAAGTCCTCTTGAATGTTCCTCGCTTAGACGAAG
Organism: Petaurus breviceps papuanus; assembly: GCF_028583685.1. Classification (NCBI taxonomy): domain Eukaryota; kingdom Metazoa; phylum Chordata; class Mammalia; order Diprotodontia; family Petauridae; genus Petaurus; species Petaurus breviceps. The sequence continues at coordinate 21,741,320 of NW_027185784.1, forward strand.
CTCAGAAGAGTGAAGGGCTCTGATGCCATGTCATCTAACTCTTAAGGAACTGGGGATGTTTAGCCTAGAAAAAAGAAGGGGAGGAGGGATAAGCGATGGTAGTTATCTTCCAGTACCTGAAAGGCTGCCTGTTCAGTGGAAAATGAATTGGATTTGCTCTGTGTGCCAACAGGAAGCAGAACTGAGAGCAAAGAGTAGGAGTTTCAAAGAGGTAAATTCTGACAATGTTTGGAAAAAACCTTTTTCTTTTTGACAAAAAAGTGGAATAAGCTCCATCTGGAAGGATCTTCATTTGAGAACTTAGAACAAAGGTTGGGTGAGCACCTGTCAGGGATGTTAGGAAGGGGATTCTGGTTCAGGTACACAGCGCACCTCAAGCTCCATTGCCCGTGATTCTGTGACCATTCTCCTCTCCCTTATTGCCTCATTCCCACTTTTCTTATTCTACAAGAACCATACTTTCTTATTAAGCCACCGTCCTTCCAGTTCCCAATTTACAAGGGAGTTTTTTGATCCATCACCTTCTCCTACATGGTCCATCTCTTTGGCCAAATTCATCTCCTCTCCACCTCTATTCATCTCCCCTGCCCATTTCTAACCCTACCAGTGAACATCCAAGAGTACTTGTCTATTTCTCTGACTAACAAGATTTATCAAGGTCACTAAGCATGACCTGAACTTCAATGTCTATAATGTGGTTGTTTGCGTTAGTCATCTCAGGAAGACTTCAGATTGTGACATCTGGGTATGGAACTAAATAGTCTGAAGTCATAGAATTCTGGAGCCGTAAGGGACCTTTGTGATCATCTAGTCTAATCTATTCATTTAATAATAGCTGACACACAGCTTGTCCCAAAGGCCTTAGTGTAGTTTTAAGCTGTTAAAACTGAAAATTACACTAAGAATTTCAGATATCATTTATTTGTATACACAAGTGCCTTAATGTTTGTAAAGCAATTTATATATATGTGTGTATATATAAATATATGTATATATAGATGTAAATTAATATGTGTTTATATATACACACACACATACTACCAATCTATATTTTCTCTCATACTATATCACATTATATATTATCTTGGTATTATATATAATTTCAGTTAATCATTTGATAGTTACCTTCCATTTACCTTGTATACATTTCACGTACACAAGTATTTGCATATTGTCTCTTCTATTAGAATGTGAGCTCCTTGAGGGAAGGGAGAGGGTAGAGAGAGGACTGGGACCATGTTTCACCTTTCTTTGTACTCCCAGAGATTAGCAAGGTTCCCAGGGCATTCTACTTTTACTGACCAGCTGGTCCTCTTGATAACCCTAGGATGTAGTTGCTACTATCATTATCACCATTTTGTAGATAAAGAATAGGTTTCATGACTTGCCCAGGGTCACTCATTGATAAAATGTCAAAGGCAGCATTCAAACTCAGGTCTTCCTGAGGTCCTACCCACTGCACCTAGCTGCCTTGGAGGAGGAAGCCGAAGCCTAGAGAGGTTAAGGAATTTGACCAAGGCTATATACTACTATTTCAATAGCCTGCTGGTGGGTCTGCCTGTTTCAAGTCTCTCCCTTCTCCAACCCATTCTCCATTCAGCCACTAAGGTGATCTTCCTAAAGCATAGCTCAGATCATGTCACTTCCCCACTCAGTAAATGTTACTGGTTCCCTATTTTCTCCAGGAGCAAATATAAAATGCATTCAAAGCCCTTCTTAAACTACTTCTATCTTTCTATCTTTCCAGGCTTCTTATGCCTTACCCCCACAAAGCATATTCTTTGATCCAGTGACTACTGGTTATTGACACTCCATCTCTAAGCTTTGGGCCTTCTCTCTGGCTGTCCCCAAAGTCTGGAATGCTCTTCCCTCTCTGCTCTATTTACTTCCCTTGCTTCCTTTAAGTTCCAACTAAAATCTTACCTCCTACAGGAAGCCTTTCCTAACCTCTATTAATTAATTCCAAGGTTTCCCCCTTTTATTTATTTCCTGATTATCCTATAAGAGCAGCTAGGTGACGATGAGATAGAGCCAGACCTGAAGTCAGGAAGACCTGAGTTCAAATCCTCTAGCCTCAGACACTGCTGGGTGACCCTGGGCAAGTCACTTTAATGCCAACTGCCTCAGTTTCCCCATCTGTAAAATGAGCTGGAGAAGGAAATAGCAAACCACTGTAGTATTTTTGCCAAGAAAATCCCAAAGGGGGTTGTGAAAAGTCAGACACGACTGTCACATTTAATAAATGTTGGTTGACCGATTATCTGTTAGTAAAACCAAGACTCCAACCTTCGTATCCTGACTCTTGTTTTAGTGCCTTTTTATAATATCACCCATGCTATCAAGTGTCCAACTGACAAGATTCTGATAAAGGAGCATAAAACCCTAACATGAGTAATACTAATAAAATAATGATAAGTACTTCCCATTTCTATTGCTTTCAACAGTTTACAAAGCATTTAAGGAAGCTCCACCATCTCTTCCCCTGGCCTTGTCTTTGAATAGGACACTATCTGCCTTGCCTTGCACACATGAGGCATGAAAATATTTACTGAATGAATAAATGAACAAACCAACACACAAATGTCCAGGGTGGGGAAGGAGTCATTCTGCCTCAGAGTAGGTCCCTTCTAACTCAAGGCTTATGAAGATGGAAAGGAATCCTGGAATCAGAGAAACAAAAAGCTCTAAGGATTTATATGTTTCCTGGAAGTCCTGCCCTCTCCCTGCGACCCAAATATGTTGTGAGCATTAATAAAAAAAATCTAACCCCCATGTTATTGGACTAGACTTTTCCGTGCCACCAGCTCACATAGACAGAGAATGAATCATTGACAAGTAAACTAGCTCACCAACCCAAACGGATCCCACTTTCCCCTGGGCTACCAAAGCAGGAGGAGTGGAAGGCCTTCCTTGGCTTTCAAAAGGGGGAGAGATGAAAAGGGGATCTGTTTCAGTTCTTCCCGTGCCTCTAAGGCGAAGGAACTCTGGATACTTTTCCATGTTTTCCTTTTCTTCTCCAGGGCAACTAGCCGAAATGCTTAAATGATCCAAGAATATCTGAGGGACTGGATGGCTGTGAGTCCTGCATTCTCCTGTGTGTGTGTGTGTCTCTCTGTCTGTCTCTCTCTCTTCCCCTCTCTCTCCCCCCCACACCAGATAATATTATTATCAAATAGACAGATGTGTAACAATGGGCAACTTGTCCAGTTTCTCTGACCCTCAGTTTTCTCTGTGAAATAATATCTGGCTTAGCAACCTGAGAAGGCTGTGGCCAGGTTCAATCAAATGAGGAAATGATTTCTAAGGCTTCATTCATTCTTGTTGTTTAGCCATTTTTCAGTTGTGTCCAGCCCTTTGTGACCCTATCTGGGATTTTTCTTGCCAAGGATACTGGAGTGCTTTGCCATTTTCTTCTCCAGCTCATTTTAGGGATGAGAAAACTGGGGCAAACTGGGTTAAGTGACTTGGCCAGGGTTGCATAGCTAGTAAGTGTTGGAGGCCAGATTTAAACTCAAGAAGATGCGTCTTCCTGGCTGCTGGCACTCTGTCCAGTGTGCCATCTAGTTGCCCAGGGTCCCAACTTTACACTATCCCATTCAGTGACCTAAAATTGTCCGATTTCTGATGTACATTAATGGACTTAGGAGGAGAGCTTAGGGTATAATGAAAGTGTATATTCTATCTTCTAACTAGAACTTCTACAGCCACTCTCTTTACTAACTTGGGGAGTTAGTTATCAGCAGCATAGCTTGGGTGCTCAGCACTAATGAACTAATGAACAATTTCCTGGATCCATGACTGTCAGCTCCTACAAACTACCCTCCTTCCTCCCCTTTCCCCTCTTCACCCCTCCCTTCTCCCAACAAACTTAAGATATCCAGTACAGTGATCCCCCTCTGTCTCCTGAAGTTCCTGTGTTGTCCCTGGATTAGGCATGATAGAAGTTCCCCAAAATATTCATTCTTTCAACAAATATATTGCAGGCATCCTGGAGGATTCCACAGGATGAATAAATTATGATCTTTGCCCTGGTGGAACTCATAGTCTAGTAGCGGAGGTAAGTCGCATTTAATACAAGGCTGAATGTGAAAATAAATTAAAAGGCCTTATGACAAAATGCTATAGGAAAGAGAGGTGTTTCCTGGCTAGCAGAAATCTCAATCTTAACTGCCTGGTGAGGGCTATTCAGAAAGCCAGGTCCCAAAGTTATGGAAATGAAGTTAAGAGAAGACTATATTACCCCAAAATAATAATTATCATATAGCACTTTAAGGTTTTCAAAGGGCTACATAAATATTATCTCAGAGGAGGAGGGAAGAAAACAAGCATTTATCATGCACCTACCTACTAGTTCTAGTCATGTCTAAGGGCTTTACAATTATTAGCTCATTTGAGACTCACAGCAACCCTGGGAGGTAGGTGCTATTATTATCTCCATTTTAGAGTTGAGGAAACTTAGACAAAAGTTTAGTGACTCACCCTGGGTCACACAGCTAAAAAAATGTCTGGGTCTGGATTTGAACTCAGATCTTTTTTATTCCATGCCCAGTGTTCTATATACTGTGCCAGCTAACTGCCTATAATAAACTAGAAATGTGAACTAGATACGGGATGAGGAAGAAATGCTTTGTAATCCCTTTCCAAGAAATCAGAAAGTTAGATCAGAGCTCAGATATTAAAATGGGCAAACCACAAACACTTTGCACAAGTTCACACAAAAGAACAAAATAAATGTCAACATATCCTTAAACAGTGTAATTTGGGGAGCTCTCACTGAGAAGCTAGTCTGAAGCCAGACTCTAGATAGAAAATTATCTTTAACCTTTTATCACTTCTATTTTATAATATACCAACCTCAAAATGTCAGCTAAGTGGTACAGTGGATACCAGGCCTGGAATCAGGAAGACTCGCCTTCCTGAATTCAAATCCAGCCTCAGACACTTATTAACTATGTGATCCTGGGCAAGTCACTTAACCCTGTTTGCCTCAGTTTCCTCACCTGGAAAATGAGCTGGAGAAGGAAATGGAAAACTACTCCAGTATCTTTGCCAAGAAAACTCCAAAGGGGCTCACAAATAGTCGGTCATGACTGAAATGACTGAACAGCAACAAACCACAAATTTTCAAAAGACTATTTTACATGGCCTACATTTTAATTTCAACTTTAGTTTTGAAATGTTAGGATTATTCCTGGAAATAACTGGAAACCTTAGCATGGATACATTTTAATTTCAACTTTTGTTTTGAAATGTTAGGATTATTCCTGGAAATAACTTGGAAACCTTAGCATAGATGTTTTGGAACTAAGGGTTAAAAACTCCTGCTAAAGTATACATACCAAGAAAGATAAAGTTGTAAGGAGGAAGGGTTGGGGGAAGAGGGAGATTCTTTTTTCTACTTAGAAAGATTTCTAGGAAATATGATGGCAGTGGTTAAGTAATGATGAGCAGCAGACTTAGCACATTTAAAGGCTGTATGATCTTGTGGAAAGCACATTGAATTTGGAGTCAGAAGACCTGGGTTCTTGTTACTTTGGAAGCTTTCTACCTCGGTGACCTGGAGTGAGTCACTGCTTCCCTAGGCCTCAGATTCCCTATCTGTAAAATGAGAGCCCCTTCCAGCACTAGCTCCCATGATTCTGGGACTGCAGAGACTGATGTTTGCTAGGAAATCTCTTCTGTGCAGAAAAGCTAAAGAGGACCACTATACCTTAACAGAAAGGCATGAAATTATGTCACTGAATGAGTCTCTCATGAAAAGAAAAGCTGTAAACTGTCATGGGAAAATGCATGAAAGGTGCTGGATGATAGCTAAAATACCCTGTATTGTCATGGGCAATGAGTGTCCTCAACGAGGATCTGGGTTCCAGGTCCCCTTTAGTGATTCATTTTCTGTATGACCATAGGCAAAGTACTTAGGCCCTCTTTGGACCTTAGTTCCCAAATCTACAAATTGAAAGGGTTGGACAAATGTCCTTTCCAGATAAAAGAGAAGCATTGTGGTGTAAGAGAAAGAGCCCTGAACTTGTACTCAAGGCTGAACTGCTTATTAGCTCTATGGCCATCAAGACTCAATCTCTCCAAGCCTAAATTCCTCGATTTCAAAAATAAGGACAATAGCACTTACACCACCTTCTTCACAGGCTTGGGAAGAAAGCACTTTGGGAAACCTTTAAATTCATTATGCATCCAAGTTGTTGTTATCATTATGAGTCAGAAGCCAGCTGTTCCACAGGCCAGATTCTAAAGTCCCAAGGGAATAAGATAGTCTAAAAACAATTCATTATTCTGACTCATTCTTCCTTCAATCCCAGCACTTTGGCCTTGGCTGGAGTAGGCTTGTTGGCCAGGGCCTAGCTAGTTGCTCTGGTACAGACTGACCTCACACAGTTGAGCAGCCCCAGACTGTTTCCATCCTAAGAACAGCTGGAATATGAGACTTGAGCAACGACACAGCCTTTCTTCAATTAAGTGATCAACACTGACCTGCCTCCTCACCCTTCCACCAAGACAGAATTCTTCTAATGTAAGTTCTTCAGGATCTATGTAGCAAGAAGAGAAGATGGGCTACCTAACTTCCAGGAAGATACAGAAAGAATCTCATTTATAGTCCACAGTTTTCCCTATCATTATTTGGAAGACAAGACCAAAACCAAACCCTAAAGAATGAATGACCAAAAGATAAATTAATTCAGTTACTGAGTGAGTTTAGGAATCTCCAAACCAACTAGTTTGAATGATAGAGGCATTGGTATATTGATCTCAAATCTTTTCTTTTCTTTCTTTTTTTTTTGTTGCTTTTTGGAGAGGGGAGAGGAGGGCAATTGGGGTTAAGTGACTTGCCCAGGATCACAGGGCTAGTGTGTTAAGTGTCTGAGGCCGCATTTGAACTCAGGTCCTCCTGACTCCAGGGCTGGTGCTCTATTCACAGCGCCACCTCGCCGCCCCATCTCAAATCTTTTCATAGGTCTGAAATTTTTAAGTATTAAGATGGAATCTGCCCTACTTTACCTGACTTCATTCTTTCTCCATCTGGGCAGTCACCCCTCTGCTATTATTCTCTAGTCTCCCACAATCCATACAGAAAGTGCTCAACTTTGCATAAACCCCATTCAATTCTATTCAGTCCACTCACCATGCTTAAGCAAGACACTGTGGGAAATATGGTCCCATCTATTAAAGCCGAGAGTAAAGTAAATGAGAGAATCCCATCTGGATATTGAAAAATAACTGTTTCCAACCTAGTTGAGTAGCAAAGAAGAAATAAAACTACCCCTTTATTTGGAAAGAGGGTCATGGAGGCAACAGAAGAGAAGAAAGGGAATAAATACTTATATAGCTCCAACTCTGTGCCAAACACTACAGCTAAGTGTTTTATAAATATGACCTCATTTAAGACTCACAACAACCTGGGAGGCAGGTACTATTAGCATACCCATTTTGCAGTTAAGGAAACTGAGACTTCACAGAGGTGAAGTGATTTGCCTAGAGTCATACAGCTAGTTAAGTGTCAGAGGCTGAATTTGAACTCAGGTCTTCCTGCTTCTAAGTTTCAGAGTTATTTTGGGAGTGAAAGGAGTAAGGGCTTTATTCCCCAGTTTGAAATCTGACAGAGCACATGTCACATCATGCCCAGATACACAACAGGAGTCCCTCTAAATTCAAAAAATTTACATACACATACACAAAACCACTGCACTGATAAGAGGTGAACAGACAGATAAGAGGGTATGTGATTGGACAAATGGATAAAGGGAGGTATGTGGGATTGGGCAGAAGATAGAGTAGCCAATAAGATGACCAGAGGGTGTGGATTTTGCTACTGTCTAGATAAAAAATATCACTGATTTGGGAGTTGGGGAAGGGCAAAGGAAAATAGAAGTAGATTTATATATTTGATCCAATAGAAGCCAAAGAAAACATTCAAGTCTAACAGCTCTGGGAAAAAAAGGATTGTGACCAGGGTAGATTCAGGGACTGTTTCAATGCCCAGTCCTAGAGTGAGCAAAGGGTGAACAAGGGAGTGTTCATTCCCAGGGACCCAACGTCAAAACAAATTCTTCTCTTTGGCCTTGAGAAGCCAACCTGATGGCAAATTGACTCCTAGCAAGCTCTAGTTCCCACACACCCATGAATTGGAAAGGTACTCAGAGAAAAATGAAAGGCAGCAGGGGAGAATCATTGGTTATGCATTTGGGTATCAGATTTTCTAATCTGTAGGCTGCTATTCCTGTCTGAAGGCAGAAATGCCTGTGGACCATTGTGTATGTGATAAAGGAAGAAAGTTCTTTGACCTGCTGATCCAGTCCTATTTTCTAGGTACTGGGGATCACATAGGGACTCAATAGCCAAAGCAGGCATACCTTGCTACTCAATAGCCAAAGCTCTGTGCACTACTCTCTTCTCTTCTCTCCTATCTCCACACCCCTTTGGTGACTTCTTTTTCCATCATTTCTGTACAGGGGACTTCCAAAACTTTATCTCCAACTCAGACCTAGCTCCTGGGCCTCAGACCTATGCCATCAGTTGTATATGGGACATCTTTACCTACATATGCCACTCATATTTCTCCTTATTTTCCTATTCTTCTTAAAGACACCACCATTCTCCCATCACTCAGGCTCAAAAAACTTGGCATAAGTCTTTCTCCCTCACCTCTCACATTCAGGTGACAAACCCTATCAATTCTACAGGGGGAAATCTCACTCTCATTCTTTCTCTGCTTTGCCATTTCCACTGATACTACCTTGGTTCCCACCCTCACTGAAGCTTTGCCATGAATACCATAAAATGCCTCCCAACTCAATTCCCCATCTCAAATCTGGCCTCAGATTCTTACTAGCTATGTAATATCCTGGGCAAATCACTAAACCTCCATCTGCATCAGTTTCCTCAACTATAAAATGGAGAGAATAATAGCACCCACCTTCCAGGGTTGTTGCAGGGATCCAGTGAGGTAATATTTGTAAAGTGCTTAGCACAGGGCCTAGAACAAAACGGGCACTTACTTGATAAATGCTTGTTCCTTCCTTTCTCCAATCCACCCTTCACACTGATGACTGATTGATACTCTTATGGCACAAAATAAAAATCCAATCTCATTCCTACCTCTACCCCAAATAGATACTCAAAAACTCATTGCTTTATAAAGAAAATCCAAGCTTTTTAGACTCATATTTGAGGTTCTCCACAACTGGGTGCCAACCGACCTTTCCAAGCACATTACTCAATTCAATTCAATATAAACATTTATCAAGCATCTACTGTGCTAAGTGCTGTTGATAAAAAGATAAAAACAAAACATTTCCTGCACTCATGGAACTCATATTTTGCTGGGGGGTAGGTTGGGGAGATATAACATGTACACAGAAAAATAAACCCAAAATAAATAAATTTTATTTAAAAATATAAAATAAAAATAAAATAAATTTTATTTTTATTAAAAAAAACACAAAACAAACAAATAAACACAAAATAATTTGAGGAGGGGCGGCCAGGTAGCACAGCCAGTAAGAGCACCGGCTCCAGTGTTGGGATGACCTGGAAATCGAATCCCCGGCTCAAGACACTTAGCACCCACCCAGAAACACCTGGCCGTGTAACCTTGAGCAAGTTACTTAACCCCAATTGCTTAGGGGTGGCCAGGTGGCTCAGCGAGTAAGAATACTGGCTCCAGTGTCGGAATGACCTGGAGATCGAATCCCAGGCTCAGATACTCAGCACCACACCCAGAAATAACTGGTCGTGTAACCTTGAGCAAGTTACTTAACCCCGATTGCTTAAGATAATAATAATAATAATAATTTGAGGAAGGAGAGTACTGTGACAATTGGGGGAATCAAAACTTTACCTAGGAGGTAGATGGGGATAAGAGGCAGAAGTAAAGAGGGTCAGTTCCAGCCACAGATGCTGCCCTGGGTGATGATATAGAGGAGGGAATATACCTCGCTCAGGGAACAGCTAGTAGGTCAGTTTGGTCAGAAGGCTGAGTTAGGGAAGGAGAGTAAATCTGAAAAAAAAAAATCTGGAAATAGGGAGACCTTGTAGTGAATGTGAGGTCTCTAAAACTTCACAAGAGCCATCCTTTCTTCTCAAGTATCCTCAATCTTGTCCCTCAGCTGGTTTCTTATCTACTTATAAATAGGCACCAGTTTGCCTAATCCTAAAATGTTTTCCTTGGATTCCTCAGTGGTACAGGGGAAAACTTGCTGGATTTAGAGTCATCTGAGTTCAAATCCTAGTTCTGCTACCTAGTTCCTGTGTGACCTTGAGCAAGTCTGGAGCTCAGGTTGATCATCTGTAAAATGGGGGAGATGGGTTACTTTACCTCTGAGATCCAATCACTTGGGCTTGATATATTGGTGTTATTTCTGAACTTTACCTCTTCTTCACTTCTTATATACGATCAACTGCTAAGTCTTGTCAGTTCTACCTCCATGATATCTCTTAAATTCATCCCCTCTGCTCTTTTCCCCTGTCACCACCTTAGCAGGAGCCCTTATTACCTAAAGCCTCCTTATTGGTCTCTCCATTCCACTCTTTTCCATGTAAGTCTATCCTTCATAGCACTGATGGATCATGTGTGCATAATTCCTGATGGATGATTCTGGTCATAGAATTGCTCTACTCAAAAAATCTTTGGTGGCTCTAGATTGCCTACTGAGTCAAGCTCCAGCTCCTTTTCCTAGCATTCAAGGGCATCCAGGCATTCCTCTGCCCCTCCAGCTGTATCTCAGAGGAATCCCCATCATATACTATGTTCCACAGACAAACTGTTTCATGTCCCAAACACATTGTGTTCTTCTGCCTCTGTCTTTACTTATGCTGTTTCCTATTCCTAGAATAGTCTCTCTCCCCATTTTTACCTACTGAATGAAATCTATACAAATGCTATCTCTTCCATGAAGACTTCCTTCATCTCCCCTGTTGATGGTATCTTCAACTTCTCATAACACTTTGTTTTAGACCTCTTTGATGAACTAACTCCTCTGCAATACTGCATGTTGTCTACATCCATGTCTATCTGCACCAACACCATAACTCCTCCCTCCCCCCCACCCCAAACAAAATAAGCACCAAGGGAAAAGGGACTATATCTTATTTCCTTCCTATCTTCTCCACCTAGCACAGTGCTCTTGCACACAGGTGTGTTTGATTACCCAGATTTCATGGGCATTCTTTATCCTCCTCCCAATTCAGATTATCATCTAGTATCAGATACAGCCAACTCCCCGGGAACAATTACCTGTGGGGTTTCATTTCCCTAAGCTAGACAAAGAGAGATTCAAGGGGTGGCAATCAAGCAGATAGCACAAATCATCTCACGCCCTTCTTGTATGATGGGTAAGTACACAAAATTGCTTGTACGATTGATAAATCCTGTAGTTAGAGTAACTGATTGAGAAACTCTTCTTTGAAATCCTTGACCTGACTAACATGGTTTCCAAATTTAGCTTTACTGGTGTTTGTATGACAAAGTCCACCGTGGAGCCCTCCCTGGTTAGTAGCATCTGCCAGAGCTTGGGATCCGACTCACCATCAAGGGCCCAGGTTCATACTTCTACCACCACAAAAAAGTGGAGCAGGGATTTAGGGAAGTATACTAGCTCTGTGTGGCTTACAGCACCACATGCCGCTGGCCACCCAAGTTTGTTTGTTTTTAAATGATGGAATACTGGAAAGAGTATTGAATCCAAAGCTGAATAGCAGCTAAGGTCTTTATCTGCAAAGTAAGGAGTTTGAACCAGATGATTCCTAAGGTCTCTTCAAGCTCCAGCATTCTATGACTGCTACTATCTAATCACCTCCAGATATGACTTAGTACTTATAGAGAAAAACACACACACACATACACACACATGTGTGTATGTGTGTGTGTATCCCCTTGGCAGCTGGAAGGGGGCAGGGAAAGGAAAACTTAATAAGAAAATACCAAACAAGAGATACATGAAGAAGAAATACCTATTGTACTCTGCTTAAGTATGAGTCTCTTGTCTGTGCCGCAGTTCAGAGATCAAAAGTCTCTGTATGATCTCAGCAACCATGGCATGACAAATGAATTACTTTATCTATCAGACACATCCCAGTTTTCTAGAATCAGGAAGAAGCCCTGAGGATTTAGAGTTTAACATGTAGATTTCAGATTCTACCTTTCCTATTAAGATGAAGGGGATGTAGCAAAGTAGGGGAAAGCACCACGTAAGGCTATGAAAACCTGGGACTTCAATTGCTATTTTATCATTTCATACCTGTATGACCCTGGACAAGTCTCTCACCCTCTATAAGCTTGTATATGTTCTACTATAAAATGAAGGGATTGGTTTAGAGCAGGGGCTCTAAACCTGGGGTCCACAGGCCTCTGTAATGGGAATGTAAATTGAAGATATTCCCTGCCCCTAGGCTAAAGTGCACCTGGAGCCTGGGGTGGTGGGAGGCTTGTTTTTCAGTAGATACTTCTTGATTGGCCAGTGAGTCAATAAGGTTGTTACATTCTCTGAGCCAGGAGAAGGCTATATAAGCCCTGATGTGTAGCTTTGTTTTGGGGCTCACTTTGAGAAGTGTTCTGTGATTTGATATGGATTCAGGTAAGCTGTTTTCCAGAGCCCCCCCCCCCCAGCTTTGAAAAACCTAGATGTTGAAACCCAGATGTTGATTGGGTATGGATGTAATGGTTGGACAGTTTGGAAATCTGTCTACTTGATCTGTTTCTCTGTCTTGATAATTCTGTCTGTATACTTTGAAGTTCGGGGTGCTGACCTCTTTCCCCTGAATTAGGTAAATGATACATCTATAACTGATTAAAGTAAGCTTGTTAACCCATTTTTAGTTGCTTTCCTTTATCAAAGCAGATCCAAGAACCTGTGTGAGCAGCAACCCTGAGGACACTTGGGGTGCTTGCTGCTACAGCCTCCCAGCTCCAGAGTATATAAATAGATTTGAACAGGTCTTTGAATTTGATAGAAGGAAAATTACATTTTTATTTTCACTACTAACTGAAATTTAGCATTTCCTTCAACTATTTAAAAACCTCATTCTGAGACAGGGCTTCACCAGACCACCTAAGGAGTACATGATATAAGAAAAACTCCTAGTCCTGACCATCACTGAGTCCCTTCCAGCTGTAAACCCATGAACCCATGATTTTGATATTTCTAATAGGAATTAAGTTGCTAGGTGTTTACCAGCTAACTAACCAGCTCTCCTAAAATGGAGACATCAGAGTTTCAGAAACAGTTAAATGTATGCTTGCAGTTCTTTGTGAACTAAAAGATAAGCAGAGAGAAGAGCTACCTCTTTTCCTACTTCCCCTATCCACACCCCCAAACCACCTCCTTACACCTAAGTAATTTAGGGACTGGATGCTTGGAATTTGCCTACATGCAAGCTACTTTCTTCTAGCACAAGCCTGGGCATCAGGGCTCCTGATCTCACGTTCTGGTTCTACCACTTACTAACTATATATATTTGGGCATATCACCTAAACTTGTGGAACCTCTGTCTCCTGTTTTGTAAAATGGGGAGAGCAGGACTAGATCATCTCTTTAGACCATTCAAGATGTAATATGCTATACTTCTACAATTTGTATTTGTTTCCCATTCATTAAATCGATCCCAATTTCGTATTAACCTTCTCCCCAAGAGCTATAACTGAGTCCTCTACAGGCACACTATTTTATTCTGTAGACTACCCCCCTACTTTCCCAATACACATAAAACATAAACCACCACTTCCAACCAAGTTTAAAGGTAGTTTATGGGACAGTTCAACAAAGTGGATTTTTGAGGATTAATTGTTCTCAGATGAGAAGGAAATTATGTGTCTTGAACAAATAAATATGCCCAGAGAACCAAAGCTTAGTAGAATCAAGACAAATCAGAATTAAAATGTCCAATGATGTAGTATTTACTTCACACTAACTTACTAGATGAGATTACTATGGGGAGAGGATATTTCCAAGCACAATCCAAATTTATCAGTGCCAGACAACAAAGGTCACTTGCAAGGTTACTCATTGATCTCTCACCCTGACTCCATATAGGCAATCAGTTGCCAAATCCACAATATCTCTTTCACACCCACCTTTCTCTATTTCATATCTTCATCATTTCTCACTTGGACCACTTCAACAGCCTCCTAATTGTCCTCCCTACCTCATCTCTCCCCACTCTAAGCCTACACACAACAGCCAAGGTGATTTTCCTAAAGTGTGGGCCTAGCCATGTCATTTCCTATTCAATAAACTCTAGTGGCTCCCCAACCCCAACTGAGATGAAACATAAACACCTCTGTTTGGCATTTAAAACCCTAGCCCATTTATCCTGCCTTATTAGACTTGACTCCCCTTGACTCACTTCACCATCCAGCCAAACTGACCATTTTGCTGTTCCTTACACATGACATTCCATTTTTCATCTCTGTGTCTTTGTACCACCCCTTACACATGGAGCTTGAAACAAACTCCCATTCTCTGTTTCTTGAAGTCCCTGGTTTCATTTAAGTTCCAGCTAAAAGGTTACCATTTTCATGAGGCATTTCCTAATACCCCCAAGAAAGCTGCTAGTGCCTTTCCCTTCCCCTACAGGTTACTTTGTGTCTATTTTGGTTATCTCTGTATTTATACAAATTGTTTGTTCTGTTAGAACATAGGCTCTAGAGGGCAAGGACCATTACACATTGGTTTTTGTATCTCCAGTACCTAGTACAATGTCTGGCTCAAAGCAATACTTAATAAATGCTTTTTTTTTTTAAGCAATTGGGGTTAAGTAACTTGCTCAAGGTTACATGGCCAGGTGTTTCTGGGTGGGTGCTAAGTGTCTGAGCCCAGATTCCATCCCCAGGTCATTCCAACACTGGGGCTGGTGCTCTTACTTGCTGTGCTACCTGGCTGCCCCTTAATAAATGCTTCTTGATTAGTTGATAGAAGCTCATAATGAATGAATAAGTAAGGACTACTTGATTGACAATGAGAGATGCTGATACAAATCTCCACTTTGAAGGTCAAGAGGAATTTATTTCTTCCCACAGAGCAGATGAAGCAATGTGCTTACAAGTAACAGTCAGTCAACAAATATTTATTAGAAAAAGTAACCTGTCAGGCACTATGCTAAGCACTAGAGATACAAAAAAAGGCAAAAAAAAAAAAAAATTCCCTCCAGTTCTCATTGTTATGGAATAAAACCAACAAGAAAATACCTACATACATACAAGATATACACAGAGTAAATGGACAGCAATCTCAAGGGGAAAGCACTAGCCGCAAAGAATTAGGGAGAGGGGAAAGAAGGTGGGATTGGAGGTGATTCTTGAAAAAAAAAAAAAACCAGGAAAACTAAGAGGAAACGGTGAGGTGGGACAGGATTCCAAGCATGGAAGACAGCCAATGCAAGAGGGAAGAGGAAGAAGATTGAAAAGAAATGGAGGGGTCACATTGTGAAATGTTATAAATGACAAGGAGGAAGCCATCGGAGTTTAATGAGTAGTGGTTGTTACCTGGTTGGGTCCTATCCTTTAGGAAAACTATTTTGGCAACTTAGCAGAGGATAGACTAGAGTTGGAAGAGATTTTAGGCAGGGACACCAGTTAGAAAGCAATTGTAATAGTACTGATGAGTGATGAGGAATTGAACTAGGGTGGGAGCTGTGTGAGTAGAGAGAAGGGAACACATACAAGAAAAGCTGTGGAAGGAGAAAGGACAAGATTTGACAAATAACTGTATGTGTGAGCTAAGTGCAAGGATGACATCATGTATGGGAACCTAGGCAACTAGAAGGATGGTGATGCCATTGACAAGAGGGAAGATGGGGAGAAGGGTTTGTGTAGGGGTGGGGAAGATAATGAGTTCTGTTTTCGACATGTTAACTTTGACATGCATATCAGACATTCAATCAAAATGTATAAAAAGGAAGTTGGTAATGCAAGTTTGTAGTTGAGGAGAGAGAATAGGACTGGATATTTGGATCTGGAATCATCTACAGAGAGTTAAGTGAACCCAAGAGAGCTGATGAGGCCACTGAGTAAGATAGTATGCAGGGAGACTTCTTCTTGCCCAGAATAGAACCTTGAGATTCATCCACAATTAGGGGGTCTGACATAAATTAAGACCTAGCAAAGGAGAATGAGGAGCTGTTAAATAGGTAGAGGAACCAGGAAAGCGCAGAGTTGTGAAAAGCTAGGGAAGCTTGGGCATTCAGGAAGAAATGATCAAGCACATCAAAAACTGCAGAGAAGTCAAGAAAGACAAGGATTGAAAAAAGGCACATAAGACATCCTTAGTGGAGAGAGAGGGCAGTTTCAGTTAAATGAACTCAGTAATCAGACTGCAGAGGGCTAAGAAAAGAGAGGAGAGGAAATGGAGGTATGGCTTTTTCAGAAAGGGAGAAAGAGTTTGTGGGGATGGTTGGATCAAAAGATCGTTTATTAAGGATGAGGCGTGGGTGTGTTTGTAGGCAGCAGAGAAAGAGTCAATACAGAGAGAGGGATTGAAGGAAGCAATCATCTCAAAAAGCAATAGGAGCTAGCCAACAACAGGGCCAGGACTCTTTCCCCTGGAAAACTAAGAGCTAAGATTTGGCACACTCAGGACAAAAGGCCTTATAGCAATTTCACAAAGAACAAACCAAGTAAAATTCTCATCATTTTACATCTGGAATACACTTCTACTTCTGGGCAACACAAGTTTGTTTATAGCCTGTCTCACATGACCAGGATCCTTTTTCCCTGAGCAATTTGCCAAACAGCTGTTCTGAGTGGGTTTTTTTTTTTTTAAGTATTTAATGGAAAGGAGGGGGTATTCACTTGTTAATGTGAGCACAGCACAAACACCAGGGCTGGGGTGTGTTAGTCCACACTTTCAAATGTAAGTCACTCCTTACTACATGTGTGAAAACTCAAAGAAGCATTTATTTTCGGCTTGGTATCCAGTGCTGAGTTGCCCTCAGTCACCAAAAGGATCCACCTGGGGAACTCAAGAGTTTACCTGTCTTCCAAGACATGGAAATGTTATATGCCTGCACTAACGACCTAACCCACTAGGGGTTAGTAACCTAACTACACTAGTCAAGGTCCTCTATGGATCAGCATATCTTCTGAAACAAAAGAAAGTTAATATATCCTAACCACTCCATCAATGTCAACAATACCATAATATTCTCAGCATTTCAAGCTCCAAGAGTTACCTTTACTCTTATTTCTTTGATTTCTGCCTCCCCCACCTCAATCTCCTGCTACTGCCCAAATCCTGATATCATACTTGAATCAATATAACTACTTCCTAACAGGCTTCCCTGCCTCCAATCTCTCCCTTCTTTAGGTCATCCTACATATCACCAACAGACTGATCTTCCCAAAAATAAGATGTAAACTCCTCTATTTAGGAAACCTCAGTGATTCCCTGTTGCCTTAAAAATAAAATCCAGACTCTGGCCTCCTAGACCCTCTTTATTTATCTACTCACCTCTCCCCATCACAGGGCCTCTGAGCTCCAAGGACCAGAATTTCATTATGACACAGTTTGTTATGGAACAGAATTTGGCAGAAGGCAGGATCATCATTTCAGGTGGGTCTGGTTACTGAAGTACCAAAAGAATCTCATTATGAAAACTGCCTCCTCTACTTGCTTATCCCATTTCATAAAGCTCTAAGGCAGTTACAGCAAGATACCAAGGTACTTAGTGAGTGGATTATAGAGAGACCATCCATAAAGAATTCTATCCAAAGGGGTGGCTAGGTGGCACAGTGAATAGAGCACTGGCCCTGGAGTCAGGAGGACCTGAGTTCAAATCTGGCCTCTGACACTTAACACTTACTAGCCATGTGACCTTGAGCAAGTCACTTAATCCTAACTGCCCTGTAAAAAAGCAAAAAAAAAAAAAAAAGAATTCTATCCCAGTATCTTCCATATTATATAAACATGGAGAGATACTGTGGCATAGTGTATAGAAGGCTGGCCTCGGAATCTAGAAGATTTGGAATCCTACTGTCTTTGAAAACCCCTGTAAATTATTTCCTATTTGTCCAGTATGTAGCTTGTTTGTTTATCTTTCTTTGCATGCTGTTGCTCTCTTTAGACTGTTGTTTGTGCTTCACTCTCAAAGAAAACCATGACCTCAGGGAGGTGATGCCAGGACATGCAAATGAATTGGATTTAAATGAGGGAGGGCTGTGCAGAGTCACCTGTTTCACCTAACTTCTAAGCTCCTCTAGGGCAAGGGCTGCCTTTGCCTTCTTTTTGTAGCCCTAACATTTGGCACAGTGCCTAGTACACAGCAGACACTGAATAAATGCTTATTGATTGATAATGATTATGTGACCCTGAGACTATGCAAGTCACTTCACCTTTTCGGGTCCCCAGGCAATTAGGATTATAAATGAGGAGCAGGTGGCCAACTGCATCAGCAGAGACTTCCTTATCAGGAGCTTCTTCTTA
The DNA here is from genome assembly GCF_028583685.1 of Petaurus breviceps papuanus. Classification (NCBI taxonomy): domain Eukaryota; kingdom Metazoa; phylum Chordata; class Mammalia; order Diprotodontia; family Petauridae; genus Petaurus; species Petaurus breviceps. The sequence goes on from NW_027185784.1 coordinate 21,759,745, forward strand.
TGGTAACAGAAGGAGAAAGGGAGAAAAAGCTACATATGATTATCTATCTATATTACATTTTATGTAACAAAAGTGAGCTACCATGTTTCCCCGATAATGACACTGTCTTATTTTTTTTGGACAGAAAAACACCAGAGGGCTTATTTTCAGGGGAGGGCTTATTTTAATGAACATTGACAGCAATTTTAATAAACAGGTAAATGTGAACAAAAAAATGTACCTTTATTCAATAAGCAAATCACTGGGGAAGAACAGGATGACGCGCTCACTGCTGCAGCTCTGATTGGATGCAGCTCGGAGCGAGGCGTGCGTTTGGGGGGGGGGGGGGAACGGACGGTGCATACAGAGGGTACCGTAATGTAGCATGTAGCGCAGGGGATCACCTTCACTACAGTAGCAATCTCAATAGGGCTTATTTTCAGGGGAGGCCTTATTTTAGAGGAATCTTACACAGTAAGGGGAGGGCTTATTTTCGGGATAGGTCTTATTATCGGGGAAACACAGTATTGCAAACTGTAAAGTAATTGAAATTGGGTAATAATATCCTCTTAGTCATACAAAAGGCTAGGCTATAGTATCATTTACACACTAATCAGATATAAAAACTATTCTGAAGGAAAAGTTATATAGCAAGAAAACATAAGATCTGTGTAATACTCAGAAAACCCAACCCAGCAAAAAAACAAACAAACAAACAAGACTTGGGTGAAGAGACAATTTTTTTTCTTGTTAAATAATCCACTCATGCCATTGCTCTGTGAGCCAAAAAGAAAGCAAAATTCTCCCAAATCCATGGAATTTGGGGGTATGCCTAGTCTAGCTGGAACCAGAAGAACTGAAGGAAAATTTCATTCTGGACTTAGTATTGTTGTTCTATGTTGATGTTGTGTGAGAAGAGAAGCTGGTCCCGCAGAGGTAAGGGCATGGAGAAGTCATGATCCTTGATGGAAAGTTGAGAGTTCTGAATGGTGACTGTGGAAAAATCACTTTTATCTATCTAAAAACCTTGTTTGTCAAATGGTGTTTAAAAGCATTGTGTAGGATGACCTTTCTCTAGCCTCTTAAAAGAAAACAGCTGTAAAAATAAATATACTGGCTCTCCTACTTATTAGCTGTGTGACTTGGGGAAATGTAGTTAACCTCCCTGAGACTTACTTTCATCATTGAAAAAAACGAAGGGGTTAGAGTGGATTTTACAGAAGGCAGGAGAGAGGGAAAGGGAGAGGGAGAGGGAAAGGAAAAGAGAGAGAGGGAGAGGGAGAAAGAGAGAGACAGAGAGAGAGACACACACACACACACACACACACACAATGTATGTGACATGGACCCCTTTGGCAGTCTGAAGAAGCCTATAGACCCTTTCTCAGAGTCACATTTTTAAGTAATTGAAGGAAATGCTAAATGTCAATGAGAAGTTAGCACAAATTAGCATTTTTTTCCCAATCCAAGTTCACCAATGCCCTGAGAGCTAAGGGTTTTGTGGACCCCAGACTAAGAACTTCTGAACTAGAGGGCAGTTAAGGCTCCTTTGTGTTCTAATAGTTCATAATTCTATGAGAAAGCAAGTTTCACATCATTTGCATATTTTAGAATCTACAGACAAATAGCACATAAATGCTTTCTGAAACAGGGAAGCTTAAGGCTAGTCAGCCAGGGGAGAGAGGGAAAACTATTTGGAAGGAATGGATGGACTTTTCACAGGACGCAGCAGTGTGATGAAGTTCCAAAGTTTTTCTCTCTTTTCCTGCTTTAAGACACAAGAAAGGAAGTAGAAACTGTGAGGAAGGGACTTGAGCCAACAGTTAAGGTTATGCCTCTGATAAAATGTAGGACGAGCAAAAAAATAATATTTTTTGCTAGACAGATTAAAATCTGGAAGGAAATGGTCTCCTGGAGCATTTGGTGTCCAGCCACCCTGCTATTGTTGCCAAAGCCTTGGACACACTCTAAATCTTCCAGGCATAACTTCCCTGGGTTGGGTAGTTCTAACTCCAGCCCAAGACAAAACCAGAGTTAAATTAAATGGTGACTCATAATAATTAAGGTTTATTAAGAAGAAATGGGCTTAGGTTGTACTTCCTTAGTTTTTACTCTAATTATGTGTGCCTTGAATAAATATTTCATTAATGTTTCTTTTTGGTAATTTCAATGGAGCAAGTCAGTCATTTTAATAGAGTCCTATTTTTAATTTGGCAAAGTCTAACTGAGTGGGAAAGCATACCAAACTAGGTAGTTAATTATGCCTAGGGAGACAGAATAGGATAGGAGGGGATAGAAAGCTGGCCTCAGAGCCAAGAAAACCTAGGTTTTCTGCCACAGATTGTGTGACCTTGGGCAAGTCATATGACCTCCCAGTGCTCTAAGCACCTCCCTAAAACTAGAAATTGCAGAGAAGGTGCTGACATGCATTTACAGAGAGAGTTTCCTTGTTGGGAGTTCCCATAACAATGAAATCACAGTTCCAGCTCCTATTCCCCTATGGAAAGGCTGGCTGAAAAGTAGCCTGTAGAGTGAACAAAACATTCACTCTGGAGCTAGAGAACCTAGGTTCAAATGTTGCCTCTTTGTAACCTTAGGTAAATCAATTAACTTCCCTGGGACTTGGTTTCCTTCTCTGTAAAATAAAGAAATTGAATCAGATGGCCTCTGAGATCCTTTCCAGTTCTGGTCAGTTAGTCAATAAACATTTATTAAGCACCTAATATGAGCCAAGCATTGTGCTAAGTACTGGGAATGCAAAGAAGGGCAAAAGACAGTCCCTGACCTCAAGGAGCTAACAGTCTGGTGGGGGAAGACAACACATAGAAAGAAGCTAAAGAGAGAATGGGGGGTGGGGGAGGTAGCATGCAGCTCAGTAATGACGACCGTTAAAGGAGCGCAGCCTCATGGGAAATGCCAAGATGGCTGGCCTGCCACTCTCCTGAAATGAAGTCTGGGATCCAGACCTAGAATCTTGTTCAGACTTGGAGGTGGTACCAAGGCACTACCAGCTACCTAATGAGAGCTTACCTTAATCGCAAGTCAAGTGTTTAAGAGGAAACACTCAAACCAACCCCAAATCCAGGAACCATTAAAATTATGGGGGATAAGAAGGATATAACTAATTTACATGCTAGGACTTCAGGGAGAGGTAGCAGCTATAAGAGCAGATCAACTCCCCTGAAGAAGGCATTATGTACCTCAAATATAGGAATTTTCTGTTAGTAGAATCCAGAAAACACCAAAGGAATTAAGATTCAGGTGGCTATGAGGAAGGTAATTTTGATTGACAGTCAGGGTGAACACCAATCGAGGAGAAGATCCTGCTTCCCCAAGGAGTTGAGAGAAATGCTTTAGTCTTGACCTGGGTGTGAAAGTATGATAAAATAATAGGAAACTACAAAGACAACACATCCACACACACAAACACACATTCTTTCTCTCTCTCTGTCTCTCTGTCTGTCTCTCTCCCCCAAAAGATAAAAGGACTAGAGACAGAACAATGAAGCTATGAGTTCCTGGAAGAGAATGACGTGTTATTAGCTGAAAAATTATGGTACTTTGAGCCAGGAGCCCTGGGCTCCAATCCTAGCCCTGCTTCTTACAAGCTGTGTGACTTTAGTCCAGTCCTTTAAACTCTCAGGGGCCTCAGTTCCCTCATTTGTAAAAACAGGGAGGCTTGGCTCAGATGACCTTTGAAGTTCACTCCTGCTCTGAAACTATGGCAAGCAAACTGGATAATGAGATTACCCACCTTACCAATTCTGTGGAGTTTCTCCCAGGTCTACAAGTGCTGTATTGCAACAGATAGAAAGAGAGTAAAGAACTACTAAACTATTGTTTTTTTGAAGTCCCTGAAAATTATGATGGTATTTTAGATTAAATTAAATTCATAATTTATATTAAATAAAATAGGTTAGATTAAATTATTTAGATTACACAGTAATTTGACAAATTCAGTGCAGTCAAATTTTTTTCTTTAAAGTCAAAGCAACAAACATTTTATTAAGTACCTGCTATGTGCCGAGCACTGTGCTAGGCACTGGGGGTAGGAATATGAGGAATAAAAGACTCTACTCTCTCAGGGAGCTTATATTTTATTGGGGAAATATTACAAATATAAATATTTAGTAGTAAATATTTAATAAAATAAATATAAAATAGGAAATAAAATAATAGAGTGCGTAATAAATATTTTAAAAATAAACACGAGGTAGCTAGAGAGAAGGCACCAGCATTTGGCTATATCAGAAAAGCTTTCTGTCTTCCTAACTTAGTTACGAAACTACATCTATGTTAAAGAAATGCATCCATCATTTTGAGTCATTTTGATTTATATACAATGCTTCCTGACCTCACTTTGGGTTTTCTCAGAAAAGATACTGGAGTGGTTTGCCATTTACTTCTTCAGCTCATTTTACAGATGAGGAAACTGAGGCAAACTGGGTTAAGTGACTTGACTGGGGTCACATAGCTAGTAAGTGTCTCAGGCCAGATTTGAATTCAGGAAAATTACTCTCTCTGACTCCAGGCTCAATGATCTATCCACTAACTAGCTAACATAATATTTTTTAGGCCTCTGTCATGTTGGAGAGCTTTGTGGACATGGACTAAAACCACACCAGATGAACAGGTATAAGTGGATTATTATCTGCTCTTAGGGAATCCATGTTCAGGAGGAGGAGACAAGGGATCCATTTAAGAATTATCCTTTTATAACTTGGTACAAAAAACATCTTTGATTTATGAACTGGTCACTGGCCTAAAAGCCTGCCCTATTTCCTAATATCTATGGTTCTGTCTGACTATACCCAGCATTTCCTTTTCCGTCCCTACAAACTCAAAGAGGACAGCACTTAGCAGATCTCTCAGAGTTGCTGCCACTTTGACATTGCTAACCACATCTTTCTTGCTGACCAGAATTAAGTCCTGAATATTGGTTACCTTCTTTACCACTTCTTCCTTTTGAGTAATGAAATAGCCTGCAAAGCAAGTCAAGAATTTATCAGATAATCTACTTTGAACAAAATTAGATTTCTAGCAAATGTCAGGAGCGCTGAGGTCTTGCATCATTATGACTTTAACATGAAGAGTATGTTAAAGAAACCCTCCTTTATGCTAAGTGCCTTTAAAATTACAATTCACCTTTCCTGGCTCCAGACAGGCTAAGCACCTCCCCAAAACACTAAAACCTTTTAGGAAAGCAGTATTTTCTTCCACATGGTTATCTTTTTTTCGCTGTAAGCACCATATGCCTAAATCTAGCCTACAAAATCAAGGGTGTATGTCATAGACTCAAATCAGACAATTCAACAAACACAGGCCAAAATGTGTCACGAGATATTTATTTATTCATGGGTAGAGACAGATCAGTGTCTTGAATTATTGGAACTAGATGCCTGGCTTATTCTGAATTCATCCAATTACAAACCTACATTTTGTAGAACCAAAAGTCAATATTCACTAAAATACAATTTCAAAGACTCACAAACAGGGAAGAGACTAGGTGTGTGAGGGAGCCAGCTCAAAAACCAAGTGTGAAATTTTCAGTGTGGTGAGCATTTGCACCTTGAAAATTGACAAATGCTACAAATCAATGTTTGATTTATTGCCTTGTTGACTGTCTAAATTTAAGAAAGTGATGAGGATGGGGCAACTAGGTGGGGCAGTGAATAGAGCACCAGCCCTGGAGTCAGGAGGACCTGAGTTCAAATGTGACCTCAGACACTTAACACTTAGTAGCTGTGTGACCTTGGGCAAATCACTTAACCCCAATTGCCCTGTCATCCCCCACTGCAACAAGAACAACAAAAGAAAGTGATGAGGAAATGCAAATTGAGTTTATATTAAATTAAACTTAAATTAAATTAGACTTAAAAGTGTGCCTCTCCCCTTCCCCCCCCAAAGGAGGGCCAGTTGTTAAACATTTACCAGTGTGCCCCTGGAAAAGACCTTAGGTATATCATCCTTTTCAGCCCCTAAAAAGAGAGTAATCCAATAGGAGATGGAGAATAGAGTTCTGGCTGGTACCTTTTTCTAGGACTCCTATCATTCAAACATCAACCATAGATCTCTTCCACATTCACTCTAGTTAGGAAAGGAGTAATAGCCCATGTAACCATTTAAGCCCAGCCACCTCTAAAGCACAGTATGAGACCTGATCACAGGGCAAGGCAACCAATCTGGCTCAGCTCAGACCATGAGTTATTTTACCAGCTCCAAGAATAACTTTTATTTTCAAGATTCCCTGAAATTTTCTTCCAAGTAGCAATTCAGTTTGTGTAGGTTTCTGTCTCTGTCTGTCTCTCTCACTGTGTCCATCTGTCTTTCTCCCCTTCTGTGTGTGTCTCTGTCTTTTTCCCATTTACTCTACCTCACAACTCCAGCGTGATTCTTGTCTTTTCACTCTTACTCACCCAATTCTTACTCAATCTACTGTCAAATATTGACATTTCTACCTTCAGATATCTCCTGTCTCACAGTCACCTGCCTAATATAAACTCTCATTACCTCTTGCCTGAACTATTGCCATAACCTCCTGATTCCTACCCCTAGTTTCAGCCTCTCCCCTCTCCCATCTATCCTTCATTCCAGTACCAAAGTGATTTTCCTATCGAGCAGGTGTGAAGAACATTAAAATAGTCCAGCACATATGGATCCTAGAGAACATGGAAGGGAATAAAGTGGAAGAATATTGGAAGAGTGGGAAGAGACCAGGTTGGGAACAGCTTTAAATGCCAAATAGAAGTGTCTATGCTTGGTTCTGAGGGCAATAGGGAGCAAGTAGAATTGATTGGATGGGGTGGGAGGAGGCATGATTGGTCACAGGAGGTAATAGTGCATGGGGCACTCCTGACAATCCCTGTGCACTATTACCTCCTGTGTCTGGAATTCTCTCTTCTCACCTCCAACTCTCACTTCTCAGCTCAAATCCTGCTTTATGAAGGCTTCCCTCCTCCAAACTCTGCCAGTGCCTTTCCTCTGAGATTCCCTCCCATTTACTCTATATATCTTTTGTACACGCATATTTCTTTCTATAACATCTCACCCATTAGATTGTGAACTCTTTAAGGGCAGAACCACGGTTTTCATTTTTCTTTGCATCTTCAGTGTTAAGCACAATGCTTGGCATATATAGCAAGTGCTTCATAATTACTTTTTGGCTGATGGAACCTAGTGAATTTTGTGCCACAGTCAGGATGATAGGTCTGGAGTTGGAAAGGCATTACAAGTCTAATCTAACCTTTCCATGTTGCAAATAAAGACACTGAGTCTCAGAAAAATAATGTGAGCTGCCCAAGACCCCACACGTAAGTAGCAAGTGATAGAGGCAAGATTCAAACCATGTCCTCTGACTCCACCTCCTGTGGGCTTTCTAACATACCCATAGGTGTTGTTTCATCTTTTGGTACCTGCATGCCCAGTGCCTAACACAGTGCCCGGCATGCAATAGGCAGTTAATAAATGCCTGTTGATTGTTCAACGATGCTCTCACAAAAGGGGTTCATCTCACCACTATTCACAGGTAGAGTTAGGAACTTTAGGGTTTGCTAAGAATCTAGCACAGGAAAAGTAAGTAAAACCAAAGAAGACATGAGCATGACTAAGGAGCAAAGAACGGATGGGGAGGACACAACCAAACAATGAAAATTATCCTAGAAAGTAGCAATAAATGGGAGTTGTTGTTCAGTCATTTTAGTCTTGTCTGACTCTTCATGATCCCATTTGTGGTTTTCTTGGCAAAGACACTGGAGTGGTTTTCCATTTCCTTCTCCATCTCATTATACAGAGGAGGAACTGAGGTAAACAGAGTTAAGTGACTTATCCAGGGTCACACAGCTAGGAAATGGCTGAGGTTTGATTTGAAATCAGGAAGAGGAATCTTCCAGATTTCAGGCCTGGGGCTCTATCCATTGTGCCACCTATATAGCAAATATAGAGAGGCCAGTATTTTTTTTAAAAAATCCTTTAATGGTATATCCTATTTAAATGGGGGTGGGTTGCAGGGATAAATATAAGAATCGAGATGTAATGTATTATTGAAAAATATCTCGGGACATATGTCTTACACACAGTAGATATGTAATAAATGAGTGTTTGTTGAAATGTGTGCTATATTTTGATGTATGTTAGGGGGGACAAGAAGCTAAAACCTAGGACTGTAGAAATATCTGTTAACCTAAGTAAGACAAAAGAAACTATCCGCAGGCCCAGGAAAGAGAATATATATGACATCAAGATGGCAAAATCATTGAGAGATAAGATGCAGTTTTTTCATTATCTGGTATTTCTGTAACACCTCAGGATACACAGTTACCTATTAGATAACTCTTACTGGAAGGTTATGAGAAAAGTGGAAAAATGCTACCTACCCCAAACCTGAGATGGAAGGTGTGTGTGGGAGGGGGAAGCAAGCTCTCACATACACCCAAAATACCATGAAATTGTTTTTCCTTCCTTATTTTCCTAGGACTAGCTCTTCTCCTGACTGCTAAATAAAGATAAAAGATGTTTCAGATATGCAGCATGTACCAACAGATGCTGATTATAAAACAGAAATGACCTACCTATGGTGCAACAGAGAAGGCAGGACTCCCCAGAAATTTAGTTTTACATGTGTAGATCATGCCAATTGCAAGGGACAGAAGAAAAACTTCACCTTTCCATAGGGTAGTTCAATAGGATGGGACAGGGACTATGAGGTCAGAAGGAATTTAGGTATCCATAAAATAGCTTCCCTCCCTTGACATGAGAGATTCAGAGAGAGTTTGTAAAAGTCTGGGACAATCCCTTCTCCTCTCTGTCTTTCTCTCCCTCTCTCCTTTTCTTTCTTTCTCTCTGTCCCTCCCTTCCATGTTCTCTCTCTCTCTCTCTCTCTCTCTCTCTCTCTCTCTCTCTCTCTCT
>NW_027185784.1:21768637-21784742 GCF_028583685.1 Petaurus breviceps papuanus
TCTCTCTCTCTCTCTCTCTCTCTCTCTCTCTCTCTCTCTCTCTCTCTTTCTCTCTCTCTCTCTTTCCCCCCCTCCCCCTCCTCCTCTTCCACCAGCTCTTCTCCCTCCCTCCCTTCAGTGACTATGCTGATGATGACAGAGAAGCCCAGACAGAATGAATTCCACAGGGCGGGGGAACTGGCAGGGGGCCAGGTGGCAGTTAAACACCACTTTTGTATCCTCCAGCCAGAAAGAATGTCTGGAACCAACAGCATGAGCCTTGTTCTAATGGAAGATTTCTCCCCCAGCTACTTTGCTGTCTGCCTCCATAGTTGCACACTGCACATCTACCTGCAGTACCTGTATTTTTATATCTGGATGTCTAATTGTGAGGGATTTGATGATAATAATATCTGTCTTCTCAGAAAAGGCTTCAAGCCTTTTTCAAACCCCTTCAGGGGTTTTCAACCTTAGCATTAGTCTAATGCCTGAATTAAAATAACAAGTACACTGAGGTTTTTTTTTCTTTTCTTTTTTTTTTCTTTTTAGAGGAGGAAGGCAGGGCAATTGGGGTTAAGTGACTTGCCCAAGATCACACGGCTAGTGTTAAATGTCTGAAGCTGGATTTGAACTCAGGTCCTCCTGACTCGAGGGTATGTGCTCTATTCATTGTGCCACCTAGCCTCCCCCTACACTGAGATTTTAAAGAGACTAATGCAAGTTTAAGAGAACAGTCATGTCCACTCATGAACAGCCTTCTTTCCTTCCCTTGATACACTCTTGATCTCTCACTCTCCAGTTTTTGCCTACATACAAATCATTTTCACAAGCCATAAAGTGTGTACTTCTACTCTCCCAAATCAGAAATGTCTTGTTCTAACGTTCAAATTTTTGTTCTTCAAACTTCTTTAAGCAATTTTGTCAATAAACACAAAGCCAATATCAAAAATAAAGTCAGAGGGGCGGCTAGGTGGTGCAGTGAATACAGCATCAGCCCTGGAGTCAGGAGGACATGAGTTCAAATCCAGCTTCAGACACTTAACACTTACTGGCCGTGTGACCTTGGGCAAGTCACTTAACCCCAATTACTCTGCCTTCCTCCTCCAAAAAAAAAATAAAGTCAGAATTCTTAACTATTCAGATAAAATGTTGTCTAGGAAAGTGAGTGGTCAGCTTGAATTGTTTTGTTTTTTCCTTAAGGTTCTTCGTGTACTCTTGTAAGCTCAATGGATTTCACTCAATTTGGACCATTGATGCTAGGAGCTTGCTCTGTCTTTATAATTCCAACTATAGATGCCAATTTTCCATTCTAGCAGAATTCTTGCTTGGCACCCTTTGGTACTTTACTGCCCACTCTCTGAAAACTCTTACCCAACATGCCCTGGTTCCACCCATTTACTAAATCCATTCACCCACTCTCACCCAACCAATGACCATCACTCGCTTCACTTTCAGGAATTGAGGCCACATTACAATGAAGTTACTCTAACTGCTCCATTTCTGAATGTTAGTCTCAACCCAACCATCAGACTGAAGAAAGCTTGACTGATTTATCACCAGCTAGTCTCATATCAAGTCAATCAAGCCATAAGCATATCCCAATGCACATACACACCCACAAAAGTGTATTACAGAACAATGAAGACAAATAGAGCTGATTCCTCCCCCTTCCCCCCCGCCCAAGGTAACTACACCTTAGGAGTATGTTTTTGGAAGTTGGAATTTCTTACATCCAATTCCCTTGTATGGTCCTGAGATAGAGACATGCAGAAGTACCATAGCACAAAATAAACATGGCGGCTAAGTCTTCAAGGTCTCCTAAAGAGGCCATGTGGAGTCCTGTAACTAGCCTGTAACTAACTGCAACTGGGGAAGTATTTTCTCTCTTGCTCAAATCTTAAACAGATTTCTAATGTTTACCTCCATGGTTCCATTCTTGCCATTGCTTAATATCTCACCAGCCTGCGTATTGAAAGTTGATGTTAAAGGCATTAACAGCTGTCTCTATGGGTATCTAAATAGTGTCTACCCTCCCTGCCTAAAAATCTCCAGAGGTAAAATACCAGGTCTGAGGCTTTCCCAGGTTCACCATTGCTGATAGCTGTGGCAACTTCAAAAGTAGTGACAGAAGGCCCCAGGGTGCCTTCTATGCTTTACAGGGGCTCAATAATGCACAGTGCATTAAAACACACACACACACACACACACACACATTTGAAGTATGTTTGCTGTTTCTGAGGAATTCCCCCCTTTCCTTACTCCTTGGGAGTGTTCATTTTGGGGGAAGATTCTGGGAAGATGGCAGAGTAGGTCAGAAAACTTTCGACTCTCCAAATTTCTTCAACCAAAAAAAGGAACACTGCCTCAGAGGGCAGCAGAAATAAATAAAAGATAGGGTTAAGCAGTTGTTCTCCTGAAACAACTTGAGAAGAGCCCAGGAAAGAACAGACCTCCAGGGCACAGGTTCATGCTGAGAGAAGTACAAACACCTCCAGGCTGATCCTGCCCAGGGGGTATCTGTTGCTGGGAGGCAGCCTCAGACTTAGAAATTGTCTTCTCAGGGGTCGGATGGGGGGAAGATCTCATGGCGGAGTAGGAGAAGACTGAAGGACCTTCCACTGCGGAGGGTCACCAAGAAAAGCTGTGCTAACCAGAGGTGGCCCAGGCTGGGGGGAGGAGGAGCTAGCACACAACAGCAGCAGCTGCTGGCTGTGCACATTTGCAGAAGACCAGAGTCCCTGGTTTCAGTTCCAGGGCAGAGAGAACAGCTGTAGTTTGCTGCCACCTGAGAGACTTGGGGGGAAGAGGGGGAGGGGAATCATTTATGGGAGTGTGGCTAGGGACCCTAGCTCTGGTTTAGGAGTGGTGAGGAGAGCCCAAGGTTGAGCCCTAGGAAAGACCTCAGGAAGAAGGACCTGAGGCTTGGGGCATCAGTCCCTAAACCTCGGAACTATGACTTGATTATACTAATAGCTGCCAAAAACAAAACAAAAAAATAAATAAAAATAAGTAAGCAAAGGAGAAAGAACCCAACCATAGATAGCTACTATGGGAACAGAGAAGATTTGGGTTCATATTCAGAGGAAGATAATGGAGGTGGAAAAAATCCACTCCTTTTTCAATGAGAAATGTCAAATGGGTGCAACTAGAAGGATGGTGATGCTTCCAAGCACAAAAAGAGTTCTTGGAGGAAATTAAAAAGGACTTTAAAAATCAAATAAGAGAGACTGAGGAAAAATTTTAAAAATAAGAGCAATCCAAGAAAATGAAGAAAATTATGAAAAGAAAAACAACCAACTTGAAATAGAGAATCAAAGACTTAAGGAAGAAAATAATTCCTTGAAAATAGAATTGGACAAAAAGAAGGTAATGAAATTCTAAGACACCAAGAAATAATAAAACAAAATCAAAAGAATGAAAATTCAGAAGAGAATGTGAAACATCTCATCACAAAAACAACAGATCTGGAGAACAATGGAGGAGAAATAATATAAGAATAGTTAGAAGACCTGAAAATTATGATAAAAAGGTAATCTTGATTATAAGAAATTATCAAGGAAAATTGCCCTGAAGTTCTAGAACAAGAAGGCAAAGCAGAAATAGAAAAAAATCCACTGATCACCACCTGAAAGAGATCCCAGGACTAAAACTTACAAGAATATCACAGCCAAGTTTCAAAGCTCCCAATTTAAGGAGAAAACATTGAAAGCAACAAGAAAAAAAAATTAAACATTACTGAGCTACAATAAGGATTACACAAGATTTAACAGCTACTACTTTGAAGAAATATAGGTCTTAGAATACTATATTTTGTAGAGCAAAAGAGCTGGGTTTAAAACCAAGGGTAACTTACCCAGCAAAATTAACTATAATCCTGAATGAAAAAAAAATGGACCCTTAATGAACTGAAAGACTTTCAGGGATTTGTGACAAAAACCCAGAACTTAAGGTAAAATTCAATATATAACATCCAGGAAAAATGTAGGGCAAACATTAAAGACCAATAATAAGGGATTCAATGAGGTCAAATTGTTTGCTTACATGTGAAAATATCAGTATTCTTATGACTGTCATCATTACTTCAGTAGTTTGAAAAAAAGGTATGGGCTGAGCTGTGTATGATGAGGTGATTCTAAAAAAACTGTGTAAGGATAGATAAAAAGGAGTAGTTATGAAGGAAAAACTGATACAGAAGAAGCTAGTTGGGGAAAGGCCACTAGTTATAGAACTTTACTTTCATCAGGAATGGGTTAAAGAGGGAACAACATATATATCTAGAAAGGAATAAAAGTCATCAAAATACACAAAAAATAAGGGAAGGGGGGAAGGGGGAAAAGATAATGGAGGGGTGGATTCTTGGACCAGTTGATAGGTTAAGGAATAGGTGGGAAGGAGTGAGGAGGGGATAGGAATAGGGTTAGAAGGATAGTGAGGAAAAATAGGAAGGAGGAAAATATACAAATAATTACAGGTTAGAATGGGAATAAGATGGATTTACCCATAAAACGGAAATTAATAGCAGATTAAAATTTTGAATTGAATAGTATGTTGCTTTCTGGAAATGCTATAAAAAATGAGAAATACACACAAAGATAAAATAAAGGTCAGGAGTAGAATTTATTATGTAAAAAAAGCAGGAGTAATAATCATGATCTCAAAGTCAAAGCTAAAATAGATTTAATCAAAAGAGAAAAACAGGCAAACTATACTATGTCAGTAATATTATTTAATATTGTTTTAGACCATTTAAAATAACTAAACTGTAAAATACCTGAGAGTATACCTGTCCAAACAAACACAGGAACTATATGAACATAAACATAAGATACTTTCTATACAAATAAAGTAATTATTGTACATGGGTAGGTAAAACCAACATCATTAAAAAAAGGTCAATTTTGCCTAACTAATCTATTTATTCAATGCTATCCCAATTAAATTACTAAAAAATTATGTTAGAAATTTTTTTAAAGTTTATATGGAAGAACAAAAGGTGAAGGACTTCAAAAAAAAGATGTAAGGGAAGCAGATTAAGCAACAGCAGACCTTAAACTATATTATAAGGTGATAGCATTGTTGAAGTATAAGATGGATAACTTTGATTATTTTAAACTAAATTTTTCTTGTATAAATAAAACCTATGCAGCCAAGAATAGGATATCTTACCCCCCAAATTGGGGGAAAACTTTCATAGATAATTTCTCAAAGAGGATGTGGTTGGGTTGGAATATATATTGCTGTGGTATAGGAAATGATGAGCTAGTTGATTTAGAAAAACTTGGGAATACTTGGACTTATGAAGGAAGATGCTATCTACCTTCAGAGAAACTGATGTGCATAAGCATAGTACAATCTTACATATATATGTATGATATGTATGTTTATAGATATCTATACTATATAAATATCTATAAATCCATGCTTAATTGTAACCTTCTTTAGGGGAAGTAGGTAGGGGAATGGGGGAGACAGAGGGAAATAAAAAGTACACAGCAGAGAACAAAAGAAAACCTAACAAGGAAACAAAGGAAATCTGGGCGGTTTTGAAAACAATGTAGTATTTATTGTATAGATTTTCGTGAAATAGAAATTTATCATTTTATATTGAATTTTCTCATGTTCTACTATGTACAAGGCAAGGTTTTTTTTTCTTTTCTCGTTTTGTATTTAAAATAAATAATGAAATTTACCCCCCAAAAAGGGGGAAGTGTTCATTTTGGTAGCAGTCCATGGAATTAACTTTGGCCTCTCATCAGACCTCCAACTTACACAGACATTTATCATATTCTCAATATGATATTATCATATCATATTATCATATTCACATTCCTGTAATTTTATTATCACATTCTCTCCTCCTCTCTGTCTCTCTCTCTTTCATTCTTCCTCACCACCACCCCGGGTCTCCCTATTTTACCCAGGCTGGACATACAAAGGCCATTCCCAACTGCAGCTCAGAACTCCCAAAGCTCAAGAGATCTGCTGACCTAAGCCTAAGTTTGCAAAGCCACAAGTCTCTGTCATCATAGACTTCTCTGTGGGCTCTCCTATTTATGGCTTGCTCTACTTTTCAAATGCCAATAAAAAACTACCTATTTGCTTATTGTTTTCCTTCCCATAAAAGGTTATGGGAAGAGGAATTAACTGGGAATTGAGTGTAATATCAAAAATAAAAAGTATACCTAAAATATATTTTAAAACCCTGAACCCTAGAACTAAGGCAGATTTTCTCTTTGGAGTTGGATAATCATCTGAAGAAACTAGAAACCAAGGTATCTGCAGCATCCTTCAAGAAGTAAATTATGCATAAATTCACACAGGGAATCCTTTCAGGCAGAAACTTACCCAATATATACACACAAATGCAAACACACCTGGGCCTCATAACCCTTATGTTTAACTTGGTTAACACACCCACAGGGAGAAATCACAGTGATGAATGGAGCTTAGATGGACTCATTTATATAAAGAGAATCCCAAGAACGTGTACACACACACATACACACACACAGGTCCACACATAGCACCAAAGAATAAGGTAATTTGAACCCTTTGAGTTGGGAACTAACTTGGTTACAGAGCTGTTTGTCATAACCTGATGCAAATGCAGTGGGGCAATGGTGGGGAGGGAATGCCCTTGAGCATTTTCTGGATCACACCCACAGCAGGTTGTTCTCAAAGTAGATCAGCTGTAATGAAACAGGTTTGACAACTGGAACAAGAGGCATATAGTAGCATTTCACAGACAAGCTTCAGGGAGTACTCTATAAAAACAAAGGCTATCAATAGAGCCCCATTGGCAAGACACTAAACTCAGAAGAAAAAAATATATAAGAAAAGAGTTATAAACTGTACTCCATGAACTTTAAAAAATGCATTTTGATAAATATATTTCAATATAATGGATTTTCTTTGCAATCGCATGTATTTCATCTTCTGCATGCAAAAACACAATTCTAGAAGGGGTCCATCAGTGTCATCAGATTGATAAAGTGGGTTCATGACACAAGAAAGGCTAAGAAACCCCGACCTATGGGCAAGTTACTAGGCATTTCTGAACTCCCCAGGGATGTCAGCAAGTACCAACCAGGAAAGTATGTGTGGGCTCTGGATTCATGAGTGTTGGAGCAAATACATGTTTCAAGACCTAATTGGAATATTAACCCAGTTAAGCAACTATACCAAGAGAGCTTTGAGATGAATCGTTGAAAATCCAGGAGGTAACAATTATGGATTGCAAACTGAGGTTGAGTCACCAGTTCTTTTCAAGTTTAGCCCAAGCATCCTACCCACAAAATCGTGCCATCACCCGGTCTGACATAAAGAGCCAAGTCTTACAAATACCCTGAAGCTCTTTCTCAAATATGAAAATCTATACATTCTTGACATACAGGATTCCTATTGGGCCCCAAACCATCCCTAAGCAGACATCACATTGGCTTGCAGATTGCTTCTAGACTGATGACTGTTCATCCCTGGTGCTGCTAAGAAAATGAGAGTGGGAGTAGGAAATGAATGGCTAAAGATAAGTGAATGAAACATCTTAAGTCAAAAAAAAGTCTTAGGATCTACAGCCAGAAGGGACTACAGAGAAATCTGGCCAATCTCTTCATTTTACAGAACTGAAGCTGCTCTCTTTCAAGTCACCAGTGATCTCTTACTTGCCAGATCTAATGACCTTTTCCCAAGCTTCATCCTTCTTGACCTCTACAATACTGGAAATGTCAAACACCTCTTCTCCTTGATATTCTCTTTCCTCCAGGATTCAGGATACTGCTCTCTCCTGACTCCCCTCCTGCCTATATGATTCTGTCTCCTTTCCTGGATCTTCATTCAGGTCACAAGCACTCAGGTCACTCCAGTGTTCCTCAAGGCTTTGGCCTGAGCCTTTTTCTCTTCTTCTTCTTCTATAGTATTTCACATGATAATCTCATCAGCTGCTATGTATGTAATTTTCTCTATAAAGATGATTCTCATTCTATAGGTCCAGCCCTTGACCTTTCTCCTGACCTTACAACTCCACATGCCTAGGAACATCTGAACTGGATGTCTCATAGACATCTTCAACTCAACACGTCCAAAAGCTAAACTCTTGATCCTTCTCCTCAAACCCTCCCCACTTCCCAACTTCCCTATTACTGTTAAGGGTACCACCGCCATCCCAGTCATTCACAGACTAGTGCTATGCTATCCTCAGCTCCTCACTCTCAGTTCCACAGCCAATCAGTTTCTGTCATTTCTCCTTCCCTTTTTTAACCTTTCCTCTTTTTAACATCTTCTCACCTCTAACACTGCCACCCTCACGGTCCAGGCCTTCATCTCCTCATGCCTGGACTATTGCAATAGGCAGTTGGTTGGTCTCCCTGCCTCAAATCTTTCTCCCCACATCAGTTCACACTCCACTCAGCTGTCAAAATGATCTCTTTATTGGATCAATAGGGGCAGCTAAGTGGCCCAGTGAATACAGCACTGGCCCTGGAGTCAGGAGGACCTGCTTACTTGCTATGTGTTCTTGGGCAAGTCACTTAACCCTAATTGCCCTGCCTTCCCCCCTCCAAAAGAAAATAACATGATCTCCCTAAAGTACACACAGAACAACGACAACAAGTAGTTCTCTATTGCCTCCAGGATCAAATATCTGACTTTAAAGTCCTTCATGACTGGCTCCCTTCCTGCATTTCCCATCTCCTTACACCTCACCCCCTTCTACTTATTCTGGGATTGAGTGACACTGACTTTCCTGCTGCTCCTCATACAAAATGTCTCCCCACTCCCCCCATATGTCTGAGAACTTTCGCCTTCTTCATCACTACCTTCTGGTTCTCCTGGTTTTCTTCAATTCTCAGCTAAAATTTCACCACAGGCTCCTTCAACCTTGGTGCCTTGCCCCACTGATTATCTCCTATTTATCTTGTATGTAACCTGCTAGTTCACAGTTGTTTGTTTGCATGTGGGGTCTCCCATAAGACTCTGAACTTCTAGGGGGCGGGACCTGTTTTTTACCTTTCTTTGTATGCCCAGTGCTTAGCAAGAGTACCCTGGCGCACAGTAGGTGATTAATAAATGCTTTTTACTGACTACAGAAGAGAAAATGAGCGGCCCAGAGAGGTTAAATGATTTGCCTCAGGTCACAGAACTACACAGACTGTATTCAAACCTGGGTCCTGATTCCAAACCCAGAATTCTTTTACATATTTAAAACTACACAGAATCTTACAGGTCATATAGCCTAATCCCTCCATGTTATACATAAGGAAACTGGCTCTCCCAGATGGGAAGTACAAGATCACATGAGTAGGAAGTGAAAGATTGGGATATGAATTCAGATCCTTTAACTCTAAAGTCAGCATTCCCCCAACAAACAGTATTTTAAACCTTCCATTTTCTACCAATGACCTTTCTATGAGTGGTCCTCAATTAAGTGCAGGGGCAGAGACAGAACAGAGCATGAATCTTTGTCAAAGAACTAGGGAAAAGGTATTGTGCCATAGACTGGGTGTCAGGAAATCCTAGTCCCCTGAATCTTTATCCCTAAAAGAGGGTATATACAATAATGATTTCCAATGTCTCTGGCCAGCTCATGGCCTCAGAGTCTAACGGGGCAGACTATTTTACCGTAAGTCTGAGATCATCCAGGCCAACTCCTCTACATTTGTTAGATAAGGCCCAGAAGGGAAGTCATTGGCACAAGATTTCAAAGTCAACAGAACCTGCTTTCTCCTGCTTCCCTTGTGGAGTTCTTTCCCTTGCACCTTTTTAGCCTCTCACTATGAGCCCAAGGAGCTTCTGACAAAGGACTCAAAGTTATTCTCAATAAGTATGATATTTCTTTTCCAGGACCCGCAAATGAGTAAAGCTCTCAGTCTGCCCATGAAATGAGCTGGCTGGAGATCCCAGGGGCTGGCCTGACACAATGCAATCTCACATCTGGAGGCCTTCTGCAGGCGCCTGTTGGCCCTGACTCCTACCCTTCTCCTCTTCCCTCCCCCACCCCTTCCCCACTAAAGGGCCTTTTGTCGTTTGTTCTCTAGCCCCACAGATGAAGACAGAATGGCCTTTGCTTCCCAGCTCCTGAAAAGATCAGCAAGGGTTTCAGAGCAGAGAAGGGGAGAAAGAGCTTCATTCTCAAGAATTTCAGAGGAGTTAGTTTCTATGACTCAGAGGAGGACATGGAAAAATGAAACAGTAACATGGACAAGGAACAAATATACACATCCTTTAAGACATCACCACCTCACAGACTTACTTTGAGATAGTCAGAAGGAGGGAGACAACCAGGATATGAACAAATTAATTTTAAAAGTATACTTTTAACACATAAACTTTAATTGAAAGAAGTTTCCCACAAAAAAAAAGCTCCCCCCAAAATATGCCTCTAAAATCATGCTGACTAGCTACTCAAAAGGAAAGAAGACTCAGCTGAGAGGAAAAACGCAGTGGGAATAGACCATGGTTCCTTCTAACTCTGAGATGTTAGAAGAGTCTATCTCCAGGCATAAAAGCCAGGTGTTCTGCACATATCTTTCATGAAATGAGCAATCACATCTTTTTAAAATTTCTCTTCTTCCATTAATCCTGCTAGAACCAAGAAGCTACCAAGAAACAGCATGAGGTGGTTAACAGGTCAGGATATGGTGGCTCAAGTCTCAGCTTTATGACTCATTGTCGTGCAATCTCAGACAAGTCAACTTGAGAAACACTTATTAAGTGCCTACCACGTACAAAGTATTCTCTACTAAAAGCTGGGAAAGAAATAGCAAAAAATAAAAAATAAATAAAAAAATAAAAAGAAACCAAGAAGCCCATCCCTACCATTGAGGAGAGCAGCTCCAGCTCCAGTGGCACACTTGATAGAACACTAGGCCTGGAATTTCAGACACTTACTGGCTTGTGTGACACTAGGCAAGTCACTTAATCCTGTTTCCCTCAGTTTCCTCATCCATAAAATGAGCTGGAGAAGGAAATGGCAGACCACTCTAGTATTTTTCCCAAGAAAACTCCAAATGGGGTCACAAAGAGTAGGACATGACTGAAAAACATCTAAACAATACCTTTGAAGGATTTACATCCAGTGGTGGGAGTGTAGTGGATGTGTGTGTGTGTGTGTGTGTGTGTATTATATGTGTGTGTAGTATACATATGCACTTTAAAGATTGCACGATTATCTCTCGATCCTCACAATTACCCTGGAAAGTAAGTGCTATAATTATCTCCATTTTACAGATGAGGACACTGAGATGGGTGAGGTGACTTGCCAAGGTTACACAGCAAGTAAGTATCTGAGGCTGGATTTGAAGCTGGTCTTCCTGACTCCAGAGGAAGAAAATACTACCAACTGGGTGGAATTAGGAAAGAATCTGGAGGTCCTAGTCAGAAAGTCTAGGTCCAAATCCCAGGGCAAGTCACTCATCCTTTCTGTGGCTCAGTTTCCTCACCTGGAAAATGAGGAGGTTGGGCTAGATGGCCTTTCCGGATCTGTAATCCTGTGACCCTATATCCATTCATACCGCTCTATACACAACGTGATAGGATCAGGTTTGCACACAGCACCACACACAAAAAGGACCTATGAATGATCAGCAAAAGAAACACACCGTGTTTTCTATATCCTTTAAGAAACAGTAGGAGGTAGAAAAGGAGCAAGCATGTATTTTCCTTCATCCTTTAGATCTTGAGACATATTAGTTGGGAAATTTCAGACTTGAAACTGTTCCCCGGGGTTTCAGAAATCACATCTATATCACATCTGCCCAGTGGCTTCCCTCCCATCATCCTTCACTCCCAATTCCTTTCCAGTCCTTCATAAAACTGCCACCTTCCCAGCACTGGCCTATACTGAATGGAAACTAGAATTCTGGCCAGCAGACTTCCTCAAAGTCTGGGAATGGGGCGAAGGCTGTTTTTGAAGTCAACAGTGACTGCATTTTCCAGACCAATAACAAAGTAGTGACCACTGTCAGCCGCAACCACCGCTTGCCAGCTCTTCTACTGAAGTAATCTTTATCCCTTTCTCTCTCTTACAGTTTCATTAAATAAATAATTTTTGGGGTGGGGGGATCAAGGCAGGGACTGGGAGAATTTTTACCACAGTGAAGCATAACACAGAAAAAGAGGCATCAGTGTTCTTAGAGTGACATAGCGGATAAGGAACTGAAACTGGAATCAGACCTGGATTCAAATTCTTACCTGTGTGACCACAGGCAAGTCAATTAGCCTTTCATTATTCAGTTTCCTTCTCTGTAAGATGGAGGAGAGGTTCTACTTGATGTCCTCTAAGATCCTGGCCAGTTTGATACATGAGTCTATGATTATCCAGGTTTGGGGGAAACCAAGTATCACCATCAATCAACATTACTGGGTGATGTGTTATGTGTTGGGTACTGACCTATATACTGGGATCACAAACATTTCCAAGACATGAGCAAGCCCTGTGTACTGAAAAGAACATTGAATTTGGAGTCAGAGGGCCCAGGTTCAAATCTGGACACTATTATGTACTAATTGTATGACACTGAGTAAGGGACTTCTTAGACCTCTAAAATGTCTGGGCTGACAGGGTTAGAAGAAATGATGTTTCTGGCCCCTTCCAGATCTAAATCCTGTGGTCTCTGATTCAAAGGAGTTTACACCTACTTAGGATGATGGGACAAATTTATGCAGGGATAAACAAGCCAAGGTCACCCATTATAAGTACTAAATGAGTACTAGGGAAGTTCTGGGGAGAGAACAATTATTGAGGAGTTCAGTGATCAGAAAAAAGGTTGATGGATATGAGGCTTGAGCAGAACCTTAAAGAAAGGGGTGGAGTGGGGGGAAGAGAGGACACTGTACAGGCCCAGTCTGGAGAATGAATAGACCAGTTAGTAGGGACAGTTGGAAAAGAATGTGAAGAGCCTTGCAAGAATATCATATTAAGGAAATTGAACTCTACCCAGCAGGAAAAAAAAAAAGCCATTAAAAAGTTTTGCATTTTGAGGTGGGGTTTTTTATTTGGCTGGTTGGTTTGGGAGAAAGGTGGTTGTATGAGCCAAGTAGTGGCATTTATCACATACTGCCTTCTAATACCAGATTTATCTACTCCCTGACTAAGCTTATCAATAAATCACATACTTGCCTCTGTTTCCCCAGCATTTCTGTGTAATCTATATCATGTAATCTAGCATGCATAAATCCATATTACCTCATAGAGACTTTAAAAAGACAGCCCTTCTATACCTCAGATCTCCTCTAGCTCCTACATCTGTTCTATTCTGGACACTCCATGAAGTTTTCAACAAACTCTTTTTGAATAAGCACTGAAAAAACATCTGGAGAAGCACCTCGAAAGAGAAGTATAGTTCCATCCATTCTATTGTGTAATCCTGGCATCCTAATGATAATAGTTCTCTTATCAGGCTATGATTTATGGCACTACCCTGGGGTGAAGTCCCTCTTCACAAGACTATGGACATGCCTTGGGAGAATGTTGAAACTTCCTCAGCTTATCCACCCCTGCCTAGATGAAACTAGAAAACATCAGTATCAGGTGGTAGACAAAAGGTAGTCAGAGCATTCGTTGCATGAATCTGGCTTGTCTGCCCCCCACCCAAATGAAACATGGGAACATACAGATGGGCCATTTACTCAAAGAGTGTCCACCCACTGCCTAAATGCAAGCACTCAAACTCACAAAGCAACAAGCACAAAACAGGTTTTATTTTTAAACACAGAAAGGGATAGGAAAGAACTCAAAACCTACCCTATAATTGCCAAGAAGCCTGCAACCTCATTCCCTTTCTGATGGGCCTCTGCCTTCTCCAAGCATACAAGCCATCATCATAAATTATAAATAACGGCACCCACATTTGCCCCACCGAACCCCCATGGATAAGTTTATCAGGGAGTCAGGGGACTCTCTCCTTGTGACAGGACAACATTCCCTAGAGTCCATGTAACTATGAGTATTGCCCAAGAAGAAGCTCAAAGAGAGAGGGTGCTGGTCGACTCTTCCTCACGGAGGCCCTGTTCTCCCTGATGCTCACAGCTCCCACACAACATTGCTAGAACTCTGGTCACACTGACCTCTGCCTCCCACTGGCACTCCATAGCCCCACTACCACTGCTGTCCATTCTCAGCAGCTATTCCGCTGCTGCTTAGCTCTCCTTCTATGGATGGACGGATGATGGATGAATGTTCACTGCCATGGCTTCTGGACACCCTCTGTCATATTTCTTCTTACCACGGTCCTCAGTTCCACTTCACTGCTCTGACTCCTGAACTAAATAGCATCTCTCCCATCAACATACAAGCACTCTGATGCTGTTCATCTTTTCCCAGGGAATGTCATGGTCATTCTTGATGATTTTAATTTTTGAGGCAGCAAGATGGCTCAAAGAATAGAACACCAGTCTTGGAATTAAGGGGATCTGAGTCTAAACCAGACATTTTACTAGCTGTATGACTCTAGGCAAGTCACTCAGCCTCAGTTTCCTTATCTGAAAAAACAGGGATAATAGTAGCACCTAAAACTCACAAAATTGTTATGAGGAACAAAGAAGATCATGTAAAATGCTTTGGAATCTTACCTTAAAACACTATCTAAAGACTAGTTGTTGTTGATACTATTATTATTCTTTAATTGGGCTTTGCAGCTTCAGCTCCCTGCTGTCCTGTTCTATCTCCTTCTCAAGAGGTGGTGTCATCGTCTTCCAGAATATTACATCTTTTTTCTGAATGAAACTGTAAAGACTAGAATGACTTTGGGCTAATTAAAGACTTTTGGGGGCGGCTAGGTAGCACAGTGAATACAGCACCGGCCCTGGAATCAGGAGGATCTGTGTTCAAATCCGGCCTCAGACACTTAACACTAAAAAAAAAAAAAAACTAGCCGTGTGACCTTGGGCAAGTCACTTAATCCCAATTGCCCTACCTTCCCCCCTCCAAAAAAGAAAAAAAAAAGGACTTTTGGCTTTCATACAGCATGTAGTACTTTATAGCATGCTCTGTGCTAAGTGCTGGAGATACAGAGAGAGGCAGGGTTCGATGCCTTTGGCCATTCAAGACCTGCTTCTACTCTCCATGTCCACCATACCAGAAGTTCCTATTTTTTATTCCTGGCCAAGTTAGAGTGACTGGGACCTACATATGTCCCTCCTCTAATTCCTGGGCAGCTCAGCCCTCTCTCAGTCAGCACCTCTCACTAAGGCTTAGGGGAACTCAGAATGGCCCCTGTGCATGTCTTCGTTCTCTTTGCCTTTCCATTTCCCACCCTCCTTCTCCAGCAGTCATTCAGCTGGGGACCAGGTCAGGTCAATTAGTAGGAGAGCTTCTCTGAGGCTCCAGAAAACAATGGCAAACAAAGTGGGGACATGGGAAGAAGGACAGAAGGGGTTGTTTTCCCAGCAGCCACCTGTGATACATAAACAGACTGGAAGTAGGTAGGGGTAATGCAGATGCACACTAAAAAAAATTCACTGTATGTGAACATACATGGATGTTCCAGCTCCAGACATCACTTCACCATCAACCCAAGGCTCATGAAGCTGGTGATGTACAGGAATTTAGACTCAAAAAATATCCTAACAAGTCCTGACACCCCTATACCACAACATAGGAGGCAAACAACAGCATTCTACGACAATAAATACAAAAAAATTAGACACGTTTTGTTTTTGACTAGACCTATGATTTCATCAATGTTAGGAGCTCCCAGTCACGAATTCCCTCCATCCATGAACATCCACAGCTACTCTGCAATTTACTGTCTTAGAGAGTTGTTAAATGACTTACCCAGGGTCACACAGTCACCATGTATCAGAGGCAGCACTTGAACCCAGGTCTTACTGACTCTGAATCCAGCTCCCTATCCGCTATGCTATACTTCATCTTGGACATAAGGTTATCCTCCCAAAATTATCTTCAAAGTGTTTCATTTCTTCACTCCCATGAAGTACACGTGTAGAGAGGGCACTAGATCTTACAAGATCGTCAGTTTACAGATCTATAGTTAAATGAGATTTAGATCTAGAAAGGAAATTAGAGGCCATCTATACTGACCACCCTCTCATTTTACAGATAAGGAAACAGACCCAGGAAAGTTAGAGCTGAAGAGAAGACAAAGAAAGAAAAATGAAGAGAAAGGAGGAA
>NW_027185784.1:21784752-21893155 GCF_028583685.1 Petaurus breviceps papuanus
AGAGCTGAAGAGAAGACAAAGAAAGAAAAATGAAGAGAAAGGAGGAAAAAATGGGGGAAAGATAAAGAGCTGAAGAGAAGACAAAGAAAGAAAAATGAAGAGAAAGGAGGAAAAAATGGGGGAAAGATAAAGGAAAAGAAAGAAAAGGAGAGAGGAAAAAGCATGTGGGTGAAAAGGCAAGAGCCAACAATTGTCTCTACTATCCCTCAGTGACTACTCCCCAGCGACAGGTCACGTAGGCCTAAGTTATTCCCACATCTTCTGAGGAGATGTGCACACAGCCATGGGAGGAGAAAGGGA
Source organism: Petaurus breviceps papuanus (assembly GCF_028583685.1). Lineage (NCBI taxonomy): Eukaryota > Metazoa > Chordata > Mammalia > Diprotodontia > Petauridae > Petaurus > Petaurus breviceps. The sequence continues at coordinate 21,785,053 of NW_027185784.1, forward strand.
AGGAAAAATGAAGTAAGAAATCTATGTCTGGGAAACTCCTACACTCCCCAAAGTAACTGATTTTTAAAAGGCATAAACCCAAAACGTAGCCAGCCCCCAAACCCCCCCGTACACAACGTGGCTGTTTTGGAAGCAATGCCTCACCAGGTGACCCAGCCAAGTGCACAATTACTTGGCAAGACACTCTGCAAATGAGCATGAAGGTTAGAGGCCTGTATTTCACTGGTCAGAAGAGATTCCTGCAAAACTTTGTCTGATTTTTCAGTTAGAATTTAATGGGTGCCATGAAATACCTCTAGTGTAACAAGGCCTAAGATATAGATATCAGAGTTGGAAAAGACATTAGATATAAACCTACCATTCCCCACCATTTATGGATAAATTTACTGTGACCCAGAGAAGCGAAACAACTTTCCAGTCATTTCATTGTAATTCCACTAAGTCAGCTAGTTAGTGGCCAAGTAATGCCTAGAACTCTGGTCTCTTCTCTCCTACTACAAAGCACTTAAAATTACACAACACTGCCATTAAGAAAAAGTGTATGATCCTGGGCATTGTCCTAGACCTTGGCTTCCTCATTTCTAAAATGATCCGTTGGATTACTTAATCCCTAAAGTCTCTTTCAGTTTGGACAGTCTACAATTCAAGAAGCCCAAGAGATAGCAAGACAGGTGGGAAAAGTGGATGATAAGATACAGATTAATCCCACTGGGTCTTAAAACCTTTGAGAAGTCTAGGTTTTGCCCTTCCCACACACCTAGAAAAGTCAGTTCTAGATTTCAAATATACAACATTGATGCTGGAATGGTCTAGCTCCCTGATGGGGTGGGGGGGGGAGGGTGTAGTGCCAACACAATAATATTCATAGCACCGATAATGACTATGAATATGCTGGCATTATTCTGAATTGCAAAACATAACAGACTCTCCATATAGAAGACAGAAGGAAAACATTTATTCAGACACCAGAAAGCCAAATCCAACACTAGAAAACCAAATTCATCATAGCAACAAAGAAATCTATACACAATAACACTGCAGAGAGCAACACCATCCCCAAACCTTCCCATAAACAAACACAAGCCTAGCTGTCTCCTTGCCTGAGTCCTGTCTCTAACTGCACTGACTCCCAGCTTCCTCCAGGCTCTGCTCCACCCTTCATCAAACTCCTCCCACCAAAGGCTCTATGTAATTACATTTGGCCTATTAAGGAGCAGGGAAGATCTTCAACTTACCATTACCATTACAGCTAGGTGGTATCAAACTCAGATAGAAAAGGGAACCACTAAACTACAAATTGGGATGCCTGTGCCCCGTAGACCGCATATTGACTTAGTTTTAAAATATAACATTTATCGATGTTTTATTTTATTTTTATATATTTTGTTAAATATTTCCCAGTTACATTTTCATCTGGTTTGGGCAGCAGGGTAGCAGCCAGGAATGCTGCCCAGTGTCCAACATGTTTGAGAGCTGGGGCTGAATGACCCTAAGGTCCTTTTACAGTATCTCTAGTGCTATGATCTTATGATTTCTCTGCACACAGAAGGCACTCAGTATAGAGTGACTGACCCCCAGATCTACAGAAACACAGACCTACAACTTGAGGAGGTTGATCTCAGAACTTCCTTGCTCCCTAGGCTAACTTTCTCAAATATCATTCCTCACATACCTAGCATGATATTCCCATCCCCAGCCACCAAACAATTTTCTCCTTTTTCAAAATCCCGTTTGAAGCTCACCCCCCTCTATGACCCTTCTCCCAGATTAATCTTGACCATCTCTGGTTACTCCATTCATTCTAGCATCATCACAGTTAAGCCTGTGAGTCTCTTCTATCTCTGTGTTTTATCTCTTTCATGGGATTGTTTTGCTGTTGATTTAAGAGGTCTTCAAAGGCAGGGATCATGCCAGCTTGGTTTTGTTTTTGTCATCACTCCACTGTACCAAGGAGAGTGCTCTGAATTTATCAGGTGCTCAGCAATAATACTGACTCTTCTGCACACACTCTGCACTCCCCCTCCCCCAGGCTAGTTCACAAGTACATACTAGAAACAGCTTGGAGACTAGTATAGCTCCCCTGCTAGGCCTTGCACTGAAACCAATGATGCTGAATGGAACAGAGAAGAGAAGTGGTAAAAACAAATAAAATCATTCAGAGAGATTTTTTTTTCCTAAAAGCACATAGGGTTACTCATTAGATAGAGGACAGTGGGTACCTAAGCCCTATAATGTTCTAATGCTCTCTCTTTTCCACTGGCAAATGTTAGAAATAAGTATTTCCATGAAGGGCTCCTTAGCCTTCATCCCAAGGACATTCTAAAGAAGTCTCAGAATTTTTACAGTGCTTTAGAAGTAATGCATCCTGGCCAAAAAAAGTGTTGGGGGGGGAGGGAACCACAATGAAATTTGTCAATATCCACAGCTACCAAACTCTCCCTTTGAAGCTCTATCCTGGATTGTCTTGCAGCCCAATCCTGCCTCATTCCAAGCAATATGGTCTTCCTAGAATCAGAATTTCCCATGTCTATGAGAAGAAGCAGGGGTTTGTCACTAGCTGACTGAGCCTGCACTTCACCTGTATGGGCCTCAGTTCCCTCCTCATTTGTAAAGTGAAACTGGGGCAAAGGTTCTTAACCATTTGTCTGTCTTGGACCCCTTTGGCAATCTGGTAAATCCTATGGATCACTTCACAGAATGATGTTTTTACATGCATAAAATAAAATACATAGGATGACAAAGGAAACCAATTATGCTGAAATACAATTTAAAAAGCACTGAAGTTCATGACCTCCAGGTTAAGAGAACTCCTGGGGATGGCCAGGTGGTGCAGTGAGTAAGAGCAGGATCGGTTCTGGTCTCAGATACTTGGCACCCACACAAAATAACTGGCGTGTAACCTTGAGCAAGTTACTTAACCCCAATTGCTATAAAAAAAAAAGAGAACTCCTGGACTAGATGACCTCCAAGGTCCCTTTCAGCTTTGATATTTTATGATTTTCATTGTGGTCCTATGGAAAGAACAGTAGCAATCAGTCTGAATTCCGGCTCAGCTACTTATTGTTAATCAGCTATAAAATAACACTATGGTGGGAAGAACAAAAGAATGGCATCTCAATTATATTCATCTATTTAGAAGTAGAAAAATCCCAGGTCTCCCTGGTTCATATTCATACTCTCTCATTTATATTCTCTCTCTGTCTCTTTCCCTGCTCCCTCCCCATGTCTCTCTCTCTTTCCATATCAGTACCTGGTGTTCGGAATGGAACAAAGACACTAAGAGATAAAAAACTGATGTTAGTGGAAGATTAGTGATTAGTGAGCAAACTGTCCTAATCCCTTCTGTTTTCTATTTCAAGTCCCCAAATCCTTAACACCTGCCACCTGCCAGCTCCTTCCCCTACCTCACCAAAGAAAAAGTTTCAGTTTCTTGGAAACAGATACCAGAAAAAGAGATATTGTAAGGCATTCATGTAAATTAGCAAAGGACCACAGGTGGAAAGAAATTAGCCCACAGTTAAGAATCAAAGACAGTGAGTGCTGATAATCAACATTGCTAGAGTTTATGTTATCAATATTTAACTGCTGTATGACCTGGGCATGAAAGAGAAAAATTCTCTTTTTGTTCCTACCCTGACCTATTCAAGGTGTGTTCAGTTATACCCATACAGGTTGGTAACCTGTCCCCCCTACCCACTTTCTCCCCCACTCCAAATCAGAGGTAAATAAAGAACCAAGGAGCATACAATGGGAAATGGCAGTGGAGGGACCTTAATAGCAAAAACAAAAAAGATTCACCTATTTCTTCATGCTCTGGAAGGCAGCACAAAACTCAAACAGGAATAGGACTGGTTTAACATGAAACTAAGCTAAGGAGGTCATAGGATCATCAGATTATAGACTTGGAGATGGAAGGGCTCTTAAGGGTCATCTAAGTCTAAGCCCGTCATTTTATAAATAAGTAACTCAGGGCCCAGAGAGTTTAAATAACCTGCCTGTGGTCACACAGTTAATAACCATTAGGGGCTGGATCTGAATGCAGATGCTTTTGACTTCAAATGCAGCATTCCATTCACCATGCAACACTGGCTCTCTGGGGTGTGGGGAGGAAGGGAAGCTTCAACATGATAATCCAGAAGGGATCATAAGATTTAGACCTAGAAGGGGTCCAACTCTCTCAATTTTACAGATAGGAAAACCAAGAATTAGTGAATGGCCCAAGGTCACACAGGTAACGGTCCTCAGACTCCAAAGCCAAGCCTCTTTCACCAGAAGGCCTTTCTATTGTACTTGGGCAGTAAAAGATTTGCCCAGAGATTAGGTTCAAAAGAGTAGTCAGGACAAAAGCCAGATAATAAGAATTTAAGAAGGGAATACATGGAGAAACTGGTATAAATCTCCCCAAAAAGAACAGCAAAGAAAAAAAAGAATAATACATAATTGGGAGGGGCAGCACAACGTTACAAAAATATTACTTTCAGAGATTTAAAAGTTGAATGGAAAGAGTCTGTGGGAAGGGAGAGGTTAACAAAAGGAGGGTAAGGAAGAGAATGAGCACAGAAATAAGGACTCCCAAGAGGAGGGGAAGGGTTTTTTTGAGAGGAGAGATCTTGGGTAAGGTTCAATTACCCAATTACCATGGTAATTTACAATTGCCATAATAGGAGAAAGCTGACTATGACATTCCTACAATTCCCGATGGGCATCTAAGCCCTCCAAAAACCAGAACATCAGGAAGAACTTGAATGATTCATGAGTGATCCCAGCACAAATTCAGAGAGATCATAACCTAGGTACCTAGACCCCCATTTCAGTGCCATTTTCATTTCCTCTTGCCAAAACTCCCCATCTGGGGACCACACCCCATCATCAAGAGGAGGGAAAGGGAATTGACATGATCCTGTGTACCGCAGAACATTGATTTTTGGGTAAAATTTCAAAATAGGATTGTGTAATTGCTACTCTCAAGATGGTCTCAAGAGGCCCAGATTCCACATAGGCTTCTTGTTTGGGTACCATATTATAGGGTGGAGGGGACCCTGTGTTTTTGGAGGCTATGCTAGCAGAGAAAAAGCCCTGAAAGTCTCTTGTTAGCTAAGAAAACTTCGAAGTTGTAGCTTTAGTAATGGGCTCTAGATCTGTCTTCTGAAAACAAACCTAGCTACAGAGAAAGTACTTACACCAGAAAAATAGCAGATCTTTGAAATATGGAAGTATGAAATAGTTTGTCTCACTCTGTTCCAAATCCACAGATGGCCAGCCCCCTTAACCTCAGCCAGCTGTGTCCAAATTGTGTGTCCTTGGCTTCAAGAGGAATTGCCAAGGGAATAAGGATGAATCTGGGCAAATCCAGGTGTTGAAATGGAAAAGCAATTTTTAACAGGATGTTCTCTACTGGCAATGGATGAGACATGGCATATACATGTACAAATAACAGCAAATGCAAATTAAATGTGATAGCTAAGAAAATTGACTTCAATACATATTTGGAAGCAAGATATTTCACACACATACCTTTTTTTTTCCTGCTTCTTCCTAAGCCATTAGTAAGAAATGGGGAAATATTTTAAAACTTTGCATTGTATTTTACCAAATGAAACTTAAAACAGAAGGTCTGCCTGAGTTTTGGGAGGAAAAACACATATATGATCCTTAATTTAAAAATGCCAGTGATTAAGATGTTATCATCAGTTCTCTTCACCCCTACTTTTCTGCCATAGCACTTTCACATTGTGCCACCCATTTGAGGACTGTAATAAGACAGGCATGGCTAGTCATTTCATTCAGTCTTCCTGCTGGCCCACAAGTGACAAACAGATGCTTCACTTGAGAAATAAATATGACAGTCAAATTCTACTACAAACAGTCTCCAGCTCCTGAATGGGAGAAGGTCCAAAAGTTCATTTATCTGTCAGCTGCTTGAGCTCAAAACACAGTTCTCCATAGAAATGCAGGTATAAATAGCTCTTAAGTTCACAGGCTACCCCACCAAAGACTAGTTAACTAACTCCTAGTGTAGCTGTCTGAGCAGAAACCTGAACGCCCAGGTTTAAGTCTAGGTTCTGTCATGGAATGGCTATGTCCCTTTGGGCAAGTCATCCGGTCTCTTGCAGCTTCAGTTTCCTCGTTTGAAAAATGGACACTGCATCCTGTTTCAAGTGCAGGGCACACCTCCTACCAGAGTCTACTCTTCTGAAAGAAAACTCTCCCTCCTGTGGTACTCTGATCCTAAGGTAAAAGAGACTTCTTTAATACCCTCATCCAGGGGACAACGGGGTTTTTCTCTTTACCTACCCAAAAATCTGACCCATTTGTAGCAGTAAAGAGGCTTCTTCACTCTTCCCTCCCCTCTCCTTTCCCATTCTACACAGTGGTAAAAGAGAATCAATTTCTTCTTCCTTGCCCTGCAGCATTAGCAGTAAGAAAGAAGTCCCATGTTAGGAAACAATAATTTAAAAACCACCTCGGGCATAGGCAGAGGAATCCTGCAATAGAAGCTGCCTCTATGCAAGGGAAATCTGTAAGTCAGGTACTTGCATCTGACAACCTGGAAAGTGGGAAGGGCCCAGGACTTGGACTTGAAAGACTTGGATTTTGATATTAACCTTAACAGGTCATGGGATCTAGAGTCAATTTATATTCCCCGAGACTCAGTCTTCTCATCTGTAAAAATGAAATTAATCCCACTTATTTATCCTACCTCACAGAATTTTGGCAAGAGCTTGGTAAACTGTAGAGTGTTATATGACATTAGAGCTAGGTGGTCTAGTGGATAGAGTGCTAGACTCGGACTCAGGAAGACTTGAGTTCAAATCTTGATGGGGACATTTGCTGGTTGTGTGACCTTTGGTAAGTTATTATCAACCTGTCTCAGCCTCAATTTCTCCATTTGTAAAATGGGTATAAAAATAGCACTTATATCACAGGGTTGTTGTGAAGATCAAATGAGATAATATCTATGAAGTATTTTATAAATCTTAAAGTGATGCATCTATAAATAGTAGTGATGATGATGAAGAATGTGAGCCATTATCTCCACCTGTAAGGGCGAATTTTCTTTGGGACTTTAACAAACCACTCAAAAAAATGTACTTTACAAAAAAATATGTCTTCCTGCCTCTAATCTTTTTAAAAAAGTTTTATTGATGCTTTGTTTTTTACATCCATCACTTCTCAATGCATACAACACATACAGCGTGAGCTCTCTTATATAATAAAAAAGTCTAGCAAAACTGACCGACAAAATAACTGCATCTGACAACATAGATAACATTCTGGACCCAAAGTGCATCATCTCTCAAATACCTACTTCCACTTGCTTTGAAAGCAAATACTGCAGAAGGGAACTGAACCAATTGGCTCCTTGTACTGCTTTCATATATCAATGATTAACTTGTGATTGAGGCTATATTAGGCGTTGAGTTGGACAAACCACCACTCACTGCCCCAGTGGGAGGAAGCAGAAGGAACAGGATGGAAAAGACCAAATCCTTAACTTCCTTTGTTTATTTCAGTTTCCTCTGGTGTACCTGAATGGAACAGCTAATGATAATTGCCACTGTATATAACTCCCTCATCCCCCACACCCACCTTACCCCCATTCCTGCCCCCACTGACAAACCATTGTTTTGTCAAAAATATGTCCCAAAAAATACAGTGACAAGAGTCATGGACTCTTAGGGCTGGAAAGGAACTCCAAAACCACCTAGTTCAACCCCCACTTGAAGAAGATTCCCCTCTATAATGTGCCCAACAAATGCATCCTCATCCAGCCTGGGCTTAAAACCTCCAGTAAGGAAAACTCCTAGGAGTTTTCTTTTTGGGATCTTTTTCAAAGGAGGTGATCAGTGGATTCTTTCAACCTCTATTTTGCCCTCCAGTTCTAAAACATCAGAGTAATTTTCCTTGAAAATTTCTTGAAGGATGATTTCTAGTTTCTTTTTTTGATTATGGCTTTCAGGTAGTCCAATGATTTTTAAATTATCTCTCCTGGATCTATTTTCCAGGTCAGTGGCTTTTCCAATGAGAGTTCACATTGCCGTCTATTTTTTCATTTGTTTGGATCTGTTTAATAGTATCTTGATTTCTCATAAAGTCACGAGGTTCCATTTTCTGCAATCTAATTCTGAAGGAATGATTCTCTTCAGTGAGCTTTTGAGATTCCTTTTCCATCTGGCAAATTCTGATTTTTAAGGCATTCTTCTCCTGTTTCTATTCTGCCATCTTGGCTCCACTCCTCAGTGAGGAAAACTCAAACACTCCCACCCTACCTTTGAATAGTTCCGTTTCCTGGGATGTTTTCCTTAAGTTAACCCTGGCCCATTGTTCTGGCCCCAAAATCTTTTAAGACTCATATGCTGTTCATCCAATCTGTTAAATACCTTAAAGCTCTGCATCACTTGCATATTTGATAAGCATACCATCTATACCTTGACCCAAGTAACTTATGAAAAATGTTGAACAGAAGAAGGCCAATCATGGATTCCTAAAGCATTCCACTGCACACTTCTCTATGCCCACTTGGCATTGCTCTGTGTATACACATACCCATGCAAAAGGGGTCAAAAGAACATTTTCCTCCATGACTGGCTCAAGTTCTCAAGTCTAGAAGAGCCATGTAGCACAGGAATTGAAAAGGGCCAAGAATCTTCTAACTAAATGAAGGGATGAAAGAATGAAATGCTAAAGTCTTAGCATAGACCAGAATGAGGAAATAAAGCAAGCATACTTAAGCTTCAGCACCAGTGACTGGGTCTCCAAAAGGAATTTAACACTGATTAAAATACTTGTTATAAACTCATGTAATAGAATTCTGGACTTGGAATAAGAAAGACCTGGGCACAAGTCCCCTTTCTGGAACTAATTAGCTGTATGACCAGGATTAAATCACTTAACTGTCTGGTACCTCAATTTCCTCATGTGGAAATAATACCACCTATAGTAGTTTAATATAGATATAATACCACCTATCTCACAAAGTTGTTGTAAGGCTAAACTGTTCTACTAACTTTTAAAGTATTATATAAAATTCAATTATGGTTACTACTATTATTACAATAAACATTTAGTCACTTTCAGGAGGCTGGGAATACACATAAGACAAGCTAGCCCATCTTCATTAAGTCCATGCTCACGATGAGACAAGACTTATTACATACATTAATACACACACACACACACATGCTAATCTACTACTATCCCTGGCTAAGTAAGCTAACATGCAAGCTTATAGAGCCTGGGAGTCCACAGAAGAGTGGACAATAGGGTGGGGAAAGGCTACGAAACCATGGCCAGAACCCAAACGTCGATCTAATAGTGAGAAGACATTTTAATTTTCCCCAGGCTTTCTCAAAAACAATCTGCCCCATCAATTGAAATTATAAATATAGGCTGCTCAGCCAAAAGGAATTCCCCTTATAAAGCTACTCAGACATTTCCAAGATAGAGAAATATGAAAAGACCAGGATTTTCCACACTGACCATTGGAAGTTGACGTGGTAGTTGTTAGGGTTTTTTTTTTTTTCCTCCAGTTTCCTTTCACATGCCAAGAACTTTAAAGAGATTTCTTTTTGAAGCTGGAAAAAAAAAGCTTCCCACTGCAGTGTCTGTCTTTTCTAGTTCCTTGTTTTGTCTGGATTTTTAAAGATTTAGCAGGCTAGGGAGTAGAGGCTACAAAATCCCCAAAGTGTACCTGACAGTTGAGCTGAACAAATCAAATACACAACTAACTATGCAGTGTAAAGAATGCTCAAGCACTTTGGGTTTAAAAAAAATAGTCTTGATGTCAACCCAGAGATTAATCTCTAGTGAAGTGTCTCAGGGATCTGTCCTTGATCCTATTATCATTTGATTTGGACGAAGGCATAGGTGGTATGCTTGTCAAATTTGCAGATGATAGGAAGTTAGGGAGGATAGCTAATCCATTGAAACACAGAATCAGAATCCAAAAGATCTGGATAAGCATGAAAAATGGAAACAGCTTTAACAATATGATGAGGATGAACAGTATTAAGTTCTAGTGTTCACTTTCGAAAAATTAGCTATACTAGCTATACCACCTTAGCTTCCAGTTTTTTGCCAAAACCAGAGCTAAAAAATTAAGAGAATACCTATTAATGGGAAATAATTGACCAAACTATGGGAAATAGATAAAATGGGATAATTTTGTGTTATAAGCAATGAAAACGATGGTATCAGAGAATCCCAGGAAGAATTGTATGAACTGATATAGGAGGAAGTAAGCAGAATCAGGAGAGCAAGTGAGAGCAATTATCAAGATAAGAGCAAGATTATCAAGACAAACAATTTTGTTAAGACTTCAGAACTCTGATCAATGCAATGGCCAACCATGATTCCAAAGGATTCATGATGAAACATGCTACTTACCTCCTGAATGAAAGGTGATAAACTCAGAGCATAGATTGAGATATACATTTTTTTTTGGACATGATCAGTACCAGAATTTGTTTTATTTTACTTTGCATATTTCTTATAAGGGAGTCTTTTCTTTTCTTTTTTCTTTTTGGAGGGCAATTGGGGTTAAGTGACTTGCCCAAGGTCACACGGCTAGTTTGTGTGTTAAGTGTCTGACTCCAGGGCTGATGCTCTATTCACTGTGCCACCTAGCTGCCCTTGCCCTTCTTTTTCAATGGGAGGAAAGGCAAATGGGAAGGGAGGAGAAAAAAATCAATTTTTATTAATTAAAAAAAACTCAACCTCAGAAATACAAGCAGGATATATGGCTAGACTTCAGTTTGTAGAGAGGGAAAAAGGAAAGGGACAAAGACTTTTAGTGGATTGCAAAGGTGATATGAATCTATATGACATGTAAATGGAAAAAATTAATGCAAACTATGGCTGCATTAATATAACCATAGTATCTAGATGGAGACTAGAAACTTAAATTGTTTACAGAAGGCAAAAATAGCAGCAATGGGTAGAAATTCCAAGGCAGTAGATTTTAGTTCAACATAAGGAAAAATTTCCTAATTATTAGAACTTCCTCCCCACCCCAAATGAAATGACCTGATTCAAAAGGTCCAGCATCACTGCACATTTTTCAAGCATAGACTGAGTGACCACTTTTCTGTAATGTTGGAGGAAGCTCATTAGGTATGGGTAGGAGTATCCACACCCCCTGAGTTCCTTTCCAACTAAGAGACTTGAAATGATTGATACTTTTAGGGGCCAATTTCTTTCACACAGGACAAAACAAAACCAAAAATAAAATCATCCATTTTAAAGATCATAGTCTATACTCATGACTGGGGAAGGAGGCAAGAAAATGTGACTAGCTTAGATTAAGCCATTCTACATCTTGGAAAAAAGAATTCAAGAGTTGTCTTCCATGTCTAGTGAGTCAGCAGCATCTTTACCTACAGAACACAATACGTTAAAAGAATCTGGATAAACAAAATTACCTGAGAGATTTTACATACACTAGGTGTAAGATAACTCAAAGGTTTGGTTCACCTGACAAGAGGAAATATAACTCCTATGGGCACACATGTTGAATAATTCTAGAAGTTATATAAAGTCTTATCACTAACTCTATGTAAAGTTTTAACTAAAGTTACAGGTGTAGAGGGGAAACACCAGCAAAACTAAACGGACTCTTTTTGACTAAAGATGAGGACCTCTGCTCAGGGCAGGTGGAGCGCTGATAGGCATCTGCCAAGTTGGACAACCAATAAAACCTTAGCTGAGACATCCTGAAGCTCAGGAATACCAAAGCTCTAAGTAGGGAGCTCTATTTTTCAGTGTTTACATAACAGGCCCAGAATGAGTCACATTCCCTAAGATAAATTCCTCACAGAGATAAAGATGGCTCAAAGTTTCTTTAGCCTTTATTAGTCACATAGATAAGCCTGACAAATTTAAGGTTTGCTCAGCTTGGGGAGAGGGGGAAGATATTGCTTAACTTCAAGGCCTATTATAGAAGGCCTTCTTGTTGAGTTGGAAGAATTCCTAGGTTTCAAGTTCATTTACATGGAGGTAATAGTGGAAGTCTCAAAAAAAAGAATGAGTTCCTCAAAGGAATAAGTGATAAATAAAGAAGAGAGAGCCAGGATTGAGAAACACAACTACATTTAGAAAGTAAGAGGAGAAAAAAGAACCAGGGAAAGAAAGGAAGGAATACTAATGGTGAAAAATCACAGAAGCCAAGAAAGAGAGAGAATCGAAGATAAAGGGGTGATCAATAGTGTCAACAGCTGCAGAGAAGTAAAAAAAAAAGATAAAGAAAGGCCTTTTATATCTAATTATTAGGAAGTCCTTAGTGACCTTTGATAGGGCAGTTTTAGGAGTAGTGGGGTTCAAAGGCAAAATCTTCTGGGGGTTAATGAATGAGAGAATGGGTGATAAGGAAACTGAGGCAAGAGGTGCAGACTTTGGTTCTAGAAGTTTGACAGTGAAAGGAAGTTAAACAGAATAGTAATTTAAAGAGACAGCCTGGTCAAGTGTGATAGTAATGGAATATAAAGATTCCCCTGTATTGGCTTGGTTTTCAAACTGATTGTGTTAAAACCCAGAGCTTGTTAATCCCACCTGTGGGATGGACTTGATGTGAAAAGAAAGTCCTGAACTGGGAGGAGCTGTCCCAGGACAGTCTCAGTAGCTCTGAACCAACAGAAAGGTTCCCAGACCCCTGCAACAACAGCACTGTCCTTCACCAGTGGACAGTATTCATTCTGTCTGCAGGACAGTCTCCAGACCCCTGCAACAACAGCACTGTCCTTCACCAGTGGACAGTATTCACTCTCTGTCTGCAGGACAGTCTCAGGATCTCTTAGCCAGCAGCCAGGTTCCAGGACTTCTTCAACAAAAGGACTGTCTTTCACCAGTGGACAAATCTGGCAAAACAACATCAAAACAGACAAAGTACCAGCAAAACAGCCATGTCTCCTCAGTACTTGGCAGCTCAGGGGGCAGGTCTCAAGAGTCCAGGGCGATTCAAAGTGACCCCCAGCAATTCTCTCAGTCTCTCTCTGCCTCCACGAGGTGCTGCTTCCAAAAAGTCCTTCTGCCTCTCTCTTGTCTCTCCAAATCTACATCACCAGCTCCTCCCAGTTCAGGACTTTCTTTTCACATCAAGTCCATCCCACAGGTGGGATTAACAAGCTCTGGGTTTTAACACAATCAATTTGAAAACCAAGCCAATACAGGGGAATCTTTATATTCCATTACTATCACATCAAGCTAAGGGCTTTGTTTTGTTTTCAAGATAATAAGGTCCAATATACTTGCTTAGACTAGGGAGATGGAGGGAGTGAAGAAGTAGAGACTAAAGAAGACAGGTTGGGATGAAACTACCTATGACAGACTATTTTTTTTGTTGTTGTTGTTGTTTTTAAAGCAATTGGGGTTAAGTAACTTGCCCAAGGTTACACAGCCAGTTTTTTTTTATGTGGGTGTTAAGTATCTGAGGCTGGAACCAATATGGTCCTCTCGACTCCAGGGCTGCTTTTACTCACTGCACCACCTAGCCACCCCTATGATAGACTGTTAAGATAACAAGGTCCCAGATTACATAAGGGGGGAGAGATTCTAAGTTAGATATGAGGGTGGATGAGGAAGCAGGCACTGAATATATTCGACTTTCTCAATAATGCAGGAGGCAAAGTCACCAGCCAAGTGTGAAGGAGAGAAGTCAAGAAGAGGATTGCTGTACCTGGTCAAGCCAAAATGAGAAAGACATGATTGTACTTAACTTTCCTAAGTATATTTGAAACTAACCATACCCATCTACAACATTTAAATAGCCATCTCCAAGATACTACATTAAAAAAAAATTTCATGAAAGACTATCTAGGAGTTCTTAAACTATGCTCCATGAACTTTTTTTCTTAATATTTTGATAATTATATTAAAATCTAATTGGTTTTCTTTGTAAACCTATGTATTTTATCTTACGCATTTAAAGACATTCTGAGAAGGGATCCATAGGCTTCCCCAGATTTCCAAAGGCATCCATGATACATACAAAAAAGCTTAAGAAACCGTGATCTACACTTCCTTCAAGATTCAGCTAAAATCCTACCTTCTACAGCAGAGGTAGAAAACTTTCCACCTCAAGGTCACCTGTGGCCTTCTAGGTCCTTGGATGCAGCCTTTTGACTGAGTTCAAATTTTACAGAGCAAAGCCTTTTATGACGGGGATTTGTTCTGTGAAGTTTGGATTTGGTCAAAGGACCAAACTTGGGGGCTTAGAGGGCCACTTGTGGCCTCAAGGCCAAAGGTTCCCCACCCGTTCTACAAGAAGCCTTTTCCAGTCCGTCTTAATCCCAGTGCCTTCCCCTTGTTGATTATCTCCAAATGATCCTGTCTGTATCTCCTTGGTACATAGCATGTTGTCTTTTTCCTTAGATCACGAGTTCCTTGAAAGCAGGGCATGTTTTGTTGTGGTGGTGGTGGTGGTTGTTTTGCCTTTCTTTGTTTCTGAAGGGCTTGGCACTTTGTTCAGCACAAGGTAGGTGCTTAATCAATATTTATTGACTGGCTGAGTCAAGTTCCTACCAAGAACACTCACTGATTGGTGGACCTTTTTAAAAACATTTCAAAAAACATTTCTCAAGCACCACTGTGTATCTAGCCCTATTCTAGGCACCACAGAAGAGATAATAGAATTAGCAAAAAAAATCATAGCTCCTGCCACAAAGGACAAAATTCTATACCTCAATTTTCCCAAGGGAAAAATAGCAACTCATTTACCTCATGGGTACAGATACTGAGTGACTGAGAAGACTAAAGTCCCTTCATTTAGTGGCCACAGAGAACACACCATGGACAACAGAGGATGAAGAAACAGAATCATATTTCTCCCCTCTCCCCCACCAAAAACTGTGGGGGAGGGACGATTATTTTTCTTTTGATTCTGACTTCATAGTGGCTTCACCTACAGAAAAATATAGATGCTCTAGCAGCAAACTTACCTTCACTTCTCCCCACAAGAACACACCTGAATGGTTTGGAGGTGGCCACTAGTCACACTGATCAAACACTCTAAGGAATTCACCTGAACACCCAGAGTCCTCTGCCTCAGGGACAGTAATTATTATGTAAAGTGCAGGTTCCAGTAAAGGCCCAAGAGCCCAAGAAAAAGGAAGGCTGGTCTGGTCTCATCAATATTTAAAGAGCCACCTGCCATGGAAAAATACCTTCTTTGACAAATGAGCATCTGCCTTTCTTGATGTTTTGAACCAAGAGCAGAACAAGTCATTCTTGTCCAGCATGGCAAGCATGCTTGTCGCCTCAGGTAGTTGCCTCGAGCCTTGCCATCTGATCCAGAAGCAGAAAGCCTAGATATTTTAGTAAACTAGGGCAATGTTTTCAGTGTCAGGATATATGAGTGTCTTGTGAAGACATCTCTGGTATGTAGCAGCAGGCCAGGTTTTCCCTATAACACCTCCCCCATCCCACTTCCACATTTGCCCTTGGATTGTTAATAAGATTACTGTTGCCTCTGTGTTCTTTTAGCATAATTTAACACTGTTTGAGTCTGACAAGTGATAAATTATGAATGGATTTATCAATAATAATTTGTTATTCAGTGATGTCCAACTCTTTATGACCATTTGGACTTTTCTTGGCAAAGATACTGAAGTGGTTTGTCATTTCCTTATCTAGCTCATTTTACAGATGAGGAAACTGAGGCAAACAGGGTTAAGTGACTTGCCCTGGGTCACATAGCTAGTAAATATCTAAGAACAGATTTGAACTCAGGTTTTCCTGTTTCCTAGTTATGCACTTTATTTATTGCGCCACCCAATTCTTTCATTCCATAATCATTTTTAATTTAACACTCTTATGTTTTCAAATCCCTTTTGTTTTTTTTTTACACTACAGTCACTTCTATACATACTCCACACCCCCATTCTAACCACTCCCTTAGAAGAAAGAAAAAACATCAAGTAAAACTATTTCTGCTACATCCTAAATCTATTGCATCTACTAAGAGGGAAGTATGCCTCATTACTCATTTTCTTAGAGCTACATGGTTCATTGTGATTTATCAGAGTGTATCAGGTTGTGAGGATCAAAAGATTTAATATATATAAAGGGTTGCACAAAATTTAAAGTATTATAAACTTTTTAAAAATACTTAGTATGCAAAGTAATATTGGTACTAAAAAGATAAGCCTTTGCTGTGACAGTCTCAGAATCATCAAAAACACTACCAAATGCAATTCAGATCACTCTCTTTCTCTTCAAGTCTAGCTGATTGTTCATCTTCAAGGTATATGCAAGATATATATATGTATACATGATACACACATATAGCATTATATACACACATATTATAAACTTATATGTGTATACATTATACTTATATTTTTATATATATACATATATATGTGTGACTATATTCCCCTAGGCTATTACAAGCAGTTACAAAGAGTTGGTACATGCTAATATATAGATAGATGATACATATGAACATATGTTGATATATATTCATATACATATATATGTAGTCTGTATCATAGCCAGAGTTTGTGTGAGAACAGATATATATGCACATATTGAATGATACATATATGTGCACACTATGTATACACACATATAATATATACATATATACTATAAATGTGTGTATGTATATATAATATTCTCTGTGTGTCCATGTATATGTGTATAGACTCACAAACTCTGGTTATATGTATCCTTTATACATATGTATATATGCTTGTATATATAAGCATATGTCCATGTGTATCAACATTGTGTATGTGTGTGTATATGTATGTATATGTGTGTGTGTGTATGTGTGAGATAGCCTGGACAATAGACATTTTTCATCCATTTGGTTTTTCCTGTGTAGATAAGCCAAATATTTTTTCGTTTATTTGTGGTATAATGGAAAGAGTGCTTGTGCTGGATTTGGAGTCAAAAGACCTGGATTCAAATCCCAGTTTTGCTGTTTATTACTAGATGAGAACACTGAAGCCCAGAGAAAAGAAATAATTTACCTCTCTAGGCCTCAATTTTCTCATCTGTAAAAAAAAAAAAAATGAGGAAGTTGGACTACATGAACTTCCAATCCAGCTGTGAATCTATAATCCTGTGACCATTTAAGAGGCTCTACAGTGTTCCAGGGTTCGACACAATCAGCACAATTTCATCCACAAACAGAAGCATCTGGAAGACCTCATATCTATAGGTAACTTATTCCATATAGATTCTTCATGGAACCTTCTCCATGGCAGGGACAAATACTTTTTTCAAGTAGTATCAAAGTATCAGAGTAAATTAAACTTTCATTTTATGTCTGACTTTGATTGGTATTCACTATATTCATACCTTTCATGGTTTTATAGACTTTAACCACACCTTCTGTCTGAAAGCCAAACTAGTCCTGAAAACTCCTAAAAATATCTAGGTTGGAAACATGAAAAATGATCTGCTCCTGAGGGTAGTGATTGACTCCATAATTCCAGACACAGGCACTGGGAAATTTTTACTTTCTTAAGACCAGGTGATGGCATACAAGCTGTCCCAAAACTCTTAGTCCCAAAAGTATGAAACACCCAGTATTTAAGAATTGTCTGACAGCCTCTTCTTGATGACTAAAATAGAATGCTGACTGAAGTATGTACCCCTAGAAGTTTTCTGAGGCACCCTAATGTACTCCAGGAAATTAAGGGGATCAAAACAAAAGTATTGAAAGCCAGCAATGCCCTAAATGCTTACTTAGATAAGAGCTACCCATCCAGATTCATTCATTCTGAAAAATTTATCCAGCACTGTGCTAAGGACTCAGAATGCAAAAATAAGATAATACTCAAACTCTTGGAATGTATGTATCAGTACAGAAAATGAGGCAACGCTGGCAACTGCAGTGTAAATTAGAACGTGTTAAGTGCACAGCAAAGTAAAAAAGGCAGTTGGAGTGGTCTTCTCAGGACCTGAATTTGGTAATAAATTCATCAGATTACACTACACATCTGGCCACCACCTCATACCAAACCGTCTCTTCTGTGGAAACCCAGAGCTGTACATTTTTCAAGCAAGGCTTTACTCATCCACCACAAACTCTTGTGGAGAGAACTGCTGGAAGGGCCTCATCCTTTTTTCCAAAGAAACTTAAGATAAGAGGCAGAGACCCAAGAGAGGTGGAGCCTGTGTAGGCATTTTGCAAAAAAGTTTCAAATATCCTGGCACTGATCCTATTAAAAGAATCATGAAGGGGAAGAGGCTCAAGTCTCTTATTTTCTTATTGGTGTCTCATATTTTCCCCTCCCCTTGAATTACAAACTTCTGTATTTACCAGGAAAGAAACAAAGAGATCACAAGTAAAGTGGCCTTCTCTACGAGGGCTGCTCAGAGTCTCATTTCATAAATTTCAAAACAAAATCCATGCCTGATGACAATTCCTAAAAGGGTCTCCAAACTTCCTGGAGTTAGGGACCTGGTGAAACCTTGGGGAAACGAATTTCTGAAATCTCTAGCTGCCTCACATTTTCCATACTTCTGCTCTGGTCTTCCTTTTCTGGACTGCAGAGCCCAAAGTAGTACAGCCTCGCCCAAAAACTTAGCCTGGCAGTTCAAACAATACAGAAAATTATATTAAAAGGAGGAAGGGAGAGGAAGAAGTGAGAGAAATGGCGGAATGGTACTGCTTTTTCGTCTTAGTATTACAGTTTTCGTTTGGATATATATGGACTGTGCCTACTGCTTTCCTATCACCAACATTCATCAAAGTTGCAATATTACTTTTAAAACAGTGTTAATGATACCAGATCATCCCTGCCTCTGAGGGGTTTTCGAGAGCAGTAAAGTGAGATTCCAGATGTGAAAGTGATTTGAGGAAAAAAACTTCCTGACAAAGGCAAAGTATTGTGATTGAGCGGGCCAGCTACCTTTATTTTACTCAAATAAATAAACTTGCACCTCTCCCCAGACTTTTCCCTTGCAATGCCCTCTTGCCCAACTTACGGCTTGCTGGCTTCCCACTCATCCTGCTTCCAGCTGTTCGCTTTGGAGACATCCTCCTCCCCGCCCCCGCCCTCCCAGAGCTGCCGGCCCCGTGGGCACCCAGGGACCCCGTGGGATCTCCGTGAACCCTTGCCCGCCTCCTCACCGTGTTGTACATCAGGTTGTCGGAGTCCACGGGCTCTGACAGCTCGCTGAGTTTGCGATCCCAGTGCAACAGGTTCTGCTCCCCGCTCTCCAGTACCTCCATGGTGGGACGGGGAGCCAGCTGAGCCGAGGGTGCGGGGAGGAAGGGGGTGGGGGGTGGGGGGCGGGGAGGACCCGGCACAGCTGGAGGCAGACGGGCACCAAGGATACCAAGTTCCAGCGTGCGCGTGTCTTGTCTGGGGATCAGGGCTTTAACCCTGAAAAGGAAAAGGACCCTCTCCTCCAGAGAGAGGAGAAAGACGAAAAACTTCCCTCCCGGGGTCACTAGAGAAAGGAAAGTGCCTGGGAGTTGGCTGGAGCAGGAAAGTAGACAGGCTGTCCAAACCCAGGACGCAGAATGGAAGAGCTTAAGGGGGGGACTCCCATTCGAAGGGCAAAGAGGAGGGGGCGTCTCATCCCACGAGGATTCCCTTTACGTCTCGCAACATCCTCAGCCCCCCTCAACTTTTCCACAGCTGGTCAAAACTCGAAATTTACTCTATACTCTGCTTTGGGGCTGCCTCAAGCCTCGGCTAAAGACTCCGCCTCCTCCTAGAGATAAGAACCAATCGGGTTAGCGCTTGGTAGATATGACCCAATCGGTGGTCCACTTCTTTTCCTTGTCCCGCCTACACGGGCGGAGAGTGAGGGAGCTCCACCTCCCGGACTCAGGAATGTGGGAGGGGATTCCCTGTTTGACGTCACTGGGGCACTCCTCCTCCTGGAGCGCCAGCTGAGGGGTGGAGTTTTTCA
Source organism: Petaurus breviceps papuanus (assembly GCF_028583685.1). Classification (NCBI taxonomy): domain Eukaryota; kingdom Metazoa; phylum Chordata; class Mammalia; order Diprotodontia; family Petauridae; genus Petaurus; species Petaurus breviceps. The sequence continues at coordinate 21,804,922 of NW_027185784.1, forward strand.
CTGGGAGCCAATGGAATGAAACGACCCAGAGATAACTGGCAGGAAAGAAAACCACTGGAGACTGGGAAGCTTTGAGTCAACGGCCAATGAAATAGGGACAAGAATACCTTTTTTTTTTTCTTCTTTTTTTTTTTTTTTTTTTTTTAAAGAAACTGGGGCGAGCTGTGCTTCCGCTCGAATTATCCTAATCCAGTAAGGGAAAACAGAGATGGCTGTGAGACTGAAAAGGTTTGATACTAGTTTTAAGCCTTAATTTTTATACCGTGATATGGTATAGTTTCCAAAGGGCTTTGGTTTCCTTTAATTCATTTATTTTATTTCAACAAATGTATTTTCTTAAGTACTTATTTAAAATATTTTGTTTTATTGATATTTAATTTTATTTAAAATTTTAATCAAAATAATATACATTTACGATTTGTTCCCACAATTAGACAATATCCATAATGTGTTTCAATTTATTGTGAACACCGTCCTTCAATTGTCCCTCCTTCCTATTTCCTCCTGTCTCTTCCACTATTTATTGTGGAAATATATTTATTTATATTATTTCCACTATATTGATTCATAGTGGAAGGAGGGTAGGGAGCAAAGAAAAATGCTCTAGCTCCTTGCCCTCAAAGAGCTTAAATTCTAATCTATACAGTAAAGGCTATTAAAAAAAAAAGTTTGTGAATAAATATACACAAGTTAGATTATGGCAAATCCCTAAGGCGAGTAGGAGGAATCAAATAACACGTACCTTCTATTGGGAATTAAAGGATGGGGAGATGGATGGATGAATAGAGAGAGAAGAGAAAGACAAATATAAGCAAGCAATATGGTCCCCTCCTCAAAGAGCTTATCATTAGCATAATGGATGGAGACAATGAATTAAGGGGAGTTAGAAAATGGTAGGGACAGGGAGAAAACTTCACAAAAGAGCTAACGTTTGAGCTGGGTTTTGAAGGGTAGGTAAGAGGTCAATAATGAAATTCCTCTCTAAGTTTAACGTGATCTCTTTATTCCCAAATTCAGTGGCATTTTCCCTTTCTTCTTCTGTGTTGAACTCTTTGCAGCATTTGATACTACCTTCTCCTCCTGGATACTCCAGGGAGGGATAATCTGTGTTTATCAGACATTTTAGATTAATGTCTGATGACACCTTGACATTCTGTGCATACAGTAAAAGGTTAAATGTACTGCTCTGATCACTCCCCTTGTCACTTTAATTTGGATTGACTTTGAATCTTTTCTTTTCTCTTTAAATCTCTTACACAACCTCCCTCCCCCCTCACCTCAACTAAGGACATCTACTTTATATTTCCCCCCAAAATTGAGGCCATCTGTCTTGAGCTCCTTTTTCTCCCCTTCTTTTCATTTCAAATCCTCCTGACATTATTCCCCATTAGCTCACCCTTCATCCCAGTCTCTGATGATGGATGCCATAGCATTTCTCCTTACTAAATTCTCTAAATAAGGTCGAACTCCACTCCCATCTTCTCTAGTAGATTACCCCCAATATCATCCCTTCTCTCTCTTTAATCTCCCTGCTGTTTACACAAACACCCAAGTTTTTCCTATCCTTAAAAACATTCTTTAAAATATTATTCCCTGTAGTGGACATCCGAGAAATAACAGGACAGCAAAGCCAATTATAATTTAGCAGCTGGTGACTGCCTCCCAATAGGGAAAACAGCATCAAGTCTTCTGTAAGATGCATTTTTATAGACCTAGGTGTTGCTAACAAACAGAGTGTGGTTCCAAGGGGGGGAGGATACCATTTCTAGTAAAGTCTTGGGTACCTAACAAAAACAGACTTGTATCTGGGCTAACAAGAACAGATTTGTATCTGGGGTATGTTTCTAGCAACATAGGTGAAACATTCCCTCACTATTATGGCCTATTAGGTGGTTTCCAGGGACCCTGGTAGGGGGTCCCCTTCTAGCAGGTTTAGGGAGCATTGGTGTATGATTTCTGGTGGGCACTTCACTCCCCCCTTTTTCTTGTTCATAGTTGAAACTCGGACTCAACTGAGTCCAGGGGACTGTTCCCTTGCACTAGGGTTGTGGTACCCACTGCTGCCGATCCTGCCATACCAAGGCCAACTAGGACAGGGACTAAAATGAGGGCTGCCAGTAAAAAGGTGCTCTTGCATATAAGCAGTCAGAAGTTAAGCTCGGTCCGAGGAACTTGGGGTCTACCAGAATGCTGCCCGAGTCTGCAGGGGTGGTGGTAATGGGTGAAATAGGGGGCCATCTGGATCACCACCAGGAGGTAACAAGGCCCCGGGGTCCCTTCCTGTGACATAAAACCTGATTTCCCAAGGTGTTCCAGTTTTCCAATCCTGTTTTTTTCAATCCAAAACTCTGATGACAACTGGGTTACATGACTTAAGGGTATTACAATGAAATGAAATGTGGTGGTCATGGCTGCCACCGGAGACCTAGTCAGCAATGGTTACACAATTCCAATTGACACAGTGATATTTCCCGGTCCCCCCCACAATCAGGAGACCCATCCTCAGGGCAGACATATGACTGGGTTGACCAAAGGCTGCTTTTCTGCTCTACAAGGAGCACCATTGGCTCCCCCCAGAATACATGCCTGTATAGGGAAACGACATGAATCTGGGATAGAGCAGGGCACAGTAATCAAAAGAGTGGGCTGGCCATGAGTCACATTTTTGCAGTTAGAGTCCCATCAGTTGTCTTAGTAAGAATCCAAGGGTACAAGGTGGGAGCATAGGAGTTGGGACTGGCCAGAGGCAGGAATGCCAGGAACTGGAGTGTCAGGACAGTCTGTTATCTTCAGTTGTAAGTCACTGGCTGGCTCTGTTACCCACAGGTCTGGTGGGTCGGGAGGAGCCTTCACCTTGATGTGTGAGGGGTGGATCCAGGCTTTTATTTCGGCCACCTTAACAGAGTAGTGGTCTGATACACTGCTCTGACTTCGTCCTGGATGTCTCAGAGAGCTTGGAGGGACTTGAGAAGTAAATCATTAACAATCATACATAACAGCATTCGCCACCGAAGTACAATAGGAGGTGGGGTGCCGAACAGAATTTCAAAAAGGGGAATGAATTTTTACACATATGCATTCAGTTACAAATGTTAGCACTTGCTTAGATGATGGAATAACTAAAAATTCAGATTAAAACAGCAAGTTCTTTTCTGCTTTACAATTTGTTACATCAATTCAGCAAGAAACATGTCTTGCAAATGGAGATTTTAGTGGGTGTCTTAAAATCACACTAAAGATTTTAAAAATTTCTTCTAAAGGTATTTTCCTCCTTCAAAACAGTTTCAAGATTTATAAATGATCACTAAACTTCTGTGAAGGAAGTTAATTGAAAACTTTTAGATGATCTTAAGAAGTTTGCATAACTTTCTGTACATGTTTTAATTCTAGATAAAAAATAATATTAGATTTTCCAATAAGCTAACATGAAAGAGCTCATATCTTTTACTGATTACTTGCTCTGAGCATAGAGACCTGTTATAGAAGGAAAAAGCAGGGGCATGTGACATTCCAATTGTGCCAGGAGAAAACATCCTTGGCTCTGGGTAAATTCAGGTACAGTTACAGATATTCCATCTCATGCAGCATCTGTTCCACCTCATAGCTAGACTCAGGAATAAGTGGGAAAGATTCCTTTTCAAAGGAACCTCATGGGTAAACTGAGCCAGGAGGGATCCCATCCCAGACAGAGGCTAAGATTGTCCCTTCGGCTGTTACCAAATGTAGACTTCCACCTGTTCACAGCACAGGATCACATTCCTCTGAGTAGCTAGTGGCATTTCCTCTCAGACCCTGATTTAATGCAGATAAGTATACCCAAATTCAGACTCAAAATAAAATTTAGTTATGGTCCCAAGTGCCTTTTACCTTAAAAACAACAAGCCTCACCAATCACAGCTTAGAGCCAGTTATAATTATTTCTATTCTCATGGGGCTCCAATAAGCAATAAAAATGTATCAGATCTTATAATGTAAGGAATTCCTTTTACCATCCTTCTAAAATATAAATGCCAATTTACAAAAATCCTTTTTGATCTTTGCAACTTCTTAGCAAGTTAGGTGCATTTAAAACTTCTTTTCTCAGGCTGAATGACCTTGCCTGGAAATAATTTCTAGAGGATTTAACAGTTTTACAACATAAGGAAAATTTATATGAATTGTAAGCAGAAGAGACTGCTCTGAATGGGCAGAATTAGTCAAACAAATTTTCATACAGTAATCAATAAACAATTTTAGATTTTAACATTAAAATATTAGCCCAAAATAGCTTAGTTAACAGTTTTACAAGTTTTTCTAAATAGCAGATATACATATTTAAAGTAACATTACTAATCTTCCACAATTTTCTCCTCACTCAGGTTTTACAATATACAGTGTAGAAATACAACAATAATAAAAACTGCGAGATGACATTACATTAATTGCCTTTTCAAATTACATAGAATATGACATTAATTGCGTTTCCAAATTACATATAAGAATGATTGATCTTACCAAGTGAAGAGGCTAGTTGACTTCTGACCTCATTTTCTCCTCTCTTTTTCTCATCTCCCCACTTTACAGATAAATTGAGACTCAGGGTTAAATGATTTATTCTAGGTCACACAACCAGTCAGTGCAGAGTTCTGAACACACTGCTTCTCACTGACAAGCTTTTTCTCACTTTTCTGATTTTCTCTCTTTCATCTTTCTCTTAACTGTACCTCTCTGGTTTTTATCCTTTTTGCTCTATATTCTGGGGTGTTTTCTCCCTGCTCCATTGTTTTCCAAGAGCCCTTAGCAACCTTCTTTAATTCCTTGGCACTGGAACAAGCAAAGTGATTATTTGCAGCAAGGGAGAGATCTCTTAGATGGTACTGAAGTTGGGGCTTCATGGTACAGAGTAAACTCTATATTTCAGGGGGAAACCCTCCATTTTTCCAAATTCATCTCACTCAAAGCACATTATCAGCTTATACCCTATCAAATAAACCACTATGAATGCTTAACTGTAGCAGACCTTGGTTATGGGGTGGTCAATTTGCCTGGAGCATTGAGGAGAGGGTTTGGGGAACTTGAAGTAGAAACTTCAGGCTCTGCTTACTTAGAGATGTGGACTTCAGGGTACCTGGAGATCTAAAACTTGCTGATGGGAGTTAGATCAAGTACCCTTTTACTAAACTATTTAGGCTGTGGAAAGAATATAGTTTTAGGCTGAATAGCTCAGATGTAACACACACTTTAGTAGCTCAGATGTATCCCAGGCTTAATATATGGGATAATGATTAACTTGTATTTGTACCTTTGTTTCACAAGCTTCTTTTCCATTGTCTAACTGTTCCCATGTCATTCAGAAAAAAAATATTCTATTCCAGGGATTTAAGCTTTCAGGTAGGCAGATGACAAGTCTGTGTAGCTCCGATGTAGCTACTGTACCTTCCCCCCTTTTTCTTTTTGGAGGAGGTTAACTCAAATTAACTTCACTGCAGCCCTAGCTCAGTTATAGCCAGGACAACAGGGAGAAAAATCTTAATGGTTCAAACCTCTTACTGTCTCCTCAGCTCCGTCAGAGTTGGATGACAGGGGAGGGCTCTGTAGCCCTAGCTAAGAAGAACTGGGACCACAGGGAAGAGAATCTTAGCAGTTGTAACTTGTCACTGTGACGCTAGTCTGGTCAGAGTTGGATCACAGTGAGAAGACACTGTAGTCCTTAGCCTTGTGTAGCAGCAAGCACCCCTAGCGTCCTCAGGGTTTGCTGCCAATACAGGTTCTTGGATCTTCTTTGTTAAAGGAAAGCAACTCAAAATGGGTTAACAAGCTTACTTTAATCAGTCAGACATATATCGTTTACCTTGTTCAGGGGAAAAAGGTCAGCACCCCGAACTTCAAAGCATACAGGCAGAATTATCAAGACAGAAACAGATCAAGTAGACAGATTTCCAAACTGTCCAACCATTACATCCATACCCAGTCAACATCTGGGTTTCCACATCTGGGTTTTTCAAAGCCGGGGGACTCTCAACAACGGCTTCCCAGAATTCAGATCAAATCACAGAACACTTCTCAAAGTGAGCCCCAAAACAAAGCCTCACATCAGGGCTTATATAGCCTTCTCCTGGTTCAGAGAATGTAACAACCTTATTGACCCACTGGCCAATCAAGAAGTATCTACTGAAAAACAAGCCTCCCTCCCCAGGCTCCAGGTGCACTTTAGCCTAGGGGCAGGGAAGATCTTCCAAATCTGCATTCCCATTACAGCTTGTCAGAGGTAGGACTACAGGGAGGAGGATCTTAGTAAATTTATTTTTGACCTTTTGCTCAAGTAAACTTTTCTTAGGTGTTCATACCTTTAAAACTTCAGATCTACTTCAAGACTTTAAGAGCAACTGTCTCTCATATAACATAGACAATACAACTATTTACCAGTAACAATCATGGTCTTAATTTTGAACTTTGAAATAAAAACAATTGAATAACCAAGCTGGTGACCTTAAATTCCAGTTTTTGTAGTTATACAGAACTAAAATCTTTCTTGGTGCCAAATAGTAACCAGAATGAATTCGATTACCTGGATCTATATTCCCAATGATGTTGCACAGTTCTCTTTCTGTGACTCAGGAAAGTGTTAGTCCTATTCCAAAGTGCAGCTTGGAAACCTACTTCTCTTTGGTCATGGAAGTGACTCCTTCTCTTAGATAGAACTTGGCTGGAGTTGAGAGACTATCAATCTTTCTAGCGCAGGTACAGTGTTTCTTACCACTTAGGTGAATCTGGCTGCCTTTTGGAATCTTACAGGATGGTAAATTTAGAAATTTCTTTACACATACAGACAAAATATACAGAAAACACAGTGGGGCAAAAGGAAGAAGGTTTCGTCTTTTCTACCTGCCATTATCCCAGAGACAGGATATACACAAAACAACACAACACACAAAAAAGTTACACAGATAATTATAACTACCGGATAGAAATATAAAGAAACGGAAAACAGGATACTCTGACAGCGTCCCATGGAGACCAACCAGTAAGGGCATCTACTCCGCGTCCAGCTCTTCCTCTTACCCTTATAGGAGCACTTGACAAAAACAGATCACAGAACACTCATTAAACATTTATTGAAAGAATTTGGGAAGGACTCAGATTTCTGGTTCGCTCAGGAAAACAGTACGAGCCATGGGCCAAGGAATGTCACTCAGTGGCCTCCCCTAGGTCGGACTGCTCTCCCGGCCCTCCAGGGAGCCTGGTCCAGCTGTCAATACAGAGCCAAAGGCTATCTCAGTGGGACCTCCAAATGTAGTGGACAACTGAGAAATAACAGGACAGCAAAGCCAATTATAATTTAGGAGTGTTTATTAACCAGCTGGTGACTGCCTCCCCAATAGGGAAGACAGCATCGAGTCTTTTGTAAGATGCATTTTTATAGACCTAGGTATTGCTAACAAACAGAGTATGGTTCCAAGGGGGGAGGGTACCATTTCTAGTAAAGTCTTGGGTACCTAACAAGAACAGACTTGTATCTGGGCTAACAAGAACAGACTTGTATCTGGGGTATGTTTCTAGCAACACAGGTGAAACATTCGCTCACTATTTTTTTTTTAAGCAATCGGGGTTAAGTAACTTGCTCAAGGTTACACGGCCAGTTATTTCTGGGTGTGGTGCTAAGCATCTGAGCCCGGATTTGATCCCCAGGTCATCCCGACACTGGAGCCAGTGCTTTTACTCGCTGAGCCACCTGGCCTCCCCACATTCCCTCACTATTATTACCTATTAGGTGGTTTCCAGGGACCCTAGTAAGGGTTCCCTTCTAGCAGGTTTAGGGGGCATTGGTGTATGATTTCTGGTGGGCACTTCATCCCCAGTGACTGTCCCAAGTCTCTTCTTTTCTTCTCAGCTAAATTCCTTGAAAAATCCACCTACCATTGGAACCTCTGCTTCCTCTTTTCTAAACTCTTCATTATGGCTTACAACCTTATCATTCAACTACAATTGGTCTATTCAAAATTACCAGTGATCTTCTAATTGCCAAATCTAATGACCTATTCTTAATTCTTAATTCTTGGCCTCTTTGCAGTTGACAGTCGACCTCCTAGATATTCTCTCTTCCCTGAATGTTTGTGATACTGTGCTTTTTTTAATTCTCCTCCTACCTGTATTGACTGCTCTTCAGTCTCTTTTTCTGGACCTTCATACATGTCATTCCTACTTACGGTGACTATCCCTCAAAGTTCTGTCCTGGGGCCTTTTCCTTTTCCTTTTTGTCTCTATTCTTCCTTTCTTACTGATTTCTTCAGATCCTAACTCATAGTTCATTCTTCACCTCTTTGCATATGATTTTCAGATCTGTATATGCAGTTTCTCTCCTGAGGTCCAGTCCCAAATCACCAGCTCCCTCCTAGATGGTTCAAACTAGATGCTCCTTATGCATCTCAAACTCAAGATGTTCAAAACCAAAGTTATTACCTTTTGCCCAAAACTCACCTCTCTTCTGAGCTTCCTTATTACTGTTGAGAGCATCACCATCCTTCAAGTTACCCAGGCTTGCAACTTCAGTGTCATACTCAACTCCATACTTCCCTTGGTCTGTCACTTGCCAAATTTTGTCCTTTCTACCTTTATAGAGTCTCCTTATAGGCATCCCCTTCCCTCTGTTTGTACAGTCCAGCCCTTCATCTTCTCTTGCCTGGACTCTTATAATAGCCTCCTAATTGGTCTTCCTTCCTAAAGTCTCTTCCCATTCCAGTCCATCCATCACTCAGCTGCCCAATTGGTTTTCCTAAAACATAGACCCTTCCAAATCATCCCCACTCAAAAAACTCCAGTGGCTCCCTATTCCTGTTACATGAACCAAATGTAAGCTTCTCTTGTTTGTCACTACCTGACCCTTTCCTGTTTGAGAGTCTTATTACATTTTACTCTCCTGTATGAGTTCTTAGTCCTGCTACACTGACCTGCTCCCTATTTTTCATACAGATGATCTATCTCCCATTTCTGTACCTTTTTCCATGCCTGGAATGACTTCTTTCCTTACCCCTGCTTCATAAAAGCCCAAGACAGCTCAAGAACCACCTTCTGCAGAAGCTGGTTTTTCTTCCCCACCAATCCACAACTGCTGGTGCCTTTTCCTCTAAGAATACCTTGTATCTACTTTGTATATATCTTGCATAATATATGTACAGATTAGCTCTGTTATCTCACCTGGGCATTTAATAAATACTTGTTGACTGATTTTAGGTTCCTTCCAACAATAAATCCTTTTGGTTTTGTGCTCATCGCTGGGGATCAAAGAGGCAGCTAGTGGATATTAGTGGTGGGCCTGGAGTCAGGAAGACTTGAATTCAAATCTATTTTCCCACGTTTACTAACCTATCAATAGAGTAAAAAACCAAAAGGCATGAATAAAACATTTTGTAAAATGACTTAAGTAATCCAAAATCAATCAACCAAGTATTCATTATATGATATACTACTACTACGTTGCTAAGCACTGGGGACCTACAAAGATATAAATAAAACTGTCCCTGCCCTCAAGGAACATACATGATATAAAAAATGTAATGGGGGCTACTTGGAAGGTAGTGGGTTCCACTTCAGTGGGGATCTTCCAATAGAAGCTGGATGTTTGGTTGTTAAATATTTGCAGAGGCAGGGTTTAGTCAGGTATTGGCTAGTCAGGAAATGACTCTAAGGCAATTTCTAACACAAATTCTGTGATTCTCTTATGTCAAGACCCTAAATGAGTTGAAGAATAGTTTTTCTAGGCTGGTGGTATCATTACTAAGATCTAGAAGACTTTTGAGCTGAGGTCTGGTATAAATTTTATTAAGCTAACAATTTATTAGGGTGGGTTAACAATGATATTTTTAAAAGATAAGAGGAGAAACTGATATGATTAACAGGGGTGGTGAATCTGTACCCTTGAGGTCACATGTGGCCCTCTAGGTCCTTAGGTCTGGCCCTTTGATCAAATCCAAACTTCACAGAACAAATCCCCTTAATAAAAGGATTCATTCTGTAAAACTTGAACTCAGTCAAAAGGTCACACCTGAGGACTTAAAAGGTCACATGTGGCCTCCACGCTGCAGGGTACCCCCCTCCCATAGTATACTAGAGACAACAATCCCAGGGCCAGATGGTTCACATCTTCCCTTTCTAACTATACCTTTAATTATCTTTTTGTTTCAGTCCATACTTATTTCATCAATATAGAAAACTCCTTCCCCTGATAGAGAAGAGCAATTTAGAGAATTGTCTGAGGAATTCAAAGTTTAAGTAACATATACATGGTCACATAGGCCATTTTGGGTCAGAGGAAGGACTTGAACCCAGCCAGGTCTTCTGACTCCACAATCAGCTCTTTATTCACTGTGCCATGGTGTATCATTAATAATATGTTGCAGAATTTTTGCAGGAATCAAAGTAAGGCCAGTTGGTTGATCTTAAAGTCCAGTTGGTTTATATAAAAGGTTCAATGCCCTTCTGTTTTCTGAGAATAGGGGCAACTGTCTTCAGCCCCATGGCACTTTTCCTGTTCTTACTTCAGAGATACTTCCATAATGAACTGGCATGGTGTATACAGCACTGCACCTGAAGTCAGAAAGACGTGGGTTCAAATCCCAGCTTAGGTCCTCACTGGTTGCATGACCCTTGGCAAGTCACTTAACATTTCTGGGCCTCAGTTTTCTTATTTGTAAAATGAGACAGTTGGACTCCATTGCCTCTAAGATCTTTCTTTGCTCTAACTCCAATGATCATCCCTCCAACAGCTGTATTTTTTTTTTTTGTTTGGACCATTATCTTTTGTATCAACTTACCACCACTGTCTACACTGATAAAAATGATTAATCCTTGAGCAATGTTGAAATTATGTTCTTCATTAATTTCTTCTGTAGATAGAAATAACAATTTCCTTCTTTAGGCCTTTATCTTTATTCTTTCCTCTGAGAGAGTTCTAATCACTATTTTTTTTAAGTATGTCCCATTCCCTCACATCTTAAAAGCCTTACTCAGGCTATCCTCCATTTCAGTCATTCCTCTTACTGCATTTAACTATTTTCCTATTCTAAAAGGAATTTTGTCATCCTATGTATTTCTCTGTCACATTTACGAGCCATTGAGAAATAAATTCCAGTTGTTATCATTGCATGATTAAAAAAGAGAGTACCTTTCATGTCACTCACAAAATGCCCTTCTTCCTTGCACATAATAAAACAACAGTTACAATAGCCCATTTCCCTTTTGTGGTGTGTGTATTCCAAACTATTGAGTTGTGGATCCAAATAACTGTCCTTAAATCTGATATTCTTATAGGTCTAGATATTTGGCTTCATAGGTTACTTTCTGTGGTAGAGTAGAAGTACAGTGATGCACTATAGGTTCTACAATGACCTAGGAGTCAAGGAATGTGAGCTCTCTCTAGAGCCTGTTACTGACCACTATGGGCAACATTGACCTCTCCCTCAGGTCCTGTCAAATCTATTGATTATAATTTTAAAAAATGCATCTTGTGTTGTGTCTAATCCACTCAGAACTTCATCTTTTGCTTTGGTCTGTGGTTTGTTTCCTGGTGTTTTTGTTTTATCTTTTCCAAGTTCAGATCACTACTAGCTCTGGAACTTTGGGCCACTCAACAACTTTTCCAGGCTTCATTTTTCTCATCTATAAAATAATAATGATGTTGTTGTTACTGATAATGATGACAATGATGATGATATAACACACTTCTGTAGCACTTTCAGCTTTGTACTCAATTCCACAAACATCAGTCAAAATGCTTTCTTCACAACAACCCCTTGAGTTGATGATTTGTTAACCCATAATTCTCTCATCTGTCCCTTCTTTCTACTCATACCAAAAGTATCCTAATTCAGGCCCCCATATTTTTCCTAAAGCATAATAATTTTCTAATTGGTCTTCCTGCCTTAATCTCTCTCTCCTTCAATACTTCCTCCATACAGCTGCCAAATTGAGTCCTAAAGTACAGGTCTGACCATGTACCTCTCCTACTTAAGTTTCAGGGGCTCTCTGTCCCTAAGGAAAAAAAGATAGAAACTCCTTCAATTAGTATTGAAAACCTTCCATAATCTGTCTTCAACCTATCTTTTCTGATTGATTTGATATTATTCCCACTCATGTACTCTGTGTTCTAGTTGTACTGGCCTTTTCTGCTGTATCCTGAACACAACATTCCATCTCCCATTTCTGTGTCTTTGTACAGGCTATCACAGTGTCTGGAAGTTTCTCAATCCTGATCTCTTCGTCTTGGAATCCTTACTTCTCTTCAAGGCTTAACTCAAGTATCGCCTCCTCCAGAGACTCTTCCTGATCTCCCCAGTTATTAGGGTTCTCCCTCCCATTTTCACTGAAATGTATTTGTGTATATTGTTTCCCCCCAGTAGAAAGTAAGCTCCTTGAGGGAAGGAACTGTTTCATTTTTATCACTGTCTACCTATCTCCTGGCATAGTGCCTTGTACATAAATGCTTAATTAACTGAATTGAATCTCCATTCTAGAAGTGAGTAAATCAAGACTTACAGAGGTTAAATGATTTACCCAGGGTCACATAAGGAAATAAAGTCAGGCTAAGATCCAGGTTTTCTGACTCTAAGTTCCTTCCATTTCACTATAGTGACTGAACTAGGTGGTTTCTAAGAGTCTTTCCAGGTCTAAATTTCTATAATTCAGTGCTTCTAGTGCCTTCCTTCTGAGAAAAGCTTTCATTTACACTGTATATATCTTGTATATATGTTAATTATTTGTCTGTTGTGTCCCCCATTAGACTTCAAGCTTCTTGAGGTCAGGGACCATGTTCTTGCTTCTGAGCTTTCTCTCCTCAAACCACCTCTATGACTCTTTCCCCAGTTTCTATCAAAGGATCTTGCAAAGTGTTTCACTGAAAATATGAGGCCAACCATTCCAAGCTCCATTTTCTCTACGGTTTTATGCTCCAAATTACCTCAGTGTTATTTAAGGGTCGGGGAGAGTTGGTAATCTTATCATCTCATGCGTTCATTTATCATCCCTATTTAAGTGGCTCTAACATCTGTAGATACAACCCCAAGTTGCTCTCCATAATTCTAGTCATACCACCAACTGCCTTTTGGACATTTATTTCCAATTGTACATTCTTTTAGCACTCAAACTCAACATATTCAAATAAGAATTCATTCTCCTTCCCACTCCCCCCAAATGCGTCCCTGTTCCTAACTTCCCTATTTCTTTCAAGGATATCATTATCCCTCTAGTCAGCTAGGTTCACAACCTCAAAATTGTCCTGATTCTTTCTCCCTCTCCCTCTGTCTCTGTCTCTCCCTCCACCCCTCACCCCCTTCTCCTCTTATGCTCACTTTGTACCTAGTCTTGTTGCTTTTGCCTCCAGAATGCAATTGTATCTGTCCTTTCTCTTTGCTTCCACGGATAGCACCCCAGATTGGACCCTCTTTACCTTTCACCTGGACTATTGCAATAGCCAATAGCCTCTCAAAAATATGCGTGGAGAGTGCTCTATGATCTATGCTCTTGTGGTCACCAAATTGGGCTCCCTGCCTCCTCTCTCTTCCTTCTTTGATCCGTTTTCCACATAGCCCTCCAATGGAAATTCCTAAAACAGGGGGTCTGACCATGTCATTCCTATGCTAATGAAAATCCACTGGCTCACTCTTACCTCTAGGGTCAAATACCAACTTGTTTGGCTTTTAATGTCCTTTACCATCTGACCCTGGCCTATTGTAATGGGGGAAGTGGCCAATGAAGACTCAATTCTTAGAGCATATGTAGATATTTCCTGCCTGGTTTCAATCCTTGGGGGATACATAGATATTTCCTACTGGGTTTCAGTCCAAGCAACTGATAGTACAAAGAAGGGCAGTTTTCTTATCTTGCACCCTGCCTTATTTCATGGATCACTGCCATGTGTCTGTCTCTAAGTATGGGGTGCTTCTGTTTCCTTGATATTAATTCTTCCTTGATCTTCAGTGAATTAATATTTGGGATGATAGAGTCCGGATGATCTGATGAGCTTGAGAGATCCAGAGGTCCCATCACAGGTCTAGTGACCAGAGGAAGTAGCAGTGATCACTGGCACCAGCTCTGGCAGACTCTACTACCTACGCTAGTTGTTGGTCACATCTCTTACGGGACTTTGAAGTCACAGGACTCCACTGAACAATCCCCTCTCTTTCCTGTTACACTACATTTCCAGACTTTCTGCACATTACTAGCCTTCCTACTTTCTGCATTCCGGTGCAACTGGTCTATTTGTTATTGCCCATCCGAGACGTTCTATCTCCTATCTCTTTGCCATCACATGAGCTGTGGTTCTCCACCCCTCTCCCACTCACCAGCCCTAGCTTCCTTCAAAGTACAGAAGAGCTCCTAGAGAAAGCCAATTCTCTCCTCTGCCTCTATTCACTAGCACCCTCCTTTAGAAATGACTTTTTTTTATATTTTATATTTAATTTCCTATGTGCATGGGTTGTTTTTCCTTACCTTCAACAACAACAACAACAAAGATAAGAAGAAACTGCTTTAGTTTCATCTTTGTATCCCCAGACCTCGAATAATGACTTTAGCATAGTAGAGACTTAGTGAATGCTCCTTGAAGGAATGAAGAGGGGCAGTTAGGCGGGCTGTGGAGGGAGTGCTGGGCCTGGAGTCAGGAAGAACTCAGTTCAAATACAGCCTCAGACACCTACCGCTAGGGCAATTAGGTTGTGCACTGGATAGAATGCCAGGCTTGGAGTAAGGAAGACTCATCTTCCTGAGTTCAAATCCAGCCTCAGACACTTACTAGCTGTGTAACCCTGAGCAAGTCACTTAACCCTGTTTATCTCAAGTTTCTTCATCTGTAAAATGAGCTGGGAAAGGAAATGGCAAACCAACCACTCCAGTGTTTTTGTCAAGAAAACCCTAAATGGGGGTGGCTAGGTGGCACAGTGAATACAGCACCAGCCCTGAAGTCAGGAGGACCTGAGTTCAAATCTGACCTCAGACACTTAACACTTGCTAGCCATGTGACCTTGGGCAAGTCACTTAACCCCAATTGCCCTGCCCTCCCCCTCCAAAAAAAAAAGGCAGAAAACCCTAAATGGGGTCACAGAGGGTTGAACATGACTGAAAAATGACTAAACAACACCACCTGCTAGATTCTTGACCTTGGGGAAGTCACTTATACTCTTTCTGTCTCAAGTTTCCTCAACTCTAAAATGGGGATAATAATAGCACCTACCTCCCAGTGTTGTGAGGAATAAATGAGTTAATATTTGTGAAGTGCTTAGCACAATGCCTGGAACAGAGTAGGCCCTATGTGAATGTTGGCTGTTGTTATTATTGTTGTTATATGTAAAACACTTTGAAAAAGTTAAAATGTTATATATCTGTGAGCCCTCTTTGAAGCAACATGGGAGAATATGGATTAGAAAAGAATACAATTAAGTTGATTTGGAATTAGTTGAATGATGTAAAGAATATTAAGGGATAGATGCTAATTTGCAGGACAGTCTCTAGTGGAGAGCTTCATAATTAGTCTTTTACCCTTCACCCTTCAACATGTTTGTTAATAATTTGGACAGTGATGTAGATGGCATGCTTATCCAATTGGAAGATAACACAAACTTGGAAAGAATGATAAACTCATTAGAAGATAGATAAGAGCCAAAGAAAGGGATCTCAACAGAGTAGCACAATGAGTCAAATTGAATAGGAAGACATTTAGGAGAGATAAATGCTAAGTCTCAGAATTGCTTGGAAAGGTTTTGCACAAATAGAGGATGGAGGGTATGTGGTTGGGCAGCGATTTATGTGAAAAAGATCAGTGGTAATTTTAGTGAACCATAAGTTCAGTAATTGTTCACAGTGGCTTAGTAATAGCAGGGAGTTGGGAGTACAAGAATATAATCTTTACAAACTGTTAACAAGCAATGAAAGAGCCATCACAGCCCTTACCCTAGTCTTTCCCAACCCGAACTACTCTGCAGATGGGTAAAATATCTAGATTTTCTCAATTGTGTGTTGCGAAAATGAAATGTTTATAAATGTGTGATATACATTTGTAATTATTTAGTTTAAAGTAAAATGTTTTTTTAACATATTCCTTTCTATTTTAAATTAAATGAAATTCATAACAGTAAATAATAATTAAAGATAGATTTATAAGTCTTATGTGAAATTGGATAAATAGCAATTATGGAAATTGAAGCTTCTCAGAGTCCTTGTTATATTACTCTTTTTAATTAACTAATTTTTCCATCCTTGTTTTGATTTTATTATTCTGAGAGAATTGTGGGAATTGTATGAACCAAACTTACCCCATCTTGTAACTCAATTCTGGATCTAGCTCAGTTCCCTTTCTATTCAATTACAGGTCTACTCCAGTTTCTGTCTTGTGAGAAAACTTTATTCCATTATGGGAATTGTGAGAAGATTTTTATTGCATTGTTTGAATTTAGCTCTGTGTGGCTGAGAAGCTGGACCATCTCTACCTGCTGCTTAGGGATCCTTAATTAAGAACCTAGGTTATGTTGACCAGAAACCCAGTCAGCTCCAGATATTAATGTGAGGAGTTTTCTCACAATTGTATAACTCAAGCAATCAGAACATCTTATCTTAAAACTGACCCCATACTAGTCATTCAGTTAACTGTTTTCTTGTTCCTTTGAATGAACATAGACACTTGGGGGCCAGGGAATAGGTCATTTATTTTCTGATTTCAGGGAATTGCTCTGTTTACTCTCCCTCTCCAACTTTGGACTCCAATTAGAAATCAGATTACCTAATCTTGTATCCTGGTTTATATCCTGTTTGTTGTTTTCTTTTCATGCATAAAAATCTGTCTTTCCCTGTATTCAGGATCTAGTGGCACGGTGAGGAGGTCTGATCCCCATTTCTTATGCAGTTGGCATGCATTACTTAGTAAATAGATATGTTCAGAAGTTCGAACCTTTATTTCCTCAGTTATTTCAGATTTCAGCCATCACAATTCTCATAAACGAGTTGTGTTTTTTTACTAAAAATAATTCAAAACACAATTATATATGAAGATTTTAAAAATTATTTTTCAAGCTTCTGTACAAAAAAAGCCAATGTAACCAAGATTAAGAGGAAAGTGGAAAATTGGGAAAGAATTTTTACAACCAATGTTTCTGATAAAGGCCTAATTTCTAAAATATACAGAGAATTGAGTCAAATGTATAAGAATACAAGTCATTCTCCAATTGATAAATGGTCAAAGGATATGAACAGGAAATTTTCAGAGGAAGAAATTAAAGATATCTATAAGCATATGAAAAAATGCTCTAAATCACTATTGATTAGAGAAATGTAAATCAAAACAACTCTGAGGTACCACATCTCACCAGTCAGATTGGCTAAGATGACAAAACAGGAAAATGACAAATGTTGGAGAGGATGTGGACAAATTGGAACACTAATGCATTGTTGGTGGAGTTGTGAACTGATTCAGCCATTCTGGAGAGCAATCTGGAACTGTGCCCCAAGGGCTATAAGTAATTTCATACCCTTTGATCCAGCAATACCATTTCTAGGGTTGTATCCCAAAGAGATCATAGAAGTGGGAGGAAGACCCATATGTACAAAAATATTTATAGCAGCTCTTTTTGTGGTGGCAAAGAATTGGAAATTAAGGGGATGGCCATCAATTGGGGAATGGCTAAACAAGTTGTGGTATATGAATGTAATGGAATACTATTGTGCTATAAAAAACGAGGAGCAGATGTACTTCATATTTACCTGGAGAGGAGTATACGAACTGATGCTGAGTGAGAAGAGTAGAACCAGGAGAAATTTGTACACAATTACAGTCAATGTATGTGGGACGACCAACTTTGATAGACAGGACTCTTCTCAGAAATGCAGGATTATAAATCAACTCCAAAAGACTCATGATGGAGAGAGATGTCTACATTCAGAGAAAGAACAGAGTTTGGATACAGATTGAAGCAAACTACCCTCTTTCTGTCTTTTTCTTGTTTGGTTTTGTTTCCTCTTTCCCATTGTTCATTCCATCTGATACAATCCTTCTTTATAACCTGACTAATGTCTAATGTGAAACTATTTGCAGATCCTATACTTGATTGTATGCCACCATTGGGGGGGGAGGGGAGAAAATTTGAAACTCAAGGAATTGTTGAATTGAATCCTGTAAATTAAAAATAAACAAATTAGTAATTTGTTATTTAATATTAATTAATTAAATATATAATATTAATTAATAATAAGCATTTTGCTTAGAGAGATTTTATTTTCAGTTTTTGAAAGTTGTATGATTCAAATGTCTGAAAAACTTCTCAGGCCCCATGCTTTTGTAGCCTGGGTCTCTCTTCAGTTCTGGGACCCTTTGCTGCCTCAGATCCAGTCAAGATGTTTTGGGCAATCATAAATATGCAAAAATTACTCACTCCCCTCTTCCAGTATACACTATATTACAGAGCACCAGAAACTTTAAACCAAATAGCCAAAGTATGTAATTAAAACAGAATAGCAAAGGAAATAATAAAGGAAAATCAAGTAGTAGAAACTTAGCCACATTTAACTACGATCTACATTGAAAATGCAGGGAAGTGAGAAAACTGTCCCCTTTGTGGTAGTGGATAAAATGGGAAAAAGAACCAGTTGGTCAATATATCCTCTTTTCATCTTGGATACTGGCATGGAGCTCCATCGAAGCCTCTTTGTTTCAGAAATTTGTTTTGCTGGCTCCAAGATCATCAGGGTTCACGTGGGACTGCAGACTCACCCACATGTCCCTTCTCCCTTCTTCCTCCAACTGCAACCTAACTGGGCCCTTCTCCATCCCACCAACTAATGAACCCAAGGACCCCCTTCCCTCTTAAACCTCTGGGTTTTTTGTTTGTTTTATCTGTTGGATCTCTGTGTGGATGTTCTTCTGCCATGCTATATTGGCTACCAACACAAATGTCTTCTTCAAATGGGACTTCTCCTTTAGAAGTTTACCTCTCTTCTATTAAAGAAATAATCTCTTGCACAGATTTAATGGAATTTTATTTCAAAGAATTCCAATCAGGTCCATCCTTGAGTCCTGGAGCTCTTATCAAAGATTCGTCCTTCATCTCTAAGAACTAGAATAATGAATAATTACGCAATATAAGTGCTTTCCTCACAACTCTGTAGGATAAGTAGCAAAAGCATTATTATCTCCATTTTCACTGAATTACAGGATTTTAGAGTTGGAAGAGACCTCAGAGGCTAGCTAGTCCAGTCAATGTGTAAACAAGAATCATCCAAACAATATACTCAACAAGTGACCACCTAGTTTTTTCTTGAGTACATTCACTGAAGGGAAATCAGCCTTCTGTACAGATCAGAAAGACTAATGACTTTCCCATGGTCACAAGGTTAGTTTCAAAACTGGGACTTGAACCTAGGTTTTTTGGTAGCAAGTGCTCTTTCAATTACCCTGCTGTTTTTGTTCTGCATTCAAAGGATTCTCTGATACAGTGATGGATACCTATGGTTAGTTTGCTCACATAGGTTTTCTTGAAGGATATATACAGAGATAAAAGTTAGCAGTCTATAAATGTCTAATATAAATATTCATTTGACATTCTCTTGACTCTAGGAATGTTCCAGCCATTGGCAATAAAAGGCTAGAGATGGAAGTTTTCTCCACACAGTTCAGAACTTGTGTTACAGCTGAGAAACCTATTACTGACAGGGGATTTGTGACTTAAATAGGATATCTATTGAAAATGTGTGCAAAATGGATCTGACTCAAGCTCAACCTGACCTAAGTGATATTGATCATGGGAGTGTTTTCTCCATCTTGGGCTCAAGTACTAGGCATATTCCAAGGACTAGGATGAGAGGAACAAGACCAAGAAAATTACAATGGATCCCAGCCTGAAGCCACTTTCATAACTACACATAAATGATATTCTGTGATTTGGGTGATTGCCTCTGAACCAGGTGAAGCAATGAACCCAATTTTTCAATTATATCTCCTGATAAAAATCTAATATTTTGTTCTTTTTATGCTAACAATTAAGTTCTGTTCATTGTTAATGCCAGCAAAGGGAAAATTGAAAGCATTTGTTTCACTGTTATTTTTATTCACAAAACCAAGCAATATCTCTGGTGTTTTTCCATTCATTTAAAAATCACCTTTAGATTTCTTTAGCATTTGTATTCATTAAAAGTATACACTGAATAAATCTTTAAAAACAAAACTAAAATCATTAAAAAAAATAATTGCTCGAAGACACTAAAAATAAATATCTCCCAACATTTTGTGACTGATTATACATAGACTGAGTACAGTGACACACATGACATGCAGACATGACAGTTTCCTTCTCCCTCACCTCCCATTTAAGTCTATGTCATAATAGACTTCCATTCAAGAAAGCAATTAAGAGTTAGGGCCTATTTGTGTTGTCTCTGTCAAGTTAGGAGTCACCTTGTCTGTTAAGAGTAATTTCTTTAATTTTATAAATTTTCAGACAGATCTTTGGCAGCAAAAGTTTTATGGCATGGATAAAAAAAGTGCTCTAGACTAGAAGTTGGAAAATATTTCTCTTCTCCATCCAGTTATTGACACTTGGAAGGAGTTGAATCATAGAAAGGTCACCTAATCCAACCTTTTCCCTTATGTGGAAATCCCTTCTGTAGCATCCCAGACACTTATTTATCTAACATCTGCTTGAATATGTCAATAACAGAGAACTTGGCATCTCATCAGGCACTCCATTCCAGTTTGGGATAGTTTTAACTGTTAAAAAGTTCTTTCTGGAGTACTATAAATACTCAAATCAACACTAAAGGAAGGTGCTATCCACATCCAGAGAAGGAACTAATAATTAGAAATATGTACAGTATGGTTTTACATATATATGTAGCATATATGTAATACAAATATATACACATATACACATATAGTGTGCATATGTATCTAATGGTAGTCTTCTCTAGGGCAGGGTGGAGAGGGAGGGGAAAAAAATGAAAAGTGCATAGCACAGAACGAAAGAAAAAAACTTAGAAGAAAGTTTAAAAAAGCAGAGTTGCTTTGAAAATTATGTACAGTATTTATTACATAGTTTGTCAAAAAAAGCAAACAGTATGAAATGGAAATTCATGGTTTTATATTGAATTCTCTTTTTATGCTGTGCTGTGTATCTGAAAATGTTTACATTTTTTGTCCTTTGTATTTAAGTTCAAAATGAATTTTTAAAAAATTTTCATAAGCAAAAAAAAAAAAATAAAAGAATTCTTCCTTCCAATGAAGTGAAGGCTCACCCTTGTACTTTCCACTAATTGATGACTGTGTGCTCAAGCATGCATGTGCACATGCTCACACCCACACACATACCCCCCACACACACACACCCACACTCCCCCCCCCCCCCCCCCCCCCCTGCTTCTTCTCCATGATAGGCCTTCAAATACCTCAAGGTAACTATAATGTTCCTGTCTTGTCCTCTTCTCCTCCCGTTCTGCTTCCTTCCCATGGAAAAGTTGTGTGGCGAGCTGAGTAGCCCTGATCCTGTTACTAACCTCTTCTGTAAATTAGGCACATCACTTAGCTTCTCTGCACCTGAAGTTTCCTCCTCTGTAAAGGAAGGATAATGCATGTGTCCAACTTATTTCACAGGGTTCCTACAAGGATCTCACTTTACCCCATTAGTAGGTGAGCTGTGCTTAATGAAAAGAAAAAAGTATAGCTATTGATGGTAAATAAGGAGGAAGGTAGTAGCCAGCTAAAGGTGATAAGACAAGCAATTTAGAAAATCGAGATGAGATAAAAGAGGCAGAGGATGGTGAGAACATGGGCTATGGTTCTGGAGACAGCTCAAATTGGCTAAATTCTCGGTGTGAACATTTATACCTCTGAAATTGGAAAGTGCTGCAAATAAGGGCTTGATTTATTGCTCTACTGAATGTCTAGACTTAAGAAAACAATGGAGAAAATGTCGATAATTCAGATTAAACTTTCAGGTGTGTTATGTAGATTTTTTTTTCCCAGTCAGTTGTTAGACATTAAGTAGGATACCCCTGACTGAGGCTGGTTTCCTGGTAGCTTGGAGCAAAATGAAACATTCATAAGGCCTTCAGCTGTTAAAAGGAGATCCATTTATCTATAGCAGAAGAATATTTAACTAGCCCCTCTGTCTCTGTTCTATGAGCCCAGCAGAGGAACCCCCAACCAGAAACTCAACATGTGTATTTACAAGATAGGCAAGAGAGATCTTCTACTCTTGTGGAAACCCCACTGTTGAAGTTGATCTCTACACTGAAAAAGGTCAGTTCCAAGCTGCTGTGCCCAGCAGTGCTTCTACTGATCTCCATGAAGCCTTGGAGCTCCAAGACAATGATAAGACCTGCTACATGGGGGAAGGTGTCTCAAAAGTGGTTGAGCACATCAATAAAACTATTTCCCCGACCCCGATTAGCAAGAAACTGAATGTTGTGGAGCAGGAGAAGATTGACCAATTGATGATAGAGATGGATGGCACTGAGAATAAATCTAAATTTGGTGCAAATGCCATGTCGGGAGTGTCTCTGTCTGTTTGTAAGGCCAGAGCTGCTGAGAATGTCTCCCTGTACCGCCATGTTGCTGACCTTGTAGGCAATGATGAAGTCATCCTGCCAGTTCCAGCCTTCAGCGTGATCAGTGGTGGCTCCCATGCTAGTAACAAGCTGGCCATGCAGGAGTTCATGATCCTCCCTGTTGGAGCAGCAAACTTTAAGGAGGCCTGTAATAAGAATGTAAATTTTGAAGATCTTCCCTGCCCCTAGGCTAAAGTGCACCAGAAGCCTGGGGAGGGAGGCTTGTTTTTCAGTAGATACTTTTTGATTGGCCAGTGGGTCAATAAGGTTGTTACATTCTCTGAGCCAGGAGAAGGCTATATAAGCCCTGATGTGTAGCTTTGTTTTGGGACTCACTTTGAGAAGTGTTCTGTGATTTGATGTGAATTCTGGGAAGCCGTTGTTGAGAGTCCCCCGGCTTTGAAAAACCCAGAATGTGGAAACCCAGATGTTGACTGGGTATGGATGTAATGGTTGGACAGTTTGGAAATCTGTCTACTTGATGTTTCTGTCTTGATAATTATGCCTGTATACTTTGAGGTTCAGGGTGCTGACCTTTTCTCCTGAACAAGGTAAACGATATATGTCTGACTGATTAAAGTAAGCTTGTTAACCCATTTTGAGTTGCTTTCCTTAACAAAGCAGATCCAAGAACCTGTGTGAGCAGGCACCCTGGGGACACTGGGGTGCTTGCTGCAACAAGGCCATGCACAGTGGAGCTGAGGTCTACAACAACCTGAAGAGCGTGATTAAGCAGAAATATGGACACGACGCCACCAACGTGGGGGATGAGGGTGGCTTTGCTCCGAACATCCTGGAGAATAAAGAAGCTCCGGATCTGCTAAAAAAAATGCAATTAGTAAGGCTGGCTATACTGATAAGGTCATAATTGGCATGGATGTTGCTGCCTCAGAGTTCTTCCGATCTGGGAAATATGACTTGGATTTCAAGTCTCCTGATGATCCCATCAGATACATCACCCCTTCTGAGCTTGGAGACCTCTACAAGAGCTTCATCAAGGACTATCCAGTGGTGTCTATTGAAAATCTTTTTGACCAGGATGATTGGGAAGCTTGGAAGAACTTCACTGCTACTGCAGGCATCCAGGTGGTAGGGGATGACCTCACAGTGACCAATCCCAAGTGTGTTGAAAAGGCTGTGAATGAGAAAGCCTGCAACTGCCTCCTACTCAAAGTGAACCAGATTGGCTCTGTGACTGAATCTCTCCCGGCATGCAAGCTGGCCCAGTCCAATGGGTGGGGAGTAATGGTTTCCCATCATGCTGGGGAGACTGAAAATACCTTCATTGCAGACCTGGTGGTGGGTCTCTGCACTGGGCAGATCAAGACTGGTGCCCCCTGCCGATCTGAGAGTCTGGCCAAGTATAACCAGCTTCTCAGAATTGAGGAAGAGCTGGGCAGCAAGGCTAAATATGCTGGATGGAACTTCAGAAACCCTCAGGCCAAGTAAGCTCTGTGGCCAGGAGGCCTAAGAACAATATTTAGCGAGTCAGATTAGCTGCCAAGAGTTAAATCTGGGTGGCATGGCATCATAAATATTCAGTTATATATTCATCAGTATAAAAAAGAATTACCCTTGTCAGCTACCTACCATGGCCAGGAAGAAGTGTTTTAGAAAGACCCTAGGTCTTAGAATTGGAGTTTTGATGGCTATTGGGGAAAGGGAGGGAAAGATCTTTGCCATGAAGTGCTGCCCTCGAAAGTAGGAGGAAAGTGAGTGGAAGAATCTGTGTCCATAGGGCAATATGAGAGGAGTTGGCTGGTGATAGTGATGGGGAGTGGGCAGGGCTGAGAAGTGGAAGGAAGGAGGCTCAGATGAGGATTTCCTGGAACCCATCTCCATTTCAGAGTTGATTGATAAAGAGAAGACTGTTGCCAAAAAACTCTATGTCAAACCCTATGTCCAATTTTTTAGTTGGAAAATCTGAGAATGACAGAGAGAAAGGCTGCAAAGACCATCGGCCTTCTCCTGACTAGGTTTGAATCTCATCTTCCCCTTCCAGCTCACTGAAGTATCATGGGGGGGAGCAGGATAGCCAGTGAGACACATCTCTTTCTGGATCCTTTCTCCTTTCTGGGTTTTGGTGACATACTTCTCTCCTGTTTTTCCTTCCTAACTTGCCTCACCTTTCTCCTGCTTGCTGTACTGTTACACCAAGTTTACTCTTACTAACCACTCATCCAGTTTATACTCACTAACCATGGGTATCCCCCCAGGGGTCTGTTCTTGTTCCTCTTCTCCCTCTCCAATATCTCATTTGACAATCCACTTAATAACTTTGTGACCTTGGACAAGTAACCCTGTTTGCCTCAGTTTCCTTCCAACGAGTTGGAGAAGGAAATGGCAACCACCCAGTATCTTTGCCAAGAAAACCCCAAACAAGATCACGAGGAATCAGACAAAACTGAATACAGAGGGGGAAATCAATCAGTTTCTTATGCACTACTGCTCTCTGGTGGCAACAGAGGAAATTTTCAGTTGTAATTCTGATTGCCTCAAGGGTTTAAAACAGCAGAGGACAGTCACTAATATCACTAAAAAAATTTCTCTCTTATTTATTGTAAATTCAACCATTATCAATAATCACAAATATCTCAAAACACAAAGAACAAATTATAGACCCTCACAGGAATATGATGAATTACAACCACAGTGTTTTGAATTTTAAAATATACATATCACATAAATAAATATATACATGCACACAAATACATACATGCATGTATATATTCCTTAACCAGAGTAAAAAATTATTCAATTTTTTTACCCATTCTGTACCTTCCTTCTATTCCCTGTGTTTCAATACTTTGTTGTTGCCCTCTTTTTTTAAATCAAATGCTTTATTAACTTATAGTATACATCATTCATTTCTGCAACATTTTGAGCTACAAATTTTCTCCCTGTTTTTCCCCTACCCACCACCCGAAAATAGTGATTCCACTAGATATCCCCTCCTCTAATCTGCTCTCTCCCATATCTTCTCCCATACCCCCTCCAACTTTCCAGTAGGACAAGGTGGATCTCTATGCCCCATTGCCTGTATGTCTTATTTCCCAGTTACACGTAAAATAATATAAATAATAGTATACACACACACACATATATATATATTTTAAATATTTGATTTTAAAACTTTGAATTCCAGATTTATTCCCTTCCTCCCTTGTCACCCACCCTTACTGGGAAGATAAGCAATTCAATATAGGTTGTACATGTATAGCTATGCAAAACATTTCCATAGTGGATATATTGTAAAAGACTGACTATATTTCCCTCCCTCCTATCCCACCTCCCACTTGTTCTATTCCCTACTTTGATCCCGTCCCTTTTCAAAAGGGGTTCCTCCAACTTCCCTCCCCCACAGCCTGCCCTGCCTTCCATCATGCCCCCTCTCATTCCTTTCCCCCCTACTCTCCTGTTGGGTGAGATACCCTATTTAGTATGTATGTCATTCCTTCCCTAAGCCAAATTCAATGAGAATAAGGTTGACCCATTCCCTTTTGCCTTCCTATTCTTCCCCTCCATTGTAACCATTTTCCCTTGCCTTTTCTATATGAGATAATTTACCCCATTCTGTCTCTCCCCATCTCCTCTTATTATATTCCTCTCTCACCTCTTAATTTCACCTTTTAAGTATCATCCCTTCCTGTTAAATTGGTCCTGTGCCCTCTATACCTGTACACACACACACACACACACACACATATGTATATATATGTATACACACATTCACATATGTATTCATACACCCATATACCCTCCTATATAGACATATATGTAGGTATGTATGTGTGTGTGTATATATATATATATGTATATATACACACACATTTCTATTTCCTTCAACTGTTCTAATACTGAGAAAAGTATCATGAGTAACAATTATCATTTTTCCATGTAGGGATATAAATAGTTCAACTTTGATAAGTTCCTTATGCTTTCTTTTCCCTGTTTACCTTCTCATGCTTTTCTTGCTTCTTGTATCTGAATGTCAAATTTTCTATTCAACTGTGATTTTTTCATCAAGAATGCTTGGAAGTCCTCTATTCCACTGAATAACCATATTTTCCCCTGAAACATGATACTCAGTTTTGCTGGGTAGGTGATTCTTGGTTTTAATCCCAGCTCCTTTGACCTCCAGATTATCATATTCCAAGCCCTTTGATCCCTCAGTGTAGAAGCTGCCAGATCCTGAGTTATCCTGATTGTGTTTCCACAATATTCAAATTGTTTTTTCCTGGCTGCTTGTAATATTTTCTCCTTCATCTGTGAATTCTGGAACCTGGCTATAATATTCCTAGGAGATTTTTTTTTGGGGGGGGGGATCTTTTTCAAGAGGTAATTGGTGGATTCTTTCAACCTCTCTTTTGCCCTCTGGTTCTAAAACATCAGGGACATTTTCTTTCAGAATTTCTTGAAGGATGATTTCTAGGCCCTTCTTTTGATCATGGCTTTCAGGTAGTACAATAATTTTTAAATTATCTCTCATGGATCTATTTTTCAAATCAGTGGTTTTCCCAATGAGATATTTCAATTGCCTTCTATTTTTTTTTCATTTGTTTGGATCTGTTTAATAGCAGCTTGATTTCTCATAAAGTCACTAGCTTCCATTTGCTACAGTCTAATTCTGCAACAACAGCACTGTCCTTCACCAGTGGACAGTATTCACTCTGTCTGCAGGAAAGTCTCAGGGCTTCTTAACCAAAAGCCAGGTTCCAGGACTTCTTCAACAAAAGGACTGTCTTTCACCAGTGGACAAATCTGGCAAAAGAACATCAAAACAGACAGACAAAGTACCAGCAAAACAGCCATGTCTCCTCAGTCCTTGGCAGCTCAGGGGGCAGGTCTCAAAAGTCCAGGGCAATTCAAAGTGTCCCCCAGCAATCCTTCTCAGTCTCTCTCTCTGCCTCCACGAGGTGCTGCTTCCAAAAGGTTCTTCCGCCTCTCTCTTGTCTCTCCAAATCTACGTCACCAGCTCCTCCCAGTTCAGGACTTTCTTTTCACATCAACAAGTCCATCCCACAGGTGGGATTAACAAGCTCTGGGTTTTAACATAATCAATTTGAAAAACCAAGCCAATACAGGGGAATCTTTAAATGCCATTACTATCACAGTTTCCCAGAGAATCAACCATGCTTATTACTGGAGCTCTACTCTCTAAATTACTCACCATAAGATTGTGATGGAGTACTATTGTGTTGTAAGAAATGATAAATGAGAAATAGCAAGGGGGTGGAGCCAAGATGGCAGACTAGAAACGGGACTTCTGCATGGCTCCACCTTCCACCTCCTCCAATACATGTAAAAAATGACTCTAGGGGAAGGCAGGTGTAGCACAGTGAATAGAGCACCAGCCCTGGAATCAGGAGGACCTGAGTTCAAATCCGGCCTCAGACGCTTAACACTTACTAGCAATGTGACCTTGGGCAAGTCCCTTAACCCCAATTGCCCTCCAAAAAGTAAAAACAAAAGAAACAAAAAAAAAATGACTCTAAACAAACTTTAGAGTTAAAGAGCCCACAAAGTGACAGAATGAAACTAACCTCCCGCTGAAGACAGCCCAGCAAGCCAGCAGGAAGAGTCCATTGCAGCAATCTAGGAGCAGAGCCCAGCCCCCTGTGAGTCTGTGGTTTTAGCCTCAGGGCAACTGACCAGCTGCCAGCTGGAGGAACTTTGGGAGAGTGGATCACCAGCAGCTGTAGTGGTTTCCAGAATTATCAATCCATAGATGCTAAGAACAAAGTGAGAGGTCAGTCTTAACTTTGGGAACAGGGAGTCCAGGAGTGTGGTCCGACCTTTTTCCGAGAGGGAGAAGCTATTGAGGTGCAGCGGCCACTGCCATGTGACTTCTTCAGAGCTCCTGGACTGCAGATTGTAGTGGACCAATTGACCAGTCTGAGGGGTAATCACTCTTGTTCTAACCTGCTTGGATCTGGATTGCTGTCTAAGGTGGAAGTCCTGGGGTATGTGACCAGTGAGCCAGAGCATGTGGAGGCTTCAGAGAGGGCAGCCAACTAATAACTCTGGTAGCTGAGAAAACCTCAGTGATTTGGAGCAAAGCTCTCCTCTCTGGAAGCAGAGTTCTACTGTGGCAAAAAGCCCAAAAGTCAAGAAGTTAAGTGGCATCATAAGCAAGCAAAGGAAGCAAAGCAAGCAGAGAAATCTGACTTTAGACTCCTATTTTGGGGACAAAAAGGATCAAAGCATGGAACAGGAGGAAGAAAAATAAGTCAGAATTCCTGCACTAAAAGCTTCCAAGAAAAATATGAAATGGTTACAGGCCATGGAAGAGTTTAAGAAGGATTTTGAAAACTAAATAAGAGAAGTGGAGAAAAAATTGGGAAGAGAAATGAGAATGATGCAAGAAAATCATGAAAAGAGAGTCAACAACCTGACTGAAGAAAATAACACCTTAAAAAATAGACTCACTCAACTGGCAAAAGAGGCTCAAAAAGCCAATGAGGAGAAGAATGCCTTAAAAAGCCAAATTTGGCAGATGAAAAAAGAATCTCAAAAGCTCACTGAAGAGAATCTTTCCTTCAGAAATAGATTGTAGCAAATGGAAGCTAGCGACTTTATGAGAAATCAAGATACTATTAAACAGATCCAAACAAATGAAAAAATAGAAGGCAATGTGAAATATCTCATGGGAAAAACCACTGACCTGGAAAAGAGATCCAGAAGAGATAATTTAAAATTTTTTGGACTACCTGAAAGCCATGATCAAAAAAAGAACCTAGAAATCATCCTTCAAGAAATTCTCAAGGAAAATTGCCCTGATGTTTTAGAACCAGAGGGCAAAATAAAAGTTGAAAGAATCCACCAATCACCTCTTGAAAAAGATCTCAAAAAGAAAACTCCTAAGAATATAATAGCCAGGTTCTGGAGTTCCCAGATCAAGGAGAAAATAATACAAGCAGCCAAGAAGAAAACAATTTGAATACTGTGGAAACACAATCAGGATAACACAGAATCTGGCAGCTTCTACATTGAGGGATCAAAGGGCTTGGAATATGATATTCTGGAAGTCAAAGGAGCTGGGATTAAAACCAAGAATCACCTACCCAGCAAAACTGAGTATCACCTTTCAGGGGAAAATATAGTCATTCAATGAAATAGAGCACTTTCAAGAATTCTTGATGAAAAAAACAGAGTTGAATAGAAAATTTGACATTCAGATACAAGAAGCAACAGAATAACGAGAAGGTAAACAGTGAAAAGAAATTGTAAGAAATTTATCAAAGTTGAACTATTTACATTCTTACACGGAAAAACAATAATTGTAACTTATGAAACTTTTATCAGTATGAGAATAGTTGAAGGGAATATAGATGTATATGTGCATATATATGTATCATACATATATGTGCCTATATTGGAGGGTATATGGGCATATAGGAATACATATGTGAATGTGTGTATATATGTGTACAGGTATACATAGACAGAGGGCACAGGACCAATTCAATAGGAAGGGATGATACTTAAAAGGTAAAATTGAGAGGTGAGAGAGGAACATCATGAGAGGATATTGAAAGAGGCAGAATGGGGTAAATTACCTCATATAGAAGAGGCAAAAGAAAACTGTTACAATGGAGGAGAAGAACAGGAAGGCAAAAGAGAGTGACTCAACCTTACTCTCATTGAATTTGGCTTAGGGAGGGAATGATGTACATGCTAAATAGGGTATCTCACTCTACAGGAGAGTAGGGGGGAAGGGGACAAGAAGTGAGATGATGGAAGGGAGGGCAGGTTGCAGGGGGAGGGAAGTTGGAAGCACCCATTTTTGAAAAGGGACAAAGTAGAGAATAGAACAAGTGGGGGAGGGGCAGGATAGGAAGTAGGGAAATGTAGTCAGTCTTTCACAATATATCCACTATGGAAATGTTTTGCATAGCTACACATGTACAATCTATATTGAATTGCTTATCTTCCCAGTAAGGGTGGGTGATGACAGAGGAAGGGAAAGAATCTGGAATTCAAAGTTTTAAAATCAAATGTTTAAAATATATATATATATGTTGTTTTTTTACACGCAACTAGGAAATAAGATATACAGGCACTGGGGCATAGAGATCCATCTTGCCCTACTGGAATGTCAGAGGGAGGATGGGGGAGGATATAGGAGAGAGTAGATTGGTGGGGAGGGGGTATTCAGTGGGATTGGTGTTTTGGGACAGTGGTTAGGGGAAAGGTGGGGAGAAAATTTGTAACTCAAAATCTTGTGGAAATGAATGATGTAAACTAAAAATAAACATAAAATTTAATTAAAAAAAAAGAAATGACAAATGGAATGGTTTCAGAAAAACCTGGGAAGACTTAGTTATTTGATATAAAGTAAAATGGGCAGAACCAGAAGAATATTGTACACAACAGTATTGTAATTATGATCAACTATGTAAGACTTAGCTACTCTGATCAAGACAGTGATCCAGGATAGTTGAAAGGACACATGATGAAAGATGCTATCCACTTCCAGAAAGAGAACTGAGTGCAGATCAAGCTGTATTTTTTCACTTTCCTTTTCTTCCTTTTTTTTTTAAACTACACAGCTAATATGGAAGTATATTTTGCATTTATTCTTATGTTTTCTAGTGTTTTAATAAGAATGGGTGTGGTATTTTGTCAAAAGCTTTTTCTTTTTAGCTATTGAGAAAATTATATAATTTTTTTTTGGTTATTGGTACAATCAGTTATACTGATAGTTTTCCCAATATTGAAACAACACTGCATTCTTGGTACAAATCCCACATGCTCATAGTATATTATCTTTGTTATATGTTGCTGTAATCTCCTTGGTAATATATTTTTTAATTTATTTATTTTTAGTTTTCAACATTCACTTCCATAAGATTTTGAGTTCCAAACTTTCTCCCCATCCTTCACCTCTGCACACCCCAAAAATGGCATTTAAATTGATATAGGCTGAACATATGCATTCATATTAAACCTATCTTCACATTAGTCATACTGTAAAGTAGAATTAGAACCAATGTGAGAAACCACAACAAAGAAGAAATGGAAAAAAAAAGAGAGAGAGCGCAAATATTATGCTTTGGTCTGCATTCATACTCTGTAGTTCTTTTTCTAGATGTGGACAGCATTTTCTGTCTTGAGTCTTTGCTAATATATTATTTAAAATTTTCACATCAATATTCATTAAAGAAATTGGTCTATAGTTTTCTTTTTCTGATTTTGCTCTCCCTGGTTTAGGTATCAAAATCATATTTATGTCATAGAATGAAATTGGTAGAACTCCTTTACCTATTTTTTCAAACAATTTATGTAGTATTAGAATTAATTGTACTTTAAATATTTATGGCAAATCCATCTGGTTCTGGGGATTTTTTCTTAGAGAACTCATGTATGGCTTATTAAATTTATTTTTTTAAGGTCAACCTGATGCTTATATATATATTTGCTTTTTGGAGGGCAGTTGGGGTTAAGTAATTTGCCCAAAGTCACATGGCTAGTTTGTGTGTGTGTGTATGTGTGTGTGTGTGTGTGAAGTGTCTGAGGCCGGATCCGAACTCAGTTCCTCCTTACTCCAGGACCGGCGCTCTACTCGCTGCACCACCTAGCCACCCCTATCTGATGCTTTTAAATAAGCTTTTGCATATTATCTTCTTATCTTACGAAAGTCTAAGGTTGAGTTTGATACATCTGCAGACCAGGAGCTTTGAAGCAGCCACATAGCGGGGAGCTGAACAGCTGTGGAGCCTCAGCTGCTTCTTGCCCTGGGGGCAAAGGCCAGACTGCACTCCCAAACTCCCCATTCCCACAAAGTCTACACTGACCTCTCACTTTGTCTTTGGCATCTATGGGTTGATAATTCTGGAAACCACCACAGCTGCTGGTGATCTGAAGTCCCTCCAGCTAGTGGCTGGTGGTGGCCACCCTGAGGCTAAAACCCCTGGCTCAAGTGGAGCTGAGCTCAGCTCTCAGAGTGCTTTTCTGGCCCCTTCCTGCCATCTTGCTAGGCTGTCTTCAGTGGGAGGTTAGCTTCTCTGTGTCATTTTGTGGGTTCTGTGGCTCCAAAGTTTGTCTAGAGTCATTTTTTACATGAATAGGAGGAAGTGGAAGCCGGAGCCCTGCCTATACACAGAGTTAAAATAAAGGGCTGGAGTAGAATTTATTATGTATCAGCTGATGTAAAAAAAATAGAGGGCTAGCAATTGAAATCATGATTTCAGACAAAATTAATACTAAAATAGATTTCATTAAAAGAGATAAACAGGAAAACTACATCATGTTAAAAGATACCATACACAGTGCTATATATCAATGCTATACCCATACATACCAAATCTTATAACATTTAAATTTTTAAAAGAAAAGTTAAATGAATTACAAATAGAAATAGACAGTAGTATTATAATAGTGGGAACTTTAATCTTTCCCTTTCAGAACTAGATAAATCTAAATAAAAAATAAATAAGAAAGAAGTCAAGAAAGTGAACAGAATTTTAGATAAGGTTGATCTGGAGAAAACTAAATGAAAATAGAAAGACATACACCTTTTTTGGGGCAGCCAGGTGGCTCAATGAGTAACAGCGCTGGCCCTGGAGTCAGGAGGACCCAGAATTAGTTCTGGCCTCAGATACTTAACTTAACCCACACGAAAAAACTGGCTGTATAACTTTGGGCAAGTTACTTAACACCAATTGCTTAAAAAAAAAAAAAAAGAAATACAACTTTTCCTTAGTAGTATTGTAATGGACACCAAGATATAACAGGACAGCTAGGCCAATTATGATTTGATAGGAGTGTTTATTAACCGGACAGGACTGCCACTCAGACCGAAAGACAGCAGCGAGCTTACTGTTAGACATAATTTTATAGAAATTGTGATTGCTGGCAACAGAATATGTTTCTAAGGGGTTAGCATTGTTTCCATTGAGGCAAAGCTTTCTCAGTATTATTCCCATTGAAGCAGAGCATTCTCAGTATTATTCTTATTGAAACAAAGCCTTAGTATTATTTCTACTGAAGCAAAACAGACCTGAATCCGTGGGAATCTGTGGCATGTTTTTAGCAACACAGGTGAAACATCTCTTTACTATTGGAGCCTATTAGGTGGTTTCCTAGTAGGGGTCCCCTCTAGCAGGTTTAAGGGAGCTCTAGTGTATAATTTCTGGTGGGCACTTCAGTATATGTACCTTCACAAAGATTGACCATATATTAGGGCATAACAATTATTTTTTTGCCTTTTGGAGGGGAGAAGGCAGGGAAATTTGGGTTAAGTGACTTGCCCAGTGTCACATAGCTAGTGAGTGTTAAGTGTCTAAGGCTGGATTTGAACTCAGGTCCTCCTGACTCCAGGGCCAGTGCTCTATTCACTGCACCACCTAGCCGCTCCAGAGCATAAGAGTTTTAGAGTTAAAAGCAGAAATATTAAATGCATCCTTTTCAGATCACAACGAAATAAAAATTATATTCAGTAAGGGACCATGGAAACATAGAATAAAAACTAACTGAAGTCTAAACAACCTAATATTAAAGAATTGAGTGGGTTAAAGAACAAATCATAGAAACAATCAATAATTTGATTAAGGAGAATGACAACAATAAGACAACATATCAAAACTTATGGGATATAGCAAAAGTAGTAATCAGAGGAAAATTTATCTCTCTAAATTCTTATGTCAGTAAAATAGAGAAAAGTTTTACAAAACTCTAATGTAGTTAAAATTAGAAGGGAAACTGGTAATTGAGAGGAAATAATCTTTGCAACACGTTTCTCTAATGAGGGTCTCATATAAAAGACATAAAAGGAACTCATACAAATCTGTAAAACTAAGAGCTATTTCCCAGTAGCTAAATGGTCAAAGGCTATATACTGGCAGTTTTCAAAGAAAGAAATACAAGATAATAACAACCATATGAAAAGACTCTATCACTAATAATCAGAGAAGTACAAATTAAAGCAACTTTGAGGTTTAACCTCACATCCATTGAACTGGCAAAAATGATGAAAGAGGAAAACGACAAATATTGGGAGGGTTATAGGAAAATAGGCATACTAGTGCAGTCAGTAAGACTGTGAGTTGGAGCAACCATTATAGAACTGTGTGTAACCTTTGACCCATCTATACTAATACCTATACCCCAGGTCAGTCAGTCAGTAAGCATTTATTAAGCACTTCCTTTGTGACAGGCACTATGGTAAGAGCTGGGGATGCAAAGAAAGACAAAAAACGTTCTCTGTCCTCCATAAGCTCACAATAGGGGGGTGGCTAGGTGGCACAGTGAATAGAGCACCGGCCTTGGAGTCAGGAGGACCTGAGTTCAAATCCAGCATCAGACACTTAATACTTACTAGCCATGTGACCTTGGGCAAGTCACTTAACCCCAATTGCCCTGCCCTCCACCCTCCAAAAAGCAAAAAAAAAAAAAGCTCACAATTAATGGGGAAAACAACAAGCAAACAAATATGTATAAATAAGCTATATACAGGATAAATAGAAAATCATTAACAGAGAAAAGACACCAGGACTTGGGGGAGGCTTCCTATAGAAGGTGGGATTTTAGATGGGACTTGAAGGAAGCTAGAAGTCAGAAATGAGGGGAAAGAGCATTCTAGGCACTCTAGGGGACAGCCAGAGAAAATGCCCAAGGTCAAGAGATGGTGTATCTTGTTCATAGAACAACAAGAAGGCCAGTATCACGGGCTCAAAGAGTCAAATATGGGGTTGTTGTTATTCAGTCATTCAATCATGTCCAACTCTTTGTGATCCCCTAGTATTACAGGCCCATCTATCTTTCACTATTTCTCAAAGTCTATCCAAGCTCATGTTCACTGCTTCTATGACACTATCTCATACTCTGCCTTCCCCTTTTCCTTTTGCCTTCAAACTTTACCAGTATCAGGGTCTTTTCCAATGAGTCCCATCTTTTCATTATGTGGCCAAAGTACTTAAGCTTCTGCTTCAATGTTTGACCCATCAGTGAAAAGTCTGAATTAATTTCTTTAAGTATTGACTGATTTGATCTCCTTGCTGTTTAAGGGACTCTCAAAAGTTGTCTCCAGCACCACAGTTCAAAAGTGTTGATTCTGTGGTGTTCAGCTTTCCATATAGTCCAACTTTCACAACCCCATACATTGCTACTGGAAAAACCATAGCTTTGCCATCTACAGTAAATTGGAGGGTGGGAGGAGGGGTGTGTCTGCAAAGTATAAGAAAACTGGAAAGGTAGTAGGGAGGGACTGGGTTTATGAAGGAACTTGTGTGTGTCTGAGGTACGGTCATGAGAAGTGACTAGGTTGAGGAACCAAACAGTTAGTATCTTTTAAGGAGTGTCAATATGTATGTTGAAGTCCCTTAGTGTGTGTGGGAGCAGGAGTTGGAGAGGAGAGAAAAATTTTGAGCCTGGTGTTGAAATCATTGAAAAAGAAAAGAAAGCATCTTAGAGATCTCACATGGAGCCCATTAAGGGAAACTTGCATAGGGGAGGTTTGCTTGTAGGAAGGCTTTCACACCTTTTGCTGGTTTCTAATTAGGCACTGAGTCAGGAGGGTTGTGATGCTTTCTGGCTCTGAAAAGTGTATATATACTCTGAGTTGGTATTTGCTTTGGGGGCTCACTGATGGGAAGGAACTTGTGATTCCCTGGTTGAGATTCTGAGTGGCATTATGTTCAGAGCTCTCTGACTGCTCAGATGTAAAAGGCTCTCTCAATCCAGGGACATGTAAAGTGTATAACAATATTGCTTTGATTCAGGCAGTCAGATCCCTTTCTATTGGTCTTTATTTCTCAGCTTATATTTTCTCTGAAGTTCAGGATGCTGACTTTTCCCCTGAACTAGTGAATATATGTTTTTTTTTAATTGTTGACCCCTTAAACATCTATCTTTCCTAGTAAAGCAGATCTAAGAACCTGTGTTAGCAGCCATCCTGGGTATGCCAGTGTGGATGCCACTACAGGGATGGGGCATGGGATTTTGGTGATGGTTTACAGGGGTTCAGGATCACTGGGATGTGACTAGGGATATGACGCGCTTTAGGTTATTCATTAAACTGAAGGTGCCTCTCTTTGTCCTAAAAAAGATTAGAGATCAGGCAGGAGATAGAGCAGCAGTAAATGGCATCTATGTAGCAGGGAGATGAAAGCTTTGCTCCCAATCTACTTTCCTCTCCCTCTTTTTTCAGGGGATAAAAGGTACTTCTCTTAGCACCAGAGATCAAACTGGAGATTAGGCAGTCAGGAAGCTGAGGAGATCGTAGTTTTGTGGGGTAGATGAAGGTCATGCCCAGCTCTGTGCCACCTTCTCTTAAAGATATCAGAGAAAGAGGAAAGGGGCTTATGTGCACAAAAATATTGATAATAGCTTTTTCATAGCAGACCAAATTGGAAACTAAGGGGACATCTTTATTATTTTGGCACAAGAAATGATAAAATGGACAGTTTTAGAAGAAAGACCTCCATGAGCTTAGATAGACTGAAGTGAACATAATGAAGAGAAAAGTTTATAATACAGAAAACAGTTTTGAAAGAAAAAAGAACTTTGAAAGAGTCTAGGTTCTTATAAATGCAGTAATAAATTCCAAGTACAGAAAACTGAAGATGAAATACACACTCGCCTTCTGATAGGTGATGAACTTAAAATGCAGACAGAGACAGAATCCTGGGCATGACCAATGTAGGGATTTGTTTGTCTGGATTATTCATGGTTATGATGAGTGTTTTGTTTTTAGGTTTGTTTTTGATTGTCTGTTAGTAGAGAGGAGGGATAGTGGGAGGAAGAGATTACAAATGCATAGAAAAAGAAATAATTTTAAAAAATGCAAAACAGGCAGGCATTTATGGTAACTGTTGTAGTACAAATTTCTGGGTTCAGATTTCCAGTGGTCTGTCAGATAGAATTTATTTACAGATGGTTTTTCTTGCATGGATTTTATTGGAGACGTCAAAGAAATTTAAGTTACCTTTAGGGGTCTCTAAGCTACAATAGCTACCCTGGAATAATTCTGTCTAGGTATATCCTGAATCCCCAAAATGTGACAGCCAGTACTAGGCAGCTACTTTATCAGAATTTCTGTCAGAGCCAGTATTTGTGGTTTAAATAGGACTCTTGGACCAAGAATTATGAAAAAGGGAGATTTGACTCAACCGTTCCTTGTTGATCTAAGAATTAAAGTTTCTCTCAGAGTATCCATTCTAGAATATTTGTTTAATCCAGGTGGTCTTATAATGTTTAGTCTGTAAACATTCTGATTTCAAAAATTATCATATTTGAAAATTTGTATAATAAATATGACCCTGGAAAAACACCAGGGCTCTCAGCCTGTACTGACTTCTTAGTGGTCTACCTATCACAAATGAAAATGTCTTTTGCATTTGATTTGACTCCTAACCAGGAATGGCTGATGTCTCTACTCCTGTCTTAAAAGCAGGTAACTTTTTTACTTATATGAATTTTGCCCTGGTCCTCATCGATGTAGCTAACATGATTGTGTAAGTGTGGTGGCTTAAGAGGAAGCAAAGGCAGGGAATGCTTTTTAAATAACTTGATTATGAATAAACAATAGTTGTCAAAGATTCTATTAAAACTCACACACGGTTGGTTCTTAGGTATATCTTTTCTAGTAATAACCTCTTGAGAACTCAATTGTTGCAGAGGCTATTATAGCTAATAATTAGTACCTACTTGCAAGGAATGTTTAGTAAGCAGAATCTTTCTCTCTAATACAACAAATAATTCTTTAAAAATGGACATTATTCCAAAGATTTTGTCACAGGGGATGATTCTCTGGGTAAGGAAAAGGGGTATGTTTGAAAATGAACATGAAGGTTGTATATTCCATCAGAAATCACTCTGTTGGGGATTTGTTAACTTTCTATCTATTACATGGGAGGGCTTAATTTAGGGAATCTGACTAAGAAGAGAAATCCAGAAATGACACAAAAATAAAAACAAATGACATCAGTAAAACTTAACTGTGAGGAGATCATGAATGAGGCACCAAGAAAGAACTCAAGGATCACATCAAGAAGTTATTACTTATGTTTTAACATGATTATACATATATAACCTATATCAAATTGCTTACCATCTTAGAGAGGAAGGAAGAAAATTTGGAAACAAAATTTTATTTAAAAATGAATGTTAAAAAATGAAAGCGAAAAATTGTCTTTCCATGTAATTGGAAAAAATAAAATACTATTTGAAAGAAAAAGAAGTTTATTTCTTTCTGACATGCAAGTGTATTGCTCCCCCAGGCCCTTCAGTGCATCAGGGAAGCTGGACTGGTGGCACAGACATACAGTGTAGTGTGTACCCCAGTTGAGAGCTCATAACTCTGGATCTCTCTGTCCTTCTATCTGATTTCTATTGCTGGGCAGATTCTTTTTCTGGAAGTAAGTGGGAAGGATACCAGTAATCAGCAGGTGGCCCAACCTCAATAGCCCTTACTGACCACAGTGGCATTGCTATCAGAAGATCTGTGCATATATGTTATATACTTGCCTAAATGAAGTTTACTCACCTAGTTTTGGGGTACATAGAAACTTCCCTGTATATAGGTGGAAATCAGTAGTCAAACATGGAGTCTCTTCTGTTCAACTAGAGCCTGGTAATATGCCAATGATTGATTACCCTTTTAATTTTTAAGCCAACTTGTTTGACTTAAATCATCCTTTATCTGATTTGTTTCGAAAACAAAATGTGACCTTCCTACTTTCCCAACGTGTACCTTGTTGCTTTGGGGAAAAGATGTATCGGTTTGCTCTGTTTACTAAAAACTTTGTAAATCATATTGCTGACAATTATATTATAACTAAAAAAAATTGTGAATTTTTCTCAAAATTCTAATACCTAAACTGCAGACATGTATTGTGGTCAGGACTTTTAACAAAGTCACCCAACCTGTGGTATTTTCTGAATCCTGTCTGTGTGGAAAGAGCACCAGTGTTTACAGTCTGGTCAAATTAAATCCACACAGGGATTTAAAAGTAAAACAAACAAGCAAAAACCAAACAAACCAGGTTTAAAAGAGACAAGGGCAACTGAAGACATATTCCTTCCCATCTTCCTAAATGAACCCTTGGCATGCACATCTTTATTTTATCCTCTTTTTTTTTTTTTTTTTGGTAAGTATTTATTTGCTTTAGCAGTGATTCCAGCATATTTTCAGGGTGCAGGACTAGGTTGCAAAAGGTGTAATTATTCAATTTGCATTTTAGAAGCCAACATTTCATTCAGCAAGCATTTATTAAATATCTAGCATGTGTAAGGCATTAAAAAAAGACTGTAAATTACTAGAAGTTCCTGACCTCAAGGAGCTCATATTTCACTGGGTGATACAATATATACATTTACAAACCCAGTTAGTTGATTGTTGACTGAGCATGTGTCATCTATCTCACCTTAGTCCAGTTACACCCCTTTCTGCTTTCCCAAAATAAAACATCCCTCCCTAGTCACCATTCCTCTATAAGTGTTGTCTTCACCTATTAGAACAGAAGCAGCTTGAGGGCAGGGACTGTCTTTTGTTTTTTTTTCCCCTAACATTTATATACCCAGTGCTTAACACAGGGTATATAACACATGATAATGCTTAAATAATTTTTTTTTATTCATTCATTCTCCTGGGAGATACACCCTAACATCATCTATTTATGTAAATAATATAGCCCTTAGCACTCTCCCTCCTACAATTACTTTGTAGTTATGCTGTACATATTACATACATGCTTGTGTATGTATATGCTTTCTTTTCTAATAGAATGCAAGCTCAAGAACTTAGACACTTACAAGCTGTGTGACCTTAGTCACTTCACCTCTGTTTGCCTCGGTTTCCCAATCTGAAAAAAAGGGAATAATAATAAAAACATCTAGCTCCCAGGATTGTTGCTAAGCACAGTTCCTGCTACTGTAAGGACAGGATTTGTTTTATATTTCTCTTGTATCCCCACTACCTACTACGGGACCTAATGTATAGTAAGTGCTTAATACATGCTTGTTAACTGATTGAAACAAATACAAAATCTTTAAAAAGTAATGGGGGGAGGAGGACTGACAGTTAAGGATGGGAATTGAAAAAGGACTCCTCTAAGATATGATCTTGAAAAGGGCTATAGATTCCAAGAGGCAGATATGAGGAAGGGAAGTCTTCCAGGCTTGAGGAAAAGGCTGTAGGCAAGTTTATCTTGCATGTGGAGTAGGTGAGATCTTTGATGTCACTCTTTTCTGCTTTTCTTCCAGGTACTACTGTTGAGGTCGGGGAACCATAAAATGTTGAGGTATAGGGTTAGGGGTGCTCGAGACCCCAGAATACCAACACGCTGGGTCCTGCTGAATTCAACTCAACTGAATTCAACTCAAGCCTTCTCTCAACCAAAGAAAAGCAAAGTTTATTAAAGATTCACCATAATGAGTATGATGAGGTGCAGGCTCTGGGAGCCCCTTGGAGCTCTTCTTGAATCTTTGAGCTACAGGCTCTGGGAACCCGCCTTGAACTCTAATTGAATCATCCCATTTGATGAGGCATTTGCATGAGGCCATAAGCCTTACATTCTGTCTGGGCCCAGACCTCTGTTACTAGCCTAGCCCTCCATTGTCCATCTACTTCCCACCCTTAAGCCCATCAAAAGATCAATTCACCCTTGGTCTGCCCTAGCCCACCATTGTCTGTAGTCTCTAGGTAGCCTCCTGCAAGTTCCCATGCATAATCACTCACTGACCTCATTAACTGCTCCTGAAGACCCTCCCCAAACTCCTCCTCTAGACCACCCCTAGATTCCTCCTACAGCCTTCTGTATATAAGACCCCATTTTACACCATGTGGTGTGAGAGCACCATAGAATTTTTTAGCACAGACTTACTCTATGTCCAGTAGAGGTGAACTTTTAATAAACTTTACTTTTCTTTGGCTGAGAGAAGACTTGAATCAAATTCATTCGGCAGGACCCAGCATGTTGGTATTTTGGGGTCTCAGATGCCCCTCATCTATACCTCATCATTTTATGGTGACCCACATCAGGTAGACTCAGTATCTGTGATGCTAGCAGGCCAGAATCATCTGACACAGAGTGAGTCTGTGCTAGATAATTCTCCCGCTCCCTCATGGAGGCAAGATGCGGTCTTATATACAGAAAGGTTGTGGGAGGAGTCTAGGGGTGGTCTAGGGGGGAGTTTGGGGAGGGTCTTCAGGAGGAGTCAAAAACTGTCAGACTCTAGTACTGAGAGATTAAGGGTGGGAAATAGATGAATGACGGCTACCTGGAGATGACAGACCAAGGAGGGCTACAGGCTAGTTTTAGGGTAATAGATTTGGGCATAGATATTTTGGGAGGATCAAGGGTGGGAGCTAGTTGGACAATGGAGGGCTGGCTAGTAACAAAGATTTGGGCCTAGCTATAATGAAAGACTTATGGCCTCAGGCAAATGCCTCATCTAATGGGAAGATTCAAGGAGAGTTCAAGGGGGTTCCCAGAGCCTGTACCTCATCACTACTTCAGTATACTATACTTTTTAAAAGTACTCAGTAGAAAATCCTTCAAAGGGCAACTAGGTGGCCCAGTGAATAGAGCACTAGCCCCAGAGTCAGGAGGACCTGAGTTCAAATCCAACTTCAGACACTTGACACACTTACTAGATGTGTGACCTTGGACAAGTCACTTAACCCCAATTACCCTGCCTTTCTCCCTCCAAAAAAAAGAACTTCTTCAAAAAAGACTTCTAGCTAAACAGTAGTTTCTAAAGCCAAACCTGTTTTAGAGCTGTTGTACCAGATGATATGTTACATGCTCCCGTTTTGGTGAAGGCTACATCTTTGATTAATCAAAAGTGGCAAAGAGTGCAACCCCAAGAGTTGAGTTGGAAGAGCAAACCCACAGTCTACATGTGCTAAAGGTAAAGAGGCATTAACTTTGGAATCAAAGGATCTGAGTTTGAATCAGAGCATTGTCACTTATCTATGGGACCTGACAATTTATTTCACCTCCCTGACAACCAACTCATCTCAGTTCCCACATGTGTTAAATAAGGGGAGGCTGGGCTAAAATATCCCTAAAGTCCATTCCAATTCTAGAGCTTATGGTCTTCTATGATATCATGCAGGGTACCATTTTTCTGAATATTGTAATATTCAGTAAATGTAATACTGTAAAGACTAGAGGTAGCGTGATAGATTATGCATCGTAATAACTAACATTTATGTATCTCTTTAAGGTTAGCAAAACACTTTAAAAACACGCACAACCCTTGGAAGTAGGTGCTATTTTTATCCACATTTTACAAATGAGGAAACTGAGCAGACAGAGGTGAAGTATCTTGCCCAAAGTCACAAGCTACCATGCATCTGAAACTGGATTTTAATTCATGTCTTCCTGACTCCAAGTCCCGCTTTCTATCCTCTGCACTATCTAGCAGCCATTTCGATTACAATAATGATAACGATGATGGTGGTGAGCCCTTATGTTGGGAAGAAGAGCTAGATTCTAGCTCCACTAGCTGCTAATTCCCTGTGTGTGTGAACTTGGGTTGCATTAGAGCTTTTTATTTCATATGTGATAATGCCGTAAACAGCCTTAATGAATTTAGGCTTGGCTGAATATGATACAACTTTTCTATAACACTCCAATGTCGCAGGAATATTCAGTCGCTTCCAAGGATGTGTGAGGGAGTGTCTCACAATACACATAGCCAACCAGTTGAATGGATTCTCCCCAAATAAGTCAAATCTGCTTCATTTATATAGCAATTGGTGATTTTCAAAGCATACATTACTTCATTTGCTCCTCAGAAAAAGTGCTATGATGGAGGTGCAATTATTATGTCTATTTTGTAGATGAGTGACTGTCTCGAAGAGGCTAAGTGATTTACCCTCCTATATTTTGACTCCTCATAAATCAGTTCAACTCCATATCATCTTTTTCTTCCGATTCTCTTGCCCCCTTGTCCTATTGATGTGGATACAAAGGTGCCCTGAAGGTTGAGTTGCCCTTTCCCTGGTTTATCCTCTAAAGGCACCCTAAAATACAGAGGGGCCCTAAGGTTGAGTTGCTCATTTCCTGGCATCCTAAATTCTCCCCTTATCTTGAAATACCACAAAACTTCCCCTTATCCTGGACCATAAAATTCCTTGTTTCCCCCTCCCATCCTGGGTCATAAAATTCCCTTGTGTCCCTTATCTTGTGTCATTCATTGTCCTCATCCTGAGTCCTTCTCTTGCAAGACTTATCTTGTCCCTAAATCTCTAACCCCCTTTAGAAACCCTAAAACTTACATCACCATCCTATAGGCTGTATAGCTTTCTGGCTATATAAAGTGTGGTCCTTGTCCTATATCATTGCCTTTATTTAGCTCCTTGCTAAGTCTTAGGCCTGCATGCTTTTGTGTTAATAAACCTCCCTTTAGCTAAAGAGAAGGTCTGATTGAATTCTTTCAAAAATCTGAACCAGCTCTCCCAACCCTGAACCCCAACATTTTGGTGCCAAAACCCGGGAATCCAAATATTAATTGGACTTTGATGATCTTCTCCTAGCCACTGGGATAACGGGTAAGCACCCTTTTCTTTGTTCTCTTCCCCTGACCTTTCTGCTTCTATTGTCTCCCTAGCAGTGAGATCCCTGGAGTGCCCCGTCACTGCCAGTGGCATCTGAAGCTCCCCTGACTTCTGGGTGGTCAGTCGGACTGTGGTCCCTCATATACGGGGACACCCTTGCACTGGGTTGGTCACATTTGTTTTCTCCCCTCTGTCCTGGGACACTGGGATAAGTGGTGAGAGGTTGCTGGGAGGCTGCTGGAAGAGGGAAATTCTGGGAGGAGATCTTAAGGAAAAGTGCCTAGGGGTCCATTGTAACACAGCCTACTTAAATTTAAAACTTTATATGCATTTTCTAGTCTTTTCTTTTAAAGTGCTAAGAGTATTGGGCCTTACAAATTGAAATATTACCACTAGTGATTATGAATCCAGATTTGATTTGTTCAAACCTGTGTAAAGTCTTCTGTGTAGCAGAATTCCTACTCAGTAAGTTCTTTTTTTTAATTAAATTTTATTTTATTTTTAGTTTATATCATTCATTTCCACAAGATTTTGAGTTATAAATTTTCTCCCTGTCTTTCCCCTACCCACCACCCCAAAACAGCAATCCCACTATATACCCCCTGCCCCAATCTGCTCTCTCCTATATTCTCCCCCATCCTCCCTCTGACTTTCCAGTAGGGCAAGATGGATCTCCATGCCCCAGTACCTATATATCTTATTTCCCAGTTGCATG
Organism: Petaurus breviceps papuanus; assembly: GCF_028583685.1. Classification (NCBI taxonomy): domain Eukaryota; kingdom Metazoa; phylum Chordata; class Mammalia; order Diprotodontia; family Petauridae; genus Petaurus; species Petaurus breviceps. The sequence continues at coordinate 21,849,699 of NW_027185784.1, forward strand.
TAATAATAATAATATATTTTTTTAAACATTTGATTTTACAACTTTGAATTCTTTCCCTCTCTCCCACTCACTCACCCTTACTGGGAAGATAAGCAATTCAATATAGGTTGTGTATGTATAATTATACAAAACATTTCCATAGTGGATATATTGTGAAAGACTGACTATATTTCCCTACATCCTATCCTGCTCCCCACTTGTTCTATGCTCTACTTTGATCCCATCCCTTTTCAAAAGTGGGTGCTTCCAACTTCCCTCCCCTCCAACCTGCCCTCCCCTCCATTATCCCTTCCCCTCTGATTCCCTCCCCCCCTACTCTCCTGTAGGGTGAAATATCCTATTTAGTGTATATATCATTACCTCCCTAAGCCAAATTCAATGAGAGTAAGGTTGACCCATTCCATTTTTTCTTCCTGTTATTCCCCTCCATTGTAACCATTTTCCCTTGCCTCTTCTATATGAGATAATTTACCCCATTCTGTCTCTCCACATCTCCTCTCATTATATTCCTCTCTCATCAATTTCACCTTTTAAATATTTTCTAAGTTTTACTCCTAGGTTTTTTGTGTACATGGATCGGTCTTAACTAGGTGCTTTCACAGAAACAGTCACTTATTTGTGCTAGAGGTATTCTAAGAAAGGTCACCAGTCTGTCTGAAAGCTTCAATGTTCCACTCTAAATTTTTAAATTATCTCTTCTGGATCAGTGGGTTTCCAGGTCAGTGGTTTTTCTTTTCTTTTTTTTTTAGCCTTTCAGGGGGCAATTGGGGTTAAGTAACTTGTCCAAGGTTACACGGCTAGTTGGTTTTTTTTGTGTGTGTGGGTGGGTGTTAAGTGTCTGAGGCCAGAACCAAACTCCGGTCTTCCTGACTCCAGGGCCCGCACTTTACTCACTGCCACCTAGCCGCCCCTCAGTGCTTTTTCCAATGAGATATTTCACATTGCCTTCTACTTTTTTCATTTATTTGGATCTGTTTAATACTATCTTGATTACTTATAAAGTCACTAGCTTCCATTTGCTCCAATCTAATTCTGAAGGAATGATTCTCCTCATTGAGCTTTTGAGATTCTTTTTCCATCTGGCAAATTCGGCTTTTTAAGGCATTCTTCTAATTGGCTTTTTGAGCCTCTTTTGCCATTTGAGTGAGTCAATTTTTTAAGGTGTTATTTTCTTCAGTCAGGTTGTTGACTCTCATTTCATAATTTTCTTTTTTTTTCCAAATGCTTTATTAACTTCTGATTTACATCTTTCATCTGCCAGATCTTGAGTTACAAATTTTCTCTCCGTTTTTCCCCTACCAACTGCCCCAAAATAGCAGTCCCACAGGATATCCCCTCCTCCAATCTGCTCTCTCTCATATTTTCTCCCATACCCCTTTAGACTTTTCCAGTGGATCTCTATGCCCCAGTGCCTGTATATCTTATTTCCCAATTACAAGTAAAATAGTATTAATAATAGTATATATATATATGTATATGTATAAACATTTGATTTTAAAACTTTGAATTCCAGATTCATTCCTTTCCTCCCTTGTCACCCACCCTTACTGGGAAGATAAGCAGTTCAGTATAGATTGTACATGTGTGGCTAATGCAAAACAATAACATAGTAGATATATTGTAAAAGACTGACTATATTTCCCTCCCTACTATCCCACCTTCCACTTGTTCTATTCTCTACTTTGATCCCGTCCCTTTTTTTTAATTTTAATTTTTTAAGTGCTTTATTAACTTCTGATTTACATCATTCGTTTCCACCAGATTTTGAGTTACAAATTTTCTCCCCGTTTTTCCCCTACCCACTGCCCCAAAATAGCAGTCCCGCAGGATATCCCCTCCTCCAATCTGCTCTTTCCCATATTTTCTCCCATACCCCTTTCAACTTTTCCAGTGGATCTCTATGCCTCAGTGCCTCTATATCTTATTTTCCAATTACATGTAAAATAGTATTAATAATAGTATATATATACATGTATACACACACATATATATAAATATATACATATATATGTTTGAATATTTGATTTTAAAACTTTGAATTCCAGCTTCATTCCCTTCCTTCCTTGTCACCCACCCTTACTGGGAAGATAAGCAGTTCAGTATAGGTTGTACATGTGTGGCTAATGCAAAACAATAACATAATAGATATATTGTAAAAGACTGACTATATTTCCCTCCCTCCTATCCCACCTCCCACTTCTTCTATTCTCTACTTCGATCCCATCCCTTTTCAAAAGTGTGTGCTTCCAACTTCCCTCCCCCACAACCTGCCCTCCCTTCCATCATCCCCCCTCTTATCTCCTTCCCCCCCTACTCTCCTGGAGGGTGAGATACCCTATTTAGTGTGTATTTCATTCCCTCCTCAAGCCAAATTCAGTGGGAATAAGGTTGACCCATTCCCTTTTGCCTTCCTATTCTTCCCCTCCATTGTGACCATTTTCCCTTGCCTCTTCTATATGAGATAGTTTACCCCATTCTGTCTCTCCCCATCTCCTCTCATTATATTCCTCTCTCACCTCTTATTTTCACCTTTTAAGTATCATCCCTTCCTGTTAAATTGGTCCTGTGCCCTCTATCTATGTATACTTGTAAGTATATGCCCATATACCCTCATATATAGACATATATGTGTGTGTGTGTGTCTGTGTATAATTTCTATTTCTATTCCCTTCAACTGCTGAGAAAGGTTTCATGAGTTACAATTATTGTTTTTCCATGTAAGATGTTAATAGTTCAACTCTGATAAGTTCCTTATGACTTCTTTTCCCTGTTTACCTTCTCATGATTCTCTTGCTTCTTGTATCTGAATGTCAAATTTTCTATTCAACTCTGGTTTTTTCAACAAGAATGCTTGAAAGTCCTCTATTCCACTGAATGACCGTATTTTCCCCTGAAACATGATACTCAATTTTGCTGGGTAGGTGACTCTTGGTTTTAATCCCAGCTCCTTTGACCTCCAGAATATCATGTTCCAAGACCTTCAATCCCTCAGTGTAGAAGCTGCCAGATCCTGGGTTATCCTGATTGTGTTTCCACAATATTGAAATTGTTTCTTCCTAGCTGCTTGCAATATTCTCTCCTTAATGTGGGAATTCCAGAACCTGGCTATAATATTCCTAGGAGTTTTCTTTTTGGGATCTTCTTCAGGAAGTGATCGGTGGATTCTTTCAAACTCTATTTTGCCCTTTGGTTCTAAAACATCAGGGCATTTTCCTTTGAGAACTTCCTGGAGGATGATTTCTAGGTTCTTACTTTGATCATGGCTTTCAGGTAGTCCAATAATTTTTAAATGATCTCTCCTGGATCTATTTTCCAGGTCAGTGGTTTTTCCCACGAGATATTTCACATTGCCTTCTATTCTTCCATTTGTTTGTATCTGTTTAACAGCATCTTGATTTCTCATAAAGTCATTAGCTTCCATTTGCTCCAGTCTAATTCTGAAGCAATGATTCTCCTCATAGAGCTTTTGAGATTCTTTTTCCATCTGGCAAATTTGGCTTTTTGAGGCATTCTTCTCCTCATTGCCTTTTTGAGTCTCTTTTGCCAATTGAGTTAGTCTATTTTTTAAGGTATGATTTTCCTCAGTCAGGCTGTTTACTTTCATTTCATAATTTTCTTGCATCATTCTCATTTCTCTTCCCAATTTTTCCTCCCCTTCTCTTATCTGCTTCTTAAGGTCCTTTATGGCCTGTAAGCAGCTCATATTTTCCTTGGAAGCCTTTGGTGCAGGAGTTCTGACTTCACTGTCTTCCTTGTGTTCCATGCTTTGCTCCTTTTTGTCACCAAAATAGGAGTCTAATGTCGGAATGGTCTGTTTGCTTTGCTTCCTTTGCTTTTGCCACAGTAGAATTCTACTACCAGAAAAGGGAGTTTTATCCCAAATGCTGGGGTTTTCACAGCTGCTGGGGCCATTAGTTGGGTGCCCTCTCTGAAGCCTCCACCTGCTCTGGAACACTGTTCTCCCACCCCACCCTAGACTGCAATCCAGATCCAAGCAGGTTAAAGCAAGAGTGATTGCCCTTCAGACTGGTCAATTGTTCCCCCTACAATCTGCAGACCAGGAGCTATGAAGCAGCCATGTGGTGGGCAGCTGCATAGCTGTGGAGCCTTAGCTGCTTCTTGCCCCGGGGGCATAGGCTGGACAGCACTCCTGAATTCCCAGGTCCCAGAGTCCACACTGTACTGACCTCTCACTTTGTCCTTAGCATCTATGGGCTGATGATTGTGGAAACCACTACAGCTGCTGGTGATCTGAAGTCCCTCCAGCCTGGGGCTGGTCAGGCTACCCTGAGGCTAAAACCTCAGGCTCAAGTGGGGCTGGGCTTGGTACCCAGAATACTGAGCTGGCTGCTTCCTGCCAGCCTGCCAGGCTGTCCTCAGTGGGAGGTTAGCTTCTCTGTGTAGTTTTGTGGTTTCTGTAGCTCCAAAGTTTGTCTAGAGTAGTTTTTTTTTTTATTTTTGGAGGGCAGTTGGGGTTAAGTGACTTGCCTAAGGCCACATGGCTAGTTTTTGTGTGTGTGTGTGTGTTAAGTGTCTGAGGTTGGATTTGAACTCGGGTCCTCCTGACTCCAGGGCCGGTGCTTTACTCGTTGCTCCATCTAGCCGCCCCCTAGAGTAAATTTTTACATGACTTGGAGGAGGTGGGAGCCAGAGCCACACAGAAGTCCTATTTCTACTCTGTCATCTTGACTCCACCCACACCCCCCCCACTCTAAATTTTAAAGTGGTGGGCATAGAAGTGAAAATTTGGAACAGCTAATAAAAAACAACAACAGCATAGCAGATTCTAAGGTTTTGCAAGGTTTTGCTATTGTACTTTTAAGGGGTTATGAAACACCTCCTGACAACCCCGGGATCATTCCCTTTCCCCCCCTCCCTCCCCCTTGAGTCAAGAGGGTATCTCAGTACAACTGTAAATACCCCTGGAGTTTTTCTATTAACTCCTCTCATCCCAGATCAGATTAGGAAAAGAGAGTTTCACTCTTCCACCAACCTGCAAATTCAGCTTTCCCCACCTGGCAAAAGGAAGGAGGGGGAAGAGGCATCTGCAACCGTGAGGGCCCCACTGGTAGTGGCCTTTGTCCCCCATTACCGAAAGCCTGGAATTACCTCCTATGAGGTAAAAAGCCAGCAGTTGGCTGCACTGGGTAAGACAGTCCATCTTTCTATCAATTACTTTATATGATCTGGGAATACACCCGATATCATCTTGTAATGGAAATGTAAATTTTAAAGATCTTCCCTGCCCCTAGGCTAATGTGCACCTGAAGCCTGGGGTGGGAGGCTTGTTTTTCAGTAGATACTTCTTGATTGGCCAGTGAGTCAATAAGGTTGTTACATTCTCTGAGCCAGGAGAAGGCTATATAAGCCCTGATGTGTAGCTTTGTTTTGGGACTCACTTTGAGAAGTGTTTTGTGATTTGATCTGAATTCTGGGAAGCCGTTGTTGAGAGTCCCCCGGCTTTGAAAAACCCAGAATGTGGAAACCCAGATGTTGACTGGGTATGGATGTAATGGTTGGACAGTTTGGAAATCTGTCTACTTGATGTTTCTGTCTTGATAATTATGCCTGTATACTTTGAGGTTCAGGGTGCTGACCTTTTCTCCTGAACAAGGTAAACGATATATGTCTGACTGATTAAAGTAAGCTTGTTAACCCATTTTGAGTTGCTTTCCTTTAACAAAGCAGATCCAAGAACCTGTGTGAGCAGGCACCCTGGGGACACTGGGGTGCTTGCTGCTACACATCTGAAGCTTATTGTTTGTGCTACACATAAAACAATTTGGCTATCGCTTATGAAAATTATAAGATTGTTGGTTATGTTTTAATGCTAAAACCTAAAGCTGGTAATTGATTACTGTGTGTGTGTGTGTGTTGTATGGAAAGGAGGATTCTGCTCATTCAGAGCAATCCTCAGGGCTAGTAAAAAACAGCCCATAGGAACTCTATCCTATGGGGTGGAAAAGGCAGTCCCCTCTCAGGGGTCCCTCTCCATCCTCCCTAATTTTATAAGACTGCCAAAGAGCTTGTTTGGGTTATGGAGTTCCTAAACAGGGAACTCGGCATGCCGAGAATTTGCAAATATATAGAAATTATGTCTAATGATTGGCTTTTGCATAAGGACAAGTTTAAATTTGAAATGTAAGTCCTGGGAAAATTCTTGATTAATGAAACTTGCCATTTGAAGTAAAAGCTCTTGGGACTATAATGGATTTATTTTGAGTTGTCTGATGGATCATAAAAATCCATCAATAATCAATAATCCACCTTCTGAGAGAGATGCCACAAGGTACTCAGAGAATGTGACTGTTACAGGTGTAATACTTGCTCTTATATTTGGTCTGTGTCTGGGAAAACTGAGAGGGCAATCCTAGCCTCAGCTTAGGATGGGATCCTGGCTCAGTTTCCCCATTGTGTTCCTTTGAAAAGGAATGTTTCCTACCTGATATTCCTGAGTCTGGCTCTGAGGTGCAATTGATAATACTAAGGACATCTAATCATGTCCTTGTCTTTCCTTTTATGGCAAATTTCTGTAATCAAAACAAGTGGAAGTGAAAGATATGTGAGCACAATGCACATATGTGAAATTTTGCTGTTTTCAATCATAATGTGTAGTCATTCCATACCCCAAACAACTGGATAAATTAGTAAATCCCTGGAATAAAACATTCTTTCTGAATGTTATGGGAATAATTACATAAGGAAAAGAAGTTTGTGAAACAAGGATACAAACACAATGTTGAGTCATTATCCCATAGACTAAGGTTGGGATACATCTGAGCTGCTATAATAAAGTGTGTGTGTTTAGGATCTGGGCTATTCAGCCTCAGATTATATTCCTCTTTATATATTAAAGAACTTGGTAAATGGGTATTTGGCCTAGTCATCTGCCTGTTACTAGATATATGTCTGTATGGAATAAGATCCTTAAATATTTCAAAGTGATGTTAGAATAATTGAGTATTGGTATGACTACTTGAGGGACCTAGCTGTTATTCCTTTTTTTTTTTTTTGCTTGTTTTTTTGGAGGGGGGAAGGTAGAGCACTTTGGGTTAAGTGACTTGCCCAAGGTCACACAGCTAGTTTTTTGTGTTGTATATGAGGCCGGATTCTAGCTATTATTCTATTAATTACTGAAACTAGATCAGAAATGTCTTCTGTTTGAGGAAAAGAATTCCAGTGCAAATATATTTTTTTCTATTTTAAAATGCTTTATTAACTTCTGATTTACATCATTCATTTCTGTCACATTTTGAGTTACACATTTTCTCCCCATTTTTCCCCTACCCACCGCCCCAAATAGCAGTCCCACCGGATATTCCCTCCTCCAATCTTCTCTCTCCAATATTTTCTCCCGTACCCCTTTCTACTTTTCCAGTAGGGCATGGTGGATCTCTATGCCCCAGTGCCTGTATACCTTATTACCCAATTACATGTAAAATAGTATTAATAATAGTATATATATATATATATATATATATATATATATATATTTAAATATTTGATTTTAAAACTTTGAATTTCAGATTCATTCCCTTCCTCCCTTGTCACCCACCCTTACTGGGAAGATAAGCAGTTCAGAATAGGCTATACATATGTAGCTAATGCAAAACAATAACATAGTAGATATATTGTAAAAGATTGACTATATTTCCCTCCCTCCTATCCCACCTCCCACTTCTTCTATTTTCTACTTTGATCCCGTCCCTTTTCAAAAGTGGATGCTCCCAACTTCCCTCCCCCCCAGTCTGCCCGCCCTTCCATCACCCCCCCTCTCATCCCCTTTGCCCCTACTCTCCTGGAGGATGATACCCTATTTAGTGTGTATTTCATTCCCTCCCCAAGCCAAATTCAATGAGAATAAGGTTGACCCATTTCCTTTTGCCTTCCTATTCTTCCCCTCCATTGTGACCATTTTTCCTTGCCTCTTCTTTATGAGATAGTTTACCCCATTCTGTCTCTCCCCCATCTCCTCTCATTATATTCCTCTCTCACCTCTTAATTTCACCTTTTAAATATCATCCCTTTCTGTTAAATTGGTCCTGTGCCCTCTATCTATATATGCCTGTAAACATATCTACACAGGTTCACATATGAATTCATATGCCCATATATGCTCATATATAGACATTTTATATATATACATATATTACATATATGTGTATATATATTTCTATTCCCTTCTACTATTTTCATACTGACAAAAGTTTCATCAGTTACAATTATTGTTTTTCCATGTAGGAATGTTAATAGCTCAACTTTGACAAGTTCCTTATGATTTCTTTTCACTGTTTACCTTCTCATGCTTCTCTTGCTTCTTGTATCTGAATGTCAAATTTTCTATTCAACTCTGTTTCTTTCAGCAAGAATGCTTGAAAATCCTCTGTTCCACTGAATGATCATATTTTCCCCTGAAACATGATACTCAATTTTACTGGGTGGGTGATTCTTGGTTTTAATCCCAGCTCCTCTACCCTCTGGAATATTGTATTCCAAGCCCTTTGATCCCTCAGTGTAGAAGCTGCCAAATCCCAGGTTATCCTGATTGTGTTTCCACCATATTTAAATTGTTTCTTCCTGGTTGCTTGTAATATTCTCTCCTTAATCTGGGAATTCTGGAACTTGGCTATAATATTCCTAGGAGTTTTCTTTTTGTGGATCTTTTTCAGGAGGTGATCAGTGGATTCTTTCAAACTCTATTTTGCCCTTTGGTTCTAAAACATCAGGGCATTTTCCTTTGAGAACTTCCTGGAGGATGATTTCTAGGTTCTTACTTTGATCATGGCTTTCAGGTAGTCCAATAATTTTTAAATGATCTCTCCTGGATCCATTTTCCAGGTCAGTGGTTTTTCCCATGAGATATTTCACATTGCCTTCTATTCTTCTTTGTTTGAATCTGTTTAACAGCATCTTGATTTCTCATAAAGTCATTAGCTTCCATTTGCTTCAATCTAATTCTGAAGCAATGATTCTCCTCATTGAGCTTTTGAGATTCTTTTTCCATCTGGCAAATTTGGCTTTTTGAGGCATTCTTCTCCTCATTGCCTTTTTGAGTTTCTTTTGCCAATTGAGATAGTCTATTTTTTAAGGTATGATTTTGCTCAGTCAGGCTATTTACTTTCATTTCATAATTTTCTTGCATCGTTCTCATTTCTCTTCCCAATTTTTCCTCTACTTCTCTTATCTGCTTCTTAAGGTCCTTTATGGCCTGTAACCAGCTCATATTTTCCTTGGAAGCTTTTGGTGCAGGAGTTCTGACTTCACTGTCTTCCTCCTGTTCCATGCTTTGCTCCTTTTTGTTCCCAAAATAGGAGTCTAATGTTAGGATCTTCTGTCTGCTTTGTTTCCTTTGCCTGGTCACGTCACCCCTCAGTCACTTGACCCCTGGGCTTTTTGCCACAGTAAGACTCTGCCACCAGACAGGGGAGCTTTCGTCCCAGACACTGGGGTTTTCTCAGCTGCCAGAGGTATTAGATGGGTGCCCTCTCTGAGATCTCCACACACTCTGGCAAGCTGGACAAACACCCCAGGACCTCCACCCTAGACTGCAATCCAGATCCAAGAAGGTTAAAGCAAGAGCAATTACCCCTCAGACTGGTGCTTTGTCCCCCTACACTCTGCAGGCCAGGAGCTGAAGCTGCCACGTGGTTCTGTCTGGTTGTGCCTGTATCTCAGTGGCTTCTCCCCCCTGGGTCAAAAGCCATGCACTCCCACTTACTGGGTCCCAAAGTCTAGACTGCACTGACCTCTCACTTTTCCTTTACATCTGTGTTGATAAATCTGGAAACAGCCACAGCTGCTGGTGATCTGGATTCCCTCTAGCCAGAGGCTGGTCAGACCTGCCCTGGGGCTACAACCTCTGCTCAGGGGTCTGGGCTTGGCTCCCAGAGCTCTGCACTGGCCAATTCCTTCCAGCCTGCCAGGCTGTCCTCAGTGGGAGGTTAGCTTCTCTGTGCCATTTTGTGTTTTCTCCAGCTCCAAAGTTTGTTTAGAGTCCCCTTTTTACATTGATTGGGAAAGGTAGAAGCTGGAGTTGCTGGGAGGTCGTGCTTCTACTCCCCCATCTTGACTCCGCCCCCACAAATTTCTTAAAAGGAGGTAAATTATGGAATACTTTTGTAATTAATGGAAAAGTCAACTTCATTCAAAGTTTGTCACTATTGTGGAAATAATACCTGTTTAGACTGTGTTCTGTGGTGCAAACATGTTTTTTTATTATAAGCAACTTATTGATATGTGCTATTTTGGAATTAATTACTTAAGGATCCTCCCAAGTTTTTTTATGATAACTGGAGTCAACATATTGATATGCACTTTTTTGGAATTAACTACTTATGGATCCTCTTAAGTCTTTTATGATAACTGGAATAAAAGTCAATCTCTTATAAGTCAATTCATTTGTATAACTATTGAACTCAAGGGTAGAAAGCTTTTACCTGCCAAGTGTTACTTACTCTTACACATATAGAGTTGCATCCTCAATAGCATCTGATCCTCCTCAATGACCTAGAATCAGAGTAGAACCTTTTGAGAAAATAACAAGATCAGATAATCCTGTATATCAAAAGTAATTAATTACCTCATGAAGCTCTTGGTTCCTTTCTTTGTTTTCCTCTGTTCTCTATTTGGGCCCTGCGTATTGAACTTGTCTGTCATATTTGTGTCTCCTAAGACTATCGGCTGTCCACCTGAGATGGTCATGCAAAAAGAATACCTGTTCCACACTCTCTTCAACCCCTGGAGGCTGCTTCAGCCTCATTTTACTCCCCTCCCCACCCTATTCAGGCGGCCTTTGTCCCTCTCCCAAAAGCCTTTGGATGGAGGTTGAGGCAGATGAAACAAGCAGGTGTCAGGATGTGAAACATAAGATAAGATGTAGGGTGTGACCAGCCAAAAAAGTGATCAAAGGAGACTATGCATTGAAGCCCCTCACTGTGGGGACTTGCCTGTGCGCTTTCTAGCTATGCTGTATTCTAGCCCCCACCTTGAACTACTTCTGTTTCTAGCCCACCAATTCCTGATTCAAATATGGAACTCTGTGGGGTAGGACACAGTACGTGATTGCTAGGCATGTCACCATCATGCCCAGTATACTAGTTTACTCCCCACAGCTCTCCCCCTATTTTCTGAAGACCCTACATGGAATTTATTCTTTGAGCATTCAAAAGATATTACACGCTCTCGGATATAAGACATCCACTCCAGCCTGATATCTCCCTCTATCTCCTCCTGCAGGACGTGGTTCCTCTCCCTTGTTTCCCCCATTCTGACCCATTATTAATCATGTTACTTGCTCTTATAATTGGTCCATGCTTTTTAAACCTCCTGGTTTGCTTTGTGTCTTCTCACCTGCAGAAATTTCACTTTCATATCTTAGGATCCCAACCCCTACCCTTGGTGTTCCTGAGTGGTTTGTCTCTCTTCACCCTGGACTCAGCTGGTAGCACATTCCACCCCCCGCCATGCTGACCATCCCTCCTCCACCTATTCTGGGCCCCTAAAATGGACTCTTTGCCCCTGTGCAGCAAGAAGCAACTACTGAAGATTATGACCTTCGTCCCTTTTTCCAAAAAGAATTCTCTTGCCTAGTGGTTGAGTGGGGAAATGATGTGGATACAAAGGTGCCCTGAAGGTTGAGTTGCCCTTTCCCTGGTTTATCCTCTAAAGGCACCCTAAAATACAGAGGGGCCCTAAGGTTGGGTTGCTCATTTCCTGGCATCCTAAATTCTCCCCTTATCTTGAAATACCACAAAGCTTCCCCTTATCCTGGACCATAAAATTCTTTGTTTCCCCCTACCATCCTGGGTCATAAAATTCCCTTGTGTCCCTTATCTTGTGTCATTCATTGTCTTCATCCTGTGTCCTTATCTTGAAAGACTTATCTTGTCCCTAAATCTCTAACCCCCTTTAGAAACCCTAAAACTTACATCACCAAAGCTGTATAGCTTTCTGGTTATATAAAGTGTGGTCCTTGTCTTATATCATTACCTTTGTTTAGCTACTTGCTAAGTCTTAGGCTCACATGATTTTGTGTTTAAAAAAAAAAAAAAAAGCTCCCTTTGGCTAAAGAGAAGGTCTGATTGAATTCTTTCAAAAATCTGAACCAGCTCTCCCAACCTGAACCCTGACACTATCAGCAGTTATACCTGACCAAACTCCAACCTTGTGTTAATTTCAACCATTTACCATATTCATTCCTATTCACATGCTGAAGAAAGTTTCATCTGACAGGGCTCACCACAAATTTATGTTTACAAAATCTCAATTGGCCTTCCAAATTATACAACCCTAACTGGTTCTCTATACTGTTTACCACAGCAACTATTCCAAATCTTTTTACCCTTTCTCAAGCCTTTCATGACATTCCCTTCCTCCACTCTTTCACTGAGAACACTGATTCATAATTCACTGAAAAAATTGAGGACATTTGTTAAGAGCTCCTTCTTCTCCCCTCCCCCTCTTATCACCCAGATACCTTCTGCCACTATCTTCTTCATCCCTGTCACACGAAGAGATGGATCATCTTTTTGCCAAGGAAAACCTCTCTACAGGACTCTTGATTCTATTTGATCTATATTCTTCCATATATTGCCCTTAGGTGATCCCCATTCTCTCCCTAAGTACAATAATGGCACCTTCTCTACCACATAGAGGCACACCCCTTTCTCTCCATCCATAAACAATTCTCACTTGTTTAAAAGAAAAATCTCACTTTTAACTATCCACACTAGTTATCTCTCTTCTTTATGGATCCTTGAGAATCTACCATCTACAATTGGTGCCTGTACTTTCTCTGCCTTCACTCTCTTCAAAACTCTTTGAAATCTGGCATCTGACCTCATCATTCAAACTGCTTTCTCCAAAGTTACCCATGATTTCTTACTTGTCAAATGTAATGGCCTTTCTGGGATAGCTAGGTGGCCCAGGTGATAGAGCATCAGGCCTGGAGTCAGAAAGACTAGAGTTCAAATCTGATCTCAGATTCTTTCTAGCTTTGTGACCTTGGGCAAGTCACTTAACCCTTAGTTTGCCTCAGTTTCCTCATCTGTAAAATGAACTGGAGAAGGAAATGGCAAACCACTCCAGCATCTTTGTCAAGAAAATACCAAATGGGGTCATGAAGTATTGGACAGGACTGAACAACAATGACAATGGCCTTTCTCAATCCCTATCTTCCTTGACTTCTCTATAGTGTTTGACCTGCTTCTCCTGGACACTCTCTCCTCTCTAGGTTTTCAAGATACTGCTCTCTCCTGGTCCTCTCTCCTCAATTTCCTTTGCTGGACCTTCATCTAGGTCACATCTACTAGCTATGAGTGTCCCCTAAAGTTGAGTCCTGTGCCTTCTTTTCTTCTCCTATTCTATCTCACTTGGTGATCTCATCAGTTCCCATGGTTTTAATGATGCCTAGGAACATGATTCTCAGATCCACATATCTAGACCTAACTTTTCTCCTGCATTCCAGTTTTGTATTTCCAACTACCTTTTAGAAACCTTCAATTGAATGTCCTGTCATATCTCAAACTCAACAAGTCCCAAAATTGAAATCATTATCTTTCTCCAAGAAGCTTTCCCCCTCTTCCCAACTTTACTGTCTAGTACCCCACTATCCTTCCTATCTCTCAGACTAGAAATCTTGATGTCATTCTTAACTCCTCATTTGCCCTCATTCCACATAAATATTCTGTTGCCAAATCTTGGTTTTGGTGGTGTGTTGTTTTTTTTAACATCCAAATATCTCTTGCATATGTCCTGCCTCTCCACTCCTCCAGTTGCTGCCCCGATACACCTAGGTCCTCTTCTCTTCAAGACCAGTCTTTTGAAGTAGTTTTCCCATTGATCTCCCTGCCTCATGTCTCTCCCCACTCCAAAACATCTTCCTATATTCACTTAACTGACAAAGTGATCTTCCTTCCATGCCATTTCCCTATTCAATAAACTGCAGTGGCTTCCTATTACTTCTAAGATCAAATATAAAATCCTCTATTGGCCTTTTAAAACCTTTCACAACCTGAACCCCTTCCTCTTTTCCAGTATTCTTACAATTTACTCCTTCCAGGTTACTCTGTAATCTACCACCTTTGTCCTTCTTGCTCTCCCTCACACATGACACTCATCTCCTGACTCAGTACTTTTTCCTCGGCTGTCCCCCATGCCTGTAAGTCTCTCCTACCTCACCTTTACCTCCTGGCTTCTCTCCTTTCCCTCCAAACTCAATTTCAATTCCACTTTCTTCAGGAGACATCACCCCTCAACCCTCCCTTAAGCTACTAGTTCCTTCCCTCTGAAATTGCTTTCCTTTTACACTGAATATTTTATATGTAAATAAGCACTTGCATGTTGTTTCCTCCATTGTCCTCATCATCCAATAAGATCTTTTTAGGCTCAACAATTCCACCGCATCACTACCCTCACCCTCTCAAATTGGAGGGTAGGGCCATGAATTCCAAATCTCTGTTTAAGGAGGAGGCTGAGCTTAGACATCTCCAAATAGACTCTTTCTTTTTTTACCCTGTGTTAGTATCCCCAGACTTAGCACAGTGCCTAGCACATAAGTGCTTAATAACACTTATTGACTATTGGAATGTGAAATCCTGTGTTTTGTCTTTCTTATCCTCACTGTTTAGGACAGTGCTAGCACAAAGTAAGTGCTTAATAAATGTTTGTTGTAGACTACTTTATTTTTTTTTAAAGCAAGTGACTTAAAATGGAGATTCAGTTTCATATACAATCCTTTTTGTGTGTGTTTTTTGTGCCTATGGAAATGCTTTTTTATGCTTAAGTTCAGAATTTTTAAAACTGATTTTAAAATACTATACATTTTAAGCAGTATTTCTTACCCATTTTCTGTGGACTTTTTTGCTGACCACCACAACAACCCTCCATTCTTCAGCCTTTTTCATGTGGGGTAAAAGGGGTTTTGTAACTTGAGGAATAATGGAAAGGAAGTATGACTGACCCAAGTTAACCATAAGGTCATTTTATGGTGGCAGTCATTTTTAAGGATAAAATGTTTTATTAATTTTTTTTAACATTTACCTTGGAAAAACCAACAGGTCAAGTTGAAGGACAACATTAATTTCTATTTCCCTAGCATAGAAAAGGTTAAGAAGCTGATAATTAACTTTCCACCTCCCTCTAGTAATCCCTCCCTCCTAGTACCTCCCCTACTACTTTAAAACTGCCAGAGGTGGTTCAAATCAAAGCTGTGGCTCTCCACTTCTGCACCATGAACCTCATTGCCAGTGATCACCGAATACCTTTGAATGACGGAAACAGCATTCCTATCATTGGGCTTGGTACCTATTCGGAGAAAGTAAGAAGATTGCCATTTTTCCCTCCTGTGTCATTCTTATACCAACTTTGTTTTGAGACATACTTGTTTAAACTTTATTTTGAGTAGATTGGATGGAGTCATAGCTTGTTCTGCATAAAGCTAATTTCAAAGGACTATTATTCTTTTCTGTGGGTACTAAGGATGGAGTATTTACCCTAAAGAATATCATTGATATTCCTTTAAATGCTGATGAATATTTTACATAAAGATTTGTATCTTTCTATTGACCTCCTTTTGTTGAGAAACTCCCAAAACCCTTACAGGAGGTTCCATGAGATCAAAACTGTTTTTACAATACTGACATTTTTTGTCTGTTATGATGAACCTTCCTTTTCCAACTACTTATCTGTGTGAAGTAAGATTTCCTTCCTATAAACTTCAGCCAAAATTGCAAACAGAAACAAATTGAATGCAAAAACAAATATGAGAATCTAAATATCTTCTATTAAGGCAGACATTAAAGAGATTTGCAAAAATAATAATAACAACTTAATAAAACAATGCTATTCTCACTAATTTTTTGTTTTGGAAAATATAGGCATTTTTCATTTTAAAATGTTATTTATAATAACATTTAATAGATGAATCACTTTAAATTAATAAAAACATAAATATTTTAAAATTTATCAGTATTAATTTCTAACATGAAAATCATTGATAAATATAACCCACTTAAACAAAACCTCTTTGGTCTTTTCCATAATTTTTTTGAAGTCTTTTTTTTTGTTTTGCTTTTTGGAGGGGGGAGGCAAGGCAATTGGGGTTAAGTGACTAGTTAAGTGTTAAGTGTTTGAGGTCACATTTGAACTCAGTCCTCCTGACTCCAGGACTTACCTGTGTGCTCTATTCACTGTACAACCTAGCTATCCCTATTCTTCCATAATTTTTAAGATGTCCTGAGGTCAAAATATGAGAAACACTGCAGTAGGTTGATACAAGAATGTTCTTTGGATTTATGAGCCATGTATCATAGATTTAGAGATTAAGGAATCTTAGATCATCTAGTCCAACCCCTTCATTTTACAAATGAGGAAACTAAGTCCCAGAGAGGTTAATTGACTTCCCAACCAGACTTCAATAGTAAGTGGAAGGGCTGAGCTTTGAACTCAAGGACTTTGATTCCAAATTCAGGGCTCTTTCCCTTGTAACACAGGTTGACATCATTGTTCTCTTATGTGACTAATTTTTAAATTTAGTATGAGTAAAAAGTTCAAGGACGATTAGCTATCTGCACAGGTTTCCCCTTTTTTTTTTGTTACTCATTATTCTGGGATGTGGTTATAAGATATGTAAGAGATCACTGTTGGTTTCTGTGTTTTTGAATTTTAGAGGTTAATGAATCAGAGGAGAGTATATGAAACAAATTGTGTATGTGTGTGGGGGGGGTTGAGAGAGAGGAAGACAAAGAGAGGAGAGAGACAGAGGAGAAACAGAGACAGAAAGAGAGAGAGAAACAGAGAGGGAGCAGAAAGACAGAGAGAGAGAGACACAGAGAGGAGAAAAAGAGGAGAAGGGGAGAGAGAGAGAGACAGAGAGAGAGAGACAGAGACAGAGAGAGAGAGAGAGGGAGAGAGACAGAGAGAGACAGAGGAGAGAGAGACAGAGAGAGAGAGAGGAGACAGAGAGAGAGACAGAGACAGAGAGAGAGACAGAGACAGAGAGAGAGACAGAGAGAGAGATAGAGAGAGATCATCACTATCTGGCTATGTACATGAAAATGACTTCGTGTCATCTAGATCTGTTGATCTAGCCTAGTGCACAGCAAAGCCAGCCTACCTTGTCAATAAGGAGTCACAAAAAAGAGAAAAGTAGCATGTGCCAGGCAAGTCAAATCATTGTCATACCTCAACTACCACTTTCTCCTCTGACCCCTGTTGGAGGCAGCCTGGGACCATCAGCCCAAAAGCTCTGGGATGAAGTCAGTCAATAAGCATTTATTAAGCACCTCTTGTTGTACTGGGCTTGTGCTAAATACAAAGAAAAGCCCAAAGAGTCCCTGTTCTTAGGGGGCCCATAATATAATGGAAGAGACGGTATGCAAATAATTTTGTATAGATAGTCTATAGAAGGTATAAATAGAATATGATCAACAAGGGAATGGTTAGAACAAACTTCCTGGAAAAATTCACATTGTGTTAGTGCAACATACTGTGTACAAAGTTAAGAGCAATGTTATAAGATGATCTACTGTGAATGATTTAGCTATCCTTAGCAATACAGCAATCCAAAGCAACTCTGAAGGACATATTATGAAAAATGCTGTCCATTCCTAAAGAAAGAGCTGATGGTCTCTGAATACGGATTGAAGCAAACTTTTTTTTTCAAATGCTTTATTAACTTCTGATTTACATCATTCATTTCCGCCACATTTTGAGTTACAAATTTTCTCCCTGTTTTTCCTCTACCCACCACCCCAAAATAGCAGTCCCACAGGATATCCCCTCCTCCAATCTGCTCTCTCCCATATTTCTCCCATACCCCTTTTGACTTTTCCAGTGGATCTCTATGCCCCAGTGCCTGTATATCTTATTTCTCAATTACATATAAAATAGTATTAATAATAGTATATGTGTGTATATATTTAAATATTTGATTTTAAAACTTTGAATTCCAGATTCATTCCCTTCCTCCCTTGTCACCCAACCTTATTGGGAAGATAAGCAGTTCAGTATAGATTGTATATGTGTAGCTAATGCAAAACAATAACATAGTAGATATATTGTAAAAGACTGACTATATTTCCCTCCCTCCTATCCCACTTCCCACTTGTTCCATTCTCTACTTTGATCCCATCCCTTTTCAAAAGTAGGCGCTTCCAACTTCCCTCCCCCCCCAGCCTGCCCTCCCTTCTATCATCCCCCCTCTCATCCCCTTCGCCCATACTCTCCTGGAGGGTGATACCCTATTTAGTGTGTATTTCATTCCTTCCTCAAGCCAAATTCAATGGGAATAAGGTTGACTCATTCCCTTTGCCTTCCTGTTCTTCCCCTCCATTGTGACCATTTTCCCTTGCCTCTTCTATATGAGATAGTTTACCCCATTCTGTCTCTCCCCATCTCCTCTCATTATATTCCTCTCTCACCTCTTAATTTCACCTTTTAAGTATCATCCCTTCCTGTTAAAATGGTGTGTGCCCTCTATCTATATATACCTGTAAACATGTATACTCACATTCACATATGTATTCATATGCCCATATACCCTCATATATAGACATATGTATATTTCTATTCCCTTCAACTACTGAGAAAAGTTTCATAAGTTACAATTATTGTTTTTCCATGTAGGAATGTTAATAGTTCAACTTTGATAAGTTCCTTATGATTTCTTTTCCCTGTTGACCTTCTCATGCTTCTTGTATCTGAATGTCAAATTTTCTATTCAACTCTGTTTTTTTTTTTTCATCAAGAATGCTTGAAAGTCCTCAATTCCACTGAATGACCATATTTTCCCCTGAAACATGATACTCAGTTTTGCTGGGTAGGTGACTCTTGGTTTTAATCCCAGCTCCTTTGACCTCCAGAACATGATATTCCAAGCACTTTGATCCCTCCGTGTAGAAGCTGCCAGATCCTGGGTTATCCTGATTGTTTCCACAATATTCAAATGGTTTCTTCCTGGCTGCTTGTAATATTCTCTCCTTAATCTGGGAATTCCGGGACCTGGTTATAATATTCCTAGGAGTTTTCTTTTTGGGATCTTTTTCAGGAGGTGATCATTGGATTCTTTCAACCTTTATTTTGCCCTCTGGTTCTAAAACATCAGGGCAGTTTTCTTTGAGAACTTCCTGGAGGATGATTTCTAGGTTCTTTTTTTGATCATGGCTTTCAGGTAGTCCAAAAATTTTTTAATTATCTCTTCTGGATCTATTTTCCAGGTCAGTGGTTTTTCCAATGAGATATTTCACATTGCCTTCTATTTTTTCATTTGGATCTGTTTAACAGCATCTTGATTTCTCATAAAGTCATTAGCTTCCATTTGCTCCAGTCTAATTCTGAAGCAATGATTCTCTTCAGTGAGCTTTTGAGATTCTTTTCCCATCTGGAAAATTTGGCTTTTTAAGGCATTCTTCTCCTCATTGCCTTTTTGAGCCTCTTTTGCCATTTGAGTTAGTCTATTTTTTAAGTTGTGATTTTCCTCAGTCAGGCTGTTGACTCTCATTTCATAATTTTCTTGCATTGTTCTCATTTCTCTTCCCAATTTTTCCTCCCCTTCTCTTATCTGCTTCTTAAGGTCCTCTATGGCCTGTAAGCAGCTCATATTTTCCTTTGAAGTTTTTGGTGCAGGAGTTCTGACTTCATTGTCTTCCTCCTGTTCTATGCTTTGCTCCTTTTTGTCCCCAAAATAGGAGTGTAATGTTGGAATCTTCTGTCTGCTTTGTTTCCTTTGCCTGGTCATGTTGCCCCTCAGTCACCTGACCCCTGGGCTTTTTGCCACAGTAGGACTCTGCCACCAGACAGGGGAGCTTTTGTCCCAAACACTGGGGTTTTTTCAGCTGCCAGAGATATTAGATGGGTGCCCTCTCTGAGGTCTCCACACCCTCTGGCAAGCTGGTCACAGACCCCAGGACCTCCACCCTAGACTGCAATCCAGATCCAAGCAGGTTAAAGCAAGAGCAATTACCCCTCATTCTGGTGTTTTGTCCCCTTACACTCTGCAGGCCAGGAGCTGAAGCTGCCACATGGTGCTAGCTGGCTGTTCCTGCTGGGGGCTGGTCAGGCCTGCCCTGGAGCTAAAGCATCGGTTGTGGGGCTGGGCTCAGCTCCCAGACCAGTGTGCCGGCCGATTCCTGCCAGCCTGGCTGATTCCTGCCGGGCTTTTCTCAGTGGGAGGTTAGCTTCTCTGTTTCATTTTGTGGGTTCTGCAGCTCCAAAGTTTGTTTAGAGTCCCCTTTTTACATGGATTCAGGAAGGTAGCAGGGAGTTCGTGCTTCTACGCTGCCATCTTGACTCTGCCCCCCAGTATACATTTTTTTTTTTACTTTATCTTTCTTGAGTTTTTTTCTTGTATATGTTTTCTTTCACAACATGACTATTATGGATATGTTTTGCATGACTACTCAGATATAATCTACATAGAACTGTTTGCCTTCTCAATGAGGGTGGAATGGAGAGGGAGGAAGGAAGAGAATTTGGAACTCAAAGTTTTTATAACAAATGTTAAAATTATATACCAGACACACTTGCTAGCACTTGAGCAGGTCACTTAACCCCAATTGCCCTGCCTTCCACCCTCCAAAAAAGCAAAAAAAAAAATAAAATGCAACAGCAATTTTGTCCACTGTTGGTTTAGTTTTTGTCTTTTTTTTGTGAACTATACAACAGGATTTTGGAGAACTCTAATGAACAAGGAGCACAGGTGGAAGAGAGGGCCATTGGCCTTCTGCCCCTTCAAGACCATAAGAGAGGACCTGTATATGTGCAAGTGGAGAGGTTTGTGACTTTTTATCAAGGCACTGTCAGGGGCACTGACAGAAAAGCATAAGGAACAGGAGGTCCTTATCCTATCCCTTCTAGTTGTGTCACTTATTCTTCTCAGGAATGCATGTGATGAGGAATTTAATGTTATTTATCACATATACCTGTCATTAACCCTCTTCTTACATTTCCTAGGTCCCTTTGTTCCTAATATGAGGGCATAGGACAGTTCTAGGAGTGACACGGGAGAGATTGACTTTTGCTGGTGTAGGGCTGGGATATCAACCTTCCAGCCCATTGTTGGAGAGTTTTGCTCTTGAACCAGGGGCATAAGCACAGGCCATTTCACAACTACATTTCTATAGATATAATCACCATGAATAAGGTCTGCTTCTTTGTTTGTTTTTTAAGTAAACCTTCCCCCAAAGAAAGAAACCCAATAATAATGAGAGTTTATATAAAGAAAAACAATTTTGAAATTCTTAGAAACTCTCATGAATGCAGTAACCAAACAAGATTCCAGAGGAACCTCAGTTCCTCTGGCTTCCAGTGAAGAAGCACACTCCACACTTCACATGCTTTTCAAGGTGGAATGAGACATACATTTTCAAACATTGGCAATATGGGAATTTGTTTTATTTGACTTTGCATGTATATCTGTGGGAAGAGAAGGAAGGAAGTGATGAGGGAAGGCAAGTAGGTCATTGCAACAATTTTTAAAGCACAAAAGAGAATATGAGGAAGTACAGAAAGAAATGGACAAACTGGGGAGCTTTGAAAGTTGCATGTTGAATTTTTTTATATGTAAAAGGAAAAGCGGGTTGCATGTAATGGAGATTTGTGGTTACATATACATCCAAATATGAGAAACAAGCCTGAATTAAAGAAAGAAGCTAGAATGTTGTATATGGGGAACAGCAAGTAAGCCAATTTGTTTGACTCACAGCATGTGAAAAGGAAAAATATATAATCAATCTGAGAAGAAAGGTTGGAATCAGGTTGTGAAGAAGCACAGGACAGTTCTAGGACTGGTATTTTCAATGCCATTAGGTGTGGTTTATATTTTATCTTATAGGCAACAGAAAGCCACTGAAGCTTCCTGATCTGGGCAGTGCCGTGGTTAGACCTAGGCTTTAGGAATTTCAGTCTGACAGTTGTATGGAAGATAAGTTAGAGAGATTAGATGCTGTGACTGTGATCTAAGGAAGAGATCATGAAGACCTCAACTAGGATGGTGGTTGTGTAAGTGGAGAAAAGAGAATGAATCTGAGATATATTATCCAATGAATAAATAGCATTTATGTGCCTAATACATACCTGACACTATACTAGGATTTATGGATAGAAATACAAAAATGAGACCATTGTTGGCCTCAAGGAGATTTCATTGTAGTAGGATGAGATAACACATATAGAGGATTAGAGGCTAGGAAAGGGAGTTTTGATCTGGGGAGTCATGGAGATTATGAATGGAGCCATAGGAGAGTTGATTATCATTCCCTTTCTAATAACATTGACTTATGTTCAGACAACAGTGCAGGTGGAGGAGGGATGAGGTGATAACATATATTATGGTAAGTCATGTGACAACATGGCCATGCCAGATAGACTCTGGTTTCCTGGTGAATGACTGGGTGGGATGGGAAGCACAATTTTGGACCACCTGAATATAGGTAGTTGGGTATGTTTTCATGTACCCACCAATTAGGATAGATCAGCTGTAGTGCTAAGTGGCATAGATGAATTATCTTCCTTAGGTTGGGAGTCTTAGTCTCTAGAGGTCAAAATCCAGAGGTTCCTATTCCTAGTAGGACAAAGGAGGAGAATTGTAAAGTAAATAACCATATAACCATTTTGAGTAGGCAATGGTTTCCTGGTAGATGACTGGATAGGATGTGAAGATAGACTCAATAACTGATTGCATGTGGATAAAAGAGGGTGAAGAGTAAAGGACCATTTTGAAGTTTTGAACCTAAGTAATTGGAAAGCCCATGGTACTCTAATAAAATAGAAAAGTTAATAAAAGGGGTGGTTTGGGGCTGAATAATAGGTTTTGTTTGGGAATGTGTTGAGCTTGAGATACTTGGGAATCATCTGTATAGAAAGGATAGTTAAATCTATGGAAGTTGATATCACCATATTTCATAAATATCTCTTATGTTGAATTTAGCTTAAATTAGTTTTGCCTCACTCCCTTGGGGTTTAATTTCCTCTTAGTCATCTTAGCTCTTCCTAGCAAGCAGTTGGTTAAAGCTCAGGAGAGAGTTGAGAACTGGATATATGAACTTCAGAGTCATTTGCATAGAAGGGTTAATTGTACCCATGGGACCATTTTCATGATGACTTTAAGCCTAGAATCAAAAAATAATAAATCAAGCCTTGATTTGTAGCATTTGACAGTTTCTGAACTGTAAATGCTCACACTGAAATTTAATAACTGGCTCTTTTAAGCCCTTTACAGCTGACTCTAGCATACCCCTAACTATACCTTAAATATTCATACAAAGCAACCACAGGGGTCTTTCCCCTTTGTCAATGATAATATTCATGAATCATAATGATAAATAAGATGCATGATATTTTCTGTATTTTGGCTTTTTGCTTTGTTTATATATTTCTGCTACTTATATATTTCTTCTATCTTTCCTGGTACTAGTTTTAGCAGTTCCAGTAGACTTTTTTAGACTTTTTTCTTCAAATCAGTTTTACATACATACATATACACACACACACATACACACACACACACACATATATATGTATATGTACATATATATGTATATGTACATATATATATCACAAGGGACATCATTTCATTTTTTTAAATTAGAGACAATAAATTTAGGCGATTTAAATGTATTGTTGAAAATTTCAAGCAATTACCTATAATCATTCTGATTGTTTCAGTTTTTAATGTGGCAATTTTAAAAATAGGTTCTTGTATTATATTTACTAAAATTAACAATATTAAGAAATGTAGCGGATAGTATGCTTTCAATTTACATACAAAGAATATTTTATTTTTTTATCCACTTCAAATTTAAATACAACAACCATCACAACACTACAATTTATCTATGTCATGTACTTATGTTAACTGATGATAACTGACAGATTGTACTCCTGTCAATTTTGAAGGGATAGTCCAAATTTGACCATTTTTCTTCATACTGTAAACAGACTTACTGATGGTTGAAATTTTGTTGACTTTTATTTAAACTTTGTTTCATTGAAATAGGTGAGCATATCTGCACAGGAGTTGTAGTTGAAAATAGCCAATGATTTTGGCTGTTAATTCACACACACCCCTCTCAAGAGAGTCACGTGTCCCACCTTCAGTAGAAAGTTTGAAAAATTCTAGAGTGGGTTTTGCTATATACACCAAGGAAAATGTGATTATTAGAGATCAAATAAGACTTAGAATCAACTTTCAGGGGCAGCCAGGTAGCACAGCGAGTAAGAGCACCAGCTCCAGTGTTGAGAAGACCTGGAGATCGAATCCCGGGCTCAGACACTTAGCATCCATCCAGAAACACCTGGCCATGTAACTTTGAGCAAGTTACTTAAACCCCAATTGCTTAGGGATGGCCAGGTGGCTCAGTGAATAAGAGCACTGGCTCCAGTGTCGGGATGACCTGGATCAAATTCGGGCTCAGATACTCAGCACCACACCCAGAAATAACTGGCCATGTAACTTTGAGCAAGTTACTTAACCCCAATTGCTTTAAAAAAAAAAAAAAAGAATCAACTTTTAATGCTGCTTAGCTCCAATAGTTCACCTTTTCTTCTCTTTTTTCTTTCTGCCTTCACTGTAATCCATTCTTCCATTTCCCAGCTTCCTGACATTGCTTTTAATTTCTTTCCACTTCCTTAGAAGTATTTTTCTTGGTTGCTTCTGGATTACCTTTTCTATACTGTCGGATCTTAGCAGTATGCTGAAGTGGGACAGATCAAGGGAATAAGAAAATGATTGAGAGGATATTACCATCTTTCCTGGGTAGAAGCTGCATGTCAATATCAAATAAAAGTCTAATTAGCAAAATCTATGGCCATTAGGGTAGTCCCCTGACTCTTTTCTGTCACCAACAGATACAGAGATTAGTGTGTCTCGACCTGGGGATCCCTATCTTCATAGGAACCCGAGTTCTAGATGAGACAAGTGTCCCTTGTACTAGTGCCCAAGACTATTCCAAATAAAGATATACAGCCTCATATGAAGGGCAAATTGAAGAAGGATTCTCAAACATCATCAAGTGAAACTCTGAGGGTCACAAAGTCCTGTAAAATTATACTAGCAGTAGGTCCCTATTCTGTAAGAATCATTTTCAGAAGTCCAGGAAAGTGAGGTGATGAGATTTTCAGCACTGGATAACTCCTCAACACTAGAAGTTATAGCTCCAAGTTGACTACTTCTGACTGGCATGGCAGTGAATAAGTTTCCTGTTTTACGACTGATATTTTGAGACCATTGATCATTATTATCCACTATTAAATAATGTTAATTCTAATAATTATTAAAATATTTGTCTTTCACTTGTATGAACTAATACTGAGTGTAGTGAGCAGAACCAGGGAACACAACTCTGGGCGATGATCATCTTTGATAAATTTAGCTCTTCCCAGAAATGCAATAATCTAAGACAATTCCAAAAGACCCATGATGGAAAATGCTATTCACATCCAGATAAAGAACTATGGAGTCTGAACACAGATCAAAGCATACTATTTTTCCTATTTTGTTTTTTGTTTTTGTCTTTCTCGTGGTTTTTCCCTTTGGTTCTAATTCTTCTTTATAACATGAACAATGTGGAAATATGTTTAATATGATTGTACATGTATGGCCTATGTCAGATTGGATGCCATCTTGGGGGGAGGGTAAGGAAGGAAAGAAAATTTAAAACTCAAAATCTTATAAAAGTGAATGTTGAAAACAATAAATAAATAAATGAAAGGTTTGGCTTTCATATGACTTTCAAAAGCTTGTAAATCACTTTAGATGTTACTTCTTTTGATTCTTATAACTCCTCTGTGAAGTAGACAAGACAGGTATTATTATCCCTATACAGATGAGAAAACTGAATCTTGGAGAGATTCAATGATTAGCCTATAGCCACACAGTTCTACTTAACACCATTCATATTGTACTTTAATTAATTGGTGGATATGACCCTATTTGAACCAATTGCAGAGTTGATTGATTATATTACTTCCATGACTGTTTTTCTGGAGCCCCAAAACATCTTCTTTGCACTGTGAAAAGCTACCACATTCTGTTGGTAATTATCAAGTTTAAATGAGACTTCCTAAATGAGAGAGCTTGGAGCAACTTTTCCAAACATTAATGGATGTAAACTGGCAGAAAAAAAACAGGGAGGAAATGGAGTTATCAATTAGCAATTTTAGTTGATATAAAGAAAGAAATGTTTTTAGATATAATCAATCTAGAGTCAAGTCCAATTCACCTTTTTTTTCTCTCTTTATTCCAGGAAATTGAAGACCAATGCAGACAATCTGTGAAGATTGCCATTGATGTTGGGTACCGCCATTTTGATGGTGCCCTCCTTTACAAAAATGAACAGGAAGTGGGAATGGCAATCAAGGAGAAAATTACTGAAGGAAAAGTGAAACGAGAAGACATCTTCTACTGTGGCAAAGTGAGAACCTATTCTGTCACTATTACTTTTATAATAATAGGACAAGGCAGGGCTAAGAAAATTTAGGAAATAATAGCTATCAATAATTATGTTATTGAAAAAAATCTGTGTAAGGCATTATGTTAAACCATTACAAGAAATCTAGACCATCATTTGGACTATCACAGATCCAAAGAAGGATTCTCAGGAGAGAGATAGGTGCCAGCTCCATTGAGAGGGGAAAAAAAAGTCATAATTTTCCCACAATGTCATTTTTCTTTTATGTGGGAATTTGGGCCTAAATGAGAGGGGATAGTTTATCCCTTCTCTTAATCTTCCCATTCCTCACAAGATTTTGCTGGAATGGGGAATGGCCATCCCTCTGAATACAAGGGAGACTTCAGGTCTTCATTGGTGACTTTACTTCTTAAAAAATGTAATTTGAAAGTCAAATTTATAAACTAAGTAAGTTGGATACTGGGAGGTGGGGCAGGAAATAGAAGGGGAATGGATGGGAGAAATTGTGGAGGTAAAATTGGGAAATTTTTTACCTTGGCCAAAAGTATCATTAAGGTTTCCTTTTAAGCAAAAACATTTTAATGACTTATTGGTGCTTTTTCCCACACATTATTGTTATTTCCCAATGATCCATTACACACACACACACACACACACACACACACACACACACAGGGGCCTTATAACAAAGATGCAAAGTTAAGTAAAACAAATCAATGCTTTGACTTTCTCTGACAATATATAGCTAATTCTGCACCCAAAGTCTACCATCTCTATAGCAAAAGGAAGGAAACATACTTCACTGTCAGTCTTGTAAAGTAAAGATTAGTTACTGAATCAATCATTTCTAATATAGTATGGCTATATCTCTCTAAAAATGTGTTATGTGGCAAGAGCTCTGTATTCAGACTAAAAAAAGACTGGGATTTGAATTCTGGTTTGATACTTACTCAATATGCTATCCTGGCTAACTCTTTTAGCTTTTTGGGGACTATAGTTATCTCACATGAAAAATGAACAGGTTAGACTGGATGACTTCTAAGTTCTAGTTCTTGATTCTATCAAATGAATAGGGTTGGGAATATTCCTTAATCTTTGAAGTTAGTATTAAACCTTCACCTGTTAGTTCATTCCCCCCTTTTCAGATTTCAGAAAAATCTCTGCCTTCACCTTGCATCAAACAGAACTGAAGAAGTTTTTGTTCTAGTATGTTTGTGAAATGTCAGTCTATCACTTTCAGACTTAACTTTTTAGAACTGACTTAATATTATAACTCTGTAGCAGCAAGCACCCTAGCGTACCCAGGATGGCTGCTAGCACAGGTTCTTACATCTGCTTTTCTAAAGGAAAGCAACTCAAAATTGGTTCACAGTCTTACTTTAATCAATCAAACATATATCATTTACCTAGTTAAGGGAAAAAGTTAGCACTCTGAACTTCAGAGAATACAAACAAGTTACAAGCAGACAAAAAAATACAGACAGAGAAACAGATCAGTAGACAGGCTTCCAGCTGTCTGACCATTACATCTATACCTAGTCAGTTACCAGAGAGGGAAGCACTAACATCTGGGTTTTCAGAGCTGGGAGGCTCAACAGGCCTAGAGTCTCATCTAGTCAAATCACACAACTCTTCTCAAAGTGATCCCCAAAGCAAAATCTCACATCAGGGTATATATAGCCTTCTCCTGGCTCAGAGAATGTCAAAACCCTCTTGACCCACTGCCCAATCACAAAGCAACAAGTTGTGGGCATTCCTGAAAAACAAGCCTCCTGCCACAGGTTCCATGTAACCACATTCAGCCTATTAGGGGCAGAGTATATTCGCAAATCAGGGAAGGTTCTCAGAGTCACTAAAGCCTATCAAAGGGCCTAAGGGCAAGGAAGATCTTCAGATTCCCATTCCCATAACACTTAAGCCTATCAAAGGGCCTAGGGGCAGGGACAATCTTCAGATTCCCATTCCCATTACAAACTCTAAGTCCTACTTTCTCCTGTATAATAAGCTCATCTATTGCAGTTAGACACAACTAATGCTTTAGGATAAATCAAATTGTTGCTATCTACTCCTGAATGTACTTATAGAGCAAGAGGTTGAAGAGGAAGTCATTTTTGTAAGAACAAGCCATTTTCCCAAACCGAGCTATGTACAAATGGTTTGGTAATTCTTTGTGCTACTGCAATTTTATGAAGTATAAGCAAAAAAGACCACAGTGGTCTTTGATCCATGAACTGACTTTTAGGACCTTGAAGTCCTCTACTCTTTCACAGCATTTAGGGATGACCTCAGATACTGGCATTCCCTATCTAGTCAGTGATGCCCATTTATTATTTTATTATTATACAAATATTATCATTTGTAAAAATTATACAAAGATTACAAGAGATTTTAGTCCTCTTAACAGAAATAGGAAAGATTGAAATGAGCATGGGTTTGAACATGTTGAAGTTGACCAAGCAAAGATAGTCAAGTAATCACTATGGGTGAATAATGAGGCTTTGTTATATAGATTTGGGAGTCATCCACATAGAGATAGCTGAATACATAAAACTGATCAGATCAAGAATAAGAGTGTAGAGGGGCAGCTAGGTGGCACAGTGAATGGAGCACCGGCCCTGGACTCAGGAGGACCTGAGTTCAAATCTGGCCTCAGACACTTAATGCACTTACTAGCTGTGTGACTTTGGGCAAGTCACTTAACCCCAATTGCTCTCCAAAAAAAAAAAAAAGAATAAGAGTAGAGATAGGGAAGACAAGCTGACCCAGGGCAGAGCCTTGGGAGCTGTTCACAGCAAAGGAGGAAACAGGTAGAAAACACCTGAAAGAAAACAGAATATTATGGAAACCATGTGATAGTCAACAGTACAAAAGCTATACTGGGAATGGGGCAATGAGAATAAGGACTAATAGGAGACCATTGGATTTAGCAGTTAAAAGGTTACTAATAACCTTAGAAGGAGTAGCTTCAATCAAATGGTGGTGTTAGAAGCCAGGATAAAAGGAATTAAGACATGAAAGCATTCAGTACAGATCAAGAGTTCTTAACCTAGTTTCCAGAGAACCCCAAGGGGTCTATGAATAGATTTCAAAGAGTCCATGAACTTAGATAGGAAAAAAAATTACATATTTTTTAAACTAACTTCTAATTGCTTAGCATTTCCTATCATTGTGAGTTTTTATTTTTTCAATTTTATTTTATTAAATTTGTTTATCTACTTTTAGTTTATAACATTCAGTTCCACAATCCCTTGAATTCCAAATTTTCTCCCCCTCTGTCTCCTCCCCCCTTGCTCTCCATGACAGCATGCAATCCAACATAGGTTCTACAAATACCTTCACATTAAGCATTAGTCAGGTTGTAAAGAAGAATTATAACCAGTGAAGTGAACAATGAGAAAGAAGGAACAAAAAAGAACTAAACACAAAAGAGAGAGCAAGTAGTTTGCTTCAATCTGCGTTCAAACTCCGTAGTTCTTTTTTTTGGATGTGGATATCCTTTCCGTCATAAGTCTTTTGGAGTTGTCTTATAACCTTGCATTGCTGAGAGGAGCCCAGTCTATCAAAATTAGTAGTCATAGATAGAATGTGTCTGTAATTGTGTACAAAGTTCTGGTTTGGCTCTCCTCACTTAGCAGAAGTTTATATAAGTCTCTCCAGGTTATTATGAAGTCCCTCTGCTCCTCATTTCTTATAGCACAATAGTATTCCATTAGATTCATATACCATGACTTGTTTAGCCATTCCCCAATTGATAGGCATCCCCTTGATTTCCAATTTTTTTGCCACCACAAAAAGAGCTGCTATAAATATTTTTGTGCAAACAGGTCTTCCTCCCACTTATATGATCTCTTTAGGATACCTAGAAATGGTATTGCTGGGTTAAAGGGTATGCACTTTTTTATAGCCCTTTGGGCATAGTTCCAAATTGCTCTCCAGAATGGTTGGATCCATTCACAGCTCCACCAACAATGCATTAGTGTTCCAATTTTTCCACATCCTCTCCAGCATTTAACATTTTTCTGTTTTGTCATTTTAGCCAATCTGAGGTGTGGTAAGGTGTGGTACCTCAGAGTTGTTTTGATTTGCATTTCTCTAATCAGTAGTGATTTAGAGCATTTTTTCATATGCTTATAGATATATTTAATTTCTTTCTCTGAAAACTGCCTGTTCATATCCTTTGACCATTTATCAATTTGGGGAAAGACTTGTATTATTATAAATTTGACTCAATTCTCTGTATATTTTAGAAGTGAAGCCTTTATCAGAGACACTGGTTGTAAAAATTCTTTCCCACTTTTCCACTTACTTCCTATTCTTGGTTACATTAACTTTATTTGTACAGAAACTTTTCAATTTAATGTAATCAAAATGATCCATTTTGCATTTTATAATGCTCTCTAACTCTTGTTTGGTCATAAAATCTTCCCTTCTCCATAAATCTGACAGATAAACTATTACTTGTTCTCCCAGATCGCTTACAGTCTCAGTTTTTATGATAATGCACCCATTTAGACTTTATTTTGGTATATGGTATAAGATACTGGTCTATGCCCAGTTTCTGCCATACTATTTTCCAGTTTTCCCAGAAGTTTTTGTCAAATAGTGAATTCTTGTCCCAGAAGCTAGGATCTTTGGGTTTATCAAACAATAGATTACTATAGTCATTGACTGCTATGTCTTGTGTACCTAATTTATTCCACTGATCCATCACTCTATTCCTCAGCCAGTACCAAGTAGTTTTGATAACTGCTGCTTTATAATACAGATTAAAATCTGGTATGGCTAGGCCACCTTCCCTAGCATTTCTTTTCATTAATTCCCTTGATATTCTGGACCTTTTGTTCTTCCAGATGAATTTTGTTACTATTTTTTCTAGCTCATTAAAATAATTTTCTGGTAGATTTATTGGTATGGCACTAAATAGGTAAATTAATTTAGGTAAAATTGTCATTTTTATTATGTTAGCTTGACCTAACCACAAGCAACTGATGTTTTTCCAGTTATTTAGATATGACTTTATTTGTGTTAAAAGTGTTTCGTAATTGTGTTCCTGGGTTTGTTTTGGCAGACAGATTCCCAAAGATTTTATAGTGTCTACAGTAACTTTAAATGGAATTTCTCTTTCTATTTCTTGCTGTTGGACTTCGTTAGAAATGTATAGGGATGCTGAGGATTTTTGTGGGTTTATTTTATCCTGCAACTATGCTAAATTTATTTATTATCTCAAGTAGTTTTTTACTTGATTCTCTAGGATTCTCTAAGTATATCATCATATCATCTGCAAAGAGTGATAGCTTAGTCTCTTCTTTGCCTAACCTAATTCCTTCTATTTCTTTTTCTACTTATTGCTACAGCTAACATTTCTAGTACCAAATTGACTAAGAGGGGTGATGGTGGACATCCTTGTTTCACTCCTGATCTTATTGGAAATGCTTCTAGCTTATCCCCATTACATATAATACTTGCTGATGGTTTTAGATAGATGCTACTTATTATTTTAAGGAAGACTCCATTCATTCCTCTACTTTGTAGTGTTTTTAATAGGAATGTGTGTTGTATTTTGTCAAAGGCTTTTTCTGCATCTATTGAGATAATCATATGGTTTCTACTAGTTTTGTTGTTGATATGATCAACTATTCTAGTAGTTTTCCTAATATTGAACCATCCTTGCATTCCTGGAATAAATCTTACCTGATCAAAGTAGATTGTTCTCATGATAAATTGCTGTAGTCTTTTTGCTAATATTTTATTAAAAATTTTTGCATTTATATTCATGAGGGAAATTGGTCTATAATTTTCTTTCTCTGTTTTGGCACTTCCCAGTTTAGGTATCAGTACCATATTTGTTTTTGGCTTTTTTTAGATTTTTCTTTTTGCTTTTTGGAGGGGGGAAGGTAGGGCAATTGGGGTTAAGTGATTTGTCCAAGGTCACACAGCTAGATTTGTGTTGTGTCTGAAGCCAGATTTGAACTCAGGTCCTCCTGACTCCAGGGCTGGTGCTCTATTCACTGAGCCACCTAGCCACCCCATCAGTACCATATTTGTGTCATAAAAAGAATTTGGTAAGATTCCTTCTTCTCCAATTTTCCCAAATAGTTTATAAAGTATTGCAATCACTCATTCTTTAGATGCTTGATAGAATTCTCTTGTAAAACCATCTAGTCCTGAGAAAGTGTCCATAAGCAATAATATTATCATCTAGTATTTACATAACATCTACTCTAGCAAACATTACACTAAATGCTTTTTACAAATATTGCCTCATTTGATTCTCACAACAACCTTGGGACTTAGGTACTATTATTATCTCAATTTTACAGATGATGAAACTAAGGCAAATAATGGTTAGATGATTTGTCCAAGGTCAAACAACTAGTTAACATCAGAGGCCAGATTTGAACTGAAAAGTTTCTACAGATGGCCAAAGAGGTTGATGAATCCCAGCTGTAGGTTGGCATAATGTTATGAGAGGGTCAAGTAAAGGGATTTTGTTTGTTTTGTTTTTAATATTTGGATGTGATTGTAGAGGAAAAGTCATTGGATAACAAGAGACTAAAGATAAAAGAGAATAATCAAGGGGGCAGGCTCTAGGAAATGAGAAGGGATGGGACCAAGGTTACAATGAAGAAGATGATCTTGGTGTTGTGGGTGAAAGATGAAATTACTGAGGAAACAAAGGTTTGAGCTTCCCAAACATAACAATTTACTAAATAATACATGTCAATTGCCCAACAAATTGGGACCGGTCCCCTTTCTCAGCTTTGGCACTGGACCCTGAATACAAGGGGAAACAGATTTCTAATACATTAAAAACAATTAATTAAAAGGAAATGATTAGCCAGGATACATTAGGAAATCGGATTTCTAATTGGAGGAAAGATTAGGAACTTTCTAAGTTGACAGAGGAAGAGCAAGCAGGTACAATTGCCTGAAATCAGAAAAAGAGGTATCCCATTCCCCCCAAATGTCTGTAAAAAATAAAAGGAACATGGAAACAGTAACTGATTGATCAGTATGGGGCCAGTTTTCAGTTAAGACATATGGGTTGCTTGAGATGTTATAATTGTGAGAAAATCCCTTGCATCAATCCTCAGACCTGACCAGGTCTCTAATCAGCATAACCTAGGTCCTTAGTTAAGGGTTTCTAAGCAGCAGGCAGAGGTGGTCCAGCTTCCTAGATGCACAGGGTTAGGTTCAAACAATGCCATAAAGTTTTCTCACAATTCTCACAATTGAATAAAGTTTTTTCACAAGGCAGAAATTGAACTGACCCCATAATTGAATAGAAAGGGGCCTGAGCTAGCTTCAGAATTGTGTCATAAGATAGAGTCAATGTGGCTTACTCAGTTGCCACTACCACTTGGTGTTCTAATCCCCTCAAATCTCTTAGTTCCTTCATTGGCGGGAAATTATGCCATCTTTTCCTTAGAGACTGGAACAAAGGAAGGGAAAATAAAGGATAATGAAGCAGGGCTTCATTTGAAGAACCAAATAAAGGACAGTGATGATAAAAATAGATGGCCTCTATTTTCTCAGTCAAGTAGTAGTCTCAGTCTTCTGCTTGTGTGGTAGGGAAAAAGTGTTTTAGGAGATTTGAGGGAAGAGGAGAGGTTTAGAATAGTGGTATCAAACTCAAATAGAAACAGATTCCATAGAAAACCACAAATTAACATTATCTATGTTGTATTTTTATTTATTTTGTTAAACATTTCCCAATTATATTTTAAATTTGGTTCAAGCCCACTGGCCTACATGTCTCAAGTCTGACACCTCTGGTTTAGAATACTCCCCTGCTATGAAGAGGATAAGAGTCAATCAGGGAAAAATAAAAGGATTTCCATGTAGTAATCTGTGACCAGTCCCAAGATTTAGTTGATATGTCTGTGGAAAAACCAGTTCAAGGTATGAACAAATCATATCTCTTCTGTTCTGTACTTGTGTATCTGACTTTTGAACTTACAGTAGAAATAGAGGGTTTTACATTTATTTCCTGTTAAATTTCAACTTTGGTGTTAGAGCTGCAGCCTCTCAAGATCATTTTGAATAGCCACTGTATTAGTTATCCTTCCCTGCTTTGTGACATTTGCATATCTGATAAATACCATGGCTTACCAAAACATTACTTTTGACTGGAGTGCATGAAAATGCCACCTGGGCTTCAAAGTCTTTCCATTTCAACTACAGATAACAAAATCACTAGACATCTCAGAAGTATGGCTTCTTCTGATTTGTAGCTTTTGTTTACAAAAGAATCAGCAAATGTGAACAGAGATCAATAAGTTTAATGCATTTTGACTGGTTCTCCAAAATATTTTTGATACACCTTCCATAAAGATAACCCACCTACCAATCCACAATTTTAGATCTACATGTGGCATAAGAGGCCATATGATATTCTATTAATACACTTATCATTTATGAAACCTTTATAAAGATTAAGGATCTCTTACTTGGACTGACCAGTTGAATCCCCCAGAGCAAGGCTCCATCTCTCCCTGGGGACCTAGTGGGGGACAACCTGAGGGGGTGTCTTTCTTTAATGTTTATAGCCTTAGAACTCCATTCCATTGTGGTCTGCCCAATATCAGTCACTAGTGATTAGTGTCCAAATATCATTTAGTCAATTAACATCACTTAGATTTTACAAAGAAATATTTACTGAGAAGATAAAATAACATAAATACAAACATTTCCCTCTAACATACAGAGACAGACACACTCTTCTCTTGACCACCTTTGTCCAGAGAAGAGGAGGCTCATATATAAGACAGTTCCTACATAGCATTCTCCCCAGGGATTTCACTTCCAAATGTAGCCAATGGACAAGTCATCATTCTTCATTTGGCTGCTTTTGATCCAATTCTCTACTGCATTAATCAGGTCTCTTAAGACTTTATTGGGTTCAATTATCTGAAAATTTTGGCATGGATTGAAGCTCACGAACCTCTGATGATTTGAACTCTCAGCCCTTCAAACCTCACAAGGTAGCAGCCTAGTTGGATACATCTTCACCTAAGTGATTCACCAAGATTCAAGGAAGCAAAGAACAAAGAATTATATTCACAGTTTAATGCGGACCCTTTCCCACATTTAAATTTATATTAAAACCCAAAGTTTCTCCTTCCTCTTCACTTGCCAAAGGCTTACGGCATATCTTCTCTCAGTTATAGCCAGGGAGAAAGAAAGAGAAGTTTGCTATGTTCAGTTAGTATCTTTCAAACGCTCATCTTTTTGGGGGGGGAGGGAGGGGTCAGCAGTCAATCAAAAGTTCATTTCTTCACATGGTTAGCGGACTTTAATTGCATGTGCTCTGAGGCCAATGTGAGGATTTTAATTAGCAAAACAGTTACTCATGTTCATAAAATCTGGGTTTGTCTAGTCTTCTGATATTCCTGTACATGACATCCCATCTCCTACCTCTGTGACACCCATATCCAAAATATCTCCCTCATCCTTTACACCCCTTGAAAACCATAACTTTTTTCAACACATAGCTCAGGTGCCATTTACTACACAAGGACTTTCCTGATCCCCCAAGTTGTTAGTGCTTTTCCCACCTATATTATTTTGCATATATTTTACTGTACCTATGCCCTTCTTACCCTGCAGAAGAATATGAGCCTCTTGAGGACAGGGACAGTTTTGTTTTCATCTTTGAAACCCCAACACCTAGCACCACCTCTTACACGTATAGGCAATTGGCAAAAGCTTGTTAAATTGAATAAAACTATTTTTTTTTTACTAGCAACATCATGGAAAGTGAAAATTTTGCCAGTGCAATAGGAACATTGACACCACCCAGGATAGAGCAAGGACAAATTTGGTCAGCCTATTCTGCAGTGATCCATGTGCATCCTTTAAATTCATGTGCTCTCTGATAAATGGATAACATTTTATTTTATTTTTATCCCACCAGGTATGATGAAACATGGAATTTTTTATACCAGATGACTTTATTTCAAAATTTTTCTTTGTTCTATTTCAGTTGTGGTCTACTTTCTTTAGGCCAGAATTGGTACGACCAGCTCTGGAGAAAACACTCAACAATCTTCAGCTAGATTATATTGATCTTTACATCATGGAGCTGCCAATGGCTTTCAAGGTAAAATGAAACCCACAAAGACCACATGGTCTGCCCACAGCCTAAACCTTTGTATAGAAACTCTGAAATATATAGGATGAGTCCAGTATTTTTAAGGAAACCTAACTTTCTATCATATCATTCCTCCTTGTGCCTCCCCCTTCCTAAATCTACTATTCATCCTCATTGTGACCTCTAATCCCTCCATTCCTCAGTACTTTTCTCAGGCCATCATTCCTGCTCCAACTTAACCAATTCAACTGTACCCTGTCCTCTATTCTTGAATTCCTTACCCTACCTCACCTCCATTCTGTCACCACTCATCCTTTGCCAAAACCCAATCCTATATTACTCCCATGAACTATTTCTTCCCCTCTTACTTATGGGCTGCTGAGTGGAGTTGGAGGAAGTCACACCCCTAGGATGACTGGAGACTAAATTTATGGGATCTAACCTCAACTGAATTTTTTTATTCCCCTTATTATCTTCTAATTGCTTTGCTGTCTCATTGCCCACAGAAGCTATTGTGACACTTTTCTCCTGAAAGTTCCCAAACCTGTCCTCCTGCTCTCTCAAAAGAATATCCTCTTACCTTACTAAGAAAATTGAAGTCAGGGCAGCTAGGTGGTGCAGTGAATAGAGCACCAGCCCTGGAGTCAGGAGGACCTGAGTTTAAATCCGGCCTCAGACACTTAACACTTAACTAGCTGTGTGACCTTGGGCAAGTCACTCCACCCCAATTGCCTCTCCAAAAAGCAAAAAAAAAAAAGAAAAGAAAAGTGTAGCGGCAAGCACCCCAAGCATCCTCAGGGTTTGCCACCACCACAGGTTCTTGGATCTGCTTTGATAAAGGAAAGCAACTCAAAATGAGTTAACAGGCTTACTTTCATCAGTCAAACATATCGTTTACCTTGTTCAGGGGAAAAAGGTCAGCACCCTGAACTTCAAAGTATACAGGCAGAATTATCAAGACAGAAACAGATCAAGTAGACAGATTTCCAAACTGTTCAACCATTACATCCATACCCAGTCAACATCTGGGTTTCCACATCTGGGTTTTTCAAAGCCGGGGGGACCCTGGACAACGGCTTCCCAGAATACAGATCAAATCACAGAACACTTCTCAAAGTGAGCCCCCAAAACAAAGCCTCACATCAGGGCTTATATAGCCTTCTCCTGGCTCAGAGAATGTAACAACCTTATTGACCCACTGGCCAATCAAAAAGTATCTACTGAAAAACAAGCCTCCCACTCCAGGCTTCAGGTGCACTTTAGCCTAGGGGCAGGGAAGATCTTCCAAATTTGCATTTCCATTACAAAAAGAAAGAAAATTGAAGTCATTTCCTTTCTCCTCTAGTCTTTTCTTCATCTCAAAACCCTATCAACATTGTCTTCTAATCTCTGCTCTCTCTCCCTCCAGTCTCTGATGATGCAACTTTTCTCTTGGAAAAAAGTCAACCCTTCTATAACTGCCCTTGATCCCATCCCTGCCCATCTTCTCTAATTGATGGATCCCTCAATCATCCCCCCTTTCTCTAATCTTCAGTATCTCCTGTATACTTTTTCTTTCATTACTGCCTTCAAATATGCCCAAGTCTCCCATACCATTAAAAAAAAAAAACTTTCACTAGACCTTAATATCACTTTAAGCTATCATGTTCTTTTTCTTTCTCAGACTCCTAGAAAAAGTTATTGATCTACATAGTCTTCACTTATTGTTCCCTAGTTCACTTCTCAACCCTTTGCAATCTGACTTCCTACCACATCATTCAACTGAAATTGCTTTCTTCAAAGTGATCGATTTTCTCTTCATTGAATATTCTTTCTTAGACCTTAAGTTTTCTGCCTTATTTGATACTGTTAGTCATGAATATTCTCCTCTCAAGTTTTCATGTTCTCTTCTGGTGTTGTTCCTACCTATCTCACCACTTTTTCTCTGTCTGCTTTGCTGACTTATATCTACATCTTGCCCCCAAACTGTGGATGTTCTCTGAGGCTCTGTCCTGGCTCTCTTCTCTTCCTTTTCTATACTCTTTCTCAGGGCTCATCAGCAACCATGGGTTTAATTATCATAATTATGCAGATGATTCATATGTGTGTGTTTATATTTATATATACATATATGACACATATATGTGTATGTATGGCTGGATAGATAGATAGGTAGGTAGATAGATAGATATCAGACTCCTGTCTCTCTCCTGAGCTTTGGTACTATGTCATCTTATAAACTGGATACTAGAGAGACATCTCAAATTCAACACGTTCAAAACAAAAATCATTATCTTTTCCCCAAAACCTACCCCTCTATCAAACTTCCCTGTAGGATAAGCACCACAGTTCCTCTAGTCTCCCAGGTTTCAGTGCTGCCTTCCCTCACTCCATATATCCAATCAGTTGACAAATCTTGACATTTCAGTTTCCACAACTTTTCTTGCACCTGATCCATTTTCTCATGGACACTATCTTAGTTTAGGTCCTTATCACCTCACACCTAGATTATGGCAATTTAATTTGTCTCTATGCTTCCCTCTTCCTCACTCCAATCCATCCTATATACAACTGCCAAAGTCATTTTCCTGAAGAGCAAATCTGGTCACTAGAATCCAGTGGATTCTTATTTCATAAGTTCCTCAGGTGGTTTTTAAACCTTTCATGACATGGCCCTTTTCTACTTTTCTAGCTTTATTGTATATTTCTCTCCTTTCTGAATTCTATAGGCTAGACTCTAGCCAAATTGGACCTGTCTTTCTTCTTCGGTCATGGCACTCCATCTCCCATTTCTGCACCTTTGTATTAGGTGTACCTCATGCCTAGGCTACAATCTTTCCCCACCTTCACCTCAGGGAATCTCTCCCTCTCTTCTTTCAAGATATGCCATAGGCACCACCTTTTACATAAAGCATTTCCCAATTACCCCAACTGCTAGTGTTCCTCTCCCCAGCTATGCCATATACTTATTCTGAATATACTTATACATGTTGTTTCTCCCCTAGAATGTAGCTAGCTTAAGAGTAGGGATTGTTTGATCATTTTATCTCTGTGTCCCCAATGCCTCATATTCCTAGAATGTTGTAGGTACTTAATAAGTGCTTGTTTGTTGATTAATTGACCCTACAGTGAAACCCATAGTAAGAGTCACATTTTGTATGTTAATAATTAATATCCTTTATAAGTTTTTGTTTCATTGGGAATTTATTTTTAATACTGAATTTAATCTAAAGTAGGAATCTTCCACATGATCAGAGATAAAGGCCAGAAATTTTGGCATTATCATTTTCTAGAATGAAGAATTGAATAACTTTAGTTCAATTTGACTATTTATTTTGGCATAAAATTTAGAATTAAGAATTCTAAATGATGGTTGTAATTATTTAAAAAGAATTTAATCTATATATCCAGGAAAGGAATAGCTATCCAAGAATACCTATTGTCCTGATTAAGATATACACTTGTATGGACAATTGAAAGAGCTGATCCATAAGTACATACTTCTTAGACCAAGCAAGTGGGCAGTGGAATGGATGCAGGATAGAACAGGAAGAAAAGAACAGACTTGGTTACATTTCATTGATTGCATCATGTTTTTATTGACCTCCACACCATCCCATTCCTAAATCTCATTGTGGCATACAGGTGACCCTGGATTCCCAAAGGCCTCAAAGCACAAGTTCTGACATGTTTTAATTTGTTGGAATGGTTTTGAGTACATTCAAAGTAATAATCTACAGCAACTGTCTCAGGCCTAGTCTTGTTAACCATAGGGAGGTTCTTGTTAATGACCCCAACTTTTTCTCTGTATCAATGAGCTTTTTAATACCAAGAGTCTTATAGAGAACTATTATATGACTCCAAGTTATAGAACACTACAATCTCTACAATACAGAAGCTTACTGAAGAAAATAATTCCTTAAAAAGCAGAATTGGGTGAGTAGAAGCTAATGACTTCATGAGACATCAAGAAACAATCAAAGTCAAAACAATCAAAAGAAAAGTAGAAGAAAATGTGAAATATATCATTGGGAAGGCAATTGACCTAGCAGATATGTCAAGAAGAGATAATTTAAGAATTATTGGACTACCTGAAAGCAATGATTAAAAAAAAGGGGGGGGGGTGGAGTCAAGATGGGACAGCAGAAACAGGACTTCCCCTTGGCTCTGGCTTCCACTTCCTCCAATTCATGTAAAAAATGACTCTAGACAAACTTTGGAGCTAAAGAACTCACAAAATGACACAGAGAAACTAACCTCCTGCTGAAGAGAGCCCAGCAGGCTGGCAGGAAGGGGCCAGCACAACACTCTGGGAGCAGAGCCCAGCCCCACGTGAGCCCACAGTGAGCCTCAGGGTGGGGCCTGACCAGCCTGAGGCTGGAAGGACTTCAGATCACCAGAAGCTGTGGTGGTTTCCAGAATTATCAACCCATAGATGCCAAAGACAAAGTGAGAGGTCAGTGTAGACTTTGCAGGAACAGGGAGTTTGGGAGTACAGTCCAACCTTTGCCCCAGGGTGAGAAGCAGCTGAGGGTCCATGGCTGTGCAGTCTCCTGCCACGTGGCTTCTGCTTGGATCTGGATTGCTGTCTAGGGTGGAGGTCCTGGGGTGTGTGAACAGTTTGTCAGAGCATGTGGAGGCTTCAGAGAAGGCACCCAACTAATAGCTCTGGCAGCTGCAAAAACCCCAGCATTCAGGATAAAGCTCCCCTTTCTGGTAGTAGAGTTCTACTGTGGCAAAAACCTCAAAAGTAAAGTAATTGAGTGGCAACATGAGCAAGCAAATGAAGTAAAGCAAACAGATCAATCTGACATTAGATTCCTATTTGGGGGGGGACAAAAAGGATCAAAGAACAGGAAGAAGACAGTGAAGTCAGAACTCCTGCACCAAAAGCTTCCAAGAAAAATATGAGTTGGTTACAGGCCATGGAGGAGCTTAAAAAGGATTTTGAAAACCAAATAAGAGAAGTAGAGGGAAAATTGGGAAGAGAAATGAGAGTGATACAAGAAAATTATGAAATGAGAGTCAACAACCTGACTGAAGAAAATAATACCTTATAAAATAGACTAAATCAGATGGCAAAAGAGGCTCAAAAAGCCAATGAGGAGAAGAATGCCTTAAAAAGCTGAATTTATTAGATGGAAAAAGAATCTCAAAAGCTCACTGAAGAGAATTGTTCCTCCAGAATTGAATTCAAGCAAATGGAAGTTAATGACTTTATGAGAAATCAAGATAAAGATCCAAACAAATTTTAAAAATGGAAGGCAATGTGAAATATCTCATTGGAAAAATCACCAACATGGAAAATAGATCCAGGAGAGATAATTTAAAAATTATTGGACTACCTGAAAGCCATGATCAAAAGAAGGCCCTAGAAATCATCCTTCAAGAAATTCTCAAGGAAAATTGCCCTGATGTTTTAGAAGCAGAGGGCCAAATAGAGGATGAAAGAACCCACCTATCACCTCCTGAAAAAGATCTCAAAAAGAAAACTCCTAGGAATATTATAGCCAGGTTCTGGAGTTCCCAGATCAAGGAGAAAATATTACAAACAGCCAGGAAGAAACAATTTGAATATTGTGGAAACACAATCAGGATAACCCAGGGATCTGGCAGCTTCTACACTGATGGATCAAAGGGCTTGGAATATGATATTCTGC
Source organism: Petaurus breviceps papuanus (assembly GCF_028583685.1). Classification (NCBI taxonomy): domain Eukaryota; kingdom Metazoa; phylum Chordata; class Mammalia; order Diprotodontia; family Petauridae; genus Petaurus; species Petaurus breviceps. The sequence goes on from NW_027185784.1 coordinate 21,891,836, forward strand.
AGGTCAAAGGAGCTGGGATTAAAACCAAGAATCACCTACCCAGCAAAACTGAGTATCATGTTTCAGGGGAAAATATGGTCATTCAGTGGAATAGAAGACTTTCAAGCATTCTTGATGAAAAAGCCAGAGTTGAATAGAAAATATGACATTCAAATACAAGAAGCAAGAGATGCATGAAAAGGTAAACAGGGAAAAGAAATCATAAGGAACTTATCAAAGCTGAACTACTTATATTCCTACATGGAAAAACAATAATTGTAACTTATGAAACTTTTCTCAGTATGAGAATACTTGAAGGGAATAGAAATTTATATGTGTTTGTGTATACATACATATATATATATGTTTATATGGGAGGGTATATGGGCGTATGAATACATATGTGAGTATGTATATGTGTATATGTGTGTGTGTGTGTGTGTGTGTGTGTACAGGTATACCTAGACAGAGGACACAGGACCAATTGAATAGGAAGGGATCATACTTAAAAGGTGAAATTAAGAGGTGAGAGAGGAATATAATGAGAGGGGATTGGGAAAGAAAGAATGGGGTAAATTATCTCATATAGAAGAGGCAAGGGAAAACTATTACAATGGCGGGGAAGAACAGGAAGGCAAAAGGGAATGAGTCAACCTTACTCTCATTGAATTTGGTTTAGGGAGGGAATGACATACACACTAAATAGGGTATCTTGCCCTACAGGAGAATAGGAGGGAAGGGCATGAGAGGGGGCATAATGGAAGGGAGGGCAGGCTGCGTGGGAGGAAAGTTGGAAGCACCCACTTTTGAAAAGGAACAGGATCAAAGTAGAGAATAGAACAAGTGGGGGGGGTAGGATAGGATGTAGGGAAATATAGTCAGTCTTTCACAATATATGCACTATGGAAATGTTTTGTATAGCTACACATGTACAACCTATATTGAATTGTTTATCTTCCCAGTGAGGGTGGGTGATAAGAGAGGAAAGGATAGAATCTGGAATTCAAAGTGTTAAAATCAAATGTTTGAAATATATATATATGTATATATATAATAATTATTATTATTGTTTTACATGTAACTGGGAAATGAGATGTACAGGCACTGGGGCATAGAGATCTACTGTGCCCTACTGGAAAGTCTGAGGGGGGGTGGGGGAAGGTATGAGAGAGAGCAGATTGGGAGAAGGGATATTCAGTGGGTTCTCTGTTTCGGGGTAGTGGGTAGGGAAAAATGGGGAGAAAAATTGTAACTAAAAATCTTGTGGAAAGGAAAGACGTAAACTAAAAAAGAAAAAGGAAGGAAGGAAGGAAGGAAGGAAGGAAGGAAGGAAGGAAGGAA
>NW_027185784.1:21893255-21931343 GCF_028583685.1 Petaurus breviceps papuanus
GGAAGGAAGGAAGGAAGGAAGGAAGGAAGGAAGGAAGGAAAAATGTTGTCTTTCAAGAAACTATCAAGGAAAGCAGCCCTGAAGATAAAGTAGGAGTTGGATGAATCTACTGATTGTTTCCTGAGAGAGATCCCAAAATGAAGATTCCCAGGAATATTATAGCCCATTTCTGGAGCTCCCAGGTCCCAGGCAAAGTATTACAAGCAGCCAGAAAGAAACCATTCACATTTCATTCTGCCCTAGTCAGGATCACACAAAATTTAGTAGCTTCCACATTAAAGGAGTGCAGGGCTTGGGATACAATAGTCTAGAAGACATAGGAACTAGGATTATAACCAAGAATAACCTACCCAGCAAAACTAAGCATAAACCTTCAGGGGGAAAAAAGTAGACATTCAATGAAATAGAGGACTTTCAAGCATTCCTGATGAAAAAAAAAAAACAGAGATTAATAGAAAATTTGACATTCAAACACAAGATTGAAGAGAAACATAAAAATGTAAATATGAAAGAGAAATCACAAGGAACTCAAAAAGGTTTAAATGTTTACATTCCTGTATGGGAAAATGACACATGTAACTCCTAAGAACTTTATCATAAGGAATCTACATAGAAAGAAGGCATGGGTATGAGGTGATTTTTTTCGGATAATCTAAAAAGAAAAGGATGAGAAAGAGGGATGCACTAAGGGGAAGAGAGAAGAAGAATGGGGGTAATTATCTTATATAAACGATATGTGCAAGGAAGAGCTTTTACAGAAGAGGAGAAAGGGGAGGTGGAGGGTAATGCTTAAACCCCATTCTCATGAGAGAGGAGTGTGTGTGTGTGTGTGTGTGTGTGTGTACACACTGAAATGGGCATAATAATCTATTTCACTCAACAAGGTAGTAGGAAAGGAAGAGAATAAGAGAAAAGGGAAAAGGGTTAATAAAAGAGAGGACAAGTTTAAGGAGGCAATGGCCAGAAGCAAAACATATTTTTGAGGTTGGACAGAGTAAAAAGTGAAGGAAAAAAACCCCAAATAGTCAGGATTAACAAAGGCAGAAATGATGTATGTAGGACATGGCCAATACTCAAACTTTGGAGTAAAAATAAAAAGGATACACGTTGTAATCGTGCCAGGATGCTCGTGAACATTTTCCCAAACTATTGGACAAGACCAAGAGACTGGGGATGAGCATGTTTTGTGAGATGTTTCATTTGCTGGGTTAGGGAACTGTGTGTTGAAAAACATTAAGTGAGGAATTTATAGCCAGTTATGACCTAGATTGTTTTGAGACCTAGACCCAAAATTGAGGCAAAGAAGAATAGAAAAAATGCTATGAGCTGGAAAACTCCCAGATAGCCTAAATAGCCAGAACTTGTGGTGGCTAGTACTTATTTCTCCTTGAAACAATGGGAGGAGTTCTGATGCTAAGCACCTGAATTGTGTTCTTGGAACTCCTGGGTTGAGGACATGTGTTCCCACTGATCTAGGGATGCCTGTGTCCAGGAAAAGCCATGGATTTCTAACCCACACAGAAATTATTTTCATGTATATTACTTTCAATTCTATAGTTACAAGTAAATATATAGATATAGATCCTATATAGATATAGATGTATATATAGAATTAATCCCCCTTTGTGTGTGACCAGTGAACCATGTTAATGTGAGTGATCACTAAAATGAATCAAGGAAGAGATCAGAATTTTCTTCATGCATTGGGACATCAGAAACCACAGGAATCTAATTATATAATTACACAGAGAGACACACACACAAACACAAGTGTGTCAAATCCCTAGATTAATATACAAGTGCTGCCATGTACGAAAGGGTTGGGAAATAGAGGTAAAGTCTCTGAGGATCATAAAGAATTTGCATTCTAAAGGATATAGTCTGGAGCACAAAACTGTCAGAAGACCTGTCCTTGTTCCACATTAATGAATATAAGGTGTTTGGTAGGAACAAACAGACTAAACAAGATCAATAAACTAGCAACCCATATGCCTACTTTCCCATCTGTACAAACTTTTTTAAAGTAATCTGCATGTGCTCTGAGTACATGCTTGATGAAGGTATAGGAAGAAAATAGGCAGGCTTTTTTTTTTTTTAAGCAATTGGGGTTAAGTAACTTGCTCAAGGTTACATGGCCAGTTATTTCTGGGTGTGGTGCTAAGTATCTGAGCCTGGATTCGATCCCAGGTCATCCCGACTCTGGGGCCAGTGCTCTTACTCACTGAGCCACCTGGCCACCCCAGGCAGGCTTTTTGAAATGATATTCACCAGGGCCACACCTTTACTGTTATACAGTTCATTAATACATATAGAGAATATATGATCCCACTGTATTTATTGTTTATTAACTATGTAGAATCCAGCTTAGCTACTTTCATTTTAAACTGTCTTTTTTGATGATGAAGCAAGGAAATATGTATCTCAGTACCTTTCCTCTTTTCTGTTTCCCACACATTGTATCCTCCCATGCCCAGGAAGATTGTGTCCAGCTGTTAAAACCAACCAGGTTTAAGTGACCCTTAAGTAACACTTAAATGCATGCATGCCCTTCCCTCAGTAACTTTTATGATTTATGACTGAAAGTCTCAATTCAGACACTGTAGAAATGCCTGGATCTAGTGGATATCATGACCCACTCCTCACATAATTTTTTTTTCCTGCATGCTGATGTATTTAAGATACTTTTATTTTTTTGCTTTTTGGATGGGAGAAGTCAGGGCAATTGGGGTTAAGTGACTTGCCCAAGGTCACACAGCTATTAAGTGTTAATTAAGTGTCTCAGGCCAGATTTAAACTCAGGTCCTTCTGACTCCAGGACTGGTGCTCTATTCATTGTGCCACCTAGCCTCCCCTATTTAAGATACTTTTATCATTTTAGAGATTGGTAGACTCTTCCAAAAGAAGCAATGTCCCAAAACTTAGACAACTCTTTTTTTAATCCAAAAGCTTTGAACAGATTTTGCAAAAAAAAAGTGATTTTCTTCCACAACTGTTTTCAAAGAGCATTTGATCTGGTAGAGCAAAACACAGCCTAGCAGTTAATTGCTATGAGGATCAAATGCAATAATGTTTATATATCCCTTAGCACAGTGTCTGGCACAAAGTAGGCACTTACTAAATGTTTCCTTCCTTTCTTCCTTACTCCCTTCCTTCCTTCCATCATACTGTATAATTTTCCCACTTTTTTTTAATATGGTGAGTCCTTATTCCAGTAGCTTGTATCTTTGTGTTACTAGGATATATATATTTGCTTATATACATAATCTGTTCCACAAATCAACTTCCTCGTTTTAACTAGGACCAAATTGTTGTGATAATTACTGCTTTATAATGTAATTTGATATCTGGCACCAGTAGACCCACTTCATTCCCATTTCTTTTCATTATTTCTCTTGAGATTCCTGACTATTTTTCTTCCATGTGAATTTAGTTAATATTTTTTCTAGTTCTATTACAGTTTCTTTTGTAATTTGATTGGAATAGCATTGAAAAGTAAATTAATTTGAATATCATAATCATTTTTATTATTTTGGCTCATCCTACCCATAAACAATTAATATTTTTTTCTAATTATTTAGGTCTGTTCTTATTTCTATAACCAGCAGTTTGTCGTTTTTTTTCGCCTATGTCTCATGTGTATCTTGGAAGTTAGACTCTGAACTATTTTTTATATTCTATAGTAATTTTAAATAGAACTTCTCTTTTGATCTCTTCCTGCTGGATAGTATTGATATTATATAGAAATGATAATGATTTGGGTGGATTTATTTTATACCCCACAACTTTGCTGAAGTTATTTAAATTAATTTTTAGTTGACACTTTAAAGTCCTTTTAGCACACCATTATATCATCTGTAAAAAGTAATAATTTTATTTCTTCTTTAATTTTGGTTATTTCTTCAATTTCTTTTTCTTGTTATATTGCCATATCCAGCATTTTGTGGTGACAGAGGACATCTTTGTTTCACCCTTGAATTTATTAGAAAGGTTTCTAGTTTATCTCCTTTATATATAATGGTAGATCTTGGTTTGACATATATATATATATATATATATAATTTATCTTGATAAGAAAAGAGTCATTTATTTGGTTTTCTAAGTTGTTTTTCTTTTATACAGAAATGGGTGTTATAATTTGTCAGCAAGCTTTTTTCTGTATCTATTGATGTAATCTTATTTATTGTTTTATTATTAATATGGTTAATTAGGTTTATTATTTTAACAATATTTAAAAATCCTGTTTTCCCTATATAAATCCAACCTCTCATAGTGTATAATCTTTGTGATATGTTGCTTCAGACTCTTTGCTAATGTGTCATTTAAAATTTTTCCATCTATGTTCATTAGAGATTTTGGTCTATAGTTTTCTCTTTCTCTTTTGACTTTCCATGGTTTAGGTATAAATATTATATTTATGTCATGTAAGGAATTTGGTAGGATCCTTTTCCTATTTTTGCAAACAATTTATACAATACTAGAATTAATGTTTTTTGAGTGTTTGATAGAATTCATTTGTCAATTCATCTGATTCTAAGAGTTTTTTATCTGGTATTTATTTCTGAAGAGTCAATTTCTTTTGTGAGACTAGGTTGTCAAATGATCAATTTCTTGCTCTTTTTATCTGAATATCTTAAATTTTCATAAATACTTATATTTAAGTTGTCAGGGGGTTTTTATATGGTTGGGCAAAAGTTTTTAATACTTCTTAATTTCTTAACAATATTTTGGGGGGTGGCTAGGTGGCACAGTGAATAGAGCACTGGCCCTGGAGTCAGGAGGACCTGGGTTCAGAACTCTGGCCTCAGACTCTTAACACAAAAACTAACTCACTAACACAAAAATCTTGGGCAAGTCACAACCCCAATTGCCCTCCAAAAAAAAAGAAAAAAAAAGAATATTCTGTTTTAATTTTTGGTACCGGGACAAATCATTAGCTAATCTGATTATAAAGAAGGGGCTTCTTAATCAGATTAGCTAATGATTTGTTTCCTTCCCCCCCCCCCAAAATAACTCCTAGTGTTATTTCTGAATCCAGTAGGCTTTCTTTTCTTTTATTCTTTTCTTGTTCAATTTTTAGGATTTCCATTTTGGTGTTTAATAAATTATATTTTTAAAATTTTTTGGTGTTCTATATTTTTAATTGCCTTTTCAATTCATTAATATTTTCTTGAGCAATTTTGTTAATAAATATGTTTAGAGATATAAATTTTCCCCTAGAGACTGATTTGGTTATACCTCCCCCCCCCCAATTTTGTAATATTGTCTTATGTCAATAGTGTCTTTAATGAGATCATCTATCATTTCTCTAATTTTTTAAATCCATCCATTCTTTAGGATTTGTCTCTAGTTGACTTTTAATACCTGTTTTAATTCTATTCTGAGTATTAATATTTTTGTTTATTTTATATTTATCTAGAACTGATGGGGTAAATTGAGGTTTTTAACTGATAGTGTTAATGTCTATTTCTCCTTATAATTCATTTAGTTTTTCTTTAAGTATTTAGAAGCTATGATAGTCAGTGCATATATGTTAAGTACTAAAAAAATTCAATTAATTTTCAGTGGAATGTACTTTCTGTCTTTTAGTTGAATTTATTTGTGTTGTTACTTGTCTAAAATCATATTTGCAACCTCAAGGGCAGCTAGGTGGTGCAATGAATAGAGAACTGGCCCTGGAGTTAGGAGGACCTGAGTTCAAATCTGGCCTCAGACACAACACACTTACTAACTGTGTGATCTTAGGCAAGTCACTTAATCCCAATTGCCTTACCTTTCTCCCTCCAAAAAATCCCAAACAAACAAACAAAAAAAGAAAATTGCAACTTCCATTTTTTTGAGGCATAATAAATTTTGTTCTAACCTCTTCATTTAATTCTGAGTGAGATATTTATTTTTCAAGTGTGTTTCATATAAACAACATATTGTATGATTTTGCTTTCTAATCCATTCTGCTAACCTCTTGGCTTTTATGAGTATGTTCATTTCATTCACATTCAGTTATGAATTAATTATTTCTCTCCATTATAATCTTTGATACATTTTCTCCTTTATACTCCTCAATCCCTGTTTTTTTTCAAGTTACTGTCCTTTAATTTTTTTCCTTTTTAACTTTTTCCCCACTATCTTTTTTTCTAAATTTGTGGTTTATTTTGCTTTTGACAAATTCTTCCCTGAATCTACTCTCTTTGTTATATTTCCCTTCCCACCCTTTCTGTTCTGATCTATATCTCTGTTGAATCAAATATATTTCTACAGCAAACTTTGTGTATATTCTGCTCTCTTTGGATCTCTTTAGATAAAAAAAGTTGAAGTATAGCCCACTCTTCACCTCTTTCCAAGTTTCCAGGTAGTTTTACTTGTGCAACCTTATTATATGTTACTAATTGATAACAATTGATAAAGTTCAAAGGATATGAACTGGCAGTTTTCAGATGAAGAAATTAAAGCTATCTGTAGTCTTATGAAAAAATGCTCCAAATCACTATTGGTTAGAGAAATGCAAATCAAAACAATTCTGAAGTAACATGAAAAAGCAGGGAAATGATAAATATTGGGAGAAGATGTGGGGAAATTCCAACACTAATGAATTGTTGGTGGAATTGTGAACTGGTCTAACCATTCTGGAGAGCAATGTGAACTGATCCAACCATTCTGGAGAGCAATTAAAGAATACCATTTTCTCCTTTTCATTTTATTTTTTAAAAATTTCTCATGGCTTTCCCTTTTGTTCTGATGCTTCTTTTACAACATGACTAATGTGGAAACGTGTTTAATATGACCATATATGTATAGCCTATGTTAGATTGCTTGCTGTCTTGGGAATGAAGGGAGGGATGAAAAATTTAGAACTGAATTTTATAAAAGAATGTTGAAAACTAAAAATAAATAAATTTGGGGGAAAAGGAAATCTCATTGCTTCTCCTATTTTACTCTAATATATCCTCTCCATTTTCTTTTTTCTTAAGTCTTTAATCATGGCAACACTATTTATTGATCTTCTGTCTCAATTAGTTACCTCTAAGACCTCTTGTGACATTATTATTCCAAATAAACCTTTTTAACATAGCCCCTTTCCATTAAAATGTAAATAGTTTGGGGCAGCCAGGTAGCACAGCGAGTAAGAGCACCAGCTCCAGTGTTGAGAAGACCTGGAGATTGAATCCTGGGCTCAGACACTTAGCACCCACCCAGAAACACCTGGTCGTGTAACCTTGAGCAAGTTACTTAACCCCAATTGCTTAGGGGCAGCCAGGTGGCTCAGCGAGTAAGAGCACTGGCTCCAGTGTTGGGATGACCTGGATCAAATCCAGGCTCAGATACTCAGCACCACACCCAGAAATAACTGGCCATGTAACCTTGAGCAAGTTACTTAACCCTGATTGCTTAAAAAAAAATGTAAATAGTTTGTCCTCATAAAGTCTCTTCACATTATTCACTTTTTATTTTTCTTGACAACTATGTTTTTATTTCAAAATTCCTTTTCAACTTTGATTTTTAATAAAGAATATGCAAAAATCCTCTATTTCATTGAAGATTCATTTTTTCCCCTAGTTGGATTGTAGTCATTTTTGCTGGGTAAGTTATTCCAATTGTAGATCTTTATCTTTTGCCTTAAAATGATAGCTGCTAAATTCTGTATAGTACAGACTGTGTATCCTGGATTTTTAAATTCTTTCTTTATCTCTGGTTTTAGCAGTTTTTTTTTTACTTGTCTAAAAGTTCTGGATTTTGGCAGTGACATTCCTGGGAGTTTTCTTTTTATGATTTCTTTCAGGAAGTGATTTTTTACTTTCACATTGCCCTCTTGTTCTAATATTTTGGGGCAATTTTTCTTTAATGATTAAAATATGATATCCAGATTTTTTTTTTGTTATGGATCTCAGGAAATCTTATGATGTCTAATTTGCCTCTTTTTCCCCCCTATTTTCTATGTCAGTTGCATTTGATATGTGGTATCTTTTTTCCTCTGTCTTCTCATTCTTTTAACTTTGTTTTAAGAGTTTTTAATCTCCTTGAGTATTCACTTTCTATTTGGTCTATTCTGAGGCGGAATTTGTTACTAGGATAAGTTTTATACTTCTGTTAAGCTGTTAATCCTTTTTCCAGTTTTCTCCTCCATAGCTCTCATTTCTTTTATAAGCTCTTTTTTTCTTTATTTAAATTAAATTTTATATTTATTTTTAGTTTACATCATTCATTTCCGTAAGATTTTGAGTTACAAATTTTCTCCCCATCTTTCCCCTACCCACCACCCCAAACAGTGATCCCACTGTATACCCCCTTCCCCAATCTTCTCTCTCCTATATCCTCCTCCATCCCCCTCTGACTTTCCAGTAGGGCAAGATGGATCTCTATACACCAGTGCCTGTATATCTTATTTCCCAGTTGCAAATAAAAAAAAAAAAACATTTGATTTTAAAACTTTGAATTCCAGATTCTTTCCCTTCCTCTGTCATCACCCACCCTTACTGGGAAGATAAGCAATTCAGTATAGGTTGTACATGTGTAGCTATGCAAAACATTTCCATAGTGGATATATTGTGAAAGACTGACTTCATTTGCCTACATCCTATCCCGCCCCTCCCCCACTTGTTCTATTCTCTACTTTGACCCTGTCCCTTTTCATAAGTGGGTGCTTCCAACTTTCCTACCTGCTAACCTCTAACCTGCCCTCTCCTCAATCATCCCCCCCTTCCCCTGATCCTATAGGGTGAGATATCCGATTTAGTGTATATATCATTACCTCCCTAAGCCAAATTCAATGAGAGTAAGGTTGACCCATTCCATTTTGCCTTCCTGTTCTTCCCCTCCATTGTAACAGTTTTCCCTTGCCTCTTCTATATGAGGTAATTTACCCCATTCTGTCTCTCTCTATCTCCTCTCATCATATTCCTCTCTCACCTCTCAATTTCACCTTTTAAATATCATCCCTTTCTTGGTCCTGTGCCCTCTGTCTATGTATACCTGTACAAATATATACACATATGTATTCATACACCCATATACCCTCCTGTATAAATAAATATATGTATGTATACATATATAAACATATATATTTATATTCCCTTCTACAATTCTCATACTGAGAAAAGTTTCATAAGTTACAATTATTGTTTTTCCATGTATGAATGTAAATAGTTCAACTTTGATAAATTCCTTATGATTTCTTTTCCCTTTTTACCTTCTCATATTTCTCTTGCTTCTTGCATCTGAATGTCAAATTTTCTATTCAACTCTGGATTTTTCATCAAGAATGCTTGAAAGTCCTCTATTTCATTGAATGACCATATTTTCCCCTAAAACATGGTACTCAGTTTTGCTGGGTAGGTGATTCTTGGTTTTAATCCCAGCTCCTTTGATCTCCAGAATATATTCCAAGCCCTTCAATCCCTCAGTGTACAAGCTGCCAGATCCTATGTTATCCTGATTGTGTTTCTACAATATTCAAATTGTTTCTTCTTGGCTGATTGTATTATTTTCTCCTTGATCTGGGAACTCTGGAACCTGGCTATTATATTCCTAAGAGTTTTCTTTTTGGGATCTTTTTCAAGAGGTGATTGGTGGATTCTTTCAACTTCTATTTTGCCCTCTGGTTAGAAAACATCAGGGCAATTTTCCTTGAGAATTTCTTGAAGGATGATTTCTAGGTTCTTTTTTTGATCATGGCTTTCAAGTAGTCCAAAAATTTTTAAATTATCTCTTCTGGATCTATTTTCCAGGTCAGTGGTTTTCCCATGAGATATTTCACATTGCTTTCTATTTTTTCATTTGTTTGGATCTCTTTAATAGTGTCTTGACTTCTCATAAAGTCGCTAGCTTCCATTTGCTCCGGTCTAATTCTGAAAGAATGATTCTCTTCAATGAGCTTTTGAGATTCTTTTTCCATCTGGCAAATTCAGCTTTTTAAGGCATTCTTCTCCTCATTGCCTTTTTGGGCCTCTTTTGCCATTTGAGTTAATCTATTTTTTAAGGTGTTATTTTCTTCAGTCAGATTGTTGACTCTCTTTTCATGATTTTGCATCATTCCCATTTCTCTTCCCAGTTTTTCCTCTACTTCTCTTATTTGGTTTTCAAAATCCTTCTTAATCTCGTCTATGGCCTGTAACCAGTTCATATTTTTTTTTTTGGAAGCTTTTGGTGCAGGAGTTCTGACTTCACTGTCTTCCTCCTTTCCCATGCTTTGATCCTTTTTGTCCCCAAAAAAGTAATCCCAAGTTCGATTGCTGTGCTTGCCTTGCTTCCTTTGCTTGCTCATGTTGCTATTCAATTTCTTGACTTTTGAGCTTTTTGCCACAGTAGAACTCTACTTCCAGAGAGGAGAGCTTTGTCCCAAATCACTGGGGTTTTTGCAGCTGCCGGAGCTATTATTTGGGTATCCTCTCTGAAGCCTCCAATGGCTCTGGCACCTGGTCACCCACCCCAGGACCTTCACCTAGACAGCAATCCAGATCCAAGCAGGTTAAAGCAAGAGTGATTACCCCTCAGACTGGTCAATTGGTCCCCCTACAATCTTCAGGCCAGGAGCTCTGAAGCGGACATGCAGCAGCTGCTGCATGGCCGCTGTGCCTCAGCCGCTTCTCCCTCTGGGGGTAGAGGCCAGACCCCACTCCCAGACCCCCTGTTCCCACAAGGTCTACACTGACCTCTCACTTTTTCTTTGTTATTTATGGGTTGATAATTCTGGAAACCACCACAGCTACTATTGATCCACTTTCTTGAAGTCCCTCCAGCTGGTGGCTGGTCGGGGCACACTGAAGCTCCTGAGTCTAAAACTCACACGGGGCTCTGCTCTGCTCCCAGTGCTCTGCAATGGACCCTTCCTTTTTGTCTGTCAGGCTTTCTTCAGTGGGAGGTTTGTTTCTTTCTATCACTTTGTGGATTCTGTAGCCCTAAAGTTTGTTTAGAGTCATTTTTTCTAGGTATTTGAGGTGGTTATGGAGGGAGCATATGGAGTTTTCCTGCTTCTATGCTGCCATCTTGGCTCTTCCCCCTTTATAAGCTCTTTTCGAGCTCTTGCATTAGTTCCTCAAAAAATTCTAGTTGGTTCTGAAATATTTTTCATATACTATCATATCATTTACAAAAAGTTATATTTTCGCTTCATCTTTGTCTATACTTACTCTTTCAATTCTTTTTTTTTTTAATTGTTGCTATAGGTAGCATTTCTGACAGTATATTGAAAGTAATGGTGACAATGGATATCCTTCCTTTGTACTTGATCTTATTGGAAAAGATTCTGGTTTATCCCCATTACATAAAATGCCAACTCTTTATTTTTGATATACTATTTACTATGGTAAAAAGGTAGGTTTATTCTTGTGTTTTCTTGTGCTTCCAAAGGAATGGGTGTTGTATTTTGTCAAAAGCTTTTTCTGTATCTATTGATTTAATCATATGATTTTGGTGTTTTTGTTATTAATATGGTGAATTCTATTTATAATTTTTCTAATATTATACCAACCCTACATTCCTGGTACAAATCCAACTTTTCCCTGTCACAGTGCCTCAATGTGGTCTGGCAAAACTAAGGTAGGATCTGCTCCCTCTTCTTGCTAGCTTCTTCCTGGTTACTATAGTGCTTTGGGAATAGTGTGCTCCTGCCCTAACCCTGACTCCAGTATCTATAAACTTCCCTATGTGTCTCTGTATGCCTAACTGGGCTGATTAAATGGCTCACTATGACTTTTTCTGGATTTTCCCATCAGAATTTAGTCTGGTACGTTTTCTTGATCTGTTTAGAGGAATTTGTGGAGGAAAACTCTAATATACTGGTTCCTACTACTCCACCATCTTGGTTCCCTCTCTGGCCCTTTATTTAAGATAATTTCCTTGCATTGTGAAAAGCAAACTATGTGTTCAATATTTCAGTATTTGTCTGGGAGTTTTTTATGTCCTGATACATGGTCATTTTTTCGTAAAAAATGTTATGTGCCAGTGAGAATAAGAGTGCTCCTTTCTATCCCTATTCAGAAATCCTTGGAGGCCTTTTTTGTATCTAACTTTTCTAAAATTCTATTCAGTTCCTCAACTTCTTTCTTGTTTATTTTTGGTTAAAATTGTGTAGCTCTGAAAGAAGTACATTGAGATCCCTCACTATTATAATTTTACTATCTATTTCTTCCTGAAACTCATTTAACTTTTCCTTTAAGTATTTAGATATTATGCCATTTGCTGTATATATGTTAAGTAGTTCATTGTTCATGGCTCAGCAAAATATACTTTCTCTATTTTTTATATTGTGTATGTTTTTGCTGTTTTTTTGAGATCATAGTTGCTTTTCCTGCCCCCCCCCCTTTTTTTTACTTTAACTGAAGTAATTGGTGGATTCATTCTGTTTTCATTTTGCCCTCTTGTCTGGACAGTTTGCTCTTATAATTTCATGAAATATCACACCCAATCTTGTTCCTCTCTCCTCTCCTCCCTCCTCCTTCTTCTCTCTCTCAGTGAGAAAGGACTTTTAAATAGTCCAGTGATTCAAATTTGTAATCTTGGGCTAGACAAAAGACCCACTGTAGTTTCTCTTTTAATTTATCAATCTGGAATCTTTCTTAGATCATTGTTGGAGTAGATATGGGGGTAGCTGGGCTGCAAATCTTCCTCCTCCTCTTTCATCTTGGATTGTCCAAAACTCTATTCTTATTTACTAAAAAAGATAATGAAGGAATGGAGTGCATTCTAGCCATAGGAAACATCATGTACATTAGCACAGAAACAAGAGATGACATGTTGAGTTAGAAGAACAATATGAAATAAGGTCAAAAAGGTAGATTAGAGAAAGTTAGCCTTGAAGAGAACTGACCTTTGAGTCAGGGAGACCTAGATTCAAATTTGCTTATAATGGATACTGGTTGTATGAACATGGGCCTGTTACTTAGTGTCTACAGACAACTTTCTGAGACTATAAATTGCAGAGATGGTGCCAACCTGCATTGGTTAGTGGGAGTTCTTCACTGGAATATCTTTTTAGCAAAGATATCACAGGCCCAGTTAAAAATAAAAAAGACTGGGGCAGCCAGGTAGCACAGAGAGCACCAGCCCCAGTGTTGGGATGACCTGGGGATCGAATCCAGGTTCAGACACTTAGCACCCATCCAGAAACACCTGACCATGTAACCTGAGCAAGTTACTTAACCCCAATTGCTTAGGGGTGGCCAGGTGGCTCAGCGAGTAAGAGCACCGGCCCCAGTGTTGGGATGACCTAGGGATCAAATCTGGGCTCAGATACTTAGCACCACAACCAGAAATAAATGGCCATGTAACCTTGAGCAAGTTATTTAACCCCAATTACTTAAAGATAAACAAATAAATAAATGAATGAATGAATGAATGAATAAATAAATAAATAAATGAGTGAATAGGTAAATAAATAAATAAATAAATGGGTGAATGAATGAATGAATGAATGAATAAATAAAGACACGGGGCAGCTAGGTGGCACAGTGAATAGAGCACTGGCCCTGGAGTCAGGAGGACCTGAGTTCAAATATGACCTCAGACACTTAACACAAAAACTAGCTTGTGACCTTGGGCAAGTCACTTAACCGCAATTGCCCTCCAAAAAGCAAAAATTAAAAAATTAAAAAGAGAGATAGGTTGAATCCAGATAGCTAGATTGTGGAAGAGGAAGTAGAAGTCCTCAAATAAAGACATATATTTTTTCCTCAAGGCATCTAGGAGCTACTTAAGTGTCTTGAAGGTGGAGTGGGGTGGAATGATAAGGTCAGAGCTTAGAAGATCTGCCTTTGAAGAGGATCTGACAGATTGGAGAGAGAGGATAGATCAGGTGACAGAACATTGATTTTGGTGTATAAAGTCTTTTCTAAGCCTAGTCTATACAGTTTACAACTCTAAAATC
Source organism: Petaurus breviceps papuanus (assembly GCF_028583685.1). Lineage (NCBI taxonomy): Eukaryota > Metazoa > Chordata > Mammalia > Diprotodontia > Petauridae > Petaurus > Petaurus breviceps. Next base: position 21,907,111 of record NW_027185784.1, read on the forward strand.
TCATGATATATTAATTTAAATTGTCTGATTCCTATATCAATACATGAGTAACAAAGAGCTTAATTTCTCTCTCCCCCTCCAGCCTGGAGATGCCTTATTGCCTCTGGATGAAAATAAAAAATGGTTGTACTATGACATAAACCTGTGTGACACCTGGGAGGTAAGACTGAACACTTCTCCTCATTACTTAAACCCCTCTCTTTCTTTTCTCTTTGAATTTGGGGGATTATTAGTGGGAAGCAAGATGTGTTGGATTTGCTCTGGCTGATACTGACAGAGCAGTGTGGAGCAACTGCTATGGGGGATTTTTAATACCTGTTTGCTCTGTGTAAACAGACTTTTATGAACTTTGCTTATACTTTGGTTTTTCACTGTGGCCTTCTTCCCAAGATGCATAGATAGGGTCTAGGAGACATTAATTTGGATGAAACAGACTAACTCGAAGTGGTATTGACATGGGTGGCCCAGAATTAAAGGGAGAAAGCACAGTGAAATGTTTAAAGATGTTCAGGGAACACAGCCTGGGGCAAACAGGTATCCTCCAGCAGCCAGATATCCACATGCTTCAGTGTCATCCCAGGGAAATGCAGAAACACCCCACCAGGCTTCAGCACATGCCAGACACCACCACTAGGACCCCAGCTCAGCACCAGATAAACTCCAGAACACTTCAGCCTCCAGTAGGGCCAACTACCCCTCACCTCACCCATTCAGCACAGCACCAGACACAGGGGTTCCCTCAGGGCAAGATCATCACAATGCAAGGTAAACAGCCAGGGCCTGCAGCCATTGGCACAAAAAAGCCTGAGAGAGTGCCCCTTCTACCCTGGGTGCAGAGCTCAAATCTAAAAGAAGGGGGAAGGACCAAAAAGAAAAAAATGAGCAAAAAAGAACAAAAAAAGGATCTGACCATAGAAAGTTATTATGGTGACAGAGAAGACCAAGACACAAACTCAGAAGAAGACAACAATGTCAAAATTCCTATGGGCAAAACCCCAAACAAAAATGGGAAGTGGTCTCAAGTCCAGAAAAAAACTCATGGAAGAGCTCAAAAAGGAGTTTAAAAATTATTTAGAGAGGTAGAAGAAAAAATGGGGGAAAAAATGAGAGTGGTGCAAGAAAATTGTGAAGAAAGAGTCAACAGCTTGGAAAACTGCTTAAAAATTAGAATTGGCCAAATGGAAAAAGATATACAAAAATCCACTGAAAAAAAAAACCAATTCATTAAAGAGCACAGTTGCCCAGACAGAAAAGAAAGTATGAAAGCTAATTGAGGACAACACCTTAAAAGTTAGAATTTGGCAAGTGGAAGTTAATGACTCTATGAGACATGAAGAATCAATAAAATTCAAAAGAATGAAAAAAAATGGAAGAAAATTGGAAAAACAACTCACCTGGAAAATAGTTCCAGGAGAGACAATATCAGAATCATTGGACTATCTAAACGATGTAATCAAAAGGAGGGCCTGGACAGCATCTTTCAAGAAATTATAAGGAAAACTGCCCTGATGTTGTGCAACCAAATGGCAAAATAGACATTGAAAGACTCTACCAATCACCTCAGGAAAATAAAAACTCCAAAGAATATTGTCACCAAATTTCAGAACTATCAGGTCAAGGAAAAAATACTATAAGTAGCCAGAAGGAAACGATTCAACTATCATGGAGTCACAGTCAGGATTATGTGGGACTCAGCATTTTCAGCATTAAAGGATGGGAGGTCATGGAACATGATATTCCAAAAGATAGGAGTTATGACTACAACCAAGAATCACTTACCCAGCAAAATTAAGCATAATATAACAAGGGGGAAAAGTCATTCAATGAAATAGAAGGATTTCAAACTTTCATAAGGAGAAAACCAGAGCTAAACTAAAAATTTGGTCTCCAATATCAAGACCAAAGAGAAACACAAACAGGTAAAAAGGGAAAAGAAAACATAAGGGATATAATAGAACTAAAGTATTAATATCCCTACACAGGAAGATGATACTTATGATTCTTAAAAATTGTGTCACTAATAGTATAGCTAGAAGAACATACATAGACAGTACAGGTAGGAGGCAAATTTGAGGGAATGCTATAAAAAAATTAAGGGATGATAGAGGAGTATATTGGGTACAGAAGGATGGAAAAGTAGAATGAGGTAAATTATTTCACATGAAGAGGCATGAAATTACAGGAGTAATTATTACTGGGGAGGGGAAGATGGGAGATTGGGACACAAGCATCATTTGAATCTTACTCTCATCAGTATTGACTCAAAAAGGGAATCATATACACAATCATTTGAATATAGAAATCTATCTTACCTGACAGGAAATAAGAGGGGAGGAGATCAAGTGAAGGAGGGGGGGTTACTGACAAAAAGGAGGGCAGATAAGGGGAGGTGGCAGACAGAAGCAAAGTACTGGTGAGGAGGGAAAGGGTGAAAGAAGAGGACAGACAGATGGAAGAATAGGATGGAGGGAAATACACAGGTGGTAATCATAACTGTAAAATAAAGGGGATGAACTCTCCCATAAAACAGAAGTGCATAGCAGAATGGATCAAAAACTAGAATCTTACAATATGTTGTTTACAAGAAACTCTCTTGAAGCACAGAAACACACACAGAGTAAAGGCAAGGGGATGGAGCAGAATCTATTGTGCTTCAGCTGAAGTAAAAAAAAGCAGGGGTAGCAATCCTGATCTCAGACAAAGTAACAGCAAAAATAGACCTAATTAAAAGTAATAAGGAAGGAAATGACATCTTACTAAAAGGTACCACAGGCAATGAAACAATATCAATACCATTTACATGACTTTTGATCTCTTTGCCACAATAGAACTCTGCTTCCAGAGTGGAAAGTGTATTGTCCCAAATTTCTGGGGTTTTGCACAGCTGTTGTCAGACCTATGAGGAGTGCACCCTCTAGATAGGTGCCATAAGCTCTACCACACTAGCACTCCTCACCCCAGAACTGCCACCCAAGACTGTGTCTTGGACATCCAAAGCAGGTCAAAGCAAGAGCAGTTACCCTCTGAACCGTCACTTGGGTCCCCTATGATCTGTAGGCCTGGAGCTCAGGAGGTAGCCACACAGCAGTAGCTGCAACCACCACCACCTCTGCCACCCCAGCGACAGGGGCCTGACTGTGCTCTTCTCTCATTCAGTTCCAACAGTTTCCCACTGATCTTTTACTTTTCTTTGGCATTTATGGGTTGAGAAATCTGGAAACTTCCACAGCTGCCAGTGAGTGATTCACTCTCCTGAAGTCTTCTCTGATGAGTCTGGGCTGGCGCAGCTCATGCAGGACTCTGCTCCACTCCCAGCTTGGTGCGATAGACACTTCCTGTTGACCTTCCAGGCTGCCTTCAGTGGGAGATTTGTTTCTCTGTCACTTTGTGGATTCTGTAGCTCTAAAATTTGTATAGAGTAATTTTTTACAGATATTGGAGATAGTTGGAGGGGAAGCTCAAGCAAGTTCCTGATTTTACTCTGCCATCTTGGCTCCCAGCAATATCAGTGCCAAACATATGTGCACCAAGTGGCATAGCATCCAAATTTGTAAAGAAGTTAAGTGAGTTACAAGAAGAAATAGACAGGAAAACTATATTAGTGGGGGATCTCAACTGTCCCCTCTCAGAACTTGATAAATCCAACCAAAAAGAAACAAAAAGAAGCTAAAGAGGTAAATAGATTAGAAAAAATTAATTATGATGGATTTTGACACGATTTAGACATAAAGGGTGACACCATACACAAACTAGAAGAGCAAAGAATAGTCTACCTGTCATATATATGTGGAAGGAAAAATTAATGCCCAAACATAGATAGAGAGCATTACAAAATATAAAATAGTTCATTTTAATTATGTTAAATTAAAAGACTTTTGTACAAACAAAACCAATGCAGCCAAGATTAGAAGGAAAGCAGAGAGATGGGAAACAATCTTTTTTTTTTGGTCTTTATTAATTTGTTTACTTTTAGTTTACAAGATTCATTACCACAATTCCTTGAGTTTCAAATTTTCTCTCTCTCCCTCCCTCCCCCCGCCATGGAGGCATACAATCAAGTATAGTATCTGCAAATACTTTCACATTAGGCATTAGTCAGGTTATAAAGAAGGATTGTATCAGATGGAATGAAGAATGGGAAAGAGGAAACAAAACCAACCAAGAAAAAGAAAAAGAACAGGTAGTTTGCTTCAATCTGGATTCAAACTCAGTTTTTTCTATGGATGTAAACATCACTCTCCACCATGAGTCTTTTGGGGTTGACTTATGATTCTGAACTGCTGAGAAGAGTCCAGTTTATCAAAGTTGGTCATCACACATATGTTGTATCTGTAATTGTGTACAAATTCCTCCTGGCTCTACTCATTCAGCATCAGTTCGTATAAGCCTCTCTAGGTAAATATGAAGTCCATCTGCTCCTCGTTTCTTATAGCACAATAGTATTCCATAACATGCATATATCACAACTTGTTCAGCCATTCCCCAATTGATGGGCACCCCCTTAATTTCCAATTCTTTGCTACCACGAAAAGAGCTGCTATGAATATTTTTGTACATATGGGTCTTTTCACCACTTCTATGATCTCTTTGGGATACAATCCTAGAAGTGGTATTGCTGGGTCAAAGGGTATGAAATTATTTATAGCCCTTTGGGCATAATTCCAGATTGCTCTCCAGAATGGTTGGATCAGTTCATAACCCCACCAGCAATGCATTAGCATTCCAATTTGTACACATCCTCTCCAGCATTTGTAATTTTCCTATTTTGTCATCTTAGCCAATTGGACTGGTGAGATGTGGTACCTCAGAGTTGTATTGATTTGCATTTCTCTAATCAATAGTGATTTAGAGCATTTTTTCATATGCTTATAAATATATTTAATTTCTTCCTCTGAAAACAGCCTGTTCATATCCTTTGACCATTTATCAATTGGGGAATGACTTGTATTCTTATAGATTTGACTCAATTCTCTGTGTTTTAGAAATGAGTCCTTTATCAGTGACATAGGTTATAAAAATTCTTTCCCAATTTTCCACTTCCCTCCTAATCCTGGTTACATTGGCTTTGTTTATACAGAAGCTTTTCAATTTAATGTAATGAAAATTATCCATTTTGCATTTTATAATGCCCTCTAATTCTTGTTTGGTCATAAAGTCTTCCCCTCTCCACAAATCTGATAGGTAAACTATTTCTTGCTTTCCCAGATTGCTTACAGTATCAGCCTTTATACCTAGATCATGCATCCATTTAGATTTTATTTTGGTATGTGGTGTTAGATAATGGTCTATGCCCAGTTTTTTCCATACTACATTCCAGTTTTCCCAGCAGTTTTTGTCAAATAGTTAGTTCTTATCCCAAAAACTGGAGTCTTTGGGTTTATCAAACAGTAGATTACTATAGTCATTGACTGCTGAGTCTCGTGTACCCAATCTATTGATCCACTACTCTATTCCTCAGCTAGTACTAAGTAGTTTTGAAGACTGCTGCTTTATAGTACAGATTAAAATCTGGTATAGCTAGTCCACCATCCATAGCATTTCTTTTCATTAATTCCCTTGATATTCTGGACTTTTGTTCTTCCAAATGAATTTTATTACTACTTTTTCTAGCTCTATAAGGTAGTTTTTTGGTAAACTGATTGGTATAGCACTAAAGATATAATTTAATTTAGGTAAAATTGTCATTTTTATTATATTAGCTCGACCCAGCCATGAGCAATTGATATCTTTCCAATTACTTAGATCTGACTTTATTTGTGTGAAAAGTGTTTTGTAGTTGTGCTCATATAGGTCTTGGGTTTGTTTTGGCAGGTAGATGCCCAAATATTTTATAATGTCTACAGTAACTTTAAATGAGATTTCTCTTTCTATCTCTTGCTGTTGAATTTAATTAGAAATATACAGGAATGCCGAGGATTTATGTGGGTTTATTTTATATTCTGCAACTTTGCCAAGTTTATTTACTGTCTCAAGTAGTTTTTTACTTGATTCTCTAGGATTCTCTATATCATCATATCATCTGCAGAGAGTGATAGCTTGGTCTCTCCTTTGCCTAATTTGATTCCTTTGATTTCTTTTTCTTCTCTAATTGCTACTGCTAACATTTCTAATACCAGATTGAATAAGAGGAGTGATAGTGGACATCCTTGTTTCACCCCTGATCTTATTGGAAATGCTTCTAGCTTCTCCCCATTACATATAATACTCACTGATGGCTTTAAATAGATGCTACCTATTATTTTAAGGAAGGCTCCATTTATTCATATACTTCCTTGTGTTTTTTTAAAATTAGGAATGGATGTTGTATTTTGTCAAAAGACTTTTCTGCATCTATTGATATAATCATGTAGTTTTTGCTAGTTTTATTGTTGATAGTGATGGTTTTCCTAATATTAAACCATCCTTGCATTCCTGGAATAAATCCTAGATGGGAAACAATCTTTACAGCAAGTATCTCTTATAAAGGTCTCATTTCTCAAATATATAGAGAACTGAGTCAAATTTACAAAAATATAAGCCATTTGGGGTGGCTAGGTGGTGCAGTGAGTAAGAACACCAGCCCCAGAGTCAGGAGGACCCGGGATCGATTCTGCCCTCAGATACTTAACATCCGCACAAAAAAACTGGCCATGTAACCTTGGGCAAGTTACTTAGCCCCAATTGCTTCCCCCCCCCCCCACAGGACAGTCTGTTCCTTTATTAGTTACGAAGCGCCAGGCCCTCATCTCCCAGCCAGTACCCACCACCATCACCCCTTGCCCAACTAGCCCCTGCCCCTGTGGCCTAATCTTCAGATGTGGCCTGAGAGCTGTTTTAGAGCCCCAGGCTTAGAGGGGAAGCTTCCCCTTAACTTTGTTCCTGAGGTCAGTGCCCACCCCTTGACCAAGGCATGTTTACAGCAAGGTGGAAGAAGCTTGGAGGGGGGAGGGGGTCCCTCACTTGCAAGGCCCAGTCCTCGCCCTGCCCATCCCCCCTGGGAGGGAGGGAAGGAGGCCAGGGCTGGGAGAGCAGCCAGGATAGCCTCCATGTGCTAAGTGCTCCTCAGCCTCTGGCTTTGGGCCTTGTACACCTCAATGAGCAGGTCCTTCACGTACTGGATCTCCTTCTCCACTGACTCTGCCCGCTCCTGCAGCTCCTGATTGCATGCTTCCAGGCTCTGGCACTCACCCTCCAGGGCCTCCCCCTCAGCCTATTTCCTCTGGTGGTACCTGAGTGCAGCTGACTTGTTCTGGTCATGTTTTTTCTGTTTGTGATCTCCCCAAGAAGGGGGCACAGGGTAAGGGGCTGGTTGGGGGACAGATGGGGTGGGCAGGGGGGCTCAGAAGACCTCCCCACCTTCCCCCTCACCCCACCCAGGCTCCCCACTGCAGTAAAAGGTCAGCAGATCAAAGGTATCCATAGGGGCCTGGGGGAGGTCAAAGCAGGGCAGAGGAAGGGGCACAGGCACTGGGGAGGGGGGTGGGAGAGGGGCATCCAGAAAGAAGTCCTTCATCTGCTCCAGCTCCTTCTTCAGCAGGGAGGCCATGGCCTCGAGGTCGGGAGGGGAAGGAGATGGAGATGGTGGCGGGAGGGCCCCAAGGGGCGCTGGGGGTTCCAGGGGGAGCAGGGCAGTAAAGTCCACCCACTCAGTCATCCAGTCTGAGAAGCCATCACCTGCCATGGGCTCACTCCCCCCGGGAAACACCCCCTCCAGGGCTGCCCCCAGGGCAATCCCAATTGCTTTTAAATATATATATATATATATATATATATATGCCATTCCCCAATTGATAAATGATCAAAGGATATGAATAGGAAGTTTTCAGATGAAGAAATCAAAGCTATCTATAAGCATATGAAGAAGTGCTCTAAACTACTTTTGATTTAAAAAATGCAAATTAAAACAACTCTGAGGTACCACTTCACACCTTTCAGATTGGCTAATATGACAAAAAAGGAAAATTATAAATTCTGAAGAAAATATGGAAAAATTGGAAGACTAATGCATTGTTGATGGAGTTATGAACTGGTCCACATTCTGGAGAGCAATTTGGAACTATACCCAAAGGGCTATAAAATTATGCATACCCTTTGATCCAGCAAAACCACTACTAGGTCTGTATCCCAAAGAGATTATAAAAAATGGAAAGGAACCTACATGTGAAAAATATTTATAGCAGCCCTTTCTGTGGTGGCAAAATATTGGAAATTGAGAGGCTATCCATCAGTTGAGAAGTGACTGAAAAAGCAGTGGTATATGAATGTAAAGGAATACTATTGTGCAATAAGAAATGATGAAAAGACAGATTTCAGAAAAACCTGCAATGACTTGTATAAACTGATACAAAGTGAAATGAGAAGAACCAGGAAAACATTGTACACAGTATCAGCAACACTGTGTGATGATCAGCTATGCACGAATCAGCTCTTCTCAGCAACACAAGGATCCAAGACAAGTCCAAAGGACTTGTGAAGGAAAATGCTACACATATCCAGTTAAAGAACTGATGGACTCTTAAGGCAGATTGAAGTATATTTTTTTCACTTTATTCTTTCTCATGGCTTTATTTTTCCTCTTGATATGTTTCTTTTCTCAAAACTGTGACTAATATGGAAATATTTTTACTTGATAGCTCATATATAAACTATATCAAATTGTCTACTATTTACAGAAGAAGGGAGGGGAAGGAGAGAGGGAGAAAAATTTAGAAGACAAAACCTTGTAAAAATGAATGCTAAGGGGGGGCGGCTAGGTGGCGCAGTGAGTAAAGTGCCGGTCCCGGAGTCAGGAGGACCCAAGTTTGGTTCCGGCCTCAGACACTTAACACCCACACAAAAAAACTAGCCATGTAACCTTGGGCAAGTTACTTAACCCCAATTGCCCCCCAAAAGGCAAAAAAAAAAATGAATGCTAAGGGGCAGCTAGATGCCACAGTGAATAGAGCACTGGCCCTGGAGTCAGTAGGACAAGAGTTCAAATCTAGCCTCAGATCCTTATACTTACTAGCTGTGTGACCTTGGTCAAGTCACTTAACCCCAATGTCCTGCCCTCCTCCCTCCAAAAAGCAAAAACAAAAAAGTAAGATTTGGGGGAGGCCAGGTGGCATAGTGAGTAAGAGCACTGGCCCTGGTGTCGGGAGACCCAGGATCGCTTCCAGCCTCAGATACTTGGCACCCACACAAAATAACTGGCCATGTAACCTTGAGCAAGTTATTTAACCCCAATTGCTTTAAAAAAATGAATGCTAAAAAATTTTTAAACATATAACTGGGAAAAATTAAAATAATATTAAAGATGTTCTAGGAAAAGTGGGCTAGATTCTTTAAGAAATAAATTCTAGAAAGACCTCAGACTTGTAGCTGGGAAGTTACAAAGTGGTAAATTGTAAGCACTCACACATACACACACACAAACACACATACATACATACCACTTGTCCAAAGTAGTCTCATTTGTTTGCTCCCCTCAGTCAATATCTATATCAATCACTCTAGAGGTTGCATAGTAGAGCAAAAATACTAAATACTTATTTTCATTTCTTTTTAGAGAGAGAAGAAACAGTTAGTGTCTTTTCTTATTTAGTTCAGATCAGGAAAAGTGATTCAATAAATTTCCATGGACAAAAATGAGGAGAAAGAACGGAATTTCTGCTTCAAGGCCTTTGCTAAGATATCTGGTACCATCAGGCTAAAGTTGCTCTCATTTCTGTCACAAGGGTTTTCTCTGTTTTATTTCAATAATTAGGAGACTTCTTTGTGAGTGATCCTGAAAATATAATTATCATAGACTTTAAAGAACTGACCTATATTGAAATACTCTTTCTATCATCTTGCTCAAAATAAATTTCAAAGATTAAGATTTTGTTTAAGATAGCTTTCTAAAGTACAGACCAGGGTTTCTGTCAAGAGAGAAAATTACTTGATTACAAGAAAGAAGAACCCAAACTTCCAGAAAGTCTATTCTCTCAATTTGTCTATAAAGAAATTCTCTCTCCCATTTTTTTAATTCCTAAGGGGGAAAATGTTTTCTTTTCCTCTATTAATTTGCTTTCTTTCAGAAAATAAATTGGGTGACAGCAATTAGGGTCCTTTTTGTTCAGTAGGGGTGAGGTTTATAGTCTGTGATAAGGGAGAAAAGGAGCTGGGATAGGTGAAGAGAAGGGATGATTTGCAGTCATGTCCAACTTTTCCTGAACACATTTGGAGTTTTCTTGGTGAAGATGCTGTAATGTTTGCCATGTCCTTCTCTAGCTCATTTTTACAAATAAGGAAACTGAGATAAACAAGGTTAAATGACTTACCTAGGATCACACACAGCTAGTAATTATCTGAGGTTAGATTTGAACTTGGGAAGATGAGTCTTCCTGACTTCAGGTCCAGTACTCTATCCATTATGCCACATAGCTACCTTTTCTACTTATTACTTCTGTGATATTGGACAAGTCACTACCACTCTTTGGCAGAAGTATAGCTATGGTAATGCACCTAGAGTTTTGCCTCTGAATGGGGAATTCAGAGAATGCCAATAACATTATCTTTGAAAATGTTTCCTCCCCTAAGAGTCCTCCCTCTGTGATATCAATAGAAGCAATAGCATCCTCTTCCCATAACTACTTCCTCTGTTTTCAGCAGTATTCTAGGTGAATCAACACCACCATTTTTCCAGCACTTTTCCACACCACCATTTGCCATGGGTAAAGAAATTGCTGGTTATAGCTATGTCTTTGGGCATCAAGTTCCCCAAAATGGAAGGTTTGGACCAAATGATATCTAAGGCCCCTTCCAATCTAAATCTATGATACTGTTATGTTTTTGGCACAGGCTCTGGAAGCATGCAAAGATGCTAACTTAGTGAAGTCCCTTGGAGTGTCTAATTTCAACCACAGACAGCTGGAGCTCATTCTGAATAAACCAGGACTCAAATATAAGCCAGTCTGCAACCAGGTACAGCTTCCTACTGTGCATTACAACAACAAAAATGTTTTTGGTGGGAAGAAACCAATACCTATGGGTCTATTAGAAAGAGATGTGGACTGGAATCTATGAGAATCCACTATGGGCAAGGAGGGAGGAGGTGGGAAGGTTCACAAGTCCAAGGTTTCTCTAAGCCTAGTATCACAGCTTCCTCTCCCTACCAACTTTACAGAATGTAAAGAATCACATATGTTGGAAAAAGGTAAAGAGAAGACTACCAACTATTGCCTTGGGAGCCATTTAGATTATCAATATGGTCAACAGTATCTTCTTTTCTTTTATGCCAATGTAGAATATCAATTAGTTAGGGGCGGCCAGGTAGCACAGCGAGTAAGAGCACTGGCTCCAGTGTCGGGATGACCTGGGGATCGAATCCCAGGCTCAGACACTTAGCACCCACCCAGAAACACCTGACCATGTAACCTTGAGCAAGTTACTTAACCCCAATTGCTTAGGGGTGGCCAGGTGGCTCAGTGAGTAAGAGCACCGGCTACAGTGTCGGGATGACCTGGGGATTAAATCTGGGCTCAGATACTTAGCACCACACCCAGAAATAACTGGCCATGTAAACTTGAGCAAGTTACTTAACCCCAATTGCTTAAAAAAAAAAGAATATCAATTAGTTCAATATTCTAGGTTTTAATTGTTCATTCAGCTTTATACTTCTTCCATTCAGGTTGAATGTCATCCATATTTCACCCAGACAAAGCTCTTGCAATTTTGTCAAAGCCATGACATTGTCATTGTGGCACACAGCCCTTTAGGGACCTGTAGAGACCCATTATGGTAAGTAACATGTTTCATATCAGGTATGGGGTTAGAATTTAGGGTTAGGGTTAGAATCGGAGAGTTAGGGTCAGGGTTAAGTAAACAGTAATGTATTGGAAATACAATCTGCTGTGGTTGGCACCAATTATTTTTTTAAGCAACAAATAACCTTACCAATGCAGGAGAATACTGAACTGTGCCTTCTTTTAAAACTGGCTCAAAAAAATCCTGGAAATTTAAGAATCAGCTTTGTTTAGCCATTACAAGCTGGTCCAGCATGCCACTCATTGTAAAAGCTATTATTCTTGTTTTTTAAAATTATATAAATGATTACTGTTTCTTCTTTAAGTTTTCCTGTCAAGGCATATGTGAGTTTTTGTTTGGTATTTCCTTTGGCAAGGGAAATAAATAGCTGTTTCATATCTTGTTGATGTTGTCCATGAACTATCTTTCTACTTCCTGCTTTGTGGAGACACCAGACATGAGCCAAAACCTAAACTCCAAGTAATTTTCCCCTTGATTCAGAGTGTAAAATGCCAAAGAACATGAGAAAATGAACCTAAAGTATCTCATTAGAAGCCAGGCTCCCTCTTTTTCGTGGGTATTGGTGGTATGACATTTGGTATACACACACACATATGTAATAGAGAGAAAGACAGAGAGAGAGAAATTGAATCTAATTCACTATGTAGGGTACCTTTTAGCAAAATTCCATTTCCCTTTTTATTTCCTTTAACTAAAGTCTATTTTTCCTATTGCCTTGACTGAAATCATAATTGCTACACCTGCTTTTTTGTGTATTCAGCTGAGGCATAATACATTTTGCTAATCTCCTTATTTTAACACTGTTTCAAGTGTGTTTCTTTTAAATAACATATTATTAGATTCTGCTTTCTAATCCATTCCACTATCCTCTTCCATTTTGTGGGTGAATACATCTCATTCACATTCACAATTATAATCATTAACTGTGTCTTCCTCTCTATACTATTCCTTTATTCTTTTTTCTTCTCTTTACTCCCTACCCCATCTTTATCACAGATTCTTACTTTTAATTTTAGTTTTAAATCATTCTTTATGATTGTCCCCTCCTTGCTAAGGATTTCTTTTCCTAATGACTAATCCTTTCCTGAATCTATCCTCTCTTTTATTCTCCTCTTTCCTGTTGCTTTCTGTTTACCTGTGGAATCAAATGTATTTCTATTACAAACTGTTTATGTATGTATATGTGTTCTACCTAATTTTGACCAATTCAGATGAAAGTAAGATCCAAGTGATCCTGTCCTCCCTGGCCCCCCACTTCTTCCACATTTGAATAGACTTTTGCTCATTATCTCTGATTCTGTGATGTAAGTTGCCCTATCCTCCCTCCTGTCTTTTTTTTTACCTAATGTATCCCTCTATCTTTCCCTTTCCTTTCTGCTTTCAATATCATAAAAATATAATAAAACCACTCCTAGGCCTTCTGTTTTACTTGAATCCCTCTATGAACCCTGATGACTTTATGGTTCTAAAGGAGCCCTTGTATCATACACTCCCTATTAAAAATCTTTATGAAAACCTTTCCAAATGCTCATTTGTGTTTACCTTCTTATGCTCTTGACTCAAATGTTTATATTGTCAAATTTCTACTCAACTCTGATTATTTTATCATGAAGTCTTATATTTCATTGAACATCCATTTTTTTTCCTGTGTAGAATTATACTGTTTGTTTGGATAAGTTATTTTTGGTTATAAACTTAAGTCTTCTGTCTTTTGGAATGTATCATACCATGTTTCTGCTCTTTTATATTGGTAACTATCAAATCTTATATTATCCTTTATTTGAATTCTTTATTTTTGGCTGGTTCATTTTTATTTTCTTTGCCCTGGAAGTTCTAGACTTTGACTATAATGTTCCTGGGAGTTTTCATCTGGTGATTTCTTTCAGGAAATGACTATTGTATTCTTTCTATTTTTCTCTTCACACTCATCTTCTAATATATCTGACAAGTTTTTTTCCTTCATGATTTTTAAAATAGAATATCCTGGCTCTTTTTTTGGTCATGGCTTTCAGGAAGTCCAATGATTCTTAAATATATATTGCTGATCTAGGGTTTAAAGGCCATAAAACACAATCCCTTCATCTTACAAATGAGGAAACTGACACAAACAGAAATTACATGATTTGTCTAGGATCTTTCAGCTAGTGAGTGTCTTGGGCAAGAGTTGAAATCAGATCTTCTTGACTCCAAGTCCAGCACTCTATATTATACCACCTGTCTCATCATTAATACTTTAAGACATGAAGACTAGTTGTCCCATAAAATTATGTTACTTATTACCTCTGGATGCATGATGAAACCAACTCTTCATATTCCTTCGTTTTTCTCTCTGAAGAGAGTCTGTGACCCATTCTACCAATCAATTGTAACTCCATTGTCGTATTGTTTCATTTATTAGAAGGATGTATACATGGATATGGTTCAATCATTCTATGTCAATTTACTAGAAATTAGACAAAGTTTTCACATTTAGAATTCTAGCAGTTAAGTTCATGTTTTATAAATGATCTAAAAACTGTCATAACTTCCTAATCAGTCTGTGTTCTTGTAGAGGGGGTGTGTGGGTGTAGGTTTGTTGCCCATGTAGGTTATGTGTATGTCAACCACATAGGTTGTCTAAATTTGGTTCACAGAAAGGAATGAATAGATATGTCAGGAATCTTGCCCATATCTCTCCAAGGAAAGCTTTGTCCTGTTTAGAGAGGAGTCCTTTCTTCTGAAAGGGCTACAAAGGCTAGCCTTTCTGTTTTCCTCTGAGAAAAGGGAATATCAGACAAGAATTAAGTCTGCCTCCTAAATACTTCTCCTCTAAGGGAATACTTTTTTAGGTCCAAGTCTCTTTCCTGGTCCTTAAAGGAAATCCCTTAAAGAAAGAGGAGTAATCCAAACTTATATATTCAGGTTTGACTTCTTCCCATCAAGTTCTGCTTTCACAAAAGACCATCACAAATTGTGAGTAGTAAGTAAATCCATTTATCCAAGCAGATGGAAAACAGAAATCAAGGAAGTCCTACAGATTATAGTATACTAGAAAATACCTATGTATTTATGTGAATGAGCTCTCTTGGTGGAAGTAACCTATCTCAGCTTAAGCAAAAGAGACCTAAATCATACCCAGGTGAAAATTGCCCAGTTTCTAAGGAGGCAACTTGGAATTCAGGGAGCTGTTGAGGAATCGACTTTACCATACATGTCTTTCTTCCAAAGTCTGTTTTCTCTCTTCCAAAATCTCTCCCCAAAGGGATTCTAGAACTATATATGTCTATGTCTTGAAGCAAGAATTTAAAAAGATATCTCTCCTCTCCAAAGTTCTCTTGCTTATTCTGTTCCTCTCACAGATATGCAACATCAAGGCATCATTCTCTCTGCCAATGAGAAGACTCTTATGAAAGTGGGATACCCTGACCCCAGGCTGGAGATGGGCTTAGAAAGATAACAAGGGCAGGAGCAAGGCACAAGTGTGAGCCTTGAGCAGGAGTAGTCCGTGACCTCCCAGTGTCCTTATGGGGAACTGGGAAGGAAGAGAGCCAAGTGTAGCCTACTGGGAAGGAAGAGAGCCAAGTGAAGACAGAGTTAGCCTGGTCTACACTGTTGCAATAGCCTGCTGGTTGGTCTTCCTACCTTGATTCCCCCCTCACTACAATTCATTCTCTTTTTTAAAAAGCAATCAGGGTTAAGTAACTTGCTCAAGGTTACACGGTCAGGTGTTTCTGTGTGGGTGCTAAGTGTCTGAGCCCAGATTTGATCCCCAGGTCATCCCAACACTGGAGCCGATGCTCTTACTCGCTGTGCTACCTGGCCACCCCAATTCATTCTCTTCTTAGCTGCTAAAGTAATCTTTCTAAAGCTTAGTAAATACATAACTTTGAGAATGAATTAACACACTCCATTTGTTATAATATACTTAAAGATCCTTGAATACTAACATGCTCCAATACATTTTGCAAAAATCGTCTACAAAATATTCTTCAGGGATCTGGTAACTTTTATATATAGAAACCCATAAGAATTCCACCTCAGCGGTCTAATCACAGAATCACTGTCATAATTCCCCTACCTGGTAGTTAAGTTTTGCCTATCATGTTTGCTCTGAGAGCTATTTATTGAAAAATACCAGCAAGATGACCATGCAGATATTGTCATCTATACTGATGACTAGAGACAACCATTAAATGTTTACTATTAAACCAAATACTGGTTTGTGGTCACTGCCTTACCATTCTATCCATGAAGGTCATCCCATAGATGTTCTTCAGAGTGTAGATCTGAGAAAAGATATTCCTCAAAAAAACTTCTTGAGCAGTTTCCTGACAAACATTGCTCAGATGTGTGTTTATTAAAAAATAGAGGAACAGAATTCTCATTTTGAGCAAATATGCTGTGATAAAGAAATTTTCCTCTATTATTTTAAGAAGCTTAATGATATACTGGAACTCAAAAAATATTTTCTACATGCCTTACATGATGTTGGACTTATTAATGATGAGGAATATCTTCCACAAATTGAAAGGATAAAAGAAATAAGAAAAAGCAACTTGAATTGATGCCATTGGCTATAATTTTAGAAGAGGAGGAATCTTCATTTAAGTTTCTTGAAAAAAAAACTATAATTTTCTTCACTGTATTCAGAGCTTAAAACAAAGACAACTTTCTGGCACCTCACCACTTGAAATTTATTCATGAATTGGTCAGATATTGAAGGAAATGTGGTCAAGAACTTAAATAGGTCAAATTAAAAAAAAATTTATGGTTTCAGAGATAATGTGTTCCTCCAAAGGGAAATTGTATATCAAGGCCAAAAAGGAGAAAAAGAAAATTTATTTTTTGTAAGTTTCTAAGTGTTTTTATGTTGACAATGATTCCAGGAATATGGTGTTATTTTTCTTTAACAAATATGTATTTTCATTTTAAATGGTGTAACTCAGAATGTTCTTAGAAGTTTCTTAATCTCAGTATCCCACTTTGTTTAACAATACCTATACAGTAAAGAAAATAGTATGCCATAATTATATAATGAAGGAATTAATATCTAATGTCATATCCTGTTGTTTCTGAGAATTCAAATCTGAATTATGTTTACCTCTCTTTTGTCAATTTTTGGAGGTGGGGCAGTGGACAGACAGAGTACTGGGCCTGGAGTCAGGAAAGACTCATCTTCATGAGTTCAAATCTGGCCTCAGACACTTACTAGCTGTGTGACCCTGAGCAAGTCATTTAACCCTGTTTGCCTCAGTTTCCTCATCCATAAAATGAACTGGAGAAGGAAATGGCAAACCACTCCAGTATCTTTGCCAAGAAAACTTCAAATGGGGACACAAAAAGTCAGACATGACTGGAACAAATGAACAAAAACAGCAGTTAATTCTTAATTGGCTATGTTAAGTGGAAACATATGATAAATAAAAGCTTGACCTTAAATTAGAGCTTCAAGGAATAGCAAAATTTCACTTTTGTTTTATAATGGTCAATTTTAGTAGAAGTAATAAGCCTAAAGGCAAGGAAAGAGGAAAAGTAGAATGCTTGGAAAGTCAACTCCTAAATTAATCAAAGCTAATCATAGTTATCTAGTGGTTATTTTAAATCAAGATTACTCAAAATATACTTTTGCTATTTTGGTCAAAAAAATGTTGACTATTTTACATTAAAAAAAGAAAATGTTCCAAGCTTGAAGCCAATATTATACTTCCTACAGCCTCTCTCCCTACTCCAACATTACCATCAAAGAAGTCTGGGGGGCACAGTCAAGATGGCAGAGTAGAAGCAGGACCCCTGCCTGGCTCTGGCCTCTACCTTCCCAAATCCATGTAAAAAGGGGACTCTAAACAAACTTTGAAGCTGCAGAACCCACAAAATGACACAGAGAAGCTAACCTCCCACCGAGGACACTCCGGGAGGCCGGCAGGAATTGGCCAGCTCAGCACTCTGGGAGCCAAGCCCAGGCCCACATGAGCCAGAGGTTTTAGTCCCAGGGCGGGCCTGATCAGCTGCCAGCTAGAGGGACTCCAGATCACCAGTAGGTGTGGCCGTTTCCAGATTTATCAACACAAAGATGCTAAGGACAAAGAGAGAGGTCAGTGCATTGTGGACTTCAGGACCAGAAGTCGGGAATGCATCGGCTTCTGCCCCAAGGGCTAGAAGCCATTGAAATGCCCAGAACAGCCAGCGCCACGTGGCAGCTTCAGCTCCTTGCCTGCAGAGTGTAAGGGGACCAAGCAACCAGTCTGAGAGGTAATCGCTTTTGCTTTAACCTTCTTGGATCTGGATTGCAGTCTAGGGTGGAGGTTCTGGGGTTCATGACCAACTTGCCAGAGCATGTGGAAGCCTCAGAGAGGGCATCCAACTAATACCTCCGACAGCTGAGAAAACCCCAGCGTTTGGGACGAAAGCTCCCCTGTCTGGTGGCAGAGTCCTACTGTGGCAAAAAGGCCAGGGGTCAGGTGACTGAGGGGCGACATGACCAGACAAAGGAAACAAAACAAACAGAAGACTCCAACATTAGACTCCTATTTTGGGGACAAAAAGGAGCAAAACAAAGGAGGAAGACAGTGAAGTCAGAACTCCTGCACCAAAAGCTTCAAAGGAAAATACAAGCTGGTTAGAGGCCACAAAGGACCTTAAGAAGCAGATAAGGGAAGTGGAGGAAAAATTGGGAAGAGAAATGAGAATGATGCAAGAAAATTATGAAATGAGTCAACAGCCTGACTGAGGAAAATAACACCTTAAAAAATAGACTAACTCAATTGGCAAAAGAGGCTCAAAAAGGCAATGAGGAGAGGAATGCCTTGAAAAGCCAAATTTGCCAGATGGAAAAAGAATCTCAAAAGCTCAATGAGTTGAATCTTTCCCTCGGATTTAGATTGGAGGAAAGGGAAGCTAGTGATTTTAAGAGAAATCAAGATGCTGTTAAACAGATCCAAACAAATGAAAGAATAGAAGGCAATGTGAAATATCTCACGGGAAAAACCACTGACCTGGAAAATAGATCCAGGAGAGATAATTTAAAAATTATTGGTCTACCTTAAAGCCATGATCAGGGAAAGAACCTAGAAATCATCCTCCAAGAAATTCTCAAGGAAAATTGCTCTGATGTTCTAGAACCAGAAGACAAAATAGAGGTTGAAAGATTCCACCGATCACCTCCTGAAGAAGATTCCCAAAAGAAAACTCCTAGGAATATTATAGCCAGGTTCTGGAATTCCCAGATCAAGGAGAGAATATTACAAGCAGCCAGGAAGAAACAATTTCAATATTGTGGAAATACAATCAGGATAACACAGGATCTGGCAGCTTCTACACTGAGGGATCAAAGGGCCTGGAATAGGATATTCCGGAGGGCAGAGGAGCTGGGATTAAAACCAAGAATCACCTACCCAGCAAAACTGAGTATCATCTTTCAGGGGAAAATATGGTCATTCAGTGAAATAGAGGACTTTCAAGCATTCTTAATGAAAAAACCAGAGTTGAATAGAAAATTTGACATCCAGATACAAGAAGCAAGAGAAGCTTGAGAAGGTAAACAGGGAAAAGAAATCATAAGCCACTGATGAAAATTGAACTATTAACATTACTTCATGGAAAAACAATAATTGTAACTGATGAAACTTTTCTCAGTATGAAAATAGTTGAAGGGAATATATATATATATATATATATATATATTTATGTATGTATGTGTATATATATGTCTATATTGGAGGGTATACGGGCATATGAATACATATGTGAATTGTGTATATATGCTTACAGGTATACATAGATAGAGGGCACAGGACCAATTTAATAGGAAGGGATGATACTTAAAAGGTGAAATTAAGAGGTGAGAGAGTATTATAATGAGAGGAGATGGAGAGAGACAGAATGGGGTAAACTATCTCATAAAGAAGAGACAAGGGAAAAGGGTTACAATGGAGGGGAAGAATAGGGAGGCAAAAGGGTATGGGTCAACCTTATTCTCACTGAATTTGGCTCGAGGAGGAAATTAAATACACACTAAATAGGGTATCTCACCCTCCAGGAGAATAGGGGGAGAAGGGGATGAGAGGGGGAATGATAGAAGGGAGGGTAGGCTGGGGGGTGGGGGAAGTGAAGTTGGAAGCGCTCACTTTTGAAAAGGGATGGGATCAAAGTAGAGAATAGAACAAGTGGGTGGTGGGATAAGAGGGAGGGAAATATAGTTAGTCTTTTACAATATATCTTCTATGTTAATGTTTTGCATTAGCTACACATGTACAACCTATACTGAACTGCTTATCTTCCCAGTAAGTGTGAGTGACAAGGGAGGAAGGGAATGAATCTGGAATTCAAAGATTTAAAATCAAATGTTTAAAATTATATATATACTATTATTAATACTATCTTACATGTAATTGGGAAAGAAGATATACAGGCACTGGGGCATAGAGATCTACCATGCCCTACTGAAAAAGTCTAAGGGAGTATGGGAGAAGATATGGGAGAGAGCAGATTGGAGGAGGGGACTGGATGGAGAGCCTGTGAGACTGCTTTTCTGGGGTGGTGGGTAGGGGAAAAATGGGGAGAAAATTTGTAACTCAAAATCTGGCAGAAATTAATTATGTAAATCAGAAGTTAATAAAGCATTTGAAAAAAAAACATGTCTGATGAAATAATTCCCTTGCTAAAACAATAGCTGTAGTCTTCAGTTATTCCCTGTTGCCAGCAGAATAAGTTCCAGAGACAGTTTGGTATTCAAGGTGTCAAACCATCCACCAGAAGATAAAGTTACCACCAGCAAGAATGCTTTGCAATGAAGTTCTTTGCAGAAAAAAATTATTACAGGAAATTAATGGTGCTGTTTAGGTTGATGTATGATGACAAAGTGTTCCTATCCACCCTCTCCTTTTGAAAGGAACTGAAGAATGTTATCAACTTCTAGATTTGTGTCTTTTTTTTAAAGTTTTTTAGATCTATACATGAATAGATAGATAAAGATATATACTCAATTTGAGCAGATATACACACATATATGTATGTGTGTGTATGTTTGTGTCTACGTATACATTCCCTTCTATCTGCACATACATACATACATACACACATCCATACAATATAGATCTGAGGTCTCAGGGTGAAGCACTTCCCAGTGTAGGAAATCCCTTTACCAATACAGATGACCACCCATCTGTGACTTAGTAGCTCAGTCCTAATTGTTGCCTGTGGCATATAAAAATTAAGTGATTTAACAAAGATCACACAGCTAGTAAGTATCAGAGTGAGGATTTGAATATAGGTCTTCTTGACTACAAACTCATTATTGTGCCTACTATACCATATTGGAAAGAAGAAAGAAAAGAAACATTTTAAAGTGTTTACTATGTGCCAGGCACTGTGTACTTTACAAACATTATCATTTGATTTATTACCTCATAAATGCTTTGGAAACTTGTGTATTTATTTTAATAATAGAAACTAAATAAAAGTTAATGAGTTAAGACAAATAACTAGAAATTTCTGCACTATGTCCAAAAATTTCAAAAGCTCAAAAGCTCCTACCTCATCTATCAAAGTTACAGAAGAAAGCTATATAAGAATCACCTCCCTTCAAGATGGAAGACAAGGTAGAAGAGACCCAGATAGCTCTGTGAACTTGACCTTCACAAAGAAGCAATGAGCAGATCAGTAAGCATTTATTGAGGTCCTACCCTGTACTCAGGAAAATCTGACTTTAGTTAATGTGGATTATCTTTGTAGACCATCAGGTCGGAGAGGGGGAAGATCGATTTTATTACTTCATCCAAATATCATACATGTTCTGTTCTTGTTTAAAGGGTGAACACATATTGTCCTCCCTTGCTGGAAGACCCTTTGCTGCTCTCCTTAGGTAAAAAATACCATAAATCACCAGGACAAATCTCTCTACGTTTCAATATCCAACGAGGCATTGTTGTCATTCCCAAAAGTTTTAATGCAAAAAGGATAACCGAAAACTTCCAGGTAAGAGACTAGTTTGTAGAACTGCATAAGAATGTATCAATATAATGGGCACTGCCTCTTATCTAGAGGCTGCAAATAACAATGGCGATGAGATGAATCCCCAGTACTCAAGCAGCAGTAGCCTCTTTTTTTGTTTTCTTACTGACCCCTTACCTACAGTCACTTCCCTGTGTCTAGATTTAATCTGACTAAATTATAGCCACTGATCAATTATTCAGGGACTGAATTTCTAACTCAGTGAATTATCCAGTTCCATTATTTTTCCTGTTTTCTTCTTCTGTCATCTCTTGGCATTGCTTGTTAAATGAGAAGAGGAAAATTTTCACTTGTTAATTGAGAATGGGAAAAAATTTAAAACTTTTACCACTTAACTTTTCTAATTGTTAGTATATCTGGATTTTAAAAAAATATTTAGTGTGGGCAGAGGCAGATATTAATGAGACTTGGACATCATCCAGATTTCAACCACCTGAATCTGTTTTAGTGTTAGCTACTGATAACCAATGCCAGCTTCTTTTTTTGCAGGAAAAACAAAAAGTAAAGAATTAGCCAGATTAAATGACTATGCTATGATTTCAGAATGAGAAAATTGAACCAATCAAGTAAGAGCTAAGAGTTAGCGAATCACCCTTGTTATGTTAATAGCTTAGCTAAAGACCAAATACTAGGTAATGTCTATGATTAAAATTAGAAATCAATTAAATTCATAACTAATCATTTAATTCACAGTTCTGTTTCAAAGTTAAATCCGTAGGTTGTTTAATTGAGGGCATTTGCATTTGAAATGTTTTTGCTTAGCTTGATTTCATCATATGAAATTCAAAGATATTAAAAGCCTCTGATCCAAATACAACATCTTAGCCAATGAACAATTAGCTTTTTTAACTGAAAGGAAGGCAGAAGGATAATTTACAACTTTGCCCATTGTTCTTCCCTCTTGTAAATATTAGGCAGCATTTTGCCTTTAAATATAAAAGCTACAAAATGCAAACCATGTTCCTGAAAAACTGCTGATCCTGTGTCTTCACCAATCTTGAAGACTGAGTCAATCAAATGCTTGACTGAGATTTAGATAGATTTCAGAGGTATGCTAAAGCCAGCTCATACTGGTTTTCAAGAGCAAATTGTTAAATTTTCAGTGGGAAATAAGCAAGTACTATAAATCAGGACTGGATTTGTCTTTTTGTTAATCATCCAGACTTAAGAAAGTGATGGAGAAAATGTTAATAATGCAAATAAACTTAAAAGTTTGTCATTGAGGTAGAGGGAAGAGCTGATTGTTAAAAATTTGCCAATACAACAACATACAACAATATGACTTTCCATACTGTTCAACTTCCTAAAGAGTAGGGAAGAACACTAGAGCTGGAAGCAACACAGGAAAGGCAAAAAGACCACCCTGGACTAGAATTTCCATAAACTTTCCTATTGGATCTTCAAAATATTGATTTCTTGGGAACTAACTTAAAACAGATTATACTTAGCTCTCTAGGGGACCTTTAGATCTATAAGAATTTATGGTATTAGCCAATCATTGTTTTGTATTGTCAATCGTCATTCTACCTAAAAGTTTCAGTGTTATTGTGATGCTCCTGGAATTATCTCAATCTTTCCTATTTTCTTTGTCTCAGATTTTTGACTTCTCACTCACTGATGAAGAAATGAATAACATTAAAGCCTTGAATAAAAATATTCGCTTTGTGACCTTGGACATGTAAGTTCTCTATCAGGTGTCATTGGATTTAGGAGACTCAGCCCTTGACCCTAGGTTCTCTTTCATAAACCACACAGATACAGCCTGCATGAGAGAACTAACTGTGCAAACAGTATTGAGGTAATAGAGCATTGGTTTAGGACTCAGAACATGTGAGTTCTAATCTTGGTTCTGCCATAAATCAGCTATTTGACCTTGGGGAAGTCACCTAAACTCTCTGGGCCTCAGTTTCTTCATCTGTAAAATGAAATACATAATCTCTTTTTTAAATAATTAAAAAAATTTTAATATAAACAAATGTCAATAAACATGAATCCAAATAAAGTCAACATATACTTATTAGGTACCTACTAAGTTCCAGGTTGTGCTAAGAGTTAGGGATACAGAGAAAGGCAAAAAAAAAACAAAAAACCCAATCCCTGAGACCCAGCAGCTCATAGTCTGACAGAGATAATATGTAAATAACTGTGTACAATGTAAATACAAGATAACGTGGAAATATGCAATAGAGGGAAGGCACTACCATTAAGAGAGACACGAAAGGACTCTCATATGAGGTAATATTTTAAAACTTTTTTTTCAATCATCAAGCATTCTTTTTTTTATCTTTTTTACCTTCTTCCTTCTTACTACCCCTCACCCACAGGAAGGAAGAAAGGGAGAGATGGAGAATGGGAAAGAAAAAGGAAAGGAAAGAAGAGGAGAAGGGAGGAAAGAAAGAAGGAAGGAAGGGGAGAAGGAAGGAAGGAAGGAAAGAAGGAAGGAAGGAAGGAAGGAAGGAAGGAAGGAAGGAAGGAAGGAA
>NW_027185784.1:21931353-21944015 GCF_028583685.1 Petaurus breviceps papuanus
GAAGGAAGGAAGGAAGGAAGGAAGGAAGGAAGGAAGGAAGGAAGGAAGGAAGGAAGGAAGGAAGGAAGGAAGGAAAGGAAAAAAGGAAGGAAGGAAGGAGATGAAGGGAGTTGTTTGCTTACCACCATTTTTCCTTATACTTTTTTATTTTCTTTACCTCTCCCCTTATTATAGGTTTTCATTTTTTTCTTTTTAATTCTTCTTCACTCTCTTCTTTAAAGGTTAGTGATGAACCCCTCCCTGAATCTTCCTTCCCTCTTATATTCCCTTTTCCCCTCTTCCTGTTCCTTTTTCTATGCCTGCTGAGTGGAATGTATTCCCATATTAAATTCTTTGTGTGTGTATGTGAAGGTATGTGTTCTGCTCTCTTTTGACCAGCTTAGATGAAAGTGAAGTTCAAGTGATTCCAGCCCCTCTATCACTTCCATGTTTGTATATCCTTCTTCTTATACCCTCAATTATATGACATGTTCCCCCAGCTTTCTTCCAATTTTCCCCTAATGTATCCTTTTTCCTTCCCCTTTTCTTTCCTCTTTTGGCATCATGAATACTTAACACAACCTCTTCAAGGTCTTCTATCTTATTTGACTACCTCTATGACCTTTTATGATATTAGATTTCTAAAAAGGACTCTTTTATCATTCCCTTCCTCTCTAAGAATATAAACAGTTTATCCTTATAAAGTCCCTTCTACTTGTTTTTTGACTTATATTTACCTTTTTAATTTTCTCTTCATTTTCATATTTGCATTTCAGAGTTCCTTTTCAGCTTCAATTTTTTTCATTAGGAATGTTTCAAAGTCCTCTATTTTATTGAAGATTCATTTTTCCCCTTATACAATTATTCTAAGTTTTGGATGTTAAGTTAGTCTTGTTTTTAATCCCATATCTTTGCATTCTGAAATATTTCATTCCATGTTCTCTGTTTGTTTAGAAGGGTAGCCACTAAATCTTGTGTGATCTTGACTGTGGCTCAGGGATACTTGAATTCTTTCTTTCTGGTTGCTTGCAATATTTTTTCTTCTGTCTTGAAGCTCTGGATTTTTATCAATGACATACCTGGCAGTTTTCATTTTTCATTCAGAGAACTGAGCTATACCATTTCCTTCTGCTCCACCAACTGGGTCAGATTCACAGATGTTGGGATTTTAGCTGCTGGAACTTGAAGGAAGACAGGAGATTGGAAAGAGGAGGAAAGAATTCTAGGCATGGGGAATAGTCAGTGAAAATGCATGGAATAAGGATATGGAATACTATGTGAGAAAAGTGACAAGGAAGTCAGTGTCACTAGATTGCAAAGTATTTAGAGAGAAGTAAGATCAGAAGATGAAAAGTAGGAGGGGCTCAGGTTATCAAGGACTTTAAGAATCAGAGGTTTTTTTTTTATCCTAGAGGTGATAGGGAGCTTCTGAAATCCTATGATTATATTATGATTTGAGTGAGTGAACAAGGAACCAGTTCTTTTCTAGGTAATGAGGCTAAAAGTTAAGGAACTTCAATATTAAATTTGTTAAAAATCACCTGGTGAGTAGACACATCATAGGAATAAAATTGCAAATCTTTGAGTTAGAATGGAACTCACTGGTCTTCTAGTCCATTTCTAATCCATGTAGTGTTCCTTTTCATAATGTTCCAGAATGATACTCATTCAAGCTCTATTTAAACACTTTTATGGATTGGCAACTCAGTAATTTGCATCACATTTTATTCTATCCCTTATATTAATCCAAAATCTGTTTCTCTATGTCTTCTACCTATTATTCTACTTTTATCCTTGGCAGCTACATGGAACTTGAATTCTTCTCACTTGAAAATCCTTCAAATATGTGAGGACAAGCAGTTATGGCAAAGCAGAAAGACCATTGGGTTTGGATATGAAAGACCTGGCTTCATATCCTATATCTGTTACTTCCAATCCCTATCAATCTATCAAATATTCATTAAGCACTTAACTATATGCAAAGCACTGAAATATTCACTGGGGATAAAAATGCACAAAGAAAAGAGTCTTTGCCTTTAAGGTGCTTACATTCTACTAATGGAGGGGAAAGTACAATGTATAAATATATAAATATATGCCTTATAATTCAAGGAAAGAAAGAGGGGATTAGAAAAGGCTTCCTATAGGAAGTAAACTCAACAACACTAGGGATATTAGCTGTGTGACCTTGGGCAAATTACTTCAGTTATCAAAGCCTTGGCTCCTTCATCTTTAAATAGGAATAAGAGAATTGGTGCACTACTGAAATTATAGTGGTTCCTGTGAGAAGTAAATGAGACCACATAGGTCAAGTGCTTTGTAAACCATAAAGTACTATGTACATGCCACATATCAGTGTTATTTAATTATGTCCCTGTAAATCTCATCTTCTCTGCTAAATTTCCATAGTTCCTTCAACCACTCATTATAGGGCATGGTTTTAAGTTCAATCATCATTCTGATCATTCTGCTCTGAACACGTTTGAATTGAGACTTTCAAAGTCTGTTGCCCAGAACTGAAAAAAAATATCCCAGTTGTCGTTTGACCAAGGAATAGTTCAATGGACCTATTATTTTCCTTGTTCTGAATGTTATACCTCTATTAATGTGGCCTCGGAATGCATTAGCTTTTCTGGAAGACACATCATGCTGTTGAGTCATACTGAGTTTGTCCCTAACTGAAGTCCTTAGAACTTTTTGTTAAGAAACATTATTAAATCAGATCTCCTACCATCTTATATTTATGTGATTTTTTTTAATCTCTCTGTAGCAGTCTAGAAATGTCAGCTATCATTATTATTATCAAGTCCTTTAAATTTCATCTCATTAAGTTTGCCCCATAAACTACCAAGACTTTTGGGGAGCTTGATTTATTATCTAAAACACCTAATTTATCATCTCCCAACTTTATGTCACCCCAAAATATAAGCAGGATTCTTATCATCAAAGCTGTTGACAAAACTGCCAAACAAGACCTTCTTAAAGGTACTTGGCGACTATCTCCTAGAGGCAACTAGGTGGTAAAATGGCCAGAATGCCAGACTTGGAGTTAAGAAGACCCGAGTTCAAATCCAGCCTCATGCATTTACTATCTGGGTGACTGGGCAAGTCACTTGACCAGGGTTGGTATGAGGATCAAGTGAGATAAACTTTGTAAAGTGCTCTATAAACTTTAAAGCACTCTATAAATGTTAGCCACAATCATTGTGTCTACCCAAAGTGAATGTTAGTTCTTATAAGTCATTGTATTTGTGCCATTTCTGTCACTGGAACAGGTTATAATATACAAAACAAGCTCTCTAGGCCAAAGGTGTGGAGCCAGTGGCCTCAAAGCCACATGTGGCCCTGTAGGTCCTCAAGTTATGACTTTGACTCAATCCAAACTTCACAGAACAAATCTGTTAAACTTGGACTCAGTCAAAAGTCCGAACCCCAGGACCTAAAAGGCCACGTGTGGCCTGCAGGCTGCAGGTTCCTGACCCCTTCTCTAGGGTAATTTAATTCCCATTTACTTTAGTAGCCAGTAAGTGTATGTATGGTGGTATCTTTGGGAAGTAGACTCAGTAAAAAATCCAGGATTTCTTTCAGGCATAGATAACTAAGAATATCAAGGATGACTCTATTTTCTATGTGCTTTCAAAAATTATCTATATTATTTTATTATAATTGAATATGCATTGAACAAGTGCTAATTTCTAAAAAGTAAGATAGATGTTCAAACAAAGTACAAACAGAAACAGACTTCTGGGTATGGTTCAAATATCAATATTGTAAAACTGCACTATTTTTTTTTTTTTGCTTTTTGGAGGGGGAAGAGCAGGGCAATTGGGGTTAAGTGACTTGCTCAAGGTCACAAGGCTAGGTAAGTGTTAAGTGTCTGATATTAGATTTGAACTCAGGTCCTCTGACTCCAGGGAGGGTGCTCTATTCACTGTGCCACCTAGCCACCCCAAAACTGAACTATTTATGCGATCTTTGCTCACATAAACCTTTGGCTCTCTTTTGTTATCTTGTTTCCCTTATGGGCTATCTCAGAGTTTATTCACAGCAGTAGCGCATTTGTTCCAGACCATTCTCTATTGACTGCTATCAGATGTTAATAGTATTCCCTAACACCACCACCACCACACCCAATATTACTGTGACAATTAATCAATCAGATGAATTCTCCATAATTTGGAAAACTGGTTCTGATTTTTTTAGGCAAAGAGTAACTGGGATTGTCAGGTTTAAAGCACTTGTCTCAACCTATTAACTATCATGTTATCCACAGAAGATTCCAGGCAAGAGTAGAAAGACATTCTTTTGGAGACCCTGAAACTAGAAGACATGTTGAGGAAGAATTCTTCCTCAGTGACTCTATGTCCCCCAGCCTCACCCATTTCTGTTAGCCAAAGCAAGAAAACTTTTTTTTGCCTTTTCTGAACTTTAAAAACAAAACCAAATAAGATTGAAATGAACATTTGCACAGGTTTCTTCACCACACCATATCTTCATGAACGAACCAACTCCCTTTAATATCTTCATTTCCTGAAATCATCTGAAAAATAATTGTGTTTGACTGACTTCAGCTCTTCTTTTCAAATGAAATATGCAAATAATTATTACTAATGTTTTTTTTAAATTTTGTTATATATTAAGTTCTAAACTACCTCCATCCATCCATCCCACCCTGCACTAGAGAAGACCACCATTTGACACACACACACATATATGTATATATATATATACATATATATATACATATATATGTAGACATACATAGGTAGATATATATATATATGTAAAATCATATTATGCATACTTCTATTTATCATTTCTTTCTCTGGTTGTGGATAGCATCTTCCTTCATAGGTCCTTTGTGGTTAATTTGAATATTTATAAAAATCAGAATAACTTAGTCATTCAGAGTTGTTCTTCAGACAATATTGTTGTTACTGTATGTGCTCTCTTGATTTTGCTCATTTCATTCTTCATTATTTCACGCAAGTCTTTCCATGTTTTTATCTAAAGTCAGCTTATTATTTTTTTATACAATGGTAGTGTTCTGTCACAATCATATACCACAACTTGTTTAGCCACTCCCCACCTGAGGGGAATTCCCTCAATTTCCAGTTCTTTACTACCACAAAGAGAGCTGCTATAAATATTCGAGATCATACAGGTTCTCTTCCTTTTTCCCTGATCACCTTAGGAAATATACATAATAGTGGTATTGCTGGGTCAATGGGTATACACAGTTTTATAACTCTTTGTAATTCCACATTGCTTTCTAAAATGGTTAGATCAGTTCATAGTTCTACCAACAGTGTTAGTGTCCCAATTTTCTCACATGCCCTTCAGCCTTTGTCATTTTCCCCTTCTATCATTTTAGCCAATTTAATAGATGTGAGATGATATTTCAAAGTTGCTTTAATTTGCATTTCTCTGTAAAATGCAGATAATAATACTACCTACTTCCCAGGGATGTTGTGAGAATCAAATGAAAAAATAATTGTAAAGCTCTTAGAACAGTGTCTTGGCACATGGTAAGCACTATATAAATGTTAACAAGAGGCAGCAGCAGTAGTAATGACTGAAAGAGATCACTGATGGCTGCTAGACCATTAAGATTGTTTCTGGTTTCTCTCCAGTCTTTCCCAATCTCAAAATAATGTTTTAATTAAAAAATCAAACTGATCAAAAAGAGACCTACTTCTTCCACAGAGTCATTGTCTAAAATACACACTTACCAGGGCAGCTAGGTGGCACAGTGAATAGAGCACCAGCCCTGGAGTCAGGAGGACCTGGGTTCAGATCTGGCCTCAGACACTAAACACAAAAGCTAGCTGTGTGACCTTGGACAAGTCACTTAACCCCAATTGCCCTCCAAAAAGAAAAAAAATAAAATAACATGAAATACACACTTACCTTTGACATCCAAAGTTGCTTCACCCTTTGGGGGAAAAGACAGTTTTGTAGATACCAAGGAACTGCCAATTGGCTCTTCATACTTAATCATTCATTCTATTCACAAATATCCAACTCTCAGTTCCCTAAAGATCAGTTCTTCCCCTGTGCTGCCATTTATTGGTGTCTTTCTTTTGTTAATATAGAATATTAGCATTTCAAAACTAGAATGGACCTTAGAGATTATCTAGTCTAACTCCTACATTCTACAGAGGAGGAAACTAAGACCAAAAGAGGTTAAATGGCTTATTCAAGATCACTTAACTAATGAGCTCTAATTCTTCAGCTATACTCCCAGGTCAGTGTTCCAACTATACTATGCTGCTAAAGCAGATAGAAAACATTTCCTTATGAACATTTTCTGTTTATATAGTTTGTTTTTACATCACCTTCATTTCCAAATTTATGCTTCTCTTCTGCTCTACCTAAAAAATGCTATCACTTGTAACAAATGATGACCAGAAAGTTTGGTTAAAAGAGGCAAACAGGCTAGGTGATATATGTTTATATCACTCATTCCCTTAAAGATAGCAGATAGGTGCTGCACAAAGCCAAAACATAAGTTCTGACTACCTGATACAAGAATGGCAAAATTTTTATATGTTTTAGGACAATCTCAGGATATCTATGTCCCTCAGATTTATGGGCTTCATATGATTTTAGAAAGGAAGTTTCTTTGTTAAATAAGTTTGTAAATACAAACTGACAAGGCAATTGAGTAGTGTCAGTTGGAAATTATGATCCTAAGATATCTGAGGGCCCCCTCCCCCATATGGCATATGTTCCCAAGATAAGAGAAGTTCCACTATTCTGATTGCAGGTATTCTGTCACAAACAGGAAGAATACTTATTGTCAATCTTATCTGGTCTTTTAGGTTACTGACACAGAAAAGGGCATTTTTAGAGCAAAGCAAAACAGTCTGATTGATTAGTTCAGGTTTGGGCTTTTTTTTAAGATCCAAAAATGATATTAAATGATTATCACAAATTAAAAAAACAACAACAAGAAACAAAGGGAGGGAAGGAGTGGTAAAGCAGTTCACCAAAACTAATCAAAATATCACTTTAATGGTGCATGCTATTTGCTACACCCATAGTCCCTTCCTCCTCAAAGAAGATGGTGAGTTTTCTCATCTTTTCTCTGGGAACATGCTTGGTCATATTCCCATAGTTACATAACTTTCAGTTTCAGAAAACACCATTTCCAGAGACATTTTTAAATAGATCAAATGAGAGGACTAGGGACATGTTCCCATAACTAAAAATTAGTAAATTATCATGAATCAATTGGCAAATGGCTGAATAAGTTGTGGTATGTGATTGTGATGGAAATACTACTGTGCTATAAGAAATGATGAATTCTAAAAAAAAGAAAGAAATGATAAATTCTATGATCTTAGAAAAAACATGAAAAGACTTGCAGGAAATAATGAAGAGTAAAATATGCAAGAAAACATTGTATACGGTAATAGTAATATTGTTTTAAGACTGACTTTGAGTGAATAAGTCATTTTGGCTATTATAAATACTCAAATTAACTATAAAGGACACATGAAAAAAGAAACTATCTGCATTCAGAGAAACAACTGATAAGTAGACATATCTACATAGAATAATTATGTATATATATATATACATATATATATATATATATATATATATATTTGCATCTAATGGTAACCATCTTTTGGGGGTGGGGAGAAGGGAGAGGGAAGAAAAAAAAGAAACTTACATGATACCTAGGCTGCCTAGTGTTGCAGAAGAAAGTTACCAAATCATATTCACTGGGTCCAAGATAAATTTACCTTATTCAAGCTCAACTGAGCCCTTATTGCCATTAAGATTTATTCATCCTTGTTGATACAGTCAAGTTTTCCCATAGAAATTTGTTTAGATCTTTTGCATTCTCTCTAAGATTTCAATTCCTAGGGCAGCTAGGTGGTGCAGTGAATAGAGCACAGACCCTGGAGTCAGAAGGACCTGGGTTCAGATCTGACCTCAGACACTTCACACACACACACACACACACACACACACACACAAAAGCTAGCCATGTGACCTTGGGCAAGTCACTTAACCCCAATTGCTCTCAAAAAATAAAGATTTCAATTCCATACCTGCACAACTTTCCACAAATGGTTTCACCTCCTACGTTACCTAAGATTTGAAATAACCATTGAGAAAACAATGGGGAAGCAAGAAAATAATAATAAAAAGATTTCAGAATTCATTTGTAATTAAATAACTTAAATGAAGTGACTGAGTCTCCCCAATGCTGTGTCTTTCCCCAGGAATTGCCTTTGATTCTGTAGGAATAGAGGGAGCAAAGGATGGGGTGATCTTGGTTTGGGGATTGGCACACTGGAAATACCTTAACCTCAAGGGAATTCATGAAAGAAAGCTAAAGTGTGAAGGGGCGGAATGGGGGAGGTGGACATAATGGATTGGAATGGGAGTATAGGAGGTTGTAGGAAGAAAAATATTTGCTCAGAGAATTGCAGATATGCAAAATAGGGTTGAAGGAAGGTAATAATTGAGAAAAATACTGGGCCAGGAGGAAAATTAAACACTGGCCAGTACTTGAGGACCTTAGAGTAGTTGGGAGAAGAGAAATAGGCAGAAAGACAGACATATACATGTAAGTGGCTATTATGTACTATAACTATTGTATGGGTTTTGTTGTTCTTGTGGTGGTGATGGGTGGTTTTTTGGGGGCAATCAGAGTTAAGCAATTTGCCCAGGGTCACACAGCTAGTAAATGTCTGAGGCAGGATTTGAACTCAAATCCCCCCACTCTAGGGCCAGTGGTCTATCCACTGTACCACCTACCTGTTCCTACCACTATTGTTATGTTGATACCTCCCCCTTGAGCTGCTGGCCAGGACCCTGTAGGTAGAATTCAAGGCTAAGAGGGTACATGAGGTGGTGGGTGGCCATGGGGAAAGTGGAGAGGTGAATGGCTCAGGAGGAGAGTAAGTGAGTTGCAAAGAGAGAATATACCATGTGTAGGAGAAAGGGGTGGTAGTTAATAGTTATCATGGGATGCTATATTAGTATAATTTTCATTGTAAAATTATTTTCTTTTGGGGAATTATTTTGGCAGGTGGAGTGATCATCCGGAATATCCTTTTCATGATGAATACTGACATCTGAAAATACCGATGCTGATTTTTATTTCCATATGTGCCGAAAACATAAACCAGAGGATTCTGTCCAGTCTGAATGAAAAAGGTCCTCTCTAGCTACACTCTAACTGATTACTTACTGTTCATGCAGGCCTGTTTTTGAATATGTCAGAATCATAATGCAAAATGATTAATACACTACTAGTAGAATCATGCCTCTTGGTGGGTTTGACTGTCCCCTGAAGGACACCCCTGCTATGTTATGCATAGGCTAGGAAGTATGTCTCCTGATTGGAGAGAGAGAAGGAAAAAGAAGAGAGAATAGGCATAGACTTTGAATGGAGAATGGGAGAGCTCCTAAAGTGGGTACAAAATCCAGCACCTCCACATTTGTCTTGATTGTCAGCTCTCATATCCCCAAAGAGTAGAAAAGACTCATTGGACAAAATCATTTTTCTCCCCAGTTGAACTGAAAAACCATCTAGATCACAGGCTCCCTAACTCTTGAGTATTCTATCAACTCAACAAATCTGTATGGCTTTCCTGATTACTGTCTTACTAAAAATATGTTTGTTTAGTATCCATTATTATCTTTTCTGTGATAAGTATATGCTGGGGAGAGAAGCTAAACCAGCCAAGTTTAAGCCCTTAATCTACAGTTAGGGTAACTTCCCAAGTAGGGCAGAGCTACTCCCTCCTTAGAGTAGCCAGGAAAAGTAATTTCATCCAGAACTTCCCCTACCCTCCCTCCAAAACAAAATAAAACAAAACAAAACACCCATACCCTTAGACTTCAAACATTTGATGTGTAAAAGAGAGTTAGAATTCTAAGCCCCAAACCCCTGTTGAAGATAGAAGAGCTAGGGAATACTTGCCTAGTCATGGCTGTCCTCCCCATAACAAAGATGGAAATCCAGCCTTCTGGGGAAGTGTCATTCCTATCTCTGTCTCTATCTATCCCTCCCTCCACCCCTAGTCCAATTGTTATACCAACTCATTCTACTCTGAGTTCCACATCATAGCACTACCAAAGTATACATTTCATTAGAATTTAGATACTAGCATAACTAATCTAAGGATCAGTCTTTAAAAGAAGATACCTAGGGACAAAGGACACTCTAATCAAGATACTACCATAACAAAGAGATGTGTTAGGCCCTTTCCTCTCCTCCATTATTGTGAAATAGCAAATATCCAAAGCAAATATGTACATTTTCATCACAAAACAGCTTACATAATCAAGGACAGGTTTTATATTGAAGAGGAAAGTAAGAAAATTAGAAAAGAGATTTGGGGTTCATATTGAAAGGCGAAGATAGATTCAAAGCATCATATGTACTATATTCACAGAAAAAGAGTGTATGGAAGAGGGATGGGCTATAATACTTTGTAATGTGAAATCTCTCCAAGAAGGAAAGAATAAATCCTAAACTTTGAGAATCCAATGAAATAAATTGTAGCTGCATCTAGCCTGGATTAGTGTCTGTCATTAATTCACTTGCAGCCTGTTTGGTCTGGGGAATCAATGAAGGAAGAAATGGAAAGAACTATACAGGGAAAATGCTGCACCACTGCCAATTGATTGGGAATAATGCTTGGTTATGGAACCAGGTACATTCCTGAGATGTTTACTATAAAAAGAATCTCATTATCTTGACCCTTTTCTTCCTTTTAACTCAATTATGAATTTGGAAATACCTTAGTGTATGTAATGCTAATGGGGATTTGAAGATCATTCCTGCCCCTTGTATTTGGCAATCAAACAGGTAATTAGCACATTGTTTCAAGTTCATGATTATATCAAGTATTAAGATCCAGAATCTGTGAATCCCACAGTGGTAGGAAGTTGCTGATGTAACAGGAAGGGGTGGAACAGGACAGAGCTAATACCATATATAAGGAAAAGCCCAAGCTAAAGAGCCAGAATTGCTGAGAGAGAAAGAACTTCTAGAATCCTGAGAACTGCTACAAATTGAGAACTGAGAATTGAACTGAGAACTGAGAAGAGAATTGAGAAGAACTGAGAAATGAGAAGAGAGAAGAACTGGGAGGAAGCATGGCTATGGTGCCACTCTGTCTTCCCAGGAACAGAAACTTTGAAGGACTTGAGGTGGACTAGACACTGTATGCTTCATTATGAAACAGTAACTGCACAAGGAGCTAGACAAGGAACTGAGAGCTGTTTGCCTTTTAAACTCAGGTGACAGTTGGATAGATTTGGGCAGGAGCTGGGACCATGGAAGAGAAACCATGGAAGCTGAGAGCCTACCCTGAGTCAAAATGAAAAGACCTCTCCTTGGGTATTTAATGCAAACTGAGAAGATCATGATTTACTGTGGCCTAGGGGTGGAGAACTTTGAGTTTTACATATAGATGATTGAGTTAAGGACTTCTCCAATTAAGAAGAAAGAAGACTTTTTAATTAAGACAATGTGATCCAGGGGTGGAGAACTTTGACCTATGTACTTTGTGTCCATTAAGGAGACAAGCCTCCTTAAGGCTGATTGAATTAAGGACTTACTAAATTATTGAGTTACTAAATGAATGTACTTTGTTTAAAACTAGGTGGCTACTTTGGTGAAAACTATGTGGCCATTTCAGTGATAAGTTGTTATGTCATTACATTGTGAATACTGTGCTTTTATTTCTGTGAATGTTTTGTCTTAATTTGTTACTGAATAAATAGAGTTCACTATACTGTGTAATCAGAACCTTGAAGCTGTTCACAGCCACAGTCCTCTGGAAAGCTGTTCATGCTTAGCTTTATAGTGTAGTGAAAAGAGGTCCAACAGTAAAGTCAGAAAAACCTAGATTCATGACCTGCTTCTTATTTGTCCTGGCTATGTGACCCTGGAAAGCACAGACTCTCAGGCACTGAGACATCCCTTAATTACAAAGCAAGTATAAGCAAGACTTAAAGGCTATAAGTTTCAGAGATGGTATTAACCTTAACTAGTAGTAGGTGTTTTCTCACCCCAGAGTTCCATTGACCAATGAAATCATGGGTCCAGTTGCTCTCCCTTGGTGGAAGTCTGAAAAACCTCTGGTATGAGGAACCTAGCTATTCTTTGGGGCAAGGCTGTTTCTATTCTAGATAGACTCCTCTCTCCTGCTATCCTCACCCTTCCCATTTTCTTGAACCCCATCCCCCATATCTAGAATCTTCCTTCCTGGAAATTTCCAGGTCCCTAACTATATAACATTCCCTGTTCCATGAATGTGCCGTGAATGTGATATGAAGCCAGGGGTTTGCTGGTGAAGCCAGCTCAGACCAGCTCCTGAGAACCAATGATTAAATTTTCATTGTGAGCATTTACACCTGGGAAATCATCAGACACTACATATCAGTGCTTGTTTGATTGTTTTGTTGGTGGTCTTGATTGAAGAATGTGACGGACAAAATGTTAAACATATTAAACTTAAAAGTGTGAGTACATACATTTTGGGAGGGGAGCTGTAAACATTGTTAGAGCTCAATAGAAGTGCAGGAGACGGCAAAGGTAATGAAGTCATCATCCGATTGTAGATCTGATGACTATAGGCTAATAAAATGATAACAAGCTGTATCAGCAATGCCATATTCACAATGCCTATAGAGATTACAAATAT
>NW_027185784.1:21944025-22008967 GCF_028583685.1 Petaurus breviceps papuanus
GCACGTCCATGGGGCATGGGAGATCTTTAAATCCCATAACCCTTACACAAGCAAACCTCTATCCATTATCTCATTTGAGCCTTACAATATCAGCCCTACTGGCAGAACCTTTGCATCAGAGCCTACCTCTCACATGCTCATTGACACCTTTTCTCCTCCCACTGTGGTCTCAGGCTTATCTAACTCAAAGCCTATATTCCCCCACTACCAGCATTCCAGACATATCAAACACTTCCAGAAACCTGCTTGTGTCCCCATCTCCCATATCACTGTCATCCTGATATAGCATTGTCTACTCTTTCTCTGATTCCACAGGCTCCTGGTTGTCTTAAGTGAATTGCCTTGCCTTATGTAAGAGTAAAATGTACCTAAAACAAAGCCCATTGCTCTTAGAATTTGGGGTTAACTTGATTCTTCTGTGAAAACGTTTAAGTCTATGAAAGGCAGCTACAACAGACTGAGACATTCTTCCTCTTTACAATATTCTGGAACTCAGACAATCAAATTAGATAATTTAGTTTACCTTGTACAAAGCAATATTAAATTACTCAGAATCCCACACATCTCTAGCCAAATTTTTTATTAGAAATCTGGAGGCAAGCTTCCACCATTGCTTCATCTATACTGATATATGCTACATGAAGCTGGCACTAACAACCAGGCTGTAATTCCTAATCTGTGCACCTACTTTGCTACCAATGTAAAAGAAGGATCTCTACCATACTATCTCTGTGCAGTCACTACCCTTACTTAATCTTACTCTCACCTGTCAGGCCCTCCCCAAACCCAGCTACCAGAGAGCTCATGCCCTCACCCTCCATATTCACCCATACTGGGTATCAAGTTATGGTAGGAATAATATCCTAAACCCTCTCCCTGTGCAAGTAAAGTTAATATTTCCTTAAACGGTACTGAAACTTTCCTCAAGATATGATTGTTTTAGAAAAATAAAGATTCAAATTGTTGATATCATTTCCTTATTACCCAAAAAGAGCTCCAGGGAATTCTGATGGTTGGCTGGTAGGTGTCCTCCATGCCTGTTCTGTTGAATATTTTTCCTGCTATGGTTGAGTAAATCTCCTTTTGTTTATGGTTGAATGAACTATGAGTGTCTCATTTTGTTCAAATATCTAACCTAAACTACCAGGGCACTGACCTGAGTCAGGGCCAGCCTAGAAAATTTTTAACATGTGTAAGGGATGGGATCAAAGTAGAGAATAGAACAAGTGGGAGGTGGGATAGGAGGGAAAGAAATATAGTCAGTCTTTTACAATATATCTACTATGTTATTGCTTTGCATTAGCCACACATGTACAGCCTATACTGAACTGCTTATCTTCCCAGTAAGGGTGGGTGACAAGGGAGGAAGGGAATGAATCTGGAATTTGAAGTTTTAAAATCAAATGTTTAAATATAAATATAGATATACTATTATAAATACTATTTCACATGTAATTGGGAAATAAGATATACAGGCACTGAGGCATAGAGATCCACAAAGTTGAAAGGGGTATGGGAGAAAATATGGGAGAGAGCAGTTTGGAGGAGGGGATATCCTGTGGGACTGCTATTCTGGGGTGGTGGGTAGGGGAAAATGGGGAGAAAATTTGTAACTCAAAATCTGGCAGAAATGAATGATGTAAATCAGAAGTTAATAAATATTTGAAAAAAAATTAAATAAATAAATAAAAAGAAGTTAATATAGCATTTGAAAAATGAAAAAAAAAACAAAAACCAGAGCTGAACAGAAAATTTGACTTTAAATACAAGAAGAAGGAGAAGCATGAGAAGGTAAACAGGAAAAAGAAATCATAAGGAACTTATTAAACTTGAACTATTTACATTCCTACATGGAAAAATGATAATTGTAACTCATGAGACTTCTCAGTATGAGGATAGTTGAAGGAAATATACATGTGTATATATATGTATACATACATATACGTATATATAGGAGGGTGTATATGTGTATAAATATGTGTGTTTATGTGTGTGTACATGTATACATAGAGGGCACAGGATAAGTTGAATATGAAGGGATGATATCTAA
Organism: Petaurus breviceps papuanus; assembly: GCF_028583685.1. Taxonomy (NCBI): domain Eukaryota; kingdom Metazoa; phylum Chordata; class Mammalia; order Diprotodontia; family Petauridae; genus Petaurus; species Petaurus breviceps. Next base: position 21,946,076 of record NW_027185784.1, read on the forward strand.
AAAATAAAATTAAGAGGTGAGAAAGAAATATATTGTGAGAAGGAGAAAGGGAGAGATAGAATAGGGTAAATTATCTCATACAAAAGAGGCAAGAGAAAACTTTTACAATAGAGGGGAAGAGCAAGAAGGTGAAAGGGAATGGATCAACCTTACTCTTATTACTTTTGGTTTAAGGAGGGAATAACATACACACTCAATTGGGTATCTCACCCTATAGGAAAGTAGGGGGGAAGGGGATAAGAGGGAGGATTACAGAAGGGAGGGCAGGTTAGAGGAGAGGGTGGTTAGGAGTAAACACTTTTTAAAAGGGGCAGGGTCAAAGTAGAAAACAGAATAATTTGGGGGCAGGATAGGATGGAGGGAAGTATAGTCTTTCACAATATAACTACTGTGGAAACGTTTTGTGTAACTATACATGTACTACCTATATTGAATTGCTTGTCTTCCCAGTGGGTGTGGGTGAGGAGAGAAGAAGGGAAAGAATCTGGAAATCAAAGTTTTAAAAACAAATGTGAAAAAAATTGTTTTTTACATGCAACTGGTAAAAAAGATATACAGGCACTGGGGTATCGAAATCCATCTTGCCCTCCTAGAAAGTTAGGGGTGAGTATGGGGGAAGATATAAGAGTGAGCATTTTGGGGGAAGGGGTATTCAGTATATTCTCTGTCTTGGGATGAGGGGTAGCTGAGAGACGGGGAGAAAATTTGTAACTCAAAATCTTGTGGAAATGAATGTTAAAAACTAAAAATTAATTAATTAAAAATCAAAAGTAGGACTTTTATTTGAAAGACTGTAATGAAGGAGAGAGAATGGAGGTAGCTGTAGTGATTTTAAAAAATAAGAAAATAAAATAGAGTGTCAGTAAAACATTTTTTAAAAATTTACAGAGGAGCGCTAAAAGGGAGAGAGGCAAACAGAACATTACTGGTACTACCAAGTTAGTTGATTAATATTTTGAAAACAAGCTGTATGTTAAATGTTCACAAATGCATATACAATCCTCTTTTTCTATCCTTTGGATCATTTTCTGTCCTTCATATTTGTTGATGACTACCAAGCTCATAATAAAGAAAAATGTTATTTTTAATAAGATAGGCTAGTGTCACATGTCAAAGAACGAAAAGGTTTCATCCCAAGAGCTCCACTAATATTCTTGTGATATCAGGGGAAATGAAGAAAGCTTCCAGTACTTTGGGTAGGCCTCCTGTCAATTTATGGAAGGACTTAGACAAGATTCAGACAAGGCTGGTAAGGAGGGAGGGAGAGATGAATGGATGACTATCTGCATCAATCTGTGTCCAAATTGTTGAGATTACAAATCCATTTGACTATTTGATTGAAAGAACAGAAAAGCAGATCAATAGAAGGGATTTGATTACTTTGAATTAGAATCAAATATGTACAAGATATTAGTGTTCCATGGATTCAAGTTCACAAAACTTTAGGGAAGGAATTCTTTATTCATTCAAAATTATTTGGAAGAATTACGACAGTGGTATGTTGGAAAAATGAAATTCAGCCAAATTTCAGAGCACATACCACAATAAATTTCAACTGAAGCAAATATATATTTTTTTAAATCTCAGACAGTTAGATGATGGAATAATAGCTCTCATAGCTTTAAAGAAGTTTTGAAATTCTTGGCTTTTTAACAAGTAGAAGAATTTATGAAATAATTTTATCATATAAAAATGAATAGCTTTCGTTCAACAAAAGAGAAATGCATCCAGAGTAAAAGCGAAGATTCAGGTTGAGGGTTCTGTCTCTTTCTTTAATTAATATTTTTCCCCAATTATATGCAAAAACAATTAACATTTGTTTTTTTAAATTTTGAGTTCCAAATTCTCTCCCTCGTTGCCTGCCACATTGAGAAGGCAAGCACTTTGATGTCAGTTATACATATGAAGTCATGTGAAACATATTACCATATTATTCATTTTTCAAAAGAAAACATACACACACACACACACAAACTAAGGGAAAAAGTATCCTTCAATTTGTGTTCAGAGTCCATCACATCTTTCTCTCGGGATGGAAAGCATTTTTTATCATAAGCCCTTCAGAACTGTCTCAGATCATTGTATTACTGAGAATAGCTAAGTCACTCACAGTTGATCAACATACAGTATTGTTATTATTGTGTGCAGTGTTCTCCTGGTTCTGCTCATTTCACTTTGTATCAGTTCATGTAAATCTTTTGAGGTTTTTCTGAATCATCCTGCTTGTCATTTCTTCTGTCACAATAATATCCCATCACAATTATATACCACAACTCATTCAGCCATTCCCCAATTAATGGGCATCCCTTCAATTTCCAATTATTTGCCACCACAAAAAGAGCTGCTAAAAATAGAAGAAATGCATGAGCAGCTTTCCAGATTCAGAATTACCAGCATAGTAACTCCATATATTCAGTAACAAATTAAGGCAAAACATTCACAGAAAAGAGAAAATGAAAATATAGAGTAACTCAGTCATTGAGTAAGTTCTCAAATCAATCACAAAATATAAAGTCAAAGTACTCCACCCCTGCAGAACAGTCTCAGGACCCCTGAAAACATCAGCAAGACCCTCCTCAGAATTTCTGTAGACATACAACAAGAAAATCCTCCTTCTGGGCCTCTGAACCAGCAGCAAGGATCCAGGACCTCTGCAACAACAGCACTGTCCTTCACCAGCAGATGAATCTGGCAAAGTAACATCAAAACAGACAGAAAAAATACTGGCACCACAGTCATGCCTCCTCAGTACTCAATAGCTGCGGGTGGCAGTTCTCAAAAATCCTGGACAGCTCTAACTGGCCCTCAGCAGTCCAGGTGGCTTCAGCTGGCAGCTCTCTCTCTCAGCAACCCTGGCCCCTGGCAATTCTCTCTCTTTCTCTCTCTGCCTCCACAATGCTGCTCCTAAAAGTTCTTCTGGCCTCTCTCTTCTTTGGCCTCTCTCTAAATCCATGGCACCAGCTCCTCCCAATTTAGCCCCATCTCTTCATGTCAACAAGTCCATCCTACAAATGGGATTCACAAGCTCTGGATTTTAACACTTAACCTGAAAACCAAGCCAATACAAGGTGATCTTTAAATTCCATTACCATTACAATATGTTCTTTTCCTTTTTGTTTCTTATCTTTGGGATATAGACCTAGTAGTGATATTGCTGGGTCAAAGGGTCAATTTTATAGCCCTTTGGGCCTAGTTCTAAATTGCTCTCCAGAATGGCTGAATAAGTTCACAACTCTACTAACAATGTATTAGTGTCTGAATTTTCCCACATCCCTTTAAACATTTCTCATTTTCCTTTCTGTCATATCAACCAATCTGAAGGTGTGAGGTGTTGTCTCAGAATTGTTTTAACTTTCATTTCTCTAATAAATGGTGATTTAGAGTATTTCTTTAATATGACTAGAGATTGCTTTGATTAGTATGTCTAAAAGCTGCCTGTTCATATCCTTGACCAATTGACCAATTGGGGAATGACTTGTATGCTTAAGAATTTGACTCAATTCTCTATATATTTGAGAAATGAGGACTTTATAAGAGAAATGTGATGTAAAATTTTTTTCACAGTTACTGTGTATTTCCCTCCATCCTGTTGTTCCTGTTTATCCTTCTTTCATCCTATCTATCCTCAAAAGTGTTTTGCTTCTATCACCTCCCCCAGTATGACCTCCCTTCTATCAGTCCTTCCCACCCTTCTCTTATCCTTTTCTCTTCTTGTTTTTCCTGTAGGGTAGGATTGTGTGTATGTTATTCCCTCTTTGAGTCAATTGTAATGAGAGTAAGGTTTAAGTACTCGTACCCAACTGTAAAAGCTCTTTAACACGTCTTTTATATGAGAAAATTTACCTCATTCTACCTTTCCCTTTCCTGTTCTACAGAAGCATTCCTCTTTCTCACTCTTTAATTTTATTTTTTTAGATGTCATCCCATCATATTCAACTCATACCTGTGCCCTCTGTCTATATATATATATGTATTCCTTTTTAACAGCTCTAATAATGAGAAAGTTCAGGAGGCAGAAACCAGAGGCGACTGTGGCCGAGTGGAGATGTTTTTTGGACAGTGATATCATCAGTGGTGGTACTTAATGGCAGGAATTTTGCGCTTAGTGACCCAGAGCCCTCACAGTAGAGTACAGAATGTGACAAAAAGCCTGGAATCTCTCACCTCAACTGATTGGATTCATCATAAATTTACCAGGTCAAGGATACCAGATGAAGTGTTTCAGCCTATACCTGCAGCTCATAAAAAATATGGTGGGGACCCTCAACACCCTCATAAATTACACATTGTCACCAGAATTCAAAGTGTGCACAGAAGACCATATTGGGAAAAGGAAGTCATAAAACTCCTTGGACTGGAGAAAGCAAATACTCCACAAGTGCATAAGAATATCCCTTCAGTGAATGCAAAATTGAAAATGGTTAAGCATCTGATAAGAATCTAGCCATTAAAATTACCACAAGGACTTCCAACAGAAGAAGAGATGTCAGAAACTTGCCTCAAGACCACAGGTGAATAAGTAGTACGTTGGTATCTAAAACCACTGGGACAGAAGGCAAATAAGGCCTAATAACTTTCTCACTTTCTTTAAATATTCTTCATGTGTTTTCATTAAAATGTGTTTTCAAACCCCACCCCCCCAAATAATGAGAAAGTTCTTAGGAGTTACAAGTATCATCTTCCCATGTAGGTATATAAACCGTTTAATCTTATGGTTTCTTTTTCCTGTTTACCTTTTTATCCTTCTCTTGAGTCTTATATTTGGAAGTCATATTTTCTCTTTAGCTCTGATATTTTCGTCAGGAATGCTTGAAAGTCCTCTATTTCATTGAATATCTATTATTTTCCCCTGAAGATTATATTCAATTTTGTTGGGTAGGTTGTTGATTCTTGGTTGTAATACTAGCTCCTTTGCCTCCTGAATATAATTCCAAGTCCTCTGCTCCTTTAATATAGAAGCTGCTAGATCTTGAGTTATCCTGACTCCATGATATTTGAATTGTTTCTTTCTGGCTATTTGCAGTATTTTCTCCTTGACCTGGGAGCTCTAGAATTTAGTTATAATATTCCTGGGTATTTTCATTTTGGGATCTCTTTAAGGAGATGATCAGTTGATTCTTGCAATGTCTATTTTGCTCTCTGTTTCAGGGCAGTTTTCTTTGATAATTTCTTTTTTTAAATTATTTTGTTTATCTACTTTTAGTTTACAGCATTCAGTTCCACAGTCCCTTGAGGTTCAAATTTTCTCCCCCTTCTTTTCCTCCCCCTCCCTCCATAGCAGCATGCAATCAAATGTATGATCTACAAATACCTTCACATTAAACATTAGTAAGATTGTAAAGATGGGTTATAACCAATGGAATGATCATTGGAAAGAGGAAACAAAACAAAACAAGAAAAAGAAAGAGAGCAAGTAGTTTACTTAAATCTGCATTCACCCTTGGCAGCTCTTTCTCTGGATGTGGATATCTCTTTCCATCATGAGTCTTTTGGAGTTGTCTTATAACTTTGCATTGCTGAGAAGAGCCCAGTCTATCAGTTAGTTATCACATATATGTTATGTCTGAAATTGTGTACAGATTTCTCCTGGTTCTGCTCTTCTCATTCAGTTTATATAAGTCTCTCCAGGTTATTATTAAATCTGTCTGCTCCTCATTTCTTATAGCACAATAGTATTTCATTACACCACAACTTATAACACAACTTGTTCAGCCATTCCTCAATTGATGGGCATACACTTGATTTCCAATTCCTTCCCATCACAAAAAGAGCTACTATAAATATTTTTGTACATACAGGTCCTCCTCCCACTTCTCTGATCTCTTTGGGATACAACCCTAGAAGTGGTATTGCTAGGTCAAAGGGTAAGCACTTTTTTATAGCCCTTTGGACATAGTTCCAAATTGCTCTCCAGAATGGTTGGATCAGTTCACACCTCCACCAACAATGCATTAGTGTTATAATTTTTCCACATCCTCTTCAGTGTTTATCATTTTCCTTTTTTGTCATCTTAGCCAATCTGAGGTGTGGTGAGGTGTGGTACCTCAGAGTTTTTTTGATATGCATTTCTCTAATCAGTAGTGATTTAGAGCATTTTTTCATATGCTTATACATATCTTTAATTTCTTCCTCTGAAAACTGACTGTTCATATCTTTTGATCATTTATCAATTGGGGAATTACTTGTTTTTTATAGATTTGACTCAATTCTTTGTATATTTTAGAAATGAGGCCTTTATTAGAGACACTGGTTATAAAAATTCATTCCTGATTTTCCACTTCCCTCTTAATCTTGGTTACATTAACTTAATTTGTACAGAAAATTTTCAATTTAATGTAATCAAAATGATCCATTTTGGAGGGGGGGTGTGAAGTCAAGATGGCAGAGTAGAAGCAGGCCCTCCCCGCTGCTCCAGTTTCCACCTTCCTCAATCCATGTAAAAAGGGGACTCTAAACAAATTTTGGAGCTGCAGAACCCACAAAATGACACACAGAAGCTAACCTCCTACTGAGGACAGCCTGGCAGGCTGGCAGGAATCACCCAGTGTAGTGCTCTGGGAACTGAGCCCAGCCCCACACCGAGGCTTTAGCCCCAGGGTGGGCCTGACCAGCCACAGGCCGGAGGGACTCCAGATCAGCAGCAGCTGTGGCCGTTTCCACATTTATCAACACATAGATGCAAAGGACAAAGTGAGAGGTCAGTGCAGTCTGGACTTTGGGACCCAGTAAGTGGGAGTGAGTGGCTTTTGCCCCAGGGCAAGAAGCCGCAGAGACGCAGGCACAGCCAGCCAAGGCCACATGACAGCTTCAGCTCCTGGCCTGCAGAGTGTAGGGAGACTAAGCACCAGTCTGAGGGGTAATCGCTCTTGCTTTAACCTGCTTGGATCTGGATTGCAGTCTAGGGTGGAGTTTCTGGGGTGTGTGTCCAGCTTGCCAGAGCATGTGGAGACCTCAGAGAGGGCACCCATCTAATACCTCCGGCAGCTGAAAAAACCCCAGCGTTTTGGACAAAAGCTCCCCTGTCTGGTGGCAGAATCCTACTGTGACAAAAAGCCCAGGGGTCAAGTGACTGAGGGGCAACATGACCAGGCAAAATAAACAAAGCAGACAGAAGATTTCAACATTAGACTCCTATTTTGGGGACAAAAAGGAGCAAAGCATGGAACAGGAAGAAGACAGTGAAGTCAGAACTTCTGCACCAAAAGCTTCAAAGGAAAATACGAGCTGGTTACAGGCCATAGAGGACCTTAAGAAGCAAATAAAAGAAGTGGAGGAAAAATTGAGAAGAGAAATGAGAATGATGCAAGAAAATTATGAAATGAGAGTTCAACAGCCTGACTGAGGAAAATAACACCTTAAAAAACAGACTGACTCAAATGGCAAAAAGAGGCTCAAAAAGGCAATGAGGAGAAGAATGCCTTAAAAAGCTAAATTTGACAGATGGAAAAAGAATCTCAAAAGCTAAATGAGGAGAATCATTGCTTCAGGATTATATTGGAGCAAATGGAAGCTAATGACTTTTTGAGAAATCAAGATGCTCTTAAAAAGATCCAAACAAATGAAAAAATAGAAGGCAATGTGAAATATCTCATGGGAAAAACAACGACCTGGAAAATAGATCCAGAAGAGATAATTTAAAAATTATTGGACTGCCTGAAAGCCATGATCAAAGTAAGAACCTAGAAATCATCCCCCAGGAAGTTCTCAAAGAAAACTGCCCTTATGTTTTAGAACCAGAGGGCAAAAAAGAGGTTCAAAGAATCCACCGATCACCTCCTGAAAAAGATCCCAAAAAGAAAACTCCTAGGAATATTATAGGCAGGTTCCAGAATTCCCAGATTAAGGAGGGAATATTATGAGCAGCGAGGAAGAAACAATTTGAATATTGTGGAAACACAATCAGGATAACCCAGGATCTGGCAGCTTCTACACTGAGGGATCGAAGGATTGGAATATGATATTGTGGAGGTCAAAGGAGCTGGGATTAAAACCAAGAGTCACCTACCCAGCAAAACAGCATCATGTTTCAGGGGAAAATATGGTCATTCAGTGGAATAGAGGACTTTCAAGCATTCTTTTTTTAAAAACGCTTTATTAACTTAAGATTTACATCATTCATTTCCACCAGATTTTGAGTTACAAATTTTCTCCCTGTTTTTCCCCTACCCACCGCCCCCAAATAGCAGTCCCACAGGATATCCCCTCCTCCAATCTGCTCTCTCCCATACCCCTTTCGACTTTTCCAGTGGATCTCTATGCCCCAGTGTCGGTATATCTTATTTCCCAATTACATGTAAAATAGTATTAATAATAGTATATATGTATGTATATATATATATATATATGTATGTGTGTGTGTGTGTGTATGATTATTTTATTTTAAAATTTTGAATTCCAGATTCATTCCCTTCTTCTCTTGTCACCCACCCTTACTGGGAAGATAAGCAGTTCAGTATAGGATGTACATGAGTGGCTAATGCAAAACAATAACATAGTAGATATATTATAAAAGACTGACTATATTTCCCTCCCTCCTATCCCACCTCCCACTTGTACTATTCTCTACTTTGGTCCAATCCCCCTTTTTTTGTAAAGCAATTGGGGTTAAGTAACTTGCTCAAGGTTACATGGCCAGGTGTTTCTGGGTGGGTGCTAAGTGTCTGAGCCTGGGATTCGATCTCCAGGTCTTCTCAACACTGGAGCCGGTGCTCTTACTCGCTGTGCTACCTGGCTGCCCCCCAATCCCTTTTCAAAAGTAGGTGCTCCCAACTTCCCTCCCCCCCAGCCTGCCCTCCCTTCAATCATCCCCCCTCTCATCCCCTTCCTGCTACTCTCCTGGAGGGTGAAAATCTGGTTTTCACATTTCACATTTTCTTTTTTTTATTATTCTTTTGGTTTTGTTTGATTGTTTCTTGATGTCTCATGCAGTCAGCTTTCACTTGCCAAATTCTAATTTTTAAGCAATAATTTTCTTCAATGAGCTTTTGTGTCTCCTTTTCCACTTGGCCAATTCTTTTTCTTTTTTTTTTTTTAAGCAATCGGGGTTAAGTAACTTGCTCAAGGTTACACGGCCAAGTATTTCTGGGTGTGGTGATAAGTATCTGAGCCTGGATTTGATCCCCAGATCATCCCAACACTGGAGTCAGTGCTCTTACTCTCTGAGCCACCTAGCCACCCCTCCAATTCTTTTTAAAGCATTCTTTCCTTTGGTGGTTTTTTTATGCCTTTTTTACTATTTGGTCTATTCTGTTTTTGAAGATTTTTTTCTTCAGTATTTTTTGTTCTTCTTTTACCAAAGTGTTGACTCTTTTTTTCATGATTTTCTTGTATAACACTCATTTCTTTTCCCAATTTCCCTCTTCCTCTCTAATTTGTTTTTTGTGGGTTTTTTTGCTTTTTGGGGGGCAATTTGGGGTTAAGTGACTTGGCCAAGGTCACACAGCTAATTTTTTTGTTAAGTGTCTGAGGCAGGATTTGAACTCAGGTCCTCCTGACTCCAGGACCAGTGCTCTATTAACTGCACCACCTAGCTGCTCCTCTAGTTTGTTTTTTAAAATCCTTTTTGAGCTCTTCAGGAATTCTTTTTTTTCCTTTGGCCTGAGACCAATTCACATTTTTCTTTGAGGCTGTAAATAGAGTAGTTTTGACTTTGTTGTCTTTTTATTTTGTGTTTTGATCTTCCCTGTCACCAGACTAACTTTTTATGGTCAGGGTTGTTGTTTGCTCATTTTTCCAGTCTATTTCTTGACTTCTAACTTGCTATTAAAATTGAGATCTGTGTGTAGGGGGAACTGCTTAAAGTTTTCAGATCTTGTTTTGGGGGACTGTAAGTCTTCAGTTCTTTCAAGGTGGTATGATCTAAAGACATGTGTGTTTGCTACTCTGCTGGCCTGTGGTCTGGTATGTGAATGACCACAAGCATTCTTTTTTGCCCTAGAACTGTGACCAAGGTACTGCCACAAGTTCTGGTGTGCTAATGCTCCTCTTCACCCTGGGATTTCCACCCAGGACTAGGATCCAGAACCAAGTATGGGCAATGCACCAGAATGCCAACAATGAAACTCCTGTAATCTCTTTCTGACTGATTTTCTAGCTTCCTTACTGTCTCTGAGCTGAGAGCTCTGGAAATCACTGCTGATTTAGTTGTCCCCAAGGCCTGCTACTGGTTGCTGGGGCACCATGGCCTGTCCTGGAACAACCTGTACTGCACTGTGCTCCACTCTCAACACAGTGAGACAGACCTTTCTTGGTGAACTTGTAAGTTGTCTTCAGCTAGAAAATTGTTTTGTCTTGTCCTCTTGTGGATTTTACCACTCCAGAATTCATTTTGAGGTAGTTTAAAAAGTTGTTTGGAGGGAAATTTGGGAGAGCTCAGACAAGTCTCTGCATTTTCCCCACCATTTTGGGGAAATGCCCCCCCCAACTCCATTATGCTTTTTAAGGACTTCTTTTCTTCATTGAATTTTTGTACATCTTTTTCCATTTGGCCAGTTCTGCTTTCTAAGGAGTTCTCTTCAGTAGATTTTTGTGCCTCTTTTACCATTTGTACTATTCTATTTTTTAAAGTGTTATTTTCTATGGTATTTTTTTTATGATTCTTTGGCCTCACTATTGACTTTTTTCATGATTTTCTTGCATCACTTTAATTTCTTTTCCCAATTTTTCCTCTGCCCCTCTTATTTGATTTTTCAAATAATTTTTTAGCTCTTCAGGGAATTGTTTTTGGGTCTGAAACCAATAAACATTTGTCTTTGAATATTTGCATGAAGCAATGTTGATTTGCTCTGATCTGTGAGCAATCACAAGCATTCTTTTCCTCCCTGCAACTAGCACCACTTTGATCCACTCTCATTACAAGCTCTGGGGTGCTAGTGTTCCTCCTCATCTTGACACTGTGACCTGAACCCTCCTATGGTCAATACAACAGAGTCATGCACCCAGTGCCACCAAAAGGGCCCCTGCAATCTCCTTCTGATCACTTATCTAACACCCTTACTTTCTGTGGGTTGCGAGCTCCAGAAGACACTGTTGCAGATTCAGTTGCCCCCAAGGCCTGCTGCTGGTTTGCCTGCACTACATTCTCACCCCATATAGCAGATTGTTCCTTCCAATCTTCTTTTTTTTCCCCATCACCACCCTAACCTTCTAGTAGGGCAAGATGGATTTCGATACCCCAGTGCCTGTATATCTTATTTACCAGTTGCATGTAAAAAACAATTTTTTTCACATTTGTTTTTAAAACTTTGATTTCCAGATTCTTTCCCTTCTTCTCTCTTCACCCACACCCACTGGGAAGACAAGCAATTCAATATAGGTAGTACATGTATAGTTACACAAAACGTTTCCACAGTAGTTATATTGTGAAAGACTAACTATACTTCCCTCCATCCTATCCTGCCTCCAACTTATTCTGTTTTCTACTTTGACCCTGTCCCTTTTAAAAAGTGTTTACATCTAACTACCCTCTCCCCTAACCTGCCCTCCCTTCTATCATCCTCATTCTTATCCTCTTCCCCCCTACTTTCCTGTAGGGTGAGATACCCAATTGAATGTGTATGTTATTCCCTCCTTAAACCAAAAGTAATAAGAGTAAGGTTGATCCATTCCCTTTCACCTTCTTGCACTTCCCTCTATTGTAGCAGTTTTCTCTTGCCTCTTTTATATGAGATAATTTACCCTATTCTATCTCTCCTTTTCTCCTTCTCAAATATATTCCTTTCTCACCTCTTAATTTTATTTTTTAGATATCATCCCTTCATATTCAACTTATCCTGTGCCCTCTGTCTATGTATACATGTACACACACATAAACACACATATATTTACACACATACACCCTCATATATATATATATATATATATATATATATATATACACACATGTATATTTCCTTCAACTATCCTCATACTGATAAGTCTCATGAGTTATAATTATCATTTTTCCATGTAGGAATATAAATAGTTCAAGTTTAATAAGTTCCTTATGATTTCTTTTTCCTGTTTACCTTCTGTGATAGTAATGGAATATAAAGATCCCCCTGTATTGGCTTGGTTTTCAAATTGATTGTGTTAAAACCCAGAGCCTGTTAATCCCACCTGTGGGATGGACTTGTTGGTGTGAAAAGAAAGTCCTGAACTGGGAGGAGCTGGTGACTGTAGATTTGGAGAGACACAAAAGAGAGGCAGAAGAACTTTTTGGAAGCAGCACCTTTGGAGGCAGAGAGAGACTGAGAGGATTGCTGAGGGCCTCTTTGAATTGCCCTGGACTTTTGAGACCTGCCCCCGGAGCTGCCAAGGACTGAGGAGACATGGCTGTTTTGTTGGTACTTTGTCTGTTTGTTTTGATGTTGTTTTGCCAGACAGAGAGTGAATACTGTCCACTGGTGAAGGACAGTGCTGTTGTTGCAGGGGTCTGGGAACCTTTCTGTTGGTTCAGAGCTACTGAGACTGTCCTGCAGACAGAGAGTGAATACTGTCCACTGGTGAAGGACAGTGCTGTTGTTGCAGGGGTCTGGGAACCTTTCTGTTGGTTCAGAAGCCCTGAAGAAGGATTTTCTTGTATGTTTACAGAAATCCTGGGAGAGGGTTTTGCTAATGTTTTCAGGGGTTCTAGGACTGTTCTGCAGACAGAGGATGAATTAATGAAGAGACTGGCAATGTATCTTGTGGCCTTGCTAAGCCTTGTCTCTCCAGGAACAAAGATTGCTGAGAACTTGCCTAGTGTCAAGATGAAGAAAAGACCTCCATTTGGGTATTAAGTGCTGTGCTTAAACTTGTTGTAACTCTGGGGTAGATTCAATTGTGATCCAGGGGTGGGGAACTTTTAACCTTTTTGTGTTCTATGGCTGAACAAATGAATGTACTTTACTTAGATTGGAAACTAATCTCCATTTGAGAAGAGGGGCTTTGTGATGGACCAAATGAAGGTACAGCCTAGGGGTGGAGTAGTATTTAGAACAGGGACTTTGTAATTGATTGAATGAATGTAAGGTCCTGGGGTGGGGTAGTACTTGGAGATTATTTAATCACACTTAGTAAATGCTGTATTTTGAATGATGTCATATTTTGACCTTCTCTGTTCTTGATTTGTCACTGAATAAAATGGAGAGCACCTATGCTGGTATTTTGAACCTTGGGAAGTTGCCTTTCCTTGGCATTACATTACACCTTCTCATGCTTCCCTTTCTTCTTGTATTTGAAAGTCAAATTTTCTGTTCTGCTCTGGTTTTTTTCATCAAGAATGCTTAAAAGTCCTCTATTTCATTGAATGACCATATTTTCCCCTGAAGCATGATACTCAGTTTTGCTGGGTAGGTGATTCTTGGTTTTAGTCCTACCTTCTTTGACATCCAGAATATTATATTCCAAGCCTTTTGATTCCTTAATGTAGAAGTTGCTAGATTTTGTGTTATCCTGATGTGTTTCCACAATACTCAAATTGTTTCTTCCTGACAGCTTGTAATATTTTCTCCTCGATCAGGGAACTCTGGAATTTGGCTATGATACTCCTAGTAATTTTCTTTTTGGGATCTTTTTTTTCCTTTTTGGAAGGTATTTGGGGTTAAGTGACTTGCCCACTTGCCCAAGGCCACATGGCTAGTTTTGTGTTAAGTATCTAAGGCCAGATTTTAACTCAGGTCCTCCTGACTCCATAGCAAGTGCTCTACTCACTGTGCCACCTAGCCACCCCTGGGATCTTTTTCAAGAGGTGATCAGGGAATTCTTTCAATTTCTATTTTGCCCTCTGGTCCTAGATTATCAGGACAATTTTACTTGAGAATTTCTTGAAGGATGATTTCTAGGCTCTTTTTTTGATCAGGGCTTTCAGGTAGTCCAATAATTTTCAAATTATCTCTCCTGGATCTATTTTCCATTCAGTGTTTTTTTTTCTTTTTTTTAACCAAATGCTTTATTAACTTCTGGTTTACATGATGTATTTCTGCAAGATTTTGAGTTACAAATTTTCTCCCCATTTCCCCCCTACTCACCACCCCAAAATAGTGATTCCACTAGATATCCCCTCCTCCAATCTGATCTCCCCCTTATCTTCTCCCATACCCCCTCCAACTTTCCAGTAGGGCATGGTGGATCTCTATGCCCCAGTGCCTGTATATCTTATTTCCCAGTTACATGTCAAATAATATTAATAATAGTATATATAGATATTTTTAAAAATTTGATTTTAAAATGTTGAATTCCAGGTTCATTCCCTTCCTCCCTTGTCACCCACCCTTACTGAGAAGAAAAATAATTCAGTATAGGTTGTACATGTGTAGCTATGCAAAACATTTCCATAGCAGATATATTGTAAAAGACTGACTATATTTCCCTCCCTCCTATCCCACCTCCCACTTGTTCTGTTCTCTACTTTGATCCTGTCCCTTTTCAAAAGTGGGTACTTACAACTTCCCTCCCTCCCAGCCTGCCCTCCCTTCCATCATCCCCCCTCTCATCCCCTTCCCCCCTACTCTCCTGTAGGGTGAGATACCCTATTTAGTGTGTATGTCATTCCCTTCCTAAGCCAAATTCAATGAGGATAGGTTGACCCATTGCTTTTTGCCTTCCTATTCTTCCCCTCCATTGTAACAATTTTTCCTTACCTCTTCTATATGAGATAGTTTGCCCCATTCTGTCTCTCCCCATCTCCCTTCATTATATTCCTCTCTCACCTCTTAATATCACCTTTTAAGTGTCATCCCTTCCTATTAAATTGGTCCTGTGCCCTCTATCTATGTATATCTGTACACACACACACACACACACATGTATATATATATACACATTCACATATGTATTTATATGCCCATATACCCTCCTATATAGTCATATATGTGTGTGTGTGTGTGTGTGTATATACACACACACACACATTTTTATTCCCTTCAACTACTCTCATACAGAGAAAAGTTTCATCAGTTACAATTACCATTTTTCCATGTAGGAATGTAAATAGTTCAACTTTGATAAGTTCCTTATGATTTCTTTTCCCTGTTTACCTTCTCATGCTTCTCTTGCTTCTTGTATCTGAATGTCAAATTTTCTATTCAGCTCTGGTTTTTTCATCAAGAATGCTTGAAAATCCTCTATTTCATTGAATGACCATTTTTTACCCTGTAGCATTATACTCAGTTTTGCTGGGTGGGTGATTCTTATTTTAGTCCTAGTTCCTTCGACCTCCTCAATATCATATTCCAAGACCTTTGATCCCTTAATGTAGAAGCTGCTAGATCTTATGTTATCCTGATTGTGTTTCCACAGTACTCAAAATGTTTCTTCCTGACTGCCTTCGCTATTGTCTCCTTGACCTGGGAACTCTGGAATTTGGCTCTAATATTCCTAGGAGTTTTCTGTTTGGGATCTTTTTCAAGAGGTGATGGGTGAATTCTTTCAATTTCTATTTTGACCTCTGGTTCTCAAATATCAGGGCAATTTTGCTTGATTATTTCTTGAAAGATGGTGTCTTAACTCTTTTTTTGATCATGGCTTTCAGGTAGTCCAATAATTTTTAAGTTATCTCTCCTGGATCTGTTTTCCAGGTCAGTGGTTTTTACAATGAGATATTTCACATTGCCTTCTATATTTTTTTTTGTTTTTTGGGGGGCAGTTGAGGTTAAGTGACTTGCCCAAGGTCACAAGGCTAGTTTTTGTGTTAAGTATCTGAGGACAGATTTGAACTCAGGTTCTCCTGACTCCAGGGCTTGTGCTCTATTCATTGTGCCACCTACCCCCCCCCCGCCTTCTATTTTTTCATTTGTTTGGATCTGTTTTATAGTATCTTGATTTCTCATAAAGTCATTGATTTCTATTTGCTCTAATCTAATTTTGAAGGAATTATTCTCTTCAGTGAGTTTTTCAAATTCCTTTTCCATTTGGGCAATTTGGCTTTTTAAGGCATTCTTCTCCTCACTGGCTTTTTGGGCCTCTTTTATCATTTGAGTTAGTCTATTTTTTTTAAAGCAATTGGGGTTAAGTAACTTGTTCAAGGTTAAACGGCCAGTTATTTTGTGTGGGTGCCAAGTATCTGAGGCCAGAACCGATCCCAGGTCTCCCAATTCCAGGGCTGGCGCTCTTACTCACTGGGACACCTGGCCGCCCCAATTTTTATTTTTTTTTTTGCTTTTTATAGGGGGAAGGTAGGGCAGTTAAGTGACTTGCCCAAGGTCACACGGCTAGTTTTTGTAAGTGTCTGAGGCTGAATTTCAACTCAGTTCCTCCTGACTCCAGGACTGGTGCTCTATTCACTGCGCCACCTAGCTTCCCCTGAGTTAGTCTATTTTTAAGGTGTTATTTTCTTCAGTGTATTTTTGGGTTTCCTTTAGCAGGCTGTTGACACTCTTGTCATGATTTTCTTGCATCATTCTCATTTCTCTTCCCAATTTTTCCTCCACTTCTCTTACTTGATTTTCAAAATCCTTCTTGAACTCTTCCATATTTTCTTGTAAGGTTTTGATGCAGGAGTTCTGACTTTGCTCTCTTACTCTTACTCCATGCCTTGATCCTTTTGGTCCCTCAAAAAAAGGATTCTATGGTCTGTTTGTGCTCCCTCTGCTTGCTCATGTTGCCAGCCAATTACTTGACTTTTGAGCTCTTTGCCAAAGTAGAACTCTGCTTCCACACTACAGAGAGCTATGTCCCTAATTGCTGAGGTTTTCGAAGCTGCCAGAGCTATTAGGAGGGTGCCTTCTCTGCAGCCCCCACACGGTCTGGCTCACTTGCCACACATCCCAGGACCACCACCCAAGACCACGATCCAGATCCAAGCAGGTCAAAGAAAGAGCAATTACCCTCCAAATGGTTACTTGGTTCCCCCTACGATCTGCAGGCCAGGAGCTCCTGAGGCAGTCACACAGCACAGCCACTGTGCCTCCACCACTTCTTGCCCCAGGGCCAGGGGCCAGACCACACTCTTCCATTCCCACCTGTTCCAACCAAGTGACCTTTTACTTTGTCTTTGGATTTTATGGGTTGGGAAGTCTGGCAACTGCCATAGCTGCTGGTGATTCACTTTTCTGAAGTCTGCTCTACCCACAGCTGGTTGAGGCCACCCTGGGGCCAGAACTGCTTGGCTTCTGAGGTGCTGTGCTCAGCTCTCAGCCCAGTACAATAGTCCCTTTCTGTCTGCCTGCCAGGCTGCCTTCAGTGGGCGATTTGTTTCTCTCTGTCATTTTGTTTGTTCTGTAGTTCTAAAGTTTGTTTAGAATAATTTTTTTTACATGTATTGGAAGTGATTGGAGCAAGAGCTCATGCCAAATTTGTGCTTCTATTCTGCCATCTTGGCTCTGCCTCCCCCAACCCCCAGCCAATCTTCTAAGTTATGTTTGGCAGGAAAATTGTTTCACCTCATCCTTTTGTGAATTCTACCACTCCAAAATTCAATAAATTTATCATTTAAATTTGTTTGGAGAGTAATTTGGGAGAACTCAGATAAGTCCCTGCCTTTTTTTCTTCCATGGTTCTGCCCCTAATCTATTCAGGGGTCTCTCTCTTGCCTTAGTCATTCCCCTGGCACTGTTCATCTCTCCACATCAAGTCCACATCACGCTGCTATTTACTTGGTCTTTATTATTGAACTTTTATATTTGTTTTAGGTGATTCCTCTAATCTTATGTGTTTTAGGGAGTTAGGAAAGAACACAATGGGGATCTATAAATAATCAAAGTCCAGCTTGGTTATGCAACAGCTCCCATCTGCAGTCATGAACTTAGAGGGATTAGCACCATGTAGGAATGGAGCTAAATTGTACCTAGTCTCCCAATCCCCATCCACACAGACCTTGATAGTATAGTATGCCCCTGGGGTGTCTTGTTTCTTCTACATCTTTGAAGTAACTATCCCTTGGTAAAAATTAATTGATGTTAAGCATTTAAAAGAAACTGAGTTTCTAGTAACTGGACCCTTACAATGTTGGTTGGGGAGATGGGCAGGAAATACAACCAATGCCGATTCCAGTCAAAGGCAGTAGAGAAGATATACTACAAGACCCCTCAGGGTATCCTAGCACCCTAAGAGGAAGATTTAGACAGCCTGTGTGAGTCAGAACATAATCATTACATTTCTTTACACTTATATATTCTACCTGTTGTCTCCCTTTGTAGAATCTGAACTCTCTAAAGGCAGTGACTATTTTGCTTTGGGGTTTTGGCTAACATATAGTAGATACTTAATAAATGCTTACTGTTTGTTGGATTGTTTCTATATTGTGCTCTATACCTACTCACTATTTAAAATGTCATTTGATGATCAGCAGGTAGATTTCAGAAAGACTTACATGAACTGATGCTGAGTGAAGTGAGCAAAACCAGGAGAACATTGTATACACTAACATCAACAATGTGCAATGACCAGCTTTGATAGATTTAGTTCTTCTCAGCAATGCGATAACCTAAGACAATTCCAAAAGACTCTTGCTGAAAAATGCGATCCAAATCCAGAGAAAGAGGTAATGAGTCTGAATGTAGATCAAAGAATACTATTCTCTCTCTTTTTTTTTCTTTCTTGTGATTTTTACCTTTTGTTCTGATTCTTCTTTCACAACATGACTAACATGGAATATGTGTAATATAGTTGTACATGTATAGTCTATATCAGATTTCAGGCTATCTTGGGGAGGAAGGAAGGAGCGGGGAATTAGAACTCAAAATCTTTTTAAAAGATTATGAAACTAAAAATAAATATATTTTTGAAATTTTGAAAAAGAAAATATTATTTGATATTGTGATAAGAGAATTTTTCTGCTTTGGTTCTGTACCTATTTACTTAAGACTGTAAGACATGTGACTGACTATCTATAGTATGCAGAATTTAAGTTACATCAAACTTTAGCTCCTATGGTTAACTGGTTAGTGAGATGAGAATTTCTGGCTCAGCTTCATTGCCTCATTGCCTAAGATAAGCATAATAAGTAAGTAAGTATATCCCCAGTGTTAATGGTTAGTCTACAAATGTCAGTTATATCTCCAGTGTTTACTAACAAGTTTATATTTTTTCTTGATGTAGATCTTTCTCTTCCTTATATTTTCCTTCTTGTTAGAATTATCCAAATCTGAAATAGAAATATTAATATCTACATAATAATGATTACTAGCAATGTCTTTTCATGATCCAGTTAGCTTTTTAATAATTTAGATGTGGGGGGTGGAGTCAAGATGGCAGAGTTAGAAACAGGACCTCTACGAAGCTCCGGCTCCCACCATGTCCAATTCATGGGAAAGGGGACTCCGAACAAATTTTGGAGCTACAGAACCCCGAAATGACACAGAGAAGCTAACCTCCCACTGAGGACAGTCTGGAAGGCCAGAAGGAATTGGCCAGTGCAGAGCTCTGGGAGTTGACTCCAAAGGAACCAGATTTTAGCCCCAGGACAGGCCTGACTAACCACCAGCTGGAGGGACTCCAGATCACCAGCAGCTGTGGCCGTTTCCAGAATTATCAACACATAGATGCTAAGGACAAAGTGAAAGGTCAGTCCAGTGTGGAATTTGGGACCCAGTCATTGAGAGTGCATTGGCTTTTGCCCACAGGGAGTGAAGCCGCTGAGGGCTGTGGTGCAGCCACAGCCATGTGGCAGCTTCAGCTCCTGGCCTGCGGAGTGTAGGGAGACCAAGTGACCAGTCTGAGAGGTAATTGCTCTTTCTATAACCTGCTTGGATCTGGATTGTGGTCTAGGGTGCAGGTCCTGGGGTGTGTGACCAGCTTGCCAGAGCATGTGGAGGCTTCAGATAATAAATAATACCTCCAGCAGCTGAGAAATACCCAGCATTTGGAATGAAGTTCCCCTGTCTGGTAGCAGAGTCCTATTGTGGCAAAAAAGCCCAAAATTCAAGTAATTGAGTGGTAAAATGAGTAGGCAAAGGAAGCAAACCAAGCAAAGCATTCCAATATTAGACTCCTATTTGGGGGACTGTAATGGGAATACAAATTTGGAAGATCTTCCCTGCCCCTAGGCTAAAGTGCACCTGAAGCCTGGGGTGGGAGGCTTGTTTTTCAGTAGATACTTCTTGATTGGCCAGTGAGTCAATAAGGTTGTTACATTCTCTGAGCCAGGAGAAGGGTATATAAGCCCTGATGTTTTGGGGTCTCACTTTGAGAAGTGTTCTGTGATTTGATCTGTATTCTGGGAAGCTGTTGTCCAGGGCCCCCCCAGCTTTGAAAAACCCAGATGTGGAAACCCAGATGTTGACTGGGTATGGATGTAATGGTTGGACAGTTTGTAAATCTGTCTACTTGATCTGTTTCTGTCTTGATAATTCTGCCTGTATACTTTGAAGTTCGGGGTGCTGACCTTTTCCCCTGAACAAGGTAAACGATATACGTCTGACTGATTAAAGTAAGCTTGTTAACCCATTTTGAGTTGCTTTCCTTTAACAAAGCAGATCCAAGAACCTGTGTTGTCAGCAAACCCTGAGGACGTGCTTGCAGCGCTTGCCGCTACAAAATGGCATCACGAACAGGATCTGCATAGTAAAAGGAAAGTATGGGGACTGGGATAATTGTTTGTTTCCCAGTTGTGGTAGCTGTGACTCTGTGGAGCCGTGGAGCAGGAGAGAAGAATGGCCTGCATGCAGACTTCGCTGAGCTGAGAGCAGGAATGGTGAGCTGCCTGCATCGGGACCTGGGCAGAAGCCAGGAGCGGCTGCTGCCTGCGGGAGGAGAAGGAGCCCAGGAGTTCGGAATTGAGCCACAGGAAAAGATAGGAACTGAGCAGCAAAGCAGGGGCACAGAGTGTGTTTCCTGGCTGCATCCCACAGTTTGGGACCCAGGGGGAGGGTGGACTTGTGACTATGGTGGGTGGGATGAAGTGCCGTGAACCCCCAAGGACCCCACCTTGTTGGTTTTGTTGCCCAGCCCCATCTCTGTACTTGGAAGCAGGGGCTGGAGCTGTGTGAGGGGAAGGACACCGCCCCCCCACACCCCGAGAACTTTATTTGAACTCTTGTTTTGAACTGAAGTGATAATGCTATGTACTTTGTGTTTGTTTAAGGCCCAGTGGCCACTTTGGTAACTTTAGTTCTGTATCTAGAAAATGTGACCTAAGAGATGCTTAGTGCTAATTCAAAAGTAAATTGTCTATGCTATGGGCATGAAAGATCTTGGGGCCGAATGTAATGGGAATGCAAATTTGGAAGATCTTCCCTGCCCCTAGGCTAAAGTGCACCTGAAGCCTGGGGTGGGAGGCTTGTTTTTCAGTAGATACTTCTTGATTGGCCAGTGAGTCAATAAGGTTGTTACATTCTCTGAGCCAGGAGAAGGGTATATAAGCCCTGATGTGTAGCTTTGTTTTGGGGGCTCACTTTGAGAAGTGTTCTGTGATTTGATCTGTATTCTGGGAAGCCGTTGTCCAGGGCCCCGCCCCCCAGCTTTGAAAAACCCAGATGTGGAAACCCAGATGTTGACTGGGTATGGATGTAATGGTTGGACAGTTTGGAAATCTGTCTACTTGATCTGTTTCTGTCTTGATAATTCTGCCTGTATACTTTGAAGTTCGGGGTGCTGACCTTTTCCCCTGAACAAGGTAAAGGATATACGTCTGACTGATTAAAGTAAGCTTGTTAACCCATTTTGAGTTGCTTTCCTTTAACAAAGCAGATCCAAGAACCTGTATGGGCAGCAAACCCTGAGGACATGCTTGGGGTGCTTGCCGCTACAGGGACAAAAAGGATCAATGCATGGAACAGGAGGAAAACAGTGAAGTCAGAACTCCTGTACCAAAAGCTTCCAAGAAAAATATGAGGTGGTTACAGACCATAGAGGACCTTAAGAAGCACATAAGAGAAGTGGAGGAAAAATTGGGAAGAGAAATGAGAACGATGCAAGAAAATTATGAACTGAGAGTCAACAGCCTGACTGAGGAAAATAACAGCTTAAAAAAGAGACTAACTCAAATGGCAAAAGACGCTCAAAAAGGCAATGAGGAGAAGAATGCCTTAAAAAGCTAAATTTGCCAGATGGAAAAAGAATCTCAAAAGCTCACTAAGGAGAATAATTCCTTCAGAATTAGATTGGAGCAAATGGAAGCTAGTGATTTTATGAGAAATCAAGATGCTCTTAAACAGATCCAAACAAATGAAAGAATAGAAGGCAATGTGAAATATCTCATGGGAAAAACTACTGACCTGGAAAATAGATCTAGGAGAGATCATTTAAAAATTATTGGACTACCTGAAAGTCATGATCAAAGAAAGAA
Source organism: Petaurus breviceps papuanus (assembly GCF_028583685.1). Taxonomy (NCBI): domain Eukaryota; kingdom Metazoa; phylum Chordata; class Mammalia; order Diprotodontia; family Petauridae; genus Petaurus; species Petaurus breviceps. The sequence continues at coordinate 21,968,259 of NW_027185784.1, forward strand.
CCTAGAAATCCTCCTCCCAGAAGTTCTCAAAGAAAACTACCCTGATGTTTTAGAACCAGAAGGCAAAATAGAGGTTGAAAGAATCCACCAATCACCCCCTGAAAAAGATCCCCAAAAGAAAACTCCTAGTAATATTATAGCCAGGTTCTGAAATTCCCAGATCAAGGAGAGAATATTACAAGCAGTGAGGAAGAAACAATTTGAATATTGTGGAAACACAATCAGGATAACTGAGGATCTGGCAGCTTCTACACTGAGGGATCGAAGGGCTTGGAATATGATATTCTGGAGGGAAAAGGAGCTTGGATTGAAGCCAAGAATCACCTACCCAGCAAAACTGAGTATCATGTTTCAGGGGAAAATATGGTCATTCAGTAGAATAGAGGACTTTAAAGCATTCTTGATAAAAAACCAAAGCTGAATAGAAAATTTGACATTCAGATATAAGAAGCAAGAGAAGCGAAACAGGAAAAAGAAATCATAAGGAACTTATCAAAATTGAACTATTAACATTCCTACATGGAAAAATGATAATTGTAACTGATAAAACTTTTCCCAGTATGAAAATAGTTGAAGGGAATATATATATATGTCTATATTGGAGGGTATACAGGTGTATGAATACATATGTGAATGTGTGTATATATGTTTACAGGTACACATAGATAGAGGGCACAGGACCTATTTAACAGGAAGGGATGATACTTAAAAGGTGAAATTAAGAGGTGAGAGAGGAATATAATAAGAGGAGATGGGGAGAGACAGAATGGGGTAAATTATCTCATATAGAAGAGGCAAGGGAAAATGGTTACAATGGAGGGGAAGAATAGGAAGGCAAAAGGGAATGGGTCAACCTTATTCTCATTGAATTTGGCTTAGGGAGGGAATGACATATACACTAAATAGGGTATCTCACCCTACAGGAGAGTAGGGGGGAAGGGGATGAGAGGAGAGATGATGGAAGGGAGGGCGGGCTGGGGGGGAGGGAAGTTGGAAGCACCCACTTTTGAAAAGGGCTGGGACCAAAGTAGAGAATAGAACAAGTGGGAGGTGGGATAGGAGGGAGGGAAATATTGTTAGTCTTTTACAATATATCTACTATGGTAATGTTTTGCATTAGCTACACATGTACAACCTGTACTGAATTGCTTATCTTCCCAGTTATGGTGGGTGAGTGACAAGGGAGGAAGGGAATGAATCTGGAATTCAAAGTTTTAAAATCAAATGTTTAAATATAAATATAGATATACTATTATAAATACTATTTCACATGTAATTGGGAAATAAGATATACAGGCACTGGGGCACAGAGATCCACCATACCCTACTGGAAAAATTGAAGGGGGTATGGGAGAAGATATGGGAGAGAGCAAATTGGAGGAGGGGATATCCTGTGGGACTGCTATTTGGGGGCAGTGGGTAGGGGAAGAATGGGTAGAAATTTTGTAACTCAAAATCTGGTGGAAATTATTGATGTAAATCAGAAGTTAATAAAGCATTTGAAAAATGAAAAAAAAGAATTTAGATGCTATGCTATTACATATATACATATATATGTATTTATTTCCTGATATTGTATATTGTATCTTTAAACAAAATATAGTTTTCCTGTTTTTCTCTCTTGACTCTCAATTTTTATTTGGCTTTTCTGAAACTTCTTGTACTTTGTAATCACCTGATATATAATCAATTTTGTTTTAGCTCTTAAAAAAAGAAAACTAAGCTGAAGGAAAAAAAAAAACATTGTGGTAAGCAATTCTGATATGCCTGACATCCAAAAATCCATAAACAATTGACAAAAATTTTAAATAGTGAGTAGATAAGTGGTAAGTGGTCAAAGGACATGAACAAGCAGTTTCTATTAGAAGAAACAAATTACCAATATCAGAGGAAAAAAGAGTTTGCTAATAATCAAAAAAATTCACATTAAAACAGTTCTGAGATATCACCTTGCACCCATCAAAGAGACCAAAAAAATGTTTAAAATGATAAAATTCAATATTGCCTCTGCAGTGGAAAAATAGGCATACTATTAGAATTCTAGGAGAGCTCTGAATTGGTGCAATCTTTTTCAAAAGCCATTTGAAATTATGCAATAAGAGCTACAACATTGTGGCTGCTCTCATCTGAACAATTTTATAGCTCTTATTAACCCAGTGAACCCACTTCTAGGACTATTCCCTAAAGATATTATTGGCAGGAAAAGAAGACTTATCTCTACAAAAATATTCCTAGCAGCAATATTTATGAAGGGATGACAGTAATTGCATTGCTGTCAAGAATGCCGAACCAAAGAGAAATAGGACAAAGATCTTATGCCCCTTTTAATCCTTTCTACCCAGTTCCTGTGATTTACATGACTGGCATCGGGAGTGGAAAAGAGAAATAATTTTCTCATTTTAAGTCAATTAAGAATGCAAACTGAAAGAGTCCAAGTAATAACAGGTGTAAAGGTATACATTCAAGAGACAGGCTTAAAATGGCCAAATGAGTGGATACAGTTGTCTGGGGTATGCATCACAAAAGAGTTTAATAGCGCTCCTGGGACTCTAAGCTAAATTGCTATAATGCCAAGCACAAGCAACTTCCAAGTTCAAATTAGGAGCATAGGAAACTCCATTTATTCAGTGACAGATTAAGGCAAAACATTCACATAAAATCAAAATACAACATTCACCATGTTTAACTCAATAATTTATTAAGTCCTCAATTCAGTCACAAAGTACTAAGGTCCAAGTACTCCACCCCTGGACAGTACATTCATTTAGTCAATCACAAAGTCTTCTGTCTATTCAACTGGAAATTAGTTTCCAATCATAAACAAAGTACATTCATTTGGTCAGTCACAAAGCACAAAAATCAAAGGTCTCCACCCCTGGATCATAACTGAATTACAATTATCATCAGTTACCACTGTAATGGATAACCAAGAGAATAAGACAGCAAAATCAATAATGCTTTGATAGGAGTGTTTATTAACTGGCCGGTGACTGCCTGTCAGAGGGAAAGACAGTCCTGAGCTTTCTGTTAGACATAATTTTATAGACAATGTGAGCTAGCAATGACATATAGACAATGCTAGCAACAGAATATGTTTCTAAGGGGGTGCAGTGCCTTTAGCATTGTTTCTATTGAAGCAAAACCTTCTCGGTATTATTCTTATTGAAGCAAAGCTTTCTCAGTATTATTCCTATTGAAGCAAAACAGACCTGAATCCGTGGGAATCTGTGGCATGTTTCTAGAAACACAGGTGAAACATTTCTTTACTATTGGGGCCTATTAGGTGGTTTCCAAGGAACCTAGTAAGGGTCCCCTCTAGCAGGTTTAAGAGGCATTGGTGTATAAGTTCTGGTGGGCACTTCACTCCTCCCTTTTACTGGTTCATAGTTGTACCTTGGACTCAACTGAGTTCAGGGGAATATAGAGAATGTAGGCAGTACGGAGGGCAAACAGCTTAACAGCTTGAATCCTTTGTCTAACATAGGTAGTTAGGCAGTTAATAAGGCATGGGGCCAATAGCAACCCCAATAACAACAAAACAAATGGTCCTATAAGGGAAGTTACAAGTGATGTGAGCCAGGGGGACCAATTAAAAAGGGATTGGTACCAAGACATAGATTGTTGATGATGAGTCTCTCTGTCAGCCAAACGTTGACATACAGTAGCCAGAGATTCCCGAAGCACTCCAGAGTGGTTGACTAAAAACAGCAGGTTTCTCCAAGGGCCATCCAAAGGCCACCTTGCTTGAGAAAGAGGAGGTCTAAACCTCGGTGGTTTTGGAGAACTACTTCAGCCAGGGAATCTAGGGTGGTCTCCAAGTAGGAGATTTGGCTCTCCAAGTCTCGGATATCTGTGTCGACTTGGGAGGTGAGGGCTTCAAAATGACTATTTCCTTGTACTAGGGCCATGATTAACACTGCTGCTGAACCTGCTATGCCTAGACCAACTAAGATAGGGACTAAAATGGGGACAGTTCTTTTATAGCGGGCTTGTAGCCCAAAATGTTCACAAGCCCCTTCTCCTGAATAAATGAATATCTGTGGAAGGACATGAACTAAAATGCAGAATTCGGGGGAGTTACCAGCAAGGAGGCATTCCTGTACACAAGCAGTTAAGCCTAAGGTACAGGCAAACTAAGCATTTTTAGGGGCTAAGAAAACATTTGGTAAAAATTCCTGTTTGGGAAAGACCTCAACTACCCAAGCACAGAGGTTTTTATGAGGTGACTACTGGAGGGCGTAGCCCCTAGATTTAATACACCAGGCTTGTCCCTGCACATCACCTAATGTAAGCTTGGGGAGCCAAGGTTACAGTGGGCAGGGAGATCAGTGCTGGTGAGTGTGGGCTTCCAATACTGAATTTCATGGTCAGTCAAACCCTTTGATGAATTTAAACCTAGCCCAACAAAATAAGGAGGGGCAGGGTTCAAGCAAAACCAGCAGTCAGAAGTTAGGCTGGGATCCGAGGAATTTAGGAAAGAGAAAACAATTTCTTTAGAAAGAGAGAACATGAAAAGTATAAGAGTGGGCATGTAGCCTGGGGTTTGCCAAAGTAATCCCTGAACCTGCAGGGGTTATGGTAGAGTGTGGGTTAAGGGGCCCATGCGAGTTTGATCAACTTCTGGAGGTGGGTTAAGAACCGGGTTGGGACCAATGGGAATGAGATCCCTTGGTACTGGAGTGCGATGAATAATAAACAAGGCTCCAGGGTCCCTTCCTACAACATAAAATCTAATTCCCCACATCCTCCCCGTTTTCCAAGTTTGTTAAGTCCAATTTAAAACCCTGAAGTCAACCGGGTTACATGATTTAGGGGTATTGCAGCGATTCTTCAACTTGTGAAATGAAATGTAATGGTCGCGGCTGCCACCGGGTATCCACTCAGCAATGGTGACACAATCCCAACTAGCACAGTGAAATTCCCCCAGTCCCCCACAATGGGGAGCCCCACCCTCGGGGCAGGCATACGACTTAGTGTAATAAAGGTTGGTTTCACTTTTCACAGTACCGCAGGCAATACCACTGGTCAAGGGGAACAATACAAACCCCCGGACCAAACAGAGCACAAAGATCAAAGGAGAGGGTGGGCTACCCATAAGTGTTATTTTGTGCAAGCAAAGTCCCATCAATTGTCCTAGTAAGAGTCCAAGAATACAAAGTGGGAGTGTAGGGGTTAGGACCAACTAAAGGCAAGAGTGCTAGGAGCAGGAACATCACAATAGTCTCTTGATTTTCAGTTGTAAGTCACTGGTGGGTTCTGCCACTTACAGGTCTGGAGAGCTGGAAGAAGTCGTCACTTTGACATGGGAGAGGTGAATCCAGGCTTTCCTTCTGGGCACTTTAACAGCAGATGGGGTAGTCAGGTATGGGCCAGTCCAATGGGGCTCAAGTGAGGAGCCTCGGGGTAGCTTGTAGGTGGGCACCCAATCTCCAATATTCACTGAGTGTGCAGGATCTTGGGGTGGCGAATGAGGAGTGGCCTGGTACACTGCCCGAACAGCGTTTTGGACATCTCAAGCCTGGAGGGACTTGAGAAGTAAATCATTAACAGTCATACATAACAGCATTCAACACCCAAAATACAATAGGAGGTGGGGTGCTGAACAGAATGTCAAAAAGAGAAGTGAATTTTACACATATGTATTCAGTTACAAATATTAACACTTGCTTAGATGATAGAATAACTACAAATTCAGATTAAAACAGCAAGTTCTTTTCTGCTTTGCAATTTGTTACATCAATTTAGCAAGAAACATGTCTTGCAAATGGAGGTTTTAGTGGGTCTCTTAGAATCACACTAGAGATTTTTTAAATTCCTTCTAAAGGTATTTTCCTTCTTCAAAACAGTTTCAATGATCACTAAACCTTTGTGAAGGAAATTAATTGAAAACTTTTAAATGATCTTAAGCCGTTTGCATAAACTTTCTATACATATTCTAATTCTAGATGAAAAATATTAGATTTTCCAATAAGCTAACATAAAAAAGCTCACATCTTTTACCGATTACTTTCTCTGGGCATAGAAACCTGTTACAGAAGGAAAAAGGCAGGGACATGTGACATTCCAAATATGCCAGGAGAAAATGTCCTTGGCTCTGTGTAAATTCAGTACAGTTACAAATATTCCATCTCATGCAGCATCTGTTCCACGTCATAGCTAGACTCAGGAATAGCTGGGAAACATTCCTTTTCAAAGGAACCTCATGGGTAAACTGAGCCAGGAGGGATCCCATCCCAGACAGAGGCTGATTGTCCCTTCAGCTGTTACCAAATGTAGACTTCCACCTGTTGACAAAACAGGATCACGTTCCTCTGAGTAGCTAGTGGCATTTCCTCTCAGACCCTGATTTAATGCAGACAAATATACCCAAATTAAGACTCAAAATAAAATTTAGTTATGGTCCCAAGTGCTTTTTACCTTAAACAACAAGCCTCACCAATCACAGCTTAGAGCCAGTTATAATTACTTCTATTCTCATGGGGCTGCAATAAATAATAAAAATGTATCAGATCTTATAATGTAAGGAACTCCTTTTATCATTCTTCTAAAATATAAAAGCCAATTTATAAAAATCCTTTTTAATCTTTGCAACTTCTTAGCAAGTTAGGTTCATTTAAAACTTCCTTTCTCAGGCTGAATGACCTTGCCTGGAAATAATTTCTAGAGGATTTAACAGTTTTACAACATAAGGAAAATTTATATGAATTGTAAGCAGGAGAGACTGCTCTGAATGGGCAGAACTAGTCAAACAAATTTTCATACAATAATCAATAAACAATTTTAGGTTTTAACATTAAAACATTAGTCCAAAATAGCTTAGTTAACAGTTTTACAAGTTTTTCTAAATAGCAAATATACATATTTAAAGTAACACTAATGGTCTTACACAATTTTCTCCTCACTCAGGTTTTACAATATACAGTGTATAAATACAACAATAATATAAACTGCGAGATGACATTACATTAACAGCCTTTCCAAATTACGTATAAGAATGATTGATCTTACCAAGTGAAGAGGCTAGTTGACTTCTGACCTCATTTTCTCCTCTCTTTTTCTCATCTCCCCACTTTATAGATGAATTAAGACTCAGGGTTAAATGATTTATTCTAGGTCACACAACCAGTCAGTGCAGGGTTCAGAACACACTGTTTCTCACTGACAAGTTTTTTTTTTCTCACTTTTCTGAGCTTTTTCTCTGGTTTTTCTCTTTTTGCTCTATATTCTTGGGTGTTTTCTCCCTGCTCCATTGTTTTCCAAGAGCCCTTAGCAACCTTCTTTAATTCCTTGGCACTGGAACAAGCAAAGTGATTATTTGCAGCAAGGGAGAGATCTCTTAGATAGTACTGAAGTTGGGGCTTCATGGTACAGAGTGAATATATATTCACTATATATTCAGGGGGAAACCCTCCATTTTTCCAAAACTTCTATGAATGCTTAGCTGTAGCAGACCTTGGTTATGGGGTGGTCGATTTGCCTGGAGCATTGAGGAGAGGGTTTGGGGAACTTGAAGTAGAAACTTTAGGCTCTGCTTACTTAGAGACGTGGACTTCAGGGTACCTGGGGATCTAAAACTTGCTGATGCGAGTTAGATCAAGTACCCTTTTACTAAACTATTTAGGCTGTGGAAAGAATATAATTTTAGGCTGAATAGCTCAGATGTAACACACACTTTAGTAGCTCAGATGTATCCCAGGCTTAGTATATGGGATAATGATTAACTTGTATTTATACTTTTGTTTCACAAACTTCTTTTCCCTTGTCTAACTGTTCCCATGTCATTCAGAAAAAAAAAAAAAATTTTATTCCAGGAATTTAACCTTTCAGGTAGGCAGATGACAAGCCTGTGTAGCTACAATGTAGCTACTGTAACTTCCCCCCTTTTTCTTTTTGGAGGAAGTTAACTCAAATTAACTTCACTGCAGCCCTAGCTCAGTTATAGCCAGGACAACAGGGAGAGAAAAAAATCTTAATGGTTCAAACCTCTTACTGTCTCCTCAGCTCCATCAGAGCTGGATGGCAGGGGAGGGCTCCGTAGCCCTAGCTAAGAAGAACTGGGACCACAGGGAAGAGAATCTTAGTGGAATTTTCTTTTTGACCTTTTGCTCAAATAAACTTTTCTTAGGTGTTCATTCCTTTAAAATTTCAGATCTACTCCAAGACTTTAAAAGAAACTGTTTCTCATACAACATATATAATACAACCATTTACCAGTAACAATCATGGTCTTAATTTTGAACTTTGAAATAAAAACAATTGAATAACCAAGCTGGTGACCTTAAACTTCAGTTTTTGTCGTGCCAAATAGTAATCAGAATGAATTCAATTACCTGGATCTATATTCCCAATGATGTTGCACAGTTCTCTTTCTGTGACCCAGGAAAGGGTTAAGTGTTAGTCCTATTTCAAAGTGAAGTTTGAAAACCTACTTCTTTTTGATCATTGAAGTGACCCCTTTTCCCTTAGACAGATTTTTGGGGAGAAATTTCCCATTCTCTTTCTGTCCATTTGTCTTTCTACTTCGAGAACTTTGGATGGAGTTCAAGGAGTAGAAGGAGAAGTGATTTTCTGCCAGCAGCCTTTCTTTAAGAGATTATCAATCTTTCCAGCTCAGGTACAGCATTCTTTTGGCTGCTTTTTTTGAATCTTATAGAATGGTATATTTAGAAATTTCTTTGCACAATCCCACAGACAGGATATATACAAAACAACACAATACATGATATATACTCCGGTGGCGTTTTTGTCTCTCTGGTGGCCCCTTGCACTGAGATTTTTGGATTTCAAAAGTTCACTCCCTCCCTTTGGGGATCCCAGGTGGAGCAACTGAGTGTGGAGTAACTGTTGGCAGTTGTCCCAGGTAGGCTGGTCATATCCCGGGGTGGAGTGGGAAGAGCCCTGATGGGGTGGTTGAGTAAGGGGATGGGAAGCTGGCAGGAGACTGAGCTTTTGATCTATGGCAATGGCTCCCTGGGCTGAGACTCGGGGCTGAGAAGGACTCAGGTTCCTGGAATCACAAAAATGCCACAAAGAAAACAGAAACAATTGCACAAATACTGGAAAAGAAGCAGGTTAAGACAGCAACACCTAGGGACAATCCACAAAAAAATAGACAGTTAAAGAAATAGCAACACTTAGCAGCAAACACAAAATTCAGAAGAGAGAGAGAAAAAAAAAACCTGGCACTCCGTCAGCATCCTGACCTTGGAGGCCAGTAGGGGCCGTACCGAGGCGTCCAGCTTAGCCTCCTACCCTACCTGGGGCCGAGGAACGTCATCTCGGTGATTACCCCCTAGGTACTTTTACAATTCATGAGTACTCACCTAAAAGAAGGAACACTCTTGGATCGAATTGAAAGAATTTGGATAGGACTCAGGTTCCAGTCCGCTCAGGGAAGCAATGCGAGCCCGGGCCGAGGAACATCATCTCAGTGGCCACTTACCCCTGGGGCGAATTGCCTTCCAGGCCCTCCAGAGCGCCTGGCCCAGCTATCAATACAAAGCCAAAGGCAATCTTGGTGGAACCTCCAATATGTAATGGATAACCGAGAGAGTGAGACAGCAAAATCAATAATGCTTTGATAGGAGTGTTTATTAACCGGCCGGTGACAGCCTCTCAGAGGGAAAGACAGTCCCGAGCTTTCTGTTAGACATAATTTTATAGACAATGTAATTGCTAGCAACAGAATATGTTTCTAAGGGGGTGCATTGCCTTTAGCATTGTTTCTATTGAAGTGAAGCTTTCTCAGTATTATTCTCATTGAAGCAAAACATTCTCAGTATTATTCCTATTGAAGGAAAACAGACCTGAATCCGTGGGAATCTGTGGCATGTTTCTAGCAACACAGGTGAAACATTTCTTCACTATTGGGGCCTATTAGGTGGTTTCCAAGGAACCTAATAGGGGTCCCCTCTAGCAGGTTTAAGGGGCATTGGTGTATAATTTCTGGTGGGCACTTCACCACCAAGCCCCTTCTTCAGTACAATTGCTAGTAAATACCTCCTCCTAAAGGAAAGAAGCTGTATCACAGTTGAAGATCTGCAAATTTCAACAGAGAGTAGGAATAGCATGTTGACATCTCAGTGTACTTCAATGGTTCCACAGCTCTAGAAATATGAGTTTCTCCCAGATACTTGTGTTCTCTGTCCATACATGTTTCCTCAATATGTATCCTTCCCAACTCCCCCTCTTCAGGAAGAAACCCATATGTATTACTTGAGTATTCAGTATTATTTTTTCTTCATCTTCTGTGCCCCACCTATCCCTATGTCTCCAATGGCTTAATAGACAGAGGTCAAGACCCTTTTCTACCTTTTTAGATCCTTTTTTCCTTCTTTGTCTTTAATTCCAAGTGCTGCTTCCATTTTTTAAAGGAAAGAATCATTTTTCCTGATAACCTTTTGAATTTAGTCATTCTTCTAAATCAATCCCTTTCTCTTTCAGTAAAGCTGACTTGTTCTTTATGTGAACATAGTAGTTAATTGGCAATAGCAAAAGGACAAATATCACAAATTACTACAGAATTCCCTTTGCCCTCCAAAACTTGTTGGAAGCAAGATCATCAATCCCCATTTTTATGATTCTCAGCTCTTGTAGCCAATTCCTATGGCAAATTGCTTGGGCACACCTGTTAGCCTCACTACTCATTCAGTGGCCAGGGCCTCCTAAGAGAGGATTTATTTGTTAATGGAAGTATTCTCACCTTTTCTTGAGAGATAAAGCCTGTTCAATCTGCTTTTGATTAAAAATTAGCAGGTTCCTGCCAAAACCCTGATACCCACAGAAGTTAAGCACAGCTGGTTATGATTAAGGGAGCTTACAGCTGAATACAATTACCTGCCATTTTGCACCTCCTTCCTTCAATTCTCTTTCAACACATTTTAGTTTCCACTTCTGCATAGTTCCTTGTCTGTGAGACTGAGTGTGAAAGTGTTTCATAAACTGTAATCTATACAAACATGACTTTTTTTGTTTGCTATTACATCATGCTTTTCCATTTGATTATGTTACAAAGAATTATATTAAATCAGCTAAGAATAAATAATTACTAACTATTATGCTATGTTAGAGTAAGATTTTTAAAAATGAAAACACCTAGATATAATTAGGTACTTTTCTTCTCCCTAACCTTCAACTATTATCTGTTCATTTCTAGGGAGAGCATCAATTTTGGTGCAACTATAAGAACCTAAGACAAATGTTATCAGTTGTGGAGTCCAAAATTGTCCAATCTGCAAGAAAACCACTGAGGCAGAATATCAAGCCAATATCACTTTATTAAAGGGTCCATATCTACTTCTAATGAAGTGGACCTTAGTTCTTCACAATCTGAGATGCCTCCTTTCCCCAGGGCCTTACTTATATAGGGTTTGATACCCAATCATGCAGGAGAGGCATGGTAAAATACAGAATCTCATTGGTTAATAGCCATTGATTTTAAGCCTCTAGGAGGGCCAGAAATGATGCATCTGCATGGGTGGTCACAAGATGGGCAAGGCAAAGGTCATCTCCAGTGATTAAGTGGTCATAAGATGGGCACCTGCTCATGTAGGACAAGAGAAGGTGGTCCAGAAGTACAAACCAAATTGAGGGACTTTCCATATTTTACCACTTGTGCTAGGCTTACACATGGAATTTGAGCAAAACAGAATGTAGCACTCACAGGAGCAGTTGCCAGATGGCATCTCCACAGGAATTGCTTCCCAGGATGCTTTCTGAGGGCACTGGGATGGAAGTAATGATATTCCCAAGGCTCTTGGGCTCAGGGTCTTGGGCTGTCTCCATCATGGTCTGAAGGGACATGGTGGTCAAGGCTGTTGTAGTGATTTGACTCCTCTGGCACATACTTTCTGTCCCTCCAGGTACATTGCTGCTTCCAGTAGACTGACTTGCCTGCCCTGTATGTGGCAGTTGGTTGGCAATTGATGAGGGTGGTTGATCCATTCTTCACAGGAGTTGTTTCTCTGTATGATGGTTGTAAAGGCTGGGTCAGAAGCAGGATTGGTGATCTAGGGGTGCTGCCCCTCCCAGGGCTTCTGTGCTGACCTGCCTGTTGGTGGCATGTGGTCAGCAGTTATTACTGGGGGTGATGAAGAAGGTGGGCTCCCTCTCCCCTCCATGATGTCTGTGGCAGCTGGACTGGAAGCAGATCTAGGGGTTTGGTGGCCACTGACACAAAAGCAAAGAGGTTCAAAAGAGACTTGATATAAAGATACTTCTATAGGTCTTACTCACAAAAGAGCTGAGATAGTCTGAGGCTACGAACCATTTCTGTAAAAGATCTGTGACCCCTCTCTAGGAGGAAAGGGACTGCATAGCAGCTGTGATTCAGCAGGAGGCTAGCAAGTCAAAACCTAGCAAAGAAGTCAAACTGGGATATGTCACCAGCAGTTGCAATTCAGGGCAGCCCTGTAGATGGCAATAGAACAGAGGAGCTAGCCCAGTAGCTCACAATTTACAGCTGGGCTGAGAAAGCAGTCCAACAGATGATGTCACCAGGTTGGGCAGATAAAGGCAGCAGCTCTTCAAAGAAGCAGCAAGTGACTGCTTTAAAGGTAGAGAACTGTTGCATCTGGGATGTAACCCTAGGAGGGTAAGTTGTCCAAGATACATGCATTTCCCTATCCTATTCATCTTCATGGGCTCCCTTTCCCATTGACGGCATGGGAGATTATGCAAAAGTGTGTTCCTACAGGTCTAAGAGGAATTTTCCTTATGATTTAATTTGTTATTATTTTAATGAAATGCATTTTGATTTGAATTAATGTATCCTTTGGCTTGGTCTAATAAAAGAGAACCATTGGTGGGGGCTTGTGACCTATGCTTTTGAGTAGATGCTGACTCAAACCATACCTTGAACCTGAGTGTAGCTTTCAGGAACACATATTAGAGGGAAGTATAGGCTATACTAATCCATCTAATCCTAATTCTCCTCCAGGTTTTAGAAAAACTAACCATGAATCCTTTTGTGTTTCTTTGTGTTTTTCTACATTTCGGGAAACTTTTGCTATTAATTTCTACTCAGAATTAATTTCCTTATGATTTTAGAGACCTGCCTGTCAGGTAATGAGAGAAAAAAGACCATTCTAAAGTCTTTAGGACTCTAATATCTCCAGTAGAAGAGACTTTCTTTGGAGTTACCATGAGGAGGAGAACCTGGACAGCAGAAGATATAACCACCTACGTAGCTCTCTCCCTGACCCCAGTCTCAAAACTTGGTTCTCACAGAGAGTACTGTGTATACTAAATTCTTTTCATAAAACTGCTGAATCAACTGGGCATCTAGGTGGCACAGTGGGTAGATTACCAGTTGTAGTTAAGAAGACTCATTTTCCTGATGTCAAATATGGCCTCAGATACTTGCTAGTTGTGTGACCTTAGGTGAGTCACTTAACCCTATTTACCTCAGTATCTGTAAAATGAGCTGGAGAAGGAAATGGCAAACTGCTTAGTGTTGTTGCCAAGAAAACCCCAAATGGGATCACAGAGAGTTGAGGCAACTAAACAACAAAAAGCAATAGGCCAGGGCAGCTATGTGGCACAGTGGACTTAGAAACAGCCCTAGAGTCAGGAGGACCTGAGTTCAAATCTGACCTCAGACACTTGACAGTTAGTAGTCGTGTGACCCTAAGTAAGTCACTTAAAGTCACTCAACCCCATTGTCTCCTGAAAACAACAGGCCAAAGTTGCATCCTCTCCAGGCCTGGATTCTTCTTTAGCATAATAACAGCTAGTATCTCTGTTGTCTCAAGTATTATTATTAAGGCTACTATAAATAAGGAAACTGAGGCTGAAAGAGTCACATAGCTAGTGAGTATATCTGAATGGATTGAACTGTCTTTCTAAGTCCCAACATTATCCAATGCACTGCATAGGCATAGTTATACGTGGTGGACTCACTGGATAAAATGAGTCTAAAAAAACCTAGGTTTGAGCCCCACTTCTAACATGCCAAGTGAGAGCCCCAGAGAAGTCACTGTATCTCACTTTAGTTTCTTCATCCGCAAAATGGGAGATCCTAATATTTGCAGTATCTGCCTAATATGGTTGTTGAAAGGCATTTGTTGAAATCAAAGTTGTTGAATTTATCTATAGAGGTGTTCCTAACCTGGGGTTCGTGGAAGGGTTCATAGAAAGATTTCAAGTGATTCATAAACACAGATGGGGAAAAAAAATCTATCTTTATTTCAATATAATCAATTTCCTTCATAATTCTATGTATTTTCTTCTATATTTAAAAACCATTATTCTGAGAAGGGGTCTATAGATTTCACTAGATTACCCAAAGGATCAGTCAGCCAATCTGTTCGTATTTATTAAGCACATATAGTAAGCCAGGGACTGTGCTAAGTGCTGAGGAAGGACAGAAAGGCAAAAACCAGTCTTTATTCTAAAGGATCTAATTTAGTATAATGGAGAAGAGTATGCAACCAAGTGTGTACAGATATATACAGGATAAATTAAGGGTTGTTTCAGAAGGAAGTTACTAAGATAAAGAGGTGGGAAAAGGCTCTTGTGTTGGGTGCGACTTTAGCTGAATCTTAAAGAAAGCCAAGGAAGTTGGAAGGCAGAGAAGAGGAGGGAGATCATTCTAGGACTGGGGTACAGCCAGTGTAAATGTTCGTTGGTGAGACAGAGTGTCTACTGGGAGGAAAAGCAAGGAGGCCAATGTTGGGAAGGAGGGGGAAGAGAGTAAAGTATCAGAAAACTAGAAAGGTGGGATGGGACCAGGGCTAAGAAGGGCTTTAAAAGTTACACAAAGGATTTTATATTTGATCCTGGAGGTAATAGGGAAACATAAGACCTCTTTGAGTAGGGGGTAATATAGTCAGATCTGCATTTCAGGGAGATCAGTTTGAAAATAAGTGGAGAAATCCAGGCTCAGATACTCAGCACCACACCCAGAAATAACTGGCCGTGTAAACTTGAGCAAGTTACTTAACCCCGATTGCTTTAAAAAAAAAAATAAGTGGAAGATGGGTTGGAGTGGGGAGAGACTCAAGGCAGGAAGGTCAACCAGCAGGTCACTGCACTTGTCCAGGCATGAGATGGTGAGAGGCCCCACCAGGGTGGTGGCATTGAAAGTGGCAGGAAAGAAGGGAGCCTATAATAGAGATATTACAAAGGGAAAAAGGCTAGGACCAGATGAGTAAGTGGATATGATAGGATAAGAGAAAGTGAGAAGTTAAAGATAGTAGATCGTGAGCTTGGGTGACTGGTTTGACCTCCCCACCCCCCGCCCCCCAAAAAGAGTGACCTATATAAAGTTCTTTACAAAACTTAAAGAGTTATATGAATGTCAACTATTATTATTCCCTTCTGGAGGAAAGTGATTGGGGCCACTTGACTTTATATAGAGGGGGGCAGCTAGGTTTCACAGTGAGTAAGAGTGCTGGCTCCGGAGTCAGGAGGACCCAAGTTCAGTTCGGGCCTCAGACACTTAGCACCCACACAAAAAAACTAGCCGTGTATCCTTGGGCAAGTTACTTAACCCCAATTGTCCTCAAAAAAAAAGAATCATAGAGGGACATTTTCCTAGGGGAGAGGAAGAGAGAACAGTTAGAGGAGAATGTTCCCTTTACATTTTGATCTCCCCTTCCATGCATGTGGTTTATACGTTTTTTCTAAGACCACCCCACCTACTCAAACCCCATACTTTGGTTGATAAAATGTTTAGCATGCTACCATTATGTGAGAGGACAATAAGGTGATACAGTGGACAGAGTACCAAGCCTGGAACCAGAAAGACCTAAATTCAGATCTGGCCTCAGACACTTCTTAGCTGTGTGACCCTGGGAAAATCATTTAACCCTGTCTGCCTCAGTTTCCTCATCTGTAAAATTAGCTGGAGAAGGAAAGGACAAACCACTCCAGTATCTTTGCCAAGAAAACCTTAAATGGGGTCACATGACTGATCAACAACAACAACAACATATTTATGTGAGGGGTGCTATGTAGATGAGAGGTCTAAAGAGGGGGAAGAATGGAACCTACCACTTTCAATTAAAAGACTGACCCCTATTGGGAAGTTTTGTGGAAGGCCTAGTTGCTTAGAGAAAGTGACTCAGACTCATGAAAGCCTAGGAGGGGTGTGGCTACTTTATTTGGGATTCCCTGGAAACCTTCCCAGATGTGGGTATTTCTCTGTAAGTGGCATCTGAACTACCACTGGTTTCTGTTTCTCTTTGTCCTGGACGTCACATGCTATGGCTAAATATGGTACTTCCTAATTTGCTGGGTATTAGCCTTCCAGTATAAGCAAATCTATGATAATAAAACCTTCCTGAGATAACATGAGCCATATGTCTGATACAACAGCAGTCTCAAATCCTGCCCCATCAACTTGGAGGTATGTCTGAATACATAGACAATTGGAGGGACCTCAAAGCAGCCCCATTACTTGATAGATAAGAAAACTGGGCCCCAGGAATGTTAAGCTTAATCTCTAAAGTTCCTTCTGTCTATAAATGTTATGATCTCTAAATTGGTAAGTGATCTCTAAAGGTCACAAAGCAATTATTGGCAGAATCAGGACTAAAAATGAATTCTCCTAGGGGCGGCCAGGTAGCACAGCGAGTAAGAGCACTGGCTCCAGTGTCAGGATGACCTGGAGATTGAATCCTGGGCTCAGACACTTAGCACGCACCCAGAAACACCTGGCCGTGTAGCCTTGAGCAAGTTACTTAACCCCAATTGCTTAAAAAAAAAAATTCTCCTAATTTGTGTTTCAGTATTCTATTTGACCACATTATTTTCTTCTTAATAATAGTTAAGGTTTGATAAGAAAGATAGCAAATGTTTTTCTTCTTTAAAAGGTTGTTTCACAGGGGGTGGCTAGGTGGCGCAGTGAATAGAGCACTGGCCCTGAAGTCAGGAGGACTTGAACTCAAATCCAACATCACACTTAACACAAAAACTTGCCGTGTGACCTTGGG
Organism: Petaurus breviceps papuanus; assembly: GCF_028583685.1. Taxonomy (NCBI): domain Eukaryota; kingdom Metazoa; phylum Chordata; class Mammalia; order Diprotodontia; family Petauridae; genus Petaurus; species Petaurus breviceps. The sequence goes on from NW_027185784.1 coordinate 21,985,193, forward strand.
CAAGTCATTTAACCCAATTGCCCTACCTTCCCCCTCCAAAAAGCAAAATAATAATAATAATAATAAATAAATAAAAGGTTGCTTCATAGATTATCACCTTTCAAATATGGACCTTATTAATTCTAAGTTTAAGGTTTTAATAAAATTGCTTTTCTCCTTAAAAAATACATAATGACTTAGGTGCACACAGCACATTTTATTAAGGTGTATATCTGAGGTACTTTATTTTTTAAAGGAAAACAATAATAACTCATCATAAAGGATATTATCTTTAATCATAAAACTAAAGAAAATTTAAATTAATTTATATTTTAAATTGAGATAATTTTTCTTTACAAAAAAATTGAGATACAAAATATCAAGTTTTTGCTGTTGTAATAACCAGGCTTACATAAGGATACATTCAATTTTTGTGACCTTCATCTTTAACCAAATGAGCTGTCAAACAGATGAATATCTCTCTTCATTTTCCTGTCCTAGAGAAAGAGATGTTGTTCAGCACATTTTAAATTCCTCAAGTATATCATTGTAACTAACATCTTTGGGCTTCTATTTTCTGAACTGAAAAATGAAGGAATTGGCCTAGACAATCTCAAAGGGCTCTTCCAATTTTAAATCTACGATCCTGTCATGAAACCAGTTCTTGCTCAGTGTACAAAATAATGAATGGCAAGGCTCTGTTATTTAAAACTAAAAGAATATATCATGTAATGATTTTTTAAACTATTTTTTTTGGTGGGGGATGGAGTTTGGACATAATAATGTGTCATCCAGTATACCTTACACCTTTGTCAATATGATGTCAATGAATGGGCATTGGCCTTGGAATCAAGGAGACCAAGTTTGACTCCCAATTCTGATACTGACTAGGGGGCTGACCTTGTCAAAGTCATTTCAATTCTATAGGCCTCAGTTTTCTCATCGGTAAAATGAAGCAGTTGGATTAAATTAGCTCAGAATTTCCTTCTGACACTGAAATGCTATGATTCTAAGCCCGTTCATTTATGAAGGCTCCTACTGCATTATAGCAATATATATTCCTTAGTTCAAATCTGGCCGCAGACACTTCCTAGCTGTGTGATCCTGGGCAAGTCACTTAACCCTGTTTGCCTCAGTTTCCTCCTCTGTAAAATAAGCTGGAGAAGGAAATGGAAATGGAAAACCATCTCTGCCAAGAAAACTCCAAATGGGGTCACAAAGAACCAGACACAACTGAAATGACTGACCAACAATAACAATGCCCAGATTATAGGACTGTTCTCAGGGATACACAAAACTCTTCAAAGTTGGATATGCAAACTTCAGAGTAATGATAGACTTACATGCTAAAACAGAACTCATCATGCCCAATCTGGAACTCCTTAATTTTCTCCCTAACCCTCTTCCTAATTTCCCTATTTCTGTAATGTACTGCCATCTTTCCAGTCACCCAAGTTCATCACCTCTCCCTCAATTCCCACATTAAATCAATTGCCAGATGTTGTCACTTCTATTTCAACAATACCTCTTGAAAAAATACAGTCATTCACTCAGTGGCTACTGCTCTGAGTCAGGCCCTCAGCACCTCTCACCTGAGCCATTGCAATGGCCTCCTCTCCCTGCCTCTAGTCTCTTCCCTATACAGTCCATCCTATACACAATTGCCAAATTGATAAAGCACAGATCTGACCATGCCGATCGCCATCTCAAGAAGTTTTTGTGGCTCCCTATGATATCTAGGATAATATGCCAATTCCTTTGTTTGACATTTAAAGTCCTTCATACTCTGACTCCAGTCTTTTTTTTCAGAGTGATTTCACATTACTCCTCCTTCATGCAATCTCTGTTCCAACCAAATTGGCCTTCTCTGAGTGCTTCTATCCATTAGTTCCTTTGCACTGGCTTTCCCCCAAGCCTGGAATTCTCTCTTTCCTCATCTCCACTGGCTATACCAGGTCTTTCCTGACCAAATCTCTTCCCCCACATGTGAGCTATCTTCTCACCACACCCTCCTCACTCAGATTACTATGTATTTATGTACAGTATTTTTATCTTCCTTTTACTCTCCTCCAAATTATTCCATATTAATATATTTTTCCCTCCTTGAAGGCAAGTTCTGGGTTGTGATTATTTTTTTTCTGTTCCTAGCACATAGCATGCAATAGGTGGTTAATAAATGCTTTCTCAGTTGACAATAGAATTACAACAAATTAGCAAAAAAAGTCTAGTAGAGATTAGAAGAAACTGAGGGAAAGAAGTAAATTCATGTATTAATATGGTGCTTCTAAGTACAGGTTTTTTATATAGCCCAAGGCATCTAATATTATCTTAAGAGCCTGCATGAAATTTTCAATATTTCTTTCAAAACAAGATTATTTTTACTCATTTTCATTTAAAAATAAATAATTGCTAGAAGGCACTTTAAGGCTAGCTATTGCCTCCTCCAGGCTGAATGTTTCTTTAAAAGCCTGGACCTAATGTATTACAGCCATTTTCTAGCTGGCAATCTTGTGTCTTGTGCTATGGCAAGGTTTTCTAGATTATCAAAGTGCCTGATGAGAATGCTAAATCTGCCTTGACCAGATGACAGAGATTTGCCCTGGGCACACATGCCAGTTTCCATAATACTGTGTTCCTCAGAATTGGAAGTTACTTGCAAGAGAAGAATGGAAGCCATCTTGCCCTCCATCGCTGCCTGATTTGGTTTCCAGGCTTTGTTTCTCTTCCAGGGAATCTTCCATCCTCCTACACGTACCAGGTTTCAACTCTAAAGGAGAACTGAAGCCACTGTCAATGCTCTGGACATTAACCCCATCCCCCCAGGACTCAGAGGGGCTGCCTGTTCAGCCTGACAACCGCCAGGTGGCATGTGGTGTCTGAATCCAAGACAGGGTAACCATGGCAACCGGTTACCATTCAGCTCTGCAGCTGCCATCTTTTATCCCAAACGAGGGTTTTGTGCACGCTAGGAGCTTTCTCTTTGAAATGGCTGCTCTGTGTGCTTTTCATCTCTCTCTTGGATAGACTTTCCACTTCTTGGAGGGGAATTCCTGTGGCTGTGAGAAGATAAAACACTGGCCATTGATTCCATTTTCTGTGCCTTATTGATTTCGTATCTGTTTAACACAAGCTCCATAAATGAGGTCTTGTGAGAAGGCCACACCTTCCTTCCACAGCTGGCTTTCTCTGGGAGCCCCAGGGTTGCTCCCTGTGGGGGAGGGGGCAGTGGGAGGCGAGAAAAGAAGAGGGAGTGAGAGATGATGGATTGGGTGGGCTCCTCCCAGGAACCATCCCAGACCTTGGGGAAAGAAGCCCTGCTTTCAGGTTGTAGGGACAATGGCTGGGAGCTCTGCTCTCACAAAAACGATGCCTGGAGAAAATGCTGCCCACCTACTGAAGCCAGAGACATCTGTTTGCCGGCACCTGGGAGTACACACTGAATATGAATTCTGGATTCTTCTTCGTTTTCTACTTTGTCTCTGCCATGCAGTAATAACCTAAAGGACAGGTGCCCAGGAAACAAGCTAAAGCTGTCAAATTTTCTCAGCTAGTGTTTTCAGGCAGGGTCGGTGGTAATAGATGGTATTGCCTCAAACCAACTCCCTACAGACCTTTCTTTTTCCAATATGAATGGCCACATTGGGGAGACAGCATGGGTAGAGTGTTGGACCTGAAGTCAGAACACTCTGGGTTGAAATTTCTGCCTTCTGAGCTCACGTTACCACGGTCAAGTTGCTTAGCTTCTGAAAGGTTTGGTTCCTTAATTTGTAAAAATGAAGATAATCAAATTCAGAGTGCCTACCTCACCAGACTGTTGAGCTGGTAATGAATGTGTATAGACAAAACCCTAGTCACACTTTAAAATATTATATAAATGGCAGGTGTTTTTTAAACAGTTGTCACACAGCAGCCCTCAATTCCAAAAGGCCTCTAGCTAGACTGAGTATATAGTCTCACCGAGATACTTCAGCTTAATAAATATTGCTCTTTCTGACGGCTGGATAGAGATCAAACAAGCTACTTATTAATTTGCTCTCAGTGGGAGAGAAGGCCTTCTGAATGAGTGAAAAGTCAGAATTACAGAACATTTATGTTCTACTTTGAATTGGTACTTAAAGAAATTTATACCTTTGGGGTTTTTTAATTGTTACAGTGACTACTCTGAATCCCTCTGCTTGAGGACCAGATTCCTTGCATTAATAGTTGGAAGCGATAGGAGTCTCTCATCTCTGTCACTGACTTAAGTGCCTCCTGATTGTGTTCCGCTCATTTTAGGAGTCCATGTACCCCAGTTCATTTAACTATTTAATCAGATTAACTTTTACAGAGGAATATTTATTTCTAAGGTATAGTAAGTGCAAACATAGAAACATCTTCCCTAATACCTGTGGGTAATAATTCTCCAGCTACACACCACCCTTTGGTGTCTTTGGGAGGCAGACAGATATTAGGTTTACAGCTAACCTCAATTCCTATACAGCATTGACCCCACCAGCTTCCAAGTTCAATATTCCCCCCTCTGCCCTATGTCCCTTGGCTTGTCAAGACTTTTAGCCTGGACTAGTTAAAACATCTGGCCTGGAATCCTGGACTTCAAGGTCCCCATGGCTCAAGCTCTTCTAAGTTAAGGGATCTATGTCCTGAAGCTAAAATTGCAAAGGTCAAATAAAACAGAAATAAAACTCCAGGACTATCTCTTTCAGGGTCACCGCACCTAATAAAGGGGAAGGTGGAAGGAATGAGACCCTCACCCCTGGACTCCACCAGAAAGATAAAGTAGCAATGCCTCAGTCACACAGATTTAAACAAGAAGGCAATTCTGGCAATGGTTAGAAAGTCCTTGGTTAAAAAAAAAAAGGCTGCTTTCAGTCTCCTGATAAGCAAAGATAGAATGTCTTTTCCCAGAACGATGTACCCCATGTGTATGCCTCCATCTTAGGTGAGCTGATCATTCACCAAAGCCCCATTACACAATGATTTTCCATTCCCAATTGTGTATTTGAATATTAGTTGAGGTTATAATAAAAAGAATTGAAAATAATGTATTAAAATTCTAATATATTATATACCTATGTAAAGGCATTGTTCTGATACTCCTTAGGAAATCAGTTCTGAAAATCTCTTGCTACAAATCTTTATTACTGTATGTGCCTGAAAATCATTGCTGAGACAAAATCAGATGAAGAAAAATGGTGCTTAAATCCAAATAATATGATTACCTATAGCAATACCAGTTTAGAGGAGGCACATTTCTCTTTTCATTAAGAAACAGAAAATCCCCACCTAATTGGTAGGGTTTCTACACCCTTAGTAGCATTCTGAAACTATAACATTATCTTTTTTCCATCCTCTTTTGAGTGGAATAAATAAAAGAGGACTCCAAGGGAATTGAAACTGATGAGAAATGATGGCAGGAATAGATTGTGAAAGAGAGTGGTAATAGGCTTTCCTTCACCTTCAATAGGTGAAGTGCCCAGAGTCAACAACTCTCCTTAGGGAAGCAGAAACAATGAGGTGAACAATTCCTCTGTCTTCACTGAGCAATAAAAAACAACTTGCACTCATAGTAAATGAAATAAGAATATTGGGAGAAATTAACCATATCAAACTGTTTATAACAGTCAATGAAAGGAACATTTGGCACAGACATTTACCTTACTCTTTAGCAGATTTCAATATGTTCAGAAGAATGATAGGCATGAGATCATTGCCAGAGACTCTAAAAGGGAATAAGGTTTTAGGGAGCTAGGAGGCATTCAAAAACAAAATTCTGAAAATATAAATCAGAATTACATGGGAGAGGACATTTTTAAATGCACATTTGGATGTTTTAATAATATTTTATTTTTTCCTTATTATGTATGAAGATGATCTTGACATTCGTCTTTAAATTTTTAATTTCCAAATTCTCTCCCTCCTTCTCTTCTCTTCCTTCCCTGAGATAGTAAGCAATTTGATATAGGTTATAAATGTGTGATCATGCAAAACACATTTTCCATATTAGTCATGTTGTGAAGGAAATACATACCAGAAAAGAAAAAAATGTGAAAAATTATTTTTAAAAATGAAAAATTATATGCTTTGATCTATATTCAGACTCCATCAGTTCTTTCTCTGGAAGTGGATAGCATTTTTTATCATGAGTCCTTTGGAATTGTCTTGGATCATTGTATTGCTGAGAATAGCTAAGTCATTCCCAGTTGATCAACATACAATATTGCTGTTTCACTGTGTACAGTGTTCTCTTCATTCTGCTCACTTCACTCTGTATCAGTTCATGTAAGTCTTTCTAGGTTTTTCTGAAAGCATCCTATCATTTCTTATAGCACATTCTGTTACATTTATATACCACAACTTGTTCAGCCATTCCCCAGTTGATGGCCATCCTCTCAATTTTTCATTTTTTGCCATTACAGAAAGAGCTGCTATATTTTTGTACAAATAGGTCCCTTTTTTCTTTTTTTAATATCTTTTGGATACAGACCTGTAGTAGTGTTGCTGGATCAAAGGGTATGCATAGTTTTATAGCCTTTTGAGCATAGTTCCAAATTGTTCTCCAGAATGATTGGATCAGTTCACAACTCTACCAATAATGCATTAGTGGCTTAATTTTCCCACATCCCCTCCAACATTTGTCATTTTCCTTTTTTGTCATATTAGCCAATTAAATAAGTGTAAGTAGTGCCTCAGAGTTGTTTTAATTTACATTTCTCTAATCAGTAGTGATTTAGAGCATTTTTATGTGACTACATATTTTCATGTGAAAACTGACTATTCATATCCTTTGACTATCAATTAGGGAACAATTTATATTCTTATACATTTGACTTAGTTCTCAATATATTTGAGAAATAAGGCTTTTATCAGAGACACTTGCTATAAAAACTGTTTCCCAGCTTCCTTATTTCCTTCTGATATTGGTTGCTTTGCTTTTGTTTATAAAAAAACTTTTAAATTAAATACAATCAAAATTATCCATTTTATATTTCATAATGCTCTGTCTCTCTTGCTTGGTCATAAATTCTTCCCTTATCCATATGGATATACCACTTACTCTTTAGCAGATTTCAATATGTTCAGAAGAATGATAGGCATGAGATCATGGAGCCTTCCTTAAAATGACAAGTAGTATCTGAAAGGTAAATTATTCCTTGTTTTCCTAATTTATTAATGGTATCACCCTTTATGTCTAGATCATGTGTGCATTTTGACTTTATCTTGATATATGCTGTAAGATGTCTGTCTGTACCTACTTTCTGCCATGCTGTTTTTCAGTTTTCTCAACAGTTTTTGTCAAATAGTGAGTTCTGGCCCCAAAAGCATGGGTCTTTGGATTTATCAAACACTGGGTTACTATGGTCATTTACTACTATGCTTTATATACATAATAGATTCCATTGACCTACCACTCTGTTTCTTAGCCAGTACCAGATTGTTTTGATGATTACTACTTTATAATACAGTTTGAAATCTGGTATGACTAGGCTACCTTCTTTCACATGTCTTTTCATTAGTTCCCTTGATATTCTTGACCTTTTGTTCTTTGTTATTATTTTTTCTTGCTCTATATAAATTTTTTTGGGTAATTTAATTGGTATGGCACTAAATAAGCAAATTAATTTGGGTAGAATTGTAATTTTTTTTGGAAACTAATTTTTTTGAACTAATGCATTGTTGGTGGAATTGTGAACTGGTCCAACTGTTCTGGAGAGCAATTTGGAACTATGCCCAAAGGGCTATAAAATTGTGTGTGTCCTTTGACCCAGCAATATCACTAGTAGGTCTATATGCTGAAGTTATCATAAAAAAGGGAAAAGGACCTATTTGTAAAAAATATTTATAGCAGTATTTTTGTGGTGACCAAGAACTAAAAAGTGAGGGGATGCCCATCAACTGGGAAATGGCTGAACAAGTTATTGTAATGGGAACGTAAATTTTAAAGATCTTCCCTGCCCCTAGGCTAAAGTGCACCTGGAGCCTGGGGTGGGAGGCTTGTTTTTCAGTTGATACTTTTTGATTGGTCATTGGGTCCAAAAGGTTGTTACATTCTCTGAGCCAGGAGAAGGCTATATAAGCCCTGATGTGTAGCTTTGTTTTTGGGGCTCACTTTGAGAAGTGTCCTGTGATTTGATATGGATTCTGAGAAGCCATTGTCCAAAGCCCCCCAGCTTTGAAAAACCCAGATGTTGAAACCCAGATGTTGATTGGGTATGGATGTAATGGTTTGACAGTTTGAAATCTATCTACTTGATCTGTTTCTGTCTTGATAATTCTGTCTGTATATTCTGAAGTTTGGGGTGCTGACCTCTTTCCCCTGAACTAGGTAAACGATACATGTTGACTGATTAAAGTAAGCCTGTTAACCCATTTTGAGTTGCTTTCCTTTAACAAAGCAGATCCAAGAACCTGTGTTGGCAGCAAACTCTGGGGATGCTTGGGGTGCTTGCTGCTACAGTTGTGGTATATGAATGTAACAGAATATTATTGTGCTATAAGAAATGATTAGCAGACATACTTCAGAAAAACCTGGAAAGACTTATATGAACTGATGCTGAGTGAAATGAGTAGAACCAGGAAAACATTGTACACAGTAACAGTCATATTGTGCAATCAATGACTGACTTTGATGGACTTATCTCTTCTCAACAATGCTAAAATCTAAGATAGCTCCAAAAGACTCATGGTGGAAAATGTTATCCACATCCAGAGAAAGAACTTTGGAGTCTGAATACAGATGGAAGTACAGTATTTGCTCTCTTTTTTCTTTCATTGCTTTGTTTTGTTTATTCTTTCTTGTGGTTCCTCCCATGGTTCTAATTCTTCTTTACATCTCAACTAATGTGAAAATATGTTTAATATTAATGTATATATATAGAACCTATGTCATATTGTACACCATCTTGGGGCATTGGTGGGGGGAGGGGAAGAGAGAGATGAGAAGAAAATTTGAAACTCAAAATCTTATGGAGGTGAATGTTGAAAACTAAAAATTAATTATTTTTTTTAACTCACAAAAAAGTCCTTCCAAATCTGGAAACAAAATGAAATAATATTTATGGCAGCTCTTTTTGTGGTGATGAAGAATTAGAAATTGAGGGGATGCCCAACAATTGGGGAATGGCTGAACAAGTTATGGTATATGAATGTAATGGAATACTATGGTTCCATAAAAAATAGTGAGCAGTGGATTTCAGAAAAACCTGGAAAGACTTACATTAACTGATGCTGAGTGAAGTGAGCAGAACCTGGAGAGCATTGTACATAGTGAGAGCTACATTGTTCTATAACCAGCTTTAATAGATTTAGCTCATCTCAGCAATGCAATGATCTAAGACAATTTCCAAAAGACTCATGATGGAAAATGCTATCCACCTCTAGAAAAAGAACTATGGAATCTGAATGCAGATTGAAGCATACTATTTTCTCTTAAAAAAATTGTAATTTTTACTTATATTGGCTTGGCCTACCCATGAACGACCGATATTTTCTCACTGTTTATATCTGACTTTATCTGTGTGAAAAGTATTTTGTAATTGTGTTTATATAGTTCCTGGGTTCATCTTAGTAGATAGATTCCCAAGTATTTTATATTGTCTATAATTATTTTAAATGGACTTTCTATTACTATCTCTTGCTGCTGATGATTTACGTGGGTTTGTTTTATGTCCTGAAACTTTGGTAAAGTTGTTCATTAATTCAACTACTTTTTCAGTTGATTCTCTAGGATTCTCAAGGTATAACATCATATCATCTGCAAAAAAAAAAGTATAGTTTTTATTTCCTCATTGCCTATTCTAATTCCTTCAATTTATTTTCTTCTCTTATTGTTATAGCTAGCATTTCTAGTACAATATTGAATAATAGTGGTGATAATGGGTATCTTTGCGTCACCCTTGATCTTATTGGGAAGGCTTCTGGCTTATCCTTTTTACAGATAATGTTGACTGATGGTTTTACATACATACTACTTATCATTTTAAGTAAAGCTCCATGTATCCCTATGCTCTCTAGTGGGTGCTGTATCTTGTCAAAAACTATTTCTGTAGAGCACAGGCCCTGGAGTCAGGAGGACCTGAGTTCAAATCCAGTCTCAGATACTTAACACTAATCAGCCGTGTGACCTTGGGCAAGTGCTTCTCCCCTCCAAAAAGCAAAAAACAAAACAAAACCCTTTTTCTGTATCTAATAGATAATCATATGATTTCTGTTGGTTTTGTTATTGACAGGGTCAATTATGCTGATAGTTTTCCCAATATTGAACCAACCCTATATTCCTGGTATGAATCCTACCTGATCATAGTGCATGATTTTTGTATTCTATAATCAACTTGCTAGCATTTTATTTAAAATTTTTGTATCAGTATTCATTTGGATTGGTCTATAATTTTCTTTCTCTTTTCACTCTTCTTGGTTTGGGTATCAGCACCATATTTGTATCATAAAAAGAATTTGATATTATTCCTTCCTCACATATTTTACAAATAGTTTATTAAGTTTAAATTAATTGTTCTTTAAATGTTTGGTAGAATTCACTTATGAATTTTACTTAGATTGTCAGATGTATTGGCAAATAATTGGGCAAAAAAGCCCCTAAGAATTGCTTTCATTTCCTTTTCATTAGTGGTGAATTTACCCTTTTTATTTTTTATATAGTAATCTGTTCTTATTCTTCTTTTAATAAAAAATTCAAATTAACAAATGGTTTATCTATTTCGTTGTTGTTGGGGTTTTTTTTTTTTTCATAAAGCCAGCTCTTAGTTTAATTTATTAGATAAATGGTTTTCTTACTTTCAATTTTAGTAATCTCTCCTTTGATTTTTAGGATTTCCAATTTGGTGTTTAATTGGGGTTTTTTAATTTGCTCTTTTTCTAGTGTTTTTTTTTTCTTAGTTGCATGCCCAATTCATTGATTGTTTTTTTTTCTCTAATTTATTGATGTAAGCATTTAGAGATATACGTTTCCCCCAAGTATTGCTCTGGCTGAATCCCATAATTTTTGGTGTGTTGATTCATTGTAGTGATTAAATGCACATTTGAAAACACAGTTAATACAAATACAATTTCATAAGAGACTGATGTAGCTGCATAAAGAGCTCTCTGAGTTTTGGTCTAAGACAGAAATGTGCAAATTGTGAAAGGACAGCATATCAGCTCCTGGTGGTATTGTCTCTGCTCCTATGAGAAGTGTTGCAGTTAAAGGAATCACCTCTCAAAAGTACCCAGTACCCAGTAATTTGAGACTTTTCAGACTCGGGAGTCTACCACTAGACCTAGAAATGTCCATTTCCCAGCCCCTAGCATTGTACCTGTCATGTTATAGGTGCTTAATAAATGCCTATTGACTGACTGATTGAGAGATCTTAGAGAAATAAAAAAAAAAAAAAAACAGAAACGGAATATAGCCAGAAATAGCCAGGAACTTGAAACTCATAAGATTAGAGTTTCTAATTCCTTTGCTGAGGATGGAAAAGAATAAATACGAGACCAAGGGCCTAGACCTTTTTCTCAGGGCCATGTGGCCTCAACAGGGAAAAGGAACCAAGCCCTCTCCCCTCATAAGATTGTCTCTCACAGGACATCATCAACCAAGGAGTGAAATTACCCAAGCACAATCCAACAGGAATGGGCCAGAGAGATTAGGCCAACTAATCCCATGATATTCAGACCTTTCTCAAGACACTTCAGATTTTAAATATATAGCTAATTAAAAAAAAGGCTTCTAGTATGTGATTAGCAAACTGGAACCAGTTATAAAATGTCTATAGGCACTCCACGGTCTCTCCAAAGTACTTCCATAACATATTATCCCAGTGTTCCTGGAAGCAGCCACTCCTCCCCTCTCCTAAGAGAACATTGCATCCACCAAGCATGCTGATGAACTTTGCACAAACACCTATCCCTGCTATAAGTGTAGCAGGTGTCTTGTACATGTATGTACACAGTACCACTGATGCTACTTGACACATGGAAAAGCCAAGGAAGCCTGCTTCAGAACCAGTTACAGAATATCTACACATGCTTAAGTGTCTACAAGGCATATCATCAAACTCTACTGGAAGCAGATTGCCCAGCCTCTTCCAAATGATGAGTTTCATCCAACGTGCTCTGTACATATGCCAGACCCCATTATATAAGCAAACTGCAAATGACAAAGGGATGGTAATGATAACTAGTTCATTAGGTGGTGAAATCAGTACCCAGAAAGACCACAATAAGATGGGATCAAACTTAATGGGATGATATAATAAAAAAAAAAAAAAGTAAAGTCCTATTGGATTTGGTATCTACCCAATGAAAGTAAATTACTGGGGTTCCTCACCCCGTTGCATTCTATCTGTTGTATTCCAAGAGACATAATCCATGAAAAGCCCTAGTCAAATATATAATATCTCTATTCCTGGACTGTTTACCTCGAGTTCCTTCTCTCCTATATCATGGTTTTCAAATTGTCACCTAAGACTTTATTATCTAGAGTAATGCTTTCTAGATTCCTCCAGGCAATCTCATTTCTGGGCAAATGTATTACTGGACATAAGTTATAAGTTATCTGGTCTGACAAGTCTTGAATGGATCTCAGTCATATTCTGGATCTTTGCCCCTTTTTATTGTTGCTATCAAGTCAACAAATAATCAGCTGCCTTAGTACCCCTCAGCAAGAAGTCATGAACTACCACTACTCAACCATTCATCCTCTTACCTTTTCTGAATTCTTTTCTCACCTGATAGTATCTATGGAGCTAACAGCTTCTTATTTGTGGTGTCTACCTCCTGCCTCCAGGGAGAACCTCATCTTTGTTTCTTAAATGTAAATGTTCAGTGGTCCTTCCTTTTCTTTTCTGTGTGACATTCATCTATCCTCTAATATCCTAAGATGGAACAAGACCCTCTTTTACTTTTTCAAATCCTTTTTCTGATTTGTTTTTACAATGAAGCCCTTCTTTCATTTAAAAAAGAATAACATTTCATTCTCTCTGATAACTTTCAAAGTGGAGAAGCATTGTTTAAGCTCATTTACCTTCTCTTTAAAAAATTAAATTATATTTTTATTTTCTGTTTCAAATGATTTCCTTCCTCCTTCCCCTTTCTCCACCTATTGAGAAGAAAAACAAAATCCATTACAAAGATGTGCTGTCATGCAAAAGAAATTTCCACATTACTCATATCAAGAAAAAAAGAGAAGAAAGTATGCTTCAATCTGCAATCCATTCTCTATGTCTAGGTGAATAGCTTTATGCTGGGTCCTTTGCGATTGTGGTTGATTATTGTATCCTGTTGCACAGAGCAGCTATGTAGCATAGTGGATAGAGTGCTGAGCCTGGCATCAGGAAGACTGATTTTTCCTGAGTTCGAATCTGGCCTCATATTTGTACTAGTTGTACAACCCTGGGCAAGTTACTTAACCCTGTTTGCCTTAGTTTTCTCATCTTTAAAATGAACTGGGGAAGGAAATGGCAAACAGTTTCAGTATCTTTGCCAAGAAAACCCCAAATGAGGTCACAGAGTCAGACATAACTGAAATGACTAAACAATGACAACACTGTATTGATCATAGTCACTGTTTCAAAGTTGATAGTATTATTTGTCTGTTATATAAGTTATTCTCCTTGTTCTTTTCACTTCACTTTGCATCAGTTCATGTCTTCTCAGGTTTTTCTAAAACCATCCCCTTTACCATTTCTTATAGCCCAATTGCATTTTATCTAGTTCACATACTATAACTCATTCAGCCATTCCCCAAACCATGGGTGTACCCTCAGTTCCCAGTTCTTTGCAGCTACAAAAAGCTGCTATAAATATTTTTGCACATCTGAGTCCCATCCCTCTTTCTTTGATCTCTTTGGGATATAGACCTAATAGCAGAATTTCTGAATCAAAGGGTATATTCACAGTTTAATAGCTTTTTCAGCATAGTTATAAATTACTTTACAGAATAACTGGACTAGTTCATAGCACCACCAATAGTACATTATTGTACCTGTTTTCTCACAGCCCTTTCTTTCAGCATTTGTCATTTTATAGAAATATCACGTATTTTGTGCATTTCACTGTGAAATTCCCCTTTCTCTCAATACTTGCTGGAAGTGATAATCCTCAATTCTTTATCATTCTTGCTAGTAGCTTCCCAGACAATCTACTGTGACAAACCATCACAAACAACTTAAGAGTTCTCATTTTCTTTAATATATATATATATATATATATATGTATTTATTTATTTTTAATTTTCAACATTCACTTCCATAACATTTTGAGTTCCAAATCTTCTATCTCTCACCTCCCCCCACCTCAAGATGATGTGTAATTTTATAAAGGCTTCAGTAAGGGTGGGTGACGAGGGAGGAAGGGAATGAATCTGGAATTCAAAGTTTTAAAATCAAATGTTTATATATATATATATATATACTTTTATTAATACTATTTTACATGTAATTGGGAAATAAGATATATAGGCACTGGGGCATAGAGATCCACCATGCCCTACTGGAAAAGTCAAAAGGGGTATGGGAGAAGATATGGGAGAGAGCAGATTGGAGGAGGGGATATCCTGTGAGACTGCTATCTTGGGGCAGTGGGGAGGGGAATAAGGGAGAGGAAATTTGTAACTCAAAATCTGGTGGAAATGAATGATATAAGTCAGAAGTTAATAAAGCATTTGAAAAATGGAAAAAAATAAATAAAAGAACTGAAGTAAAATGAAAAAAAAATTTGTAAAGGTTCTACATATACATTCATTTTAAATCTATTTTCACATTAGTCACATTGTAAAGAAGAATTAGAACCAATGAGAAAAACCATGAGAAAGAAGAAACAAAAGAGAGAGACAGAGAGAGAAAGAGACAGAGCAAATAATATGCTGCGATCTGCATTCAGACCCCATTGTTCTTTTTCTGGATGTGGAGTTCTCACTTTCCTTACTAGAACCTTGATAGGGACACCCAACCTCCCTTCCCTTCTTTCACTAACTTGCTCCTTTGTCTTGCCAACTTGTCTTACAAGGTAAGTCTTACCAACTATCATCTCATAGGATGATAGAACTAGAGTTAAGAAATAACCTCATAAACCTCCTTTCCTTTGGTGTTTCCCCTTCTCATCCTTCTCAAGTATTTTTTTTTTTGAGTTCTTCTCTTCCTCTGCATCAGGTTCTTCACCTTCCCTAAAGTCATTCTCCTATATCTCTCCTTTTTCTTCCTTCAACTTGAGCCTTTCTTTTCTTCTTCTCAAGTCCTTTCAAATTTTCTATCACTAAATTCAATCTTTGTCCTTCATGATACCAAAACCCTCCATATCATAATCCCTCTCACTCCTTCCACATGACATTTTCCTACTGGACCAGGAGGATCCCATCAGGACCTCAGACCCAAAATAAATAAAATCTAACCATTACCTCCACTAAACCTGCCTTTCCTCAACTTCTCTGTTTCTATTGATAGTACTATTCTCTCAGTCAACCAAGATTGTGATTAAAGTCAGCAACCAACATTGGTGAAATCATTTTCATGTTGCTTTTTTTTTTTTAGCAAATATTTATCATTAGTATTGCAAAATGTGGTGCATAGACCAGAGTTATACATAAGGGAAATTATCATGGCAATAATGTTAAGAGTGGATTAGAAGAGGGAGTCAGTAGAAGCAGTAAGACTTGTTGGAAGGCCAGATGGGTAGTTATGGGGCCCTGTACTATGATGGTGGCAGAGCGAATGGTGTAAAGAGAATGGCTATGAGAGATGTTGCCAGGTGGATTCAAAAGGAATTGGTAACAACATCAGAAAGAGATAAGAATTAAAGATAATTCCAGGATTGGAAACATGGGCCAAAAGGGGAAATTGGTTTAAATGAAAAGGTAACACTTGCTGTTTTATTCATGGCAAATTGGAGATGCTGATGGGACTTTTAGTGGAGATACCCTGAAAGCAGTTGGAGATGCTGTTCTCAAGCTCAGAAGAGTTCCATGTCTGGAGATCAGAGATTCGAGGTAGATAGAGATGCTGGGTCCTCCAAATGTAGTACTATAATGATTAATGCGAGTAAGACCCAAGTAATGATTTTAGAATGGACCCTTTATTAAAAGGCCATGTTGGGTGATCAGGTGACATGGCATCACCACCCCATGTTTCAGGTACAGCAATAGCAATAGCAGCCAGCAACAGTCCTGATCTGGGGCAGAACCTCAGCTTATAAAGGAGGCCTTACATAAGCATATTAGTCAGCACACACCTTGAAACTCCCTTGTCTGACCCAGAAGCCTGCCCACTTCTATGCAGGTGAGCTAACTGGGGGAAAGGGTGGAGACCCAGTGGAGGAGGGCGGAGCTGACCTGGCAGTCTGCTCACTTCCTCCAGGTAGGTGGGGAAAACCAGGCACAACAAAGCCTCTAAGAGAATTAATGAGAATGTCAAGTGAGTGAATGTATGGAAAAATAGAATGTGGCCCAAGGACACAACACTGGGAGACCCTCACATTAAAAGATCAGAAGACAAAGACATAATGAAGGAAAGAGAGAAGAAGCATTTTAGGGGGTAGGAGAAGCACCAATTAAGTGTGGTGTCTTTTGAGACCAAGGGAGGAGAGGATATAATAGAACTCAAATATATCAAAAAGAACAGAAAGGTCAAGGAGGATGACCAAAAAATAAAATAAAATAAAGACTGAGATCTGGGAATTCAGTTGTTCTAGGTTCAAAATCCCTCAAGAACAAACCTAGTTAATAACTCAGGGAGGTTCGGTCTACATTCCACTTTAAGTGCTTGACTTCTTCACCCTAGTTATGCCTATAGAATAAGGATCATAAGACCACAAATCTCGAGCTGGAAGGGGCTTTTAAGGACATCAAGTACAACCACCTCATTTTATGTATGAGGAAAGTGAGGCTTAGAGATATTAAGTGACTTGCCCAGGGTCATTCACCTAACAAAAAGTGAAATTCCAACTCAGATCTTCCTGACTAAAAGTCTAATGCCATATTAACTACTACAAAGTGCCTCTCTCTAGTTTCTCAGTCGAGGTGTATGTGGGGTGGCAGGGAGGGACACAGGGATGGTAACACTTCATATACCAATTCAAGAGGTATTGGGAACATCAGAACTGAACAATCAATTCATGGATTGTCCTAGAGAGAATATGTAACAGAAAAAAAAACCCCAACATAACTCTGGGTTATTAATTAGGTGAGGGTAGGAATGTGTTCCCAGCTTTGGAGAGGTCTTCTTTTGATATGCTGAAATTCTGTGGAGCACCTCCCAGTATCCAAGTCTTTCTCCTCAGGTGATTGCCTTAGGTGCTTATCAAAACCTGGAGTTTTTCTGTTCTCAGTTTTACCAGTTCTCAAAGAGGATTGGGAGTAGTTATTCATATGCAGTTGTCCTCATTTCCAGAAGCTAATCCCAAGTGCTTCCTGTTTTGGGGGTGGGGGTGGTGGTAGGAGAAAAAAAGGAGGAGGAATTTTCTCCTGGTTATTCAAATTGGGGAAGGGAAGAGGTGCTGCTAGTTTTTCTTTTGGTTGCATTAATTTTGGAGGAAGACAAGTTCCCTGGATAACCCTTACTTAGAAAATAGTCAATCCGGGCAACTAGGTGGCGCAGTGAGTAAAGTGCTGGCCCTGGAGTCAGGAGGACCCGAGTTTGGTTCCAGCCTCATACACTTAATACAAAAAAAAATAGCTGTGTAACCTTGGGCAAGTTACTTAACCCCAATTGCCCTCCAAAAAGCAAAAAAAGAAAATAGTCAATCTGCAAGGATTTAATTAAGCACCTCTTGTGTGCCTGGGGCTAGGTTAAACTTGAGGGGGGGGGGAGTAAGGATGATACCAGGAAAGGCAAAAACAAATACACTAGTCCTTGCCCTCTGGGAGCTCACAATTGAAGAGACAAAGGCAAACTTTTGCCCATGTACATTTGCTACATACAAACAAAAAATAAAATAAGACCAATTGGAGATAATCTCAGAGTGGAAGGGCTAAGATTAAGAAGTACTAGGGGAGTGGCTGGGTGGTACAGTGAATACAGCACCAGCCCTGGAGTCAGGAGGACCTGAGTTCAAATCCGGCTTCAAAAACTAGCCATGTGACCTTGGGCAAGTCACTTACCCCAATTGTCCTCCAAAAAGCAAAAAAAAAAAAGTACTTGGAAAAATTTCTTGCAGAAAGTGGGATTTTAGCTGAGACTTGAAGGAAGGGACAAATGATGTTCCAGGCTACAGATTCTCAATCCGAGGCTTTAGTACCAAAAAAGTCTTCTTTTCAAAAGATTTCTGGCTTTTCCTTTGTAAGTTGCAGGGTTGAGAAAGCCATTTATCTTCACCTGTGTGTTGGAAGGAAGGCATTGATGTCCAAATACAGTATATGGACTTAGTGACAGGCTTCATTCCTTAGTAGGTTATGGCAGTATCTCTCATAAAGCCAATGGAAGACCATCAGGTCAGCACCCCCAACATACTTTTCTTCTAGTGGCTCCAAAAGGTTTTGACAAGTTGAGTCATCTTCTTTTGAAAGGCAATATATCTTGGGCACAGGCCCCTGTACTAACACAGATGCTTTTATTGTCCAGCTCCCCAGATAGTGATGGGCAGAGAAGCAAAATGTTACATTTGTACCCCCAACTCAGTCCCTGAGACCCGGATGATAGGACCATCAGTCTACTTGCCTCATCCCCTTTACCTTATCTGCTGTGTATCTATCCTAGAGAACTGTCATCAGAAATGGAACTCAAATAGTGCCAAATACAGTATCTATAAAGTTGCCTTTTAATCATGTTATTTAAGATGTTGTCAGTAGTAAAAAGAACTGGACAGGAAATCATATAGGCTGAATTTTGTTGCTCCTTGGATAGGTGCAGCTGGGGCATATCACCTCCGCAGTCCTCAATCTTCTCATCTGTAAAATGAGAGAGTTAGGCTAGATTATCTCAAAAATAGGTGTTCTTAAAGTAAGGCTTAACCTGATAGATGTCAGCATGTCTGTGAACTTGGATGGGTATAAAAATTACATTTTTATTTTCACTAACTTTCAATTTCCTTTGTAATCTTATTCATTTAAAACATTTCCCCCCAAAAGGGACCATAGATTTCCCCAGACTGACAAAGAGATCCAAGACACACAAAGTTAAGAACTCCTACCTCTAAGAAGAGAAACAAAAATGTTCTCCAAGGTCCCCTCTATCCCTAAGATTCTATAATTCAAGATAAGCAGAAAATCCAAAAGGCTGTCTACTTGCCGCCAGCTCTCTCATGATGAATGAAGAGGATCACATTGAAAATGACTAGCCCAGTCTTCATGTTACTGCTGAATGAGTCACACAAGCCCTGTAGTGAATTTCCCAGGCTTTTCAGTTTAAAATAGGAGGTTACTCCAAGGCATTCATTTCAGTCTGGAATGCTCCCCCCCATCTTCATAAAAAGAATTCATTGTGTTATGATTAACCCACGCTTGACCAACCTCAGGAATGTTTTCAGGGTGACAGAATATTTATTTCTCAGAGACCACTCAAAGGATCGGGGGTCTGATAAGCCCAGACACAAAGCACCCAAGATTCTGAAAGAGTGCCAGCCAAATCCTCCTTCCATTCAGCATTCTTGTTATTGTTACTGCCGCCTCACTCTTTTAACGACACCCACCTTTGCCTCAGCATAGACTGGGAGAGTAATTAGTACAGCCTAATTACTGGGAACACAAAGACATTGAACTTTTTATCTTGTTCCCAAATAACTGTGCTTCCCATGTCTTTTCAACCAAATTTTAATCTTAGACAATTTTAGGCTCAACAATTAAAGTAAGCTTTCTTCTACTTGATTATATATTTTTTAGGAATAGTAATAGTATGTACATAGCATTTTAAGATTTGCAAAGTAAATTTTGCAAGTATTTTCATATTTGATACAACAATCTTAGGAGGTAGATATCATTATCTCAATTTTACCAATGAGGAAACTGAGGGAAACAGAGGTTAATAATAGTAATTATAGCTAGCATTTATATAGTGCTTCAAGATTTGTAAAGTATTTTACATATTTCATTTTATTCTTATAACAACTCTGAGAGGTAGGTGCTATTATTGTCACCATTATAGAGATGAGGAAAGTGTGGCAGGCAGAAGTTAAATGACTTGCCCAGGGTCACTGCTGGTAAACGTCTAAGGTCAAATTTGAACTCAGGTCTTCTTGAGGCCCAGACCACCTAACTACCTCACAATTTCAAGTTTTCATTTCAAAACTGTCTTCCAGTCCAAGACAGGCAGGATGACATAATGGATCAAGAACTGGTCCCACAATCAGAAAGACTTGTTTAACTATTGCCTCTGACTGGCTCTGTAACCTTGGGCCAATTACCAGCCTCTCAGTGGTCTAGGCCAGTGGCATCAAATACAAGTAGAAACAGGGGGTCCTGGCATGCTCATATTCACTCAGAAAAACACACATTTATCTATTTCTTTTTTTTTAATTAATACATTAATACATGAAAATCAGAGAGGAACTAAATCTTAACCTGGTTGAGTTGAACTTGGCCTTCCCATGACCCATTTGACACCTCTGCTCTAGGCAATTCTCTAACCTAGAAATTACAGGGAAGACGCCAACATGTACAGGTTGCTATTTTGGGCATGTGGGACAAGTTAATTCATTTGGTAGCTTCACAGCTACCCTGTTAGGTAGTAGCTTTTATTCTCTCCATTTTATGGATAAGGAAACTGAGGCTGAAAAAGGTTAAGAGTGATTTGCCCAGGGTCATTCAGCTAGTAAGAATTTCTTATACCAATAAAAAAAAATGCAGTTTTCTATCCCTTCTGATCCAGAAAGGATTTTGCTTTTTACTAGAATCCCCATGTTGTTTATCCCACAGAAGGAGCTCCAAACCATATGCCCTAAGTAGGGAACTGAACTCAGTGGAATTCTCAAGGATTCATAAATTCTGCAATCAAGGAAACAAAAGCAAATGTATAAGCCAAGGAAGCCTTGGGGTTTAGGAATTGGTAACCCGGTATATTTTACAGGTCTGGATTTTGCAAGGCTAACCTTACAGAACTTGTTTATTTGCTCCTAGGTACTTTATAATTAGGATAGGAGGCCACCAAGTGGTTGATGGTACCTTCATTTCAGCCTTATGTTCTGAACAACCAGCCATGATCCCCATGGGCCAGGTTCACTGAAACAAAAACTGTCACATCACAGACTTTTCTCTTCTCCCCAACCCACGATGCTGTTATCAACAGCAACAACAATAAAGAGGAAATAAAGAAAAAGCAGCAAGAGTATATTGAGGGCTATTTATAATAGTTGCATGCTTTTCTACTCAATTGCTTTTATCTCCCCCAAAACAGAATTCCGTGTTAAAAATACTCAGTTTGAACATTAATGGGAATTAACATGCATATTATTTAAAGTGACGGTGCTACATTTAGAGTAAGATTTGAAGGATTAACTACAATTATATATAACACTTGTGTCAAAGATTCTTATGTGACACAAAGGGCCTAAGTATAATTTGGGGGATTTCTCACTCTGGTTTATTGCCCTTACCCAAACAATCAGAGAATTTCAGTATTTGACATGACCCACCCAAGGGATTATTACCAAGTACTAGGCAAGACAGTGTATAAAGCACTGGACTTGCAGTCAGAAAGACCTAGGTTCAAATCCTGTCTTAGACCCTTACTAGCTGTGTGACACTGGCAAATCCCTTAACCTCTCTCAGCCTCAGTTTCCTAATCTGTAAAATGGAGATAATTACTACCTAACAGGGTTGCTGTGAGGACCAAATGAAGTAACATATATAAAGTGCTTTGCAAATTTTAAAACACTAGATAAATGTTGTCATCATCATTATTATTAATTACCTTTCCAGATATATGACTTACAACGCTCAAAGAATAGACAGGTTTATTTATAGGTTAGAGAAAAAAAAACAAATATAGGTTACAACAGAACTCAATGAAAATAACGATACTGGATACTACCATTCTGGAAAACAATTTGTAACTATGCTTAAAAAAAGTCTCTTTAATTGTCCTTACTCTTTGATCCAGTGAAAAACTTCTACACCTGTACCCTGAAGAGATCAAAGAAAGAGGAAAAGGCCATATAAGCAAAAATATTTATAGTAACTCTTTTTGTAGTAGCAAAAAACTGGAAACACACAGTGTACCTGTCCATTAGAGAATGGCTTAACAAATTATGGTATAGGAATATGATGGAATATTAGTGTACTGTAAGAAATCCAAAAGGGATGGTTCAGTGAAACATGGGAAGACATGTAAGAACTGATGCAAAGTGATGGGAGCAGAACCGGAGAATAATCTAGAAGGGTCAATGGAGAGAGCACTGGGCCTGGAATCAGGAAAACCTGAGTTCAAAACTGATCTCAGACATGTACTAGCTGTCTTAATCCCATTGGAGAAGGAAATGACAACAATTCTGGTATCTTTGCCAAGATAATTCCATGGATAGTACTAATGTGCAATGGTCCACAGGGTCACAAAGAGTTGGACACAGCAACAACACTGTAAAGACAAATAATTTTGGAAGACCAGCCACGGTTCAGAGGACCAATGATAAAGCATACTGACAGAGAGATGATGGGTTGTCGATGATTTTGGGATATGGCCAATGTGGGAATTTGCTTTTCTTGGCTACACATATTAATTACAAAGATTTTGTTTTTCTTTTGTTTTCCAGAAGGCTGAAAGGTTTGGCTGGTAGGGAAAATAAATGTTTGTTAGTTGGGGGGAGGGGTATATTTTAAAGAAAGAAAAGAATTACACCCACATATAAGCTCTGTCCTTTCTCAGTCACTTACAGTCATATCTTGAGTAGGACTCCCAGCAAATGGCATTGCTTGTAGTGTGGCTTCTCATTATGTGAATCTTACTGAGGCCCTTACTGAGGCAGCAGTGGTCAGATACCCATGGTCACTTTATGGGTATTCCCCTCCAAGGGTCCTCTAGCCATCTTTTCAGTATAGTTCTTTCTTCTGCCATCAGATCTCTCATCATGCGGAGAATGGTGATTTCTGCTGCCACTTCAATTGTTCCTTCTGCCTATATGTACAGAAACAATCTGACTAATGTTCCCTGGGTGATGGCATTGGTCCTCTTCCTGGCATTTATCTTAAAGCCTTGCCTTTTTTTAGGGTTTGTGCACAAGGTACGGGTCTCCCACAAGAGGGGGTCAGGAACACACTACCCTATCCATTTTTCCTAGTGGGTGACCATCTGTAATACCATACATTAGTTCATCAAAGCAAAATTATCAGAAGTACGAATACCTAGATTCATTCAAAAGACCAACATCTTGCTCCTAATCCCATATAATGCATATAGAAACCAGAAGTATGCTGGTAAATATTTAACAACCAACTCTTGGGAGAAGAGGTATACAAATGATACACTTTTAAATTTAATCTGAATTATTACCATTTTCTCTATAACTTTCTTAAATCTAGACAAACAACAAAACACTAGATCAAGCAGTGATTTGCAGTGCTGCTGTTTTCTGAGGTATAAATGCTCACGTTGAAAATTTAACAATGGGCTCAGCTGGCTCCAGAACACCCCTGGAATAACTATAGTACACTCTGAATACACAGGAGGACTCAAGTGTTTACAAAAAGTCTAAACTAAAGCTAAACCTAAAACTATGGGGCAGCTAGATGGCTCAGTGGATAGAGCTCTGGACCTGGAGTCAGGAAGATCTGAGTTCAAATTCAGCCTCAGACGCTTACTAGCTATATGACTTTGTACCTGTTTGCCTTAATGCACTGGAGAAAGAAATGGTAAATCACTCCAGTATCTTTGCCAAGAAAACTCTGCG
>NW_027185784.1:22009067-22078673 GCF_028583685.1 Petaurus breviceps papuanus
GGGGGGGGGGGGGGGGGGGGGGGGGGTTGTAGGTGGCACAGTCAATAGAGCACCAACCCTGGAGTCAGGAGGACCTCGGTTCAAATCCGGCCTCAGACACTTAACACACTAGCCATGTAACTTTGGGCAAGTGTAGCAGCAAGCACCCCAGCGTCCCCAGGGTGGCTGTCAATACAGGTTCTTGGATCTGCTTTGATAAAGGAAAGCAACTCAAAATGGGTTAACAAGCTTACTTTAATCAGTCAAATATGTATCCTTTGCCTAGTTCAGGGGAAAAAGGTCAGCACCCCAAACTTCAGAATATACAGACAGAATTATCAAGACAGAGAAACAGATCAAGTAGACAGGTTTCCAAAACTGTCCAACCATTACATCCATACCAAATCAACATCTGGGTTTTTCAAAGGGGGGGGGGGCTCTCAACAACGGCTTCCCATAATCCAGATCAAATCACAGAACACTTCTCAAAGTGAGCCCCAAAAGAAAGCCTCACATCAGGGCTTATATAGCCTTCTCCTGGCTCAGAGAATGTAACAACTTTCTTGACCCACTGGCCAATCACAAAGTATCTACTGAAAAAACAAGCCTCCCACCCCAGGCTCCCGGTGCACTTTAGCCTAGGGGCAGGGAAAATCTTAAAAATTTACATTCCCATTACAGCAAAAAGTTAAAAAAAAAAAACTCCATGGACAGTATGGTTCACAGGGTCTCGAAGAGTCAGACATGACTGAATGACAACAAAGCTAAAATAAAAACAACTAAGCCATCTGCAAAAATAAATAACAATAGGTTATTAAAATAGACACAATACCTTGAGCTGCCCCACTCCCAAATCTCACCAGAGTTATAGCTAATAGATGTGGCATGGGCACCACCAAATGTACCAAGGCAACAGAATAAAAGATGCCTTCAGCAGAATTTCAAGACAAACTCAGTTAAGGATAAGAGAAAGAGGCCTCATAGGCTGGACATGAGGACCTGAAGAGAAATCCATCCCAGGACACTTTTGACTGTGAAGAGACTTGGAAACTTGTCTCTGCCTGGGAGGCTGCCATCAAGGGAAGGAGCAGGGCAGAGCTGAGACGAGAGAGTATCTTGACCCCAAGTTCATTTTTTCTATCTACAGTGAGAATAAATTTTATTACCACATGAGATAGGAGAAATAATTTTGTCAATTTAGTATAACTAACTCCATGTTGTTTTAAGTCAACATTTTGAGATTGAGTGTTATTAGTAAGCTGTTTTTCAATAATAAAACAAGTACTTCTGTGATATGATGTAATAAATAGAATGTTGTTGTGGTGAAGTTGTTTCAGTCATGTCTGACTCTTTGAGACTCATTTGGGATTTTCTTAGCAAAGGTACTTGAGTGATTTGCCATTTCCTTCTTCAGCTCATTTTACAAATGAGGAAACTGAGACAAATGGTTTCAGTGACTTGCCCAAGGTCACATAGTAAGTGTCTGAAGCCACATTTGAACTCAGGTCTTCCTGACTCCAGGCCCAGCGTTCCATACACTGAGCCACCTAGCTGTATGTATTCTTAAACAACTGATAAACATGTGGATCTTCTGATAATACAAACCACCACTGAAAAAGTGTCATAAACAATTTTATCAGTAATTTATATAGTAATCTACCAATTAAATTATGTGGCAATCACTTAAGAACACCTATAGATAGAAATACAAGAAACCCCCTGGAGGCCCCTCCTGGATCTCAGCTAAGACTGGCTCCTGCCTATGTTCACTGGAAGACAGTGTTGATTGATGGAGGTTTTCTAGGTCCCTCCACTTCTAAGGGAGACGCACAATCTCCAGCTGCACAAGGAGGACACGTTGTCAGTCCAGTATGAAAGAAAATTATCAGAACCTCTGAGACTTAGGTCAATGGCTTGTTCTTAGAAGAGAACATGGATTGATTAGTAAAATGTGATTGCATGCACTAAGTAGAAGTCTAATTATTGTTTCCTATCACACTGGTTGGGAATCATTACACTCTACCCATGTAAATCGGGGTCATATTCATGCACTGTTCATTATACTGCCTGATCCCTGGGCCAAATTCCCAGGGGCTGCTCTAGTTACAGCTCTAAGTTACTCCTAGTCCTGCCTGTCCTCTTCTGACCCACTCTGTTCTTTTGCTGGCCAAACCATGACCTAACACAGGGTAAAACTGGCTTTTCAATAATTAATTAGAAATGTCCCAAGACAATGGGACCTTGATAGAGTGAAATTGTAGAACCTGAGTCTACTTCTCAGCTTTGCCACTGGGTGACCTCGGGCAAGTTTCTTAACCTTTCTCAGCTTCAGTTTTCTTCATTATAAAATGAGGGGGTTGGACTCATTGACTACTCAGGATTCTTTACTAGTCTACATCTGCAGTTGTATAATCCTATGATTGTGTAGACCAAACTGAGTCAAGAATCGTGGGGGGAAATGGCATATCTTAACCTGGAATGCATTGACTGACTTTTTGGCTCAGCTGAATCATCAAAATTATGGTCAAACCAGTTGGAAGTTGGAGAAAGGCACAGTGAAGCCAGGATGTCGGCATGAATCATTTACCTCAAAGCTTTGCAGCCTGGGAGCCTTGACTCTGGGAGCTGTACATAGTGCAAAAAAAATTATCAGCTGGGAAAACAGATGCTGTTTCTAACAATCTTAACTTTCCTTCCTAGTATGGCAGATGGTTTAAGCTACATTTTTCTTGAACTTTCTCTTATACTTAAAAAGAAAAAACCCTAAGTGTTTTGGAAGTGCTTGTTATATGATCTTTTCTCAAATAGGGCATTCCTTTACTCTCATGCCACAGGCATGAGAGGGTGTCATTCAGACAGCATCAGGGCACTAAGCGGCTCAATAAACAAGAGTCCCTGTGCTCCACTGGTGGATTTCCCATGTGGTGGAGGGGAGAAGAGGAGGAGGAGACAAACCAAAGGGTTCACTCCTCACTGGATTTCTTATGAAGCTCCTATAAGGGATTTACTGTATTTTGATTAATCCGTGCTTCACCCACCTTGAGCATCTCCATGGCAACAGGATATTTGTTTCCTGAAGATGGGCTTTCAGACAGTGGAAGGTTCATTCAGCTCCATACAAAACCCCTTGTATTCCTAGAGAACCACTTGTTTGAAATTCAGTATGCATAGGCAAGACTCACAATTTCTCCTCTGCATAGCTGGTGCCAATGCTAATATCCTACGGTATCATTTTATCAATGACACAATATGATCAATTTCCATTTCTGAAGCCTCATCTCAGAGCCACTAGAGGAATCTATTTCAGCCATTATTCAGGGTTGGAACACTATGTGTGCAAGCTAGATTTGGAGGACTGTGCAGTTTTAATAAAAGCAAAGGCAAAGCTTGTTTTTAATATTTCAGGTTTTTATTTTTAAGTGGGCACAGAGCTATTGCCTTCAGTAAAAACCAAACCAAAACAAAACAAAACAAAAACAAAAACAGCTGTGTACTTTACATGCAATCTACTTCCAATTATACCTTGAAGGAAAATTAAGAATTAAATAAGGCAAAGCAGGGAAGGCATTCTAGGCAGAAGAATGATATAAGCAAAGGTTCAGAGGCAGAATTGTCTACGAAAAATTGAGGTGTGATGAATCTGATCGATTTGTCTGGTTTCAGTGGAGGGGTCCATATTAAGGAGCAGAGGATGATAGGAGAGGGATAGAGACTAAGGGGCCTCGAATGCCACAATCAAGCACAGAATGACAGATGTCTGCTGTGACTACTCATTGTTGTGTGGTACAATGGGTTGAGATCTAAATGTAGAAACTATACTGTCTGTGTGATGTTGCTTAAGTCACTTGGTGACTCTGGGCCTCCGTTTCCTCATCTGTCAAATGAAGAGGACTGAGCTCTAAGGCCTTCTGACTAAATGAAATACAAACTTTGGTCCCACATACCAAAAACAGTGAATAGGTTATAACCAAATCTTTCATTCCATTAGATAAATTTTCTCTTTTTTAAAAAAGTGAAAACTCTCATGTTTTGTAGCCTGTTTTTTTTTTCTTAAGTAAAATGCCCTTTATGTTATGGCTTGATATGAAGACACCCATGTAATTCAAAAAGAATGATCAGATTAAAATTCCTTATTCCCAGAAGTACTTAAAGTAAAATAAAACAAAATGCCTCAAATAATATGAAAACATTAAGGAAAGAAATTTCTCTCTCTCTCTCTCTCTTTTTTTTTTTTTTTTTTCTTTTTGGAGGGGGAAAGGCAGGGCAATTGGGGGTTAAGTGACTCGCCCAAGGTCACACAGCTAGTAAGTGTTAAGTGTCTGAGGTCACATTTGTACTCAGGTCCTCCTGACTCCAGGGCCGGTGCTCTATTCACTGCACCACCTAGCATCCCCAGGAAAGAAATTTCTCTAGTTTTTTCCTTTACATTTCAATAGCATCCGAAAATTGAGTATCCCAGCATTCTTAAACTTAATGAAATTCTTTTGTAGCTCTCTCTTAAAGACCAAAGGAAAAGCAAATTAAATGACTCACTGACCTTGTAGCAATAATATATTAGCTAAAAAGCTCCTCTAAATACACCAAACCCTGCCCTTCCTACCACCACCAGCAAGTCAACACAGCAGGCTGACTGAGTCATACTGGGAAAAACTAGATCCACCTCCTTTTAAAATGATAATAATTATTATTAAGAATAAAAATATCAATAATACAAATAATTGATATTTATATAACTCCACAAGTCTTCCTCTCATTGGTCATTGTGGAATGGAGGAGACTTTGCATTCTCTAAGGTCTATGCCACCATGCTGGAATGACTAACATCTGATTCCAGCAGTAGATTGAATCTGCTTTGGTTTCAGCACATGATCAGAATACCGCAGGTGGTAATACCCATGAGAAGGATGCTAGGGAGAAGGTGGCATTTCTTCTTAGAGAAGGACCCAGGAAGTGGCTTCCAGGTGAATTATGATGTCATGGAAGGGAAGTACCTTGGAGAGACAAACTGTGCAACATGCATACATATTCCATAACTTGTTATCACTGGCTGAAAAAGGATATTCTTTTTTTTTTTGGAGGGGGGAAGGCAAGGCAATTGGTTTTAAATGACTTGCCCAAGATCACACAGCTAGTAAGTATGTTAAGTTTCTAAGGCTGGATTTGAAATCAGGTCCTCCTGACTCCATGCCCAGTGCTCTCTTTGCTGTGTCACCTAGCTGCCCCCAAAAAGGAGATTCTCTAACTGACTGGAGGGGCAGTTATAATAGCCTGTCAGCTTCATCTATTATCTCTTTGTCTCATTTGCTTGTGGAGGGGAGGAGGAGGGTTAGGATAGGGGTCTTGACAACTTCTTCATTAATGGCATCTGATGAAAAGAGTGGAAGTCTCTGACTCTGAGAATTCAAAAAGTCCAGAGGATTTCTCAGTATCCCATCATTTCTGAGTCTGAGTTTCATATCCAGGGTAGCATCAATGCCCTGAGGAATAAGAAGTAACCTTTGGAACCCTAGTCTAGAAGGAACTGAGATGCAATCTTGTCTAATAGTTATGCCACATTTGGGCATGAACTTGGTGGGACCAATGCTATTTAGGAACAGAGAAAAGCTTATCCCCAGAGACTGATGTAGGGGAGAGTATGTTCTGGAAATGTTGGGGAAATGTTTATATGTTTATTATGTCTATGTCTTAAAATAAATATCCTTTTTCTTTTTTTCTTTCATTTTTCCTTTATTTTTAACATTTTTATTTTAAATTTTGAGTTCCAAATACTATTGTGCTATAAGAAATGATGAACAGGTGGATTTCAGAAAAAAAAAAACTGGAAAGATTTACATGAACTGATGCTGAGTGAAGTGAACAGAACCAGGAGAACATTGTACACAGTAATGGCAATACTGTGCGATGATCAGCTATGACAGACTTAGCTCTTCTCAGTAATACAAGGATTCAAGACAATTCCAAAAGACTCATGATGGAAAATGCTATTTACATCCAGAGAAAGAACTATGGAGTCTGAATGCAGATCAAAGCATACCATTTTCAGTTTGATTTTTGTTTTTTGTTTTTTCTTTCTCATGGTTTTTCCCTTTTGTTCTGTCTGATTCTTCTTTCACAACATAACTAATATGGAAATATATTTAATATGATTGTACATGTATAACCTAAAAAAATTTTTTTGACTTTCAAATTCCCTTCCTCCCTCCAGCCACTGAGAAAGCAAGCAGCATGATATCAATTGTACATGTGAAGTCACACAAAATACATTTCCATATTAGCCATGTTGGAAAAAAAAAAGCAAGAAAAATAAAGAAACTGAAAAAAGTATGCTTGCATCTGCACTCAGAGTTCCTCAGTACAGTATTGCTATTTCTGCATACAATCTCCTACTTCTGGTCACTTCATTTTGTATCAGTTTATATGTCTTCCCAGGTTTTTCTGAAACCATCCCCCTCATCATTTTTTACAATCCGACAGTATTCAATCATAATCATATACCACAACTTTTTCAGTGATTGTCCAACAAATGGTCATCCCCTCAATTTCCAATTCTTTGTTGTTATTGATAGTAAATATCCTTTTGTAAAAGCTAATCAATGTTAAAGTGGTTAAAGGGGAACTGCAATTCCAGTCACTAGGTGGGGGAGAGGAACATAGCCACTGGGGACTTGAGCCAATGAGAGCACATAAAGGGGTGCCTCACAAACCCTCAGGTTACTTACCAACTCTGAGAGGCAATGTAATTTTCCTAGCTCTGAGAAATGCAGCCAGAATTTATACTTTATACAAGGACCAGACTAAGTTTAGAGTTAAGTATGGAGAGGTTCATCATTAGTCCACTGACCACTTAGTGATGAATTCTTTGGTCATGGCAACACACTAAAAAAAGAAAAAACATAGATAGTTTTCACTATTATTCAGCTCTGTTCTACTTCTATAGGGATACTGAAAAAAAAAAAACGGTGGAAAAGAGAACAGAGAATCCTTTTAAAAGATCAGCTTTTTTAGACTATATATAGACTTGGGCTCTTCCTAAAGGTCTTATCATGTCACCTCTCCCCTACTCAATAAACTTCAATGACTCCTTATTACTTCCAAGATCAAATATAAAATCCTCTGTTTGGCATTTGAAACCTTTTGTAATCTGGTCCCTTCCTTCTTTCCCAGATTTCTTGCACTTTATCACCCTTCATGTACTCTGCAATCTAGCTACCTACACACACACCATTTCTCAGTTCCAAATCTATGCCTTTTTACTGGCTGTCCCCCATACCTGGAACACTCTCCTCCTCACCTCTGGTCTGTCCTCAGACTTGCCTGGTTTCCTTCCAGACTCAACTCAAATCCCCACTTCTGTAAGAAGCATTTCCCAGTCTCCCCTCCCCCACCTTGAATTACCTTTCTAAAATTACCTCATGTTGGGAGCCAAAGAGGCCTGAGCCAGGACTTCAGATAATTACCTTGATATCAGTGGACCCTAATATCAAAGACCTCTTTGAGACACCACTTTTCCTCAAGTTAGCTCCTGAGTTCCTTTTTTTTTAATTTTTAATTTTTTTTGCCTTTTGGAGGGCAATTGGGGTTAAGTAACTTGCCCAAGGTTACACGGCTAGTTTTTTTGTGTGAGTGTTAAGTGTCTGAAGCCAGAAGGGAACTCAGGTTCTCCTGACTCCAGGGCCAGCCCTTTACTCACTGCACCACCTAGGTGTCCCAGCTCCTGAGTTCTTTTGATATGGGTTACACTTAAAAGGATGTTGTTTGAGTTCTGAGACCAATAGGCTCTGCCCCAAGACTTTAGTTGTTCAAAACCAAAATATTTGAATTCTTAGGTGGTTAGTTCCTATTCAGATGAACTTGATGATGGGCTTTGGCTTCAGGCCTTGAAGCCAGCTCTCCAGAGCATTCTTTGCAATGTGACTGCATATGAAAGGAGTTAACTAACTTTTCCTAAGACTTTCTGGCACCTAGAGAACAAAAGCCTTACTGCCATGCTACTTTCAGGATATGACAGACTAAGACAATGATATGAATACTTAAATCCCCTTCCTTTGTCTCATTGCTCTATAAAAACATTGTCCTAGAATCAATAAATGGCATTCATCATTCTTCCTTGAACTACCCACATGGCCTGGTCATGTCTTATTCATGTCACTGAATCATGCTAAGTGCTGGACAGTGAGCAGCCCACGGCAAGATATGTTCTGTATCATACATGTTGATACAACCTCTCATTTTCATTGTCAATATCTTGTTGTTATGGGAATGGGAATCTAAGATCTTCCCTGCCCCTAGGCCCTTTGATAGGCTTAAGTAACTCTGAGAACCTTCCTTGATTTGAAAATATGCTCTGCCCCCTAATAGAATGTGGTCCATGTCTAATAATGTGGTCTAATCTGAATGTGGTCACATGGAGTGTGTGGCAGGAGGCTTGGTTTTCAGAAATGCCTACACCTTGGTGCTTTGTGATTTAGCAGTGGGTCAAGAAGGTTGTTATATTCTCTGAGCCAGGAGAAGGCTATATATACCCTGATGTGAGGTTTTGTTTTGGGGATCACTTTGAGAAGAGTTTTGTGATTTGACCAGACTCTCGGAAGCTGTTGAGCCTCACCCCCTCCCGGCTTTGAAAACCCAGATGTTGGTGCTTCCCTCTCTGGTAACTGACCTAGGTTAGTTATGGTCAGACAGCTGGAAGCCTGTCTGCTGATCTGTTTCTCTGTCTGCTTGTAACTTGTTTGTATTCTCTGAAGTTCAGGGTGCTGACCTTTTTCCCCTGAACTAGGTAAATGACATGTTTGATTAAAGCAAGATTATTAACCCATTTTGAGTTGCTTTCCTTTAGAAAAGTAGATCTAAGAACCTGTGTTGGAAGCCACCCTGGGTATGCTAGGGAGCTTGCTTCTATACTTGTATGTGTTCCAAATCAAATTCCAAGAAACAAAGTTGTGTGTATTAAAGATTAGTTTATTAATTAGGCTGGCCAATAATCAATTAATTGAAATTAAGTGATCTTTCTTGGTGATGAAAGACAAAAAGGGAATTTCTGAGATACATTAAATCAGATGTTTTCCTTCTGATCGGAACCTTCCCTGACAAGGAAAAGCAACCCTGAGTGGTAGACATTTAATGAGGAAGTGGGCTAAGAGTTCTCAACTCCCCCTGCTAAGAAGAAGCCCTAGTCATGAGATTCAGCAGCCTCCAGCAATCTGGGCAAAGGAAGTCTTGAGATCTGGACCTCTCTGGCTTTTTTTCACTTCCATGAGCCAGTCCACCCCAAACTCTAATGAAGGGACCAAGGTCACAATACCAACAGTTTCTGTTTACAGGACAAACAGAAAGGCTTGGGAGAGCCAGGAATGTGTAGGTATTTCTCAGATAGAATGAGCCAAGTGGGTTTTCTTTGTCAGTTAGTATAAAAGATGGACTTTTGACAGATAAGGGAATATTACAAATTAATATTAATCATCACATGATACAGTATTAAAATGAATTTTCCTCATATGAAACTAATCATTTGCATATTGTCTCCTCCATTGAGCTGTCAGAGGCAAGCAGGGTTAAGTGACTTGCCCAGGGTCACACAGCTAGTAAGAGACTGAGACTGGATTTGAACTCAGGAAGATGAATCTTCCTGACTCCAGGCCCAGTGTTCCTTTCATTGTGTACCTAGTCACACTTGCTGCCTATGTGTGCACATTAAAATTGTCTGTCAACTTTTTTTCTTTTCTAAAAAAACCTGTGAACTATCCTTCATTTAGCTCAATTTCCTTCTGCCTTCTGGTGACCTTTAGGGTGAAAATGTAAAGACTGATTATGTAGCATGTCTGTTCATTGGTCATTAGACCAGGAAGGATATATCATCAGCATCATCAGCAAGATTCAGTGCCTTCTATGTGCTCTGCACTCTACCTGAGGACTGCAGGGATTCAAAGGAAGGCTAAAAAACAGTCCTTTCCCTCAAGGAGCTGACAATGAGGCACCTGTTTGGTTTAAATAAATTTCTCAATTGGAAAAAAAAAATAAAAATACATCAAGAAATATGATTCAGAAATAAAGAATGAGAAAAGCCAAAGCCTCCTAAACTACACAGCAGATTCACACCTATCAAGTATAAATACTTTCTTCTTGAAAGGAATTAGAAGGTTCTGGTCATTCCTACATCAGTTGTCTGTTGATAACTGGTCAAAGCACAGATTAAAATTAGTATAAATTCAGAAAAGAGAATAAAAATGGAAGAAAAAAAAGATACAGCATAAACTTGAGGTAATTCCTACTTGACCTATTTAAAGAAGTTTTTGAAGATGAAAAATGGGACATAGAAGAAATTATACATGCACTAAGTACAGCAGTTTCATGCTGAACTTTAACCAATGCAGATCGAAGGAAGCAGTATGTATGATACAGTGGAAAGCACACAAAATTTGGAATGGGTGGGTTGGGGTGGTCCAAATCCCACCTCTGAAGCTTTTATCTGCATGACATTAAGGAAATTCATTTATCCTCCCCAGGCCTCAGTTTTTTCTTTTCTTCTTCTTTTTTTGTTTTGCTTTTTGGAGGGGAGAAGGTAGGGCAATTGGGGTTAAGTGACTTGCCCAAGGTCATATAGCTAGTTTTGTGTTAAGTGTCTGAGTCTAGATTTGAACTCAGGTCCTCCTGACTCCAGGGCCAGTGTTCTATTCACTGTCCATTTTTTCTACTGTAAAGTGAAAGGGCTTGGACTATATGGCCTCTAAGGTCTCTCTCAGCAATAGATCAATGATCCTATGGAAAGTTTCAATTATTATGACAAGAAAGCCAAAGGAGCCTTAAAAATGCCTCAGTCAGCAAATACTTGGATAATTACCCAAAGGGAAAAGATATGGCAGCCAAGGACAACACCTGTTTAGAATATAATCTAACTCCTAACATCTCACAGAAAACATGGAATATTATGAGTCAAATCTTTGCATAAAAAAGACAAAAGCAATGGAGGGTAAAATCAGTAGAAAGGGCACTTGGTGAGTAAGTAAAGTCAAACAGAGGACATTTAAAGATAAAAGTGGAAGGGGGACAACAAACCAAAGAACAATGGAAACAATCCACCCAAGATTTTTATAACAAGCTCTTTTTACCAACAAGGAAAGTAGAGGCAACATACTTAGCATCACAGTCAAACATGTGATTATAGAAGAAATCCAGATGGTCTGAAAGAGACCAAAGACAGGAAAGCAGTCGGATTAAAGGAGATCTATCCTATTTTTGACACAATTCAACTTCACAAGGTGTCTGAAAGTGGAGAAGACATCAAAGGCATGGAAAACATCTTGGATCTTAATGATAAGAGAATGTTAACAAAAGAACATCAACAAATACATAGCCTAAGTACCTACTTTCCCATCTAAATAAAATGTATATAAGGATGTTATATGCATGCCTAACAGGCATCTTTGATGAGGACATTATTCATAGGGAACAGGCCAACTTTCACAAGTGATATTCCACAGTAGAACTTGTCTTTTATTGCCACATACAATTCATTGAAATATGTAGCAAATACAAGTCCCACTATGTGTATTGCCTCTTGACTATAAAAAGCAGTTGAGTTGTGGGAGAAAACACAACTTTAAATGCTATCTTGCACTGAAGTGTCTCCCATGTACCACATGTAAAAATTATGCAAGATTCCTTGAAAGACAGAACAGAGATAACTTTGTTCACTGATGGTCTGATCATTAGTATCAGATGAGGCTTAAAACTGAGAGGCAGATGCTCACCAAAGATGTTCACTCTACAGTCAGTGAACAGATCCAAACCAGGGTCCAAATTAAAGAGGAATTCTAGGGGTGGCTAGGTGGCGTAGTGAATATAGCACAGGCCCTGGAGTTAGGAGGACCTGAGTTCAAATCTGACCCCAGACACTTTACACTTAC
Organism: Petaurus breviceps papuanus; assembly: GCF_028583685.1. Classification (NCBI taxonomy): domain Eukaryota; kingdom Metazoa; phylum Chordata; class Mammalia; order Diprotodontia; family Petauridae; genus Petaurus; species Petaurus breviceps. Next base: position 22,020,950 of record NW_027185784.1, read on the forward strand.
TAGCCATGTGACCTTGGGCAAGTCACTTAACCCCAATTGCCCTGCCTTCCCCCCTCCAAAAAGCAAAAAAAATAAAATAAAGAGGAATTCTATAAATAGGCGTAGCTAGATGGTGTAGTACATAGTATCCAGCCTGGAGTCAAGAAGACTATCTTCCTGAGTTCAAATCTGGCCTCAGACACTTACTAGCTATGTGATGCTGGGCAAGTCACTTAAACCCTGTTTACCTCAGTTTCCTCATCTATAAAATGAGCTGGAGAAGGAAATAGAAAACCCTCCAGGATCTCTGCCAAGAAAACCCCAAATGGGGTCACGAGGAGTCAGACATGACTCAACAACAACCATAGATGATGAGAAGCTCTAGGTGCTGTTATTAGTAGATGACACACTGTGCATGTCGCATCAAATACTGGAAACATTACAGAGACTCTTGGAAGACATCCAAAACCACTCCAAAGAGTTCAGCCTAACCTTGTACATGGACAAAAATCAAGTAAACGAGGAATGCCCATTGTCCAGATTAGGACACGCAGGTAGTTAGAACTATAGAACTCATCAGGTGTGTGTGTGTGTGTGTGTGTGTGTGTGTGTGTGTGTGTGTATGTGTGTGAGACTCCATCTCTCAGCTCTGAGTATTCTCTCTGACTGTCCCCCATGCCTGGAAACCCTCTGTCCCTCCTCCACTCTATTGACCTCCCTTGCTTCCTTTAAGGCCCAGTTAAAATCCCACCCTCTATAGGAAACCTTTCCTAATACTTCTTAATTCCAGTGCATTCCCTCTTTGAGTTATTTCCTATTTCTCCTATATATAAAACTTGCTTTGTATATACTTGTTTGCATGTTGTCTCCCCAATTAGGGTGTAAATTTCTTGAGGTCAGGAATTCTTTTGGTGTCCCCAGCATTTAGCATAATGCCTAGCACATAGTAGGTGCTTAATAAATGTTTATTGATTGATTGATATATACACATAAAAACATATACAAATACATACTCTAAGTGTTTTGCAAACCTTATGGAGCTATATAAACATTAGTTCTATTATGTGTAAATGACATTTATGTATCTGGAACAGGCCCTGCCAATGATGGACAATGAGTGAGGCCCATAATTAAATAGGTGGAAGTGAACAGGTTGAATTGCCTTTGGGAAGTTGCAAAATTCCTTTAATGACTCCAAACTTATTCCTGAGACAAAGGTCCTTCTTTTTAATACCAGTTATTCCATCATTGTTTTATGGCTGTGCCCCTTGGAAGACTATAGGCTCCAAAGATTTAAAAATCAGCTTTAAGGGGCAGCCAGGTGGCTCAGCGAGTAAGAGCACCGGCTCCAGTGTTGGGATGACCTGGAGATCGAATCCTGGGCTCAGATACTCAGCACCACACCCAGAAATTACTGGCCGTGTAACCTTAAGCAAGTTACTTAACCCCGATTGCTTATAAAAAAAAATAAGAATAAAAATCAGCTTCACTCAGATGGCAACGAAAAGATATGTGGTCGGTGTGAAGAACCACAGTAAAGCATTATCATCCAAGATCTTAAAAGAGAAAATGGGCTGATTCTGTTGAGAGGGTAAGGGATGGATGTGCTCCACTACTAGTACCCTGGTAAGAAAAGAGAAATGGCTCCCAGAATAGTGAGTGGATTCCCTGTGTCAAAGTATTGGAAGACATGGCCAAGTGTCTCACAAGATAGTCAAGCAAGGAAGTCATACTTCTGGAGGAAGTACATATCAGATCCTTTTGAGTATTTGACCATTTAGAAAACATTTTAAGATTTACAAAACACTTTACAAACCTCAATCTATTTTTTTATCCTTATAACAACTCTATGCCTGGCACATAGTAAGTACTTAATTAATGTTTGTTGATTGATTCAATATATAGTTCAAATCAAGTTAAACTTGTACTTTTTATGCATTAGCTATTTGCCAGGCTTAGTACTAAGTGCTAGGAATGCAAATTCGAGAAGAAAAGAAGACAGTTCTAGCCCTCAAGGAGCTTACATTCTAATGTAAAAAGAAGCTGAAAATGTAGGGCAGGGTTCCTAGAGAAAGTCTTAGGAATGACAATGTAACTAATTGGATATCCTCCTTAGAATGGAAGTTCTGGGAGAAACTAGATCAGGAATGGGGAACCTGTGGCCTAGAGGACACATGTGGCTTTCTAGGTCCTCAAGTGTAACATTTATGAGTTTTAAATTTCCCACAAATCTCATTTCAGCCACACTCACCACGTGAGGTAGATACTGTAGATGTTATTATCCTCATTTTATATCTGAGGAAACTGACTCACAAAATTTAAAAGACTCCATCATGGTCATACAACTGGTAAATATCAGAGGAGGAATATGAATCCAGGTATTGCTGCTTCCAAGTACAACACTCTACCACGTGCTGCTTCTCTCTATTATTTATTGAATAAATATTAAATTTAATTTAATTAATTAAAAACTTAAATTAAAATTTAAAAATCCTGAAGCTTAGAGCTGAAATGTCAATAATCCCTAAAGTTCCTGAAAGTACTCAGAAGCTGCCTTTAAAATTTCCACAGAAATTTCTTTATCCACTTAAATCTACTTTTTCCTTAGACTCTAGAATTAAAAATAAGAGCACTTTAAATCAATTTTTGATGCCTTTTATTTTTTACCTTTGAGTCAATTGTAAATATAATCCCCTTTCCCTCCAATTGAACCTTCCCTGGTAACAAAGAAAACCAGTTAGGCAAAACCACTAGTTCTGATACATACAACCTTTTTCTTACTCAGCTTCTAGGATCAAGATTGGCTATTTAAATTACTCAGAGTTGAGTTTTATTTTAGTGATATTTCTATTTGTAGTATTGTAGTTATTATAAATATTGTTCTTCTGATTCTGCTCATTTCATTCTGCATCAGTTCATCCAAATCTTCCCATGTTTCTCTGAATTATTCATATTTGTCACTGATTCCCACACAACAGTATTCTATTACATGCATATTCCAGCTTGTGCAGTCATTCTCTAGTTAAGAAAAAATATTTTTAACTTCCTAATTTAATTTGCTTGTCTGTTTTGCTTAATTTACTAGTATTACAACAGTCTTATAAAATTTTATGGAATCATATTTAAAAAGAAAAACTCTTAGGAACTGAAGTCAACTATTGTCTACTATTTCAAAACAGGCCCCACCTATGAATTGAAAACATTCAAAGCTTCCAGAATGGGAATTCTATTTCTGAATTAACTCCAGCACATCAGCTAACTGTGACTAATGTGTTATCTTGGGACCTTGGACCAGATTTTTAGAGTTGAAAAGCCAGTGCCCAGTTCTGATCCTGACATTCAATTACTAAGAGTAATGACCATCTGCCAGGATTGTGGAGGACACAATGCACAGAGTACAGACGGCCATATTTTTGCATGAGAAAGGAAGGTCACTGAAAGTCAATACAATTGAAGGCAGCTCCCCAGGTGGTAGAAATGATCTGCCAGCAGCTTGCAGACATAGGGCATATTGTAGGACAGGAACCCTGTAAAATCTCTTTGGTGGTGCATTTCTCAAGAAGTTTTGGAGTTTTTTTTTTTTTAATTTATTTTCTTCATTTTATTAATTCTTTATTTTTTAATTGCACCTAGAATATATTTGAACAGGTGATCTTTAAGCATTGCGAATTTTGGGGAAGGAAAATTGCAAGAGACTTCCCCCTCCCCCCACCATGTTTAATGCCAGATAATCAAATACTTTAATTTCTCAGTTTCTGTGTGGGCTTGCTTTACATTGGTGTTTGAGCATTTATATGAATGCAGCTCCCCGGTTACTAGTCAGAGGTAAGCACAAATTGCAAAGATTCAATTCAATAAAAAGGTTATAACAGATTTAACACTAGCATTACAACAATGCTGTATTACAATAACATATAGTCTTAATATGGTTCAGGGGTTCCTGCTCCATTAACAGGTGCACCTGGGTTTGGATCTGGGTGGAAGAAATGCCTATTTTGAGAAACAGCTGGCTCCTTTTAGACCAGGAGATTTAAAAGGAACCTCGGGGATTACCAATAGACTGGTCAGTCACACTGCAGCAGCCCATCTATTTCCAAGTTACTCCAGTCCCAGTGGGTGGTAAAAGAAAAAAAAAATAGAGCTTAAATAGACTGCCAGATGTCAGGTAAAATCTCCTGGGAAAGAGGGAAGAGTTTCTAGAGAGTCCTAGTGGGATGAGAAGGAAGGAAGGAAGGGAGTTAGTTAGAAAGGCTTCCTCTAGCCTGTTTTCTAAGACTGTGCACACAGCTAGCTGTCACTGAGACTGGAAGAAAAGGATTGAGAAGCTCTTCATGGTCTCACCACTTTCAATGAATAGGAAAGGGACAGTATGTGAATAATTAAATAGACAATGACTCAGCTAAAGGGCAGGCTTCCAGGGTTACTACAATTGGGAGTCAGGTCTCAAATGTCCCTTTTATACCCAATGCTGCCCCCACTTCAGTGCCATTCTTTTTATATCCAATGGCCACTATCTAGACCAAAACCTTCATTATCACTATTCTGATTAGTGCTAAAGCTTTCTAACAGCCTATTCAACTTAATAAGCTTTTATTAAGTGTTATCTATGCACAAGGCCCTTGTGCTAGGTACTGGCAGTACTAGGACAAAAAAACCCCACCAAAAACCAACCCCAAAACATAAACTAAACCAGTACCTGCCCTTAAGGAGCTTACATTCTACTGGGAGATACAATATGTAAAAGAATGAATAAATGCAAATAATTTGATTAGAGAGGAAGGGCTAACAACTGGAGTTTGGGGGATCAGAAAAGATTTCCTACAGTAGGTGGAACATAATGGGAGCTTTTCTTTTTAATTTTTGAAATTTTAATTTAATTTTTAAAAAATTTTCTTTAATTGATTAGTATTACATTTAATTTATTAATTAGTAAGCTAAGGATGCTAAAAGGCCAATGAAATGAGAAAGTACATTCCAGGCATATGGAATAATTATGCAAAATTATAATGCTGACTTGGGGTACAGCCAGTAAGTCTGTCAAGTCCTGAAATAAATCAAAGCCATGAGTTAGGGAATAAAGCATGTTTAATTGACATAGCAGGGTAGCAAAGCTGCCACCCTGGGGGATGTCCAGAGGATTTTCCAAAACTAGAGGCCCATAGAAGTCTTTTATACCCTTAGGAAGAAAAGGGGAGGAGGCAATATGAAGTGGCAAGTCCTGGTCATGAGATTCCAGCTGCCCCCAATCTAAGCCATTCAAGCAAGAACTTCATTCTGACTGTTTTGCCCTTCATGACATGAATTCTGTTAGAAGGCGGCAAGGACATCAAAGGCGTAGATCCATCTTGATCTGGGTTTCCCACAAGGCAAGATCTTAGGACCAGACTTAATGTCTGACTCTGCTCAACTTAATCAACACTATCTTGCTGGAAATGCTATTGACATTCTGACATTGCTAGGGTCATTTAGGGAGTGGCAGGTAACATTATATATGGTATTAACATTACATTTGGTATTCTGTCCTTATGTTAACAATTTTCTGTCAAGTCAGTATGGCTGAAATATTGATTTACCCTGGAAAGGTAAATTGGAAACAGATTGTGAATGGTTTTAAATGCTAACAAGCTGACAAGCTTGTATTTCTATCTTAGAGACAATCTGTTTTGACCTGGTGGCAACAGGGAGCCACTGAAGATTCTTGAAGAAGAAAGTGTGTTTTAAGAATGTTATTTTGGCTCCATTGGCTTCAATAAAAGCTTCATGAAGAATGCATTTGGAGATGGAAGAGGCCAGAGGGAGGGGAAGCCAAATAAGAGACTGTCGCATCAATCCAGGTAAGCCATGTCATTGGACTTTTTGGGTCTGAAGACATTGAGGTGAAAGTGTCAAGTGCCATTTGTAGCAGCAAGCACCCTAGCATACCAAGGGTGGCTGCCAACACAGGTTCTTAGATCTGCTTCTGCAAAGGAAAGCAACTCAAAATGGGTTAACAATCTTATTTTAATCAAACATTTATCATTTACCTAGTTCAGGGGGGAAAGTCAACACCCTGAACTTCAGAGAATACAAACAGAAGTTACAAGCAGACAGAGAAACAGATAAGCAGGCAGGGCTTCCCACTATCTGACCAATAGTCAGTTACCAGAGAGGGAAGCACCAACATCTGGGTTTTCAAAGCCGGGGAGGTCAATGGCTGCCCAGAGTCTCATCTGGCCACATCACACAACTCTTCCCAAAGTGAGCCCCACAGCAAAACCTCACATCAGGGGGTGTCATAAGACATTCAAGTGAAAATATCAAGAAGATACTTAGTGATATAAGACAAGGGCTTGAGAGATATTGGGACAGAATATATAGATTTAGTATTTTTTTTTGCGTGGAGATGATAATTCCATTGGTGTTATTAAGATCACCCAGAGAATATGGCGGGGAGGGTGTATCCCAAACAGAACTTGCCCACAGCTGGGGAAAGACTAAGGATGATAATATAGAGAAGGAGGCCCAGGAGTGGTCAGAGAAGTGAAAGAAGAACCAGGAGAAAAGGGCATCATAAAAGTGAAGGGAGAAGAGGATTGTAGAACTTGAGTTCAAAGTGGTCCTTGGAGACCATATTGTCCAAACCCCAGAAAGGTCAATTAAGATGAGGACTGAGAAAAGACCATGGAACTTAGCAATTAAAAGATTGGTTTATAACTTTGGAGACAATAGCTTAAGTTGATTGGTGAGGTCTTAAACCTCCACTCTCTCCCTCTTCCAATCCATCCTTAACATAATTAATCACAATTAAGTAGATTTATTTTCCTCATGCAGAAATCAAATCAGTCTTCTCTTTGAAATCCTTCCAAGATTTCCCTATTCCCTAATGAATAAAGAACACAGTTCTTAAATGGACCTTCAGAGCCCTTCAGGACCTCACGTTTCTGTGCTTTTGCAGTCCTATTCTCACTACTTCCCAACATGGGCTATGCTCTAGCCAAGTTGGGCTACTTGTAACTCCTTGTACTGGTTCCATGCTTTTCTACCTCTGTGGCTTTGGTTGTACAGTTCCTACTTCCTCAAGTGACCTTGCTGAAATCCATTCTCCCTTGAAGACCCAGATCAAATGCTTTGTTGTTGTTCAGTTATTTCCATCCTGTATGACTCTTCATGACCCCATTTGTGGTTTTCTTGACAGAGATGCTGGAGTGGTTTGCTATGTCCTTTTCTAGTTCATTTTACAGAGGAGGAAACTGAGGCAAATAAGGTTAAGTGCCCAGGTTACACAGCTAGCAAATATCTGAGGCCACATTTGAACTCAGTTCTTCTTGACTCCAGGCCCAGCACTCTATCCAATGCACCCCCTAAATCCTACTTCCTCCATAAAGCCTTTATCTATTACAAATAATCTTATCTTTCTTGGACTCTATATTGTTCTCTGGACCACACATACTTTACTTCGCATTGTATAGTTAATATAGATAGTATATGTTGATACATATGTCACAATCCCTTTGCTAAATTGCAGTTTGAATGTAGAGAGAATGTCTTAATTATCCTTCTAACTACCTAACCAGTGCTTTCCACATAATAGGGGCTTAATAAGTGGTTGAATGAATAAATGGATGAATGCCTGAGATTAGAGAGGAAGGTAGAGACTACCTGTCAAATGGCATGACCTGTCTCAACCCTTGGTTTTCCTTACCAGAAGGGTCTATCTATTTCCACTTTACACTAACACCTAAATTTCATGGGCACTGAAAACATCAGAGTTGCTAATTCCCAAGATTGTGGACTGGACTAGCTATTCAGACTGAAGTCACTGCATGAACTACCAGTTGGTGATCTGCACCTTACCTGCAAATTCTTTGTTCAGCATTCATTGTTCAACCCTGCACATGTGGGAAATTGACCCATCCAAATCTTTGCCTTGGTCTGGGGTTCTAGTTCACCCCTTTTGGTCTAGATTTTAAAATATATCGATCATATATTTGATTAAATTATCAAATTTGGCTCAACCCCATTTCCCACCAAGATTCTCATCTCCTGCCCAAAGGAATACACACTTCATTAGAGAACACATTTACTAAATGGAATCAGAAATGAAAAGATCCAACATTGAAACTTCCAGTTGTTCCATAACTCTGGTAAAGGTCTGGAATCTCTGCTCTTCCCCTTTCCGTATATGGCCATTCAGGGAAGCATATTATTGCATTCCCATTTCAAAATCAATGGAAGAAAGAGAAGGGATCTTTTTGCCAATGTCCACTGCTGTTCCTGATACTTTTGTTAGCAGGTCTTTGGAGGGTCCAAAGACAGGAACCCTCATGGTCTTCTCCTAGGTAACAGCTCTTGCTCGCCATTCTCTCCCAGAATATTTGCTCATCACACTACAGTGTGCTACATCTGCCTTCTCTTGTGGGTCTCCAGCTATTTTCTATGGTGACTGACATTCAGGGGGCCTACGGCATTTCCAGCATCTCAGTTGCTGCCAGGTCTGTTCCCTGGATACCTCAGAAATAGAATGGAGTTCCTATTCAACAAACAGAATGACCCCCATCCCATCCCCCTCAGTAGGCTCACTGCCCATGTTGAATGTCCCTCAGACATGACTGGTGCACTTGCCAAATCATGCAGCTGTCTTGTTTTAAAGGGTCCACTTAGTGATATTGCATGATTTTATGCAACTTCTGGATCTGGCATTTTAATTTTTTTCTGGTGCCTAGAAATTTGGAAGTTATATGGACAACCCAACCTGTTTCAAAACACAAGTTACATTAGCAATAAGTATGAAGGCTGAGAAGCACAGCTCTAGCTGGACACCAGAGAGGAAAATTGGAGCTTCCAGCTGTAAGAGAGGATAGTATGGTATCTGGTTTTGCTTCCACAAAAGTTATTGGGGAGATAATCATTAGCTATGGGGAAGCTCCCTTATCTTATTTTACTAAGACAATGGCCATCCTGGCCCCAGGGGGAAATAGAAAGGTGGGGACATGACAAACAGCTCAGACCCTAGAGGTCCTGCACTGGTGTAATGGCAAGCAAAGAAGTAGTTAACATCTTGTTTCAGCTATTTAATTATTTAGTACCTTGTTTCAGTTCAAGTTTCTCTCCCATGATTATACTAAGCCTTTGGTTAAGAAACAGAACTTGTGAACTCCTGTTGCTGAGGCAACAGGAAAGGGAGGAGCTAATGACCATAGATAAGGAGAGGCCCAGGCTGGAGAGAGCAGAATTGAGAACAGAACTTGTGGTGGCAGAACTGAGAACTGAGAAGAGAGAAGAACTGAGAGAGCATTTGTGGTGGTGGCACTCTGTTTGTCTCTGCTGTCTGTGTTGATTTTTGTTTGTGATGTGTGAGTTCTCAGACCTTGTTGGTGGATCTCTGTTTATTTCACAGGCAGATAATGAATTGATGGGCAGCATGCATGAATGCTATTGTGACTTTGTTAAGCTTTGTCTTCCCAGAACAGAAACTGTGAAAGACTTGAGGTGCACTAGACACTGTGAGCTTCAATATGGAACAGGAACTGGACAAGGACCTAGGTGAGGAGCTGGACAAGGGGTTGGAAGCTGCCTGCCTTTGAGCCCAGGTGACAGTTGGGTGGATTCAGGTAGGAGTTGGACCCATGGAAGAGGAACCATGGAATCTGAGAGCCAGCCTCTGGTCAAGATGAAAAGACCTCTCCTTGGGTATTTAATGCAAACTGAGAAGATCATGATTTATTGTGGCCTAGGGGTGGGAGGACTTTGTACTCCAGTACCTCTTCAGGGTGATTGAATTAATAAAGGATTGGAAATTAATCTCCAATTAAGAAGAAAGAAGACTTTTTGACTGAGAGCTTAAGACAATTTGACCTAGGGGTGGAGAATTTTGAACTTTGTACTTTGTGTCCATTAAGGAGACAAGCCTCCTTAAGGATGTTTGAGTTAAGTTCTTGCTGAATGATATCCTTTGCTTAAAACTATGTGACTACTTTGGTGAAAACTATGTGAGTCTATGCTTTGGGGCAGCCAGGTAGCACAGCTAGTAAGAACACCGGCCCCAGTGTTGGCATAACCTGGGGGACCGAATCCGGGCTCAGACACTTAGCACCCACCCAGAAACACCTGGCCGTGTAACCTTGAGCAAGTTACTTAACTCAATTGCTTTAAAAAAAAAAAACTATGTGGCCATTTTAGTGATAAGTTGTTATGTCATAACATTGTGAATGCTGTACTTTGGTTTTTATGAACGTTTTGCTTCAATTTACTACTGAATTATATAGTGAAGAGAGTTCACTATACTATGTAATCAGAACCTTGAAGCTGTTCACAGCAGCAGTCCTCTGGAAAACTGCTGAAGCTTGGCTTTACAGCAGGTCACAAGTATCCTCACTACCATGCCTATGTAAGCAATCTGCATAAAGAGGGAATGTAGGGAAGTAAAATGAGGAGTTTAAACTAACCCTAACTCTAACAGGAAGGACAGAACTCTATAACCTCACTCCTGCTTCTGTATCAATGCAGGTGTGTCCCTAGTGAACACCACATCCACTTCCTCAAAGGAAGAATAATAAATGTCCACTCTGTTTCTGAGTTCTTTCAGTGAGAAGGGGTCTATCACATGGATATTCCTGAAGGCACATGATCTGGGAAGCAGTAAACAGGAGAACCTCTTTGGGCTAACTCCCTGACTTTGCCTGGGAAGTCCTGTGATTCCCCACAAGTGTGTTTCTTGCACAGCCAAATTTAGTAGAATAGAAGCAAATCTTTAAGCTGATTTGCACTGCCTTCAGTGCTGTCGTACAGAGGTCCAGAAATGTCAAACACACAGGTCACTTGCAGCCCACAACACTTCAAGTGTGGCCCGACTAGAAGTATGAGGTCCTGCAGGACTCTAGATGTCAATTTAAGAATTATGCTCCTTATTTATTAGGGAATAGGGAAGTTGTGGAAGAATTTTGAAAAGAGGATTAATCTCATTTGATTTCTGCATAAGGAAGATAAATCTATTTAATTGTGATTAAATACTGTTAAGGATAAATTGGAAGAGGGAGAGACTGGAGGCTTAAGATAAAACCAATCATCTGACTTTAATGTGATGATGATGATGATGATGTATGTGTATACACATACATGTACATATATATATATATATATATATGTATATATTTCTGTGTGTGTGTATTTTTTTCCAAGTCAAAAGGGAGGCCTGTAGGGATTGTTATGTACTGTTTAGTGGCCCCTGTTCCTATCTGAGCTTGACACCACTGCTTTCATCATATCAGCCCAAACTTTGGAGTGAGTTATAGTGTAGTGAGTGAAAGAATAAAGAAATGAGAAACAGGTCAGACACCCAGAAGTAGGTATGGTTCAGGAAGGATAGCCTGGACTTTTCTGCTCCAGAAGCTTCCTAGTATTGTGTGTGATCATGACTGCTATGGTGCTAGGGTCAAGCAGTCAGAAGCTAATAAGGTATGTCTGTGTTTCCTGGAGGTCTTTCTTTGATTCATAGCCAGACCCTGTACCACTTGGCAGTGAGGACTTGCAACTAGGAGACTAAGAGAAGAAATGACAGTGTGTTTTGCAGATTTGTCTTCAGAGTTATACATGTAAGCTTTGGGTGTAGTCTGAACAAAAACATAGAAACATAAGATCATGGCAGTTTTGTGACTAAATTCATGCCCAACTCTGCATAAGGTTATTTGTCCCAGACCAAGATAGTTCTAAGGCTCTCATCTAGAAGACTAGCACTGGAGTCAAAGGACCCAAGTTCAAATTATGCCTCTGATGTTTATTGCCTGTATGAGATTAGGCGTGTTAAGCTCCTTGACTTCGGTTTGTTCATCTGTAAAAATGAGAGGGTTGGACTAGATGATCTCTGGGGTCCCTTCTACTTGTAGAAGCCAAAGCAAATGTGGGAGGACAAGGCATAAGTAATAGTACATCACGAATGAAGACTCCATTTGAAATTAGTTTGAGGACCATAATCAAATTCAATGAAGCCTCTTTTGTCCAAAAAGAATTTTGAAACACAGCAAAAAAAGTATAATAAAGGAATATGCTAATAAAAAAAGGCAAAGTTGAATAGGATTCTTTCTTCCTAGTTTATCTTGCTTCATGAGATCAAGTTATAGATCAAAAGTGTGAGAAACATGCTTTTGGGTATCACAGGACTTCCCAGGAAGGGTCAGGGAGGTAGCCTGGGACAAGCTTCTGCTATCCACTGCTTCCCTTTTGGGGACCCTTAGGAAGATCTACATGATGTACCCCTTAAAATGGCAAACCCCTTTTCACTGAAAGAACTCAGAATCAGAGTGTGTAGAGGAAGATGTTTATTACACTTCTGTCAAGAAATGGGTGTGATGCTTACTATGGACACACCCACACTGATACAGAAGCAGGAGTGAGGATCTACAAGTTCTGTCCTTCCTGGTAGAATTAGGGTTAGTTAAATTCCTCTAATTCTTTACTTTCTCTCTCTCTGTCTGTCTCTGTATATATACACATATATGTATATGTATATGTATATATATATATATATATATATATATTCTACATTCCCTGTCTCTCTACATATATAGTCAAATTCCTCAAAAGTTAATCGAATTCCTCAAACTCCTCACTTTATTTCTGTCTATATTCTACATTCCCTCTATAGATGCAGATTTTATGCAGATTATATAGGCATGGTAGTGAAGATACTTGTGACCTGACCAGGACCTGACCTCTTCTAAGGTCAGAGCTGTGTGCCACATCCCCACCTTTCTAGCTCCCTCTGGCCATTGTCATAGTTCCAGGGAGGCCAGGGTTTTAGTAAAATAAGATAAACAAGAGCTTCCCCACAACTATTGATTAACTTTCAGTAACTTTTGTGGGAGCAAAACAAGATACCATTATATCTCCCCTTATAGAAGGTTGCTCATTGCATGCTAAATTAAAGAAAATGGTGTTGAATGTTCTTAAAGGTTACTTTGATTAAGCTATGTTAACATTGCCATTCTTCATTCTAAACACAATATATTTTTCTTTCTTTTTTTAAAAATTTTTTTCTAAAACTTTAACACACAATAAGAAAGGAAAAAGAAACTTATTATAAACTTAAATACTAAAATTTAATGCAAAATAAGAAAGGAAGAAAAAAGCATTGCCATGTGCACAGCAGAACATGAGAGGATTAAAAATATACAGCAACAAATTTCCATTTCAAGAAAGCCAATATAATAAATACTACACATTGTGTTTTGAGATGCCCATCTTTTCTTTGCTTCTTTATAAGTTTTCTTTTGTTCTCTGCTGTCCACTTTTTACTTTTTTTTCCCCTTCCTCCCTCCCCCCACCTAAGAAGGCTATAATTAAGTATAGATACAAACATATATATATATATGCCATACATATATGTGTATATATGCACGTATCCACACATACATGTGCACATACATATACACATACACTTGTATACATATATGCTTAGATATCTATAATCATACTCATATAGACATAGACATTTATATACATCTATATAAGACTGTACTATATTTGTTTGTCTTCTGTTTCTCTGAAGGTTGATAACATCTTCCTTCATAGGTCCAAGTCTTTCCATATTTTTTCTAAGTCCACTAATTCATCATTTCTTATACCACAGCAATATTCCAACCTCATACTGTCTAGTTATGGTCAAAAACAATGTTCATTAACATGGCTGACAGTGCAGTTTCCCTATTTTTCTCTTTTGAGTAAATCTATTTTAGCTTTAACTTTATCTGAGATCATAACTATCCCTCCTTTTTTTTCCCTAATGAATTCTATTCCTGATCTTTATTTTATATTTGTGTGCATCTCTTATTTCCTATCCCTCCTAGTTCCTCTACTTTACTTCTACCTGTAATCCTTGCCCTCCTATTACTTAACCTACCCCCTACCTAAGATCCCTTTCTTATCCTCTCTCCCCACTCTAAAATCCTTCCCTTATCCTCCCCCAGTTTCCCATCCCCTTAATCTTTTATTTCTGAATTTAGAAGACTTTTATGCCTGTGTGTGTGTGTGTATTTCCCTCTTTAACCCATTCCTGATGAGAGTATGGTGCCAGAACTACCAGCCCTCTTCCCTGATTTAATTCTTCTGTATCATTTTTTCCTCTTGTACCTCTTTGTATAAAATAATTACTCTTTTAACCTTTTCCTAGGTGGTTTACCTTTTAGTATCACATCATGCTCAAATCTTTCTTTTGAAGTACCCAATTACTGATAACAATCTTAGACATATGATTTACATTTCCTCATATAAAAACTAAATAGTCTATCCTTATTAAGTCCCTCATAATTTATTGTTCAATGTATACCTTATAATTATTTTGGATGTTGTATGTAAAATTTTCTATTGATTTCAGGTCTTTTTGCAACAAAATTCTGAAAGTCTGGCAATTCATCCAATGCCATTTTTTTCCATTCAGGATTATGTTTAATCTTTCTGGGTAAGATATTTTTAGCTACAACCCCAGTTCTTTTGCTTTTTGATATATAGTGTTCCAAGACCTGCAATCTTTTAGTGTAGCTGCTCCTAGTTCTTGTGTGATTCCAATTGTGGTTCCACCATATTTGAATTATATTTTATTGTTATTTGTAATATTTTCTCCTTAAGCTGGGGGGTTTCAGAATCTAGCTATGATATTCCTATAGGTTTTCTTCATAGAATCTTTTTCAGGTAATAATAAGTAGATTTTTTCTATTTCTACATTCTACTCTTATTCTAACACTTCAGGACAATTTTCTTTAATTATTTCTTGTATTATTGTATCAAGATTCTTTTTTTGATCATAGTTTCCAAGTAGTTGTATGTTTTTTTCTAGTGATAAACCAATCCATTCCCTAGAATCAGAATATCATTTAACAAAAACCTATTTTCTCTCCCTTTCCCCTTATCCCTACTCATTGAAAGAAAGAAGGGGTGGAGGGAGAGAAATGTTTGTGACAAATATGTATAGTCAAACAAAACAAATTCTGACATGGGCTATATCCCAAAAATACATGTTTCAATCTCTAGCTAAAATGTTTCATCATCTGTCCTATGGAATTGTAATTGGTCACTGAATTCATCAGAGTTCTTAAGTTTTATGGAGTTGTTTCTCTTTGTCATATTGTTATAGTATACATTGTTCTCCTGGTTCTATTCACTTTGTTTTGTATAAATTTGTACAAGTCTTCTTGTGTCTCTGAAGCTATCCCTTTTTTCTTCATATGAACGAACAGTATTCTATAACATTCTATACCATAATTTATTCATCCATTCCATACTTGATAAGCACACACTTAGTTTCCAGTTCTTTGATAAATCCTTTACTCTTCAGTCTTCTTCTTTTAAAATCTTTTGTTAGTTGTCCTTTTATTTACATGGTATTCTCAACTTCCTGATGAGATTTTTAAGTAATTTTGATTTCATCAGTAACACAGTACCATTGTAACATATATTTTAAGATGTATTTACTCCTAGAAAGATTTGTGCAAATGATTAATCCTATCCTATGTAAGTTGGTTCTTGTACCTTTTGAAGGTACAACTCTTCTACTACTTGTAGGACATAGCTCTTTTTTTTTCTTAATAGCTTCTATCCACTTATCACTCAAATTGTAGACCCATCTTCTTATCTTAGCAAGCCTAGAAAGAATCTGACAGGGTATGTCCAAATCATTGTTATGCCTATTTAAAATAGCATGGGGCAGCCAGGTAGCACAGTGAGTAAGAGCAGGGCTCCAGTGTCAAGATGACCTGGGGATTGAATCTTGGGCTCGGACGCTTTAGCACCCACCCAGAAACACCTGGCCGTATAACCTTGAGCAAGTTACTTAACCCCAATTGCTTAGGGGCGGCCAGGTGGCTCAGTGAGTAAGAGCACCGGCTCCTGTGTCGGGATGACCTGGGGATCAAATCTGGGCTCTGATACTCAGCACCACACCCAGAAATAACTGGCCATGTAACCTTGAGCAAGTTACTTAACCCTGATTGCTTTAAAAAAAAAAAGCAGAAAATGACACTTGGTCTTCTCATTTTATGTTCAATTTCCCTGATACAAATATAGCAAACATTTATAAAGCACTTACATCAGCCTGAGTTCTATTTAAGTAAGAAATAGGACTTCTGGGACCCAAAATGGTGGAGTAAGCAGTAAGTCACTGTAACTTTCCCATATTCACCTCCAAACAACCATAAAATAGTGCCTTCAAACAAATTCTGGAACATCAGAACCAGCAAGAACCAGCCCAAGAAACTTGAAAGATCGGCAATAAAGTTCCATCTCACTAAGGTAAAGGGGGAGCACATTCCAAGCAAGCCCCATCTCAGCAAACCAGCAAGAGATTCTGAGCCCCAGTGTGGTTGGCAAATGCCAACACCAGGACTCCCCATATGCCTTAGCATAGCTAGTAGAACCAGCAGATTCCAGTTCCAAGAACCACCATGTACTTCAGTGTAGCCCTGAATAAATACGCATTCTCCAGTGGCTAGATCACTATGTTTCAGTTTAGCCCTGGGCAAACAGGCTACCTCCAGCAACTAGACATCCACATGATTCAGTGTAGCCCCAGGGAAATACAAAAACACCCCACAGTCTTAGCATATGGCCAGACACAACCACTAGGACCCCAGCTCAGCACCAGATAAGCTGCCAGACCCCTCCAGCCTCCACCCATACTAGCTACCTTTAAGCCCATACCCTCAGCACAGCACCAGACACAAGGGAACTTTATGGGCCTTAGCATCATCAGTGCAGCACCGTGTAAACAGCCAGGACCATTGGTAAAAGAAGCCTGAAAAAGTGCCCCTTCCACCCTGGGAGCAGAGCCCAAATTTAAAAGAAAGTGAAAAGACCAAAAAAAATTGAGCAAAAAACAACAAAAAAAGAATCTGACCATAGAAAGTTATTATGGTGACAGGGAAGACCAAGACACCAACTCAGAGGCCAACAATATCAAAACACCTATCGGCAAAACCTCAAAGAAAAACAGGAAGTGGTCTCAAGCACAGAAAGAACTCATAAAAGAGCTCAAAAAGAAGCTTTAAAAATCATATAAGAGAGGCAGAAGAAAAATTGGGAAAAGAAATTAAAGTGAAGCAAGAGAATTATGAAAAAAGAGTCAACAACTTAGAAATCTGCTTAAAAATAGAAGTGGCCAAATGGAAAAAGGAGAGTCAAAAACCCATTGAAGAAAACAACTCCTTAAAGAATATAATTGGCCAAATGGAAAAGAAAGTACAAAAGTTAATTGAGGAAAACAACACCTTAAAAGTTAGAATTTGGCAAGTGGAAGTTAATGACTCTAAGAAATCAAGAATCAATCAAACAAATTCAAAAGAATAAAAAAATGGAAGCAAAGTTAACTACCTCATGGGAAAAACAACTGACCTGGAAAATAGATCCAGGAGAGACAGTATCAAGATCATTAATCTACCTGAAAGCCATAATCAAAAGAAAGACCTATGGCGGCTAGGTGGAGCAGTGAATAGAACACCGGCCCTGGAGTCAGGAGGACCTGAGTTCAAATCCGGCCTCGACACTTAACACTTCCTAGTTGTGTGACCTTGGGCAAATCACTTAACCCCAACTGCCCTCCAAAAAGCAAAAAAAAAAGGAAGAGCTAGACACCATCTTTCAAGAAATTATCAAGGAAAACTTCCCTAACGTCCTGGAACCAGGGGGTGAAATAAGCATTGAAAGAATCCACTGATCACCTCAGGAAGGAGATCCCCAAATAAAAATTCCAAACATTATAGTCAACTTTCAGAACTATCAGGTCAAGGAAAAAAAATACTAAAAGTGTCCAGAAAGAAACATTTCAGCTACTGGGAAGTCACAATCAGGATAACACAGGACTCAGCAACTGCAGCACTAAAAGATGAAAGGTCTTGGAGCATAATATTCCCAAAGGAAAAGGAGATAGGACTACAATGAAGAATCACTTACCTGATAAAATTAAACATAATGCATAAAGGGGAAAAAATGGTCATTCGATGAAATAGAAGGATTTCAAGCTTTCATGAGGAGAAGACCAGAACTAAACCAAAAATCTGACCTCCCATATCAAGACCCAAGGGCAGCATAAACAGATAAAAAGGGGAAAAAATAAGTAAGACATAATCCTTGCCATCAAGGAGCTCATAGCCTAGTAGAGGGGTAAGACATATACACAGATGACCAATTACCACACACTGGGTAGGCAAGCCAGACTAGCTGAAACAACAAGGGACACTGAAGGAAAGACAGGAGGTAGTATGTGCCAGGCAAATTAAACCACCACCACCACCACCTTGACCACCTTCTATCCTCAGACCCCTGAGAAGATAACCCATGACCCCGGAGCCCAAGAGCCTTGGGAATTCATTGTCCATCTGTAATGGTAATGTAAATTTTAAAGATCTTCCCTGCCCCTAGGCTAAAGTGCACCTGGAGCCTGGGGTTGGAGGCTTGTTTTTCAGTTGATACTTTTTGATTGGTCAGTGGGTCCAAAAGGTTGTTACATTCTCTGAGCCAGGAGAAGGCTATATAAGCCCTGATGTGAGGCTGTGTTTGGGGGCTCACTTTGAGAAGTGTTCTGTGATCTGATCTGGATTCTGAGAAGCCGTTGTCCAGAGCCCCCTGGCTTTGAAACCCAGATGTTGATTGGGTATGGATCTAATGGTTGGACAGTTTGAAATCTGTCTACTTGATCTGTTTCTGTCTTGATAACTCTGTCTGTATATTCTGAAGTTCGGGGTGCTGACCTCTTTCCCCTGAACTAGGTAAACGATACATGTTGACTGATTAAAGTAAGCTTGTTAACCCATTTTGAGTTGCTTTCCTTTATCAAAGCAGATCCAAGAACCTGTGTGAGCAGCCACCCTGGGGACGCTGGGGTGCTTGCTGCTACACCATCCCCACCCCCAACCAGCAGAATTCTTTTCAACCAAGGCATTATAACCATCACTGAGGGAAGAGATCATTGTAGAGAAGAAGCCCACCTTTCTCATCACAACTGTCAGCAGCTACTAGCCAATAGGCAGATTATCACAGGAGCTCTGGGTGTGTCAGTGCCCTTCTGACCAGCAGTCCTGCTTCCAACCCCAGCCCTCAAGGCCATCTTCAGGGAAGCAACTCCTTTGGAGAAGGAACCAAACAACTCAATATACTGCCCACCAATGGTCACTTACAGGGCAGGCAGGCCAGCCTAGAAGAAGCAGCAGACCAATGTAAGGGAGAGACATGAGAGAGCCTAGTGTCAGACAGGCAAAACCACCACTGCCTTAACCAATATCTCCCCTCAGATCCTAATAGAGAGCTCAGGACTACTAACCCAGTTTGGGAAACAGCCTTGTGGAGATGCGACCTGGCAAATGTTCCTGCAGGTGTTATAATAACAAATATTAAAGACAAAAAAGAAAGTTCTTATCACTGAAGACCTTGACACTTGTCAAGTGGCTCAATATCCAGAACTGATACAATTTTATCTGTGGAAATGACATTAAAAATTGAGTAAATGGAGTGTGTGTATGTTTGCATACTGATCTCTAAAAAAAGCCTAGGTTCGCCAAATGAGAGTGTTTCTTTTATAATGGACTCCTAGGTAAATGCAGCAGGCTGCAACATTTTGGGGATAGACTCAGGGACCACCATAAACAGTTGTGATATGGTCAAGACTGGATGGAGGGTAGCAATCCCCAAGGGTAACATATAAGCCCAGGGTATTCACATAGCAAGAGGATTCACTGTTGATGACAGCTTGGATCTCCTTCCTATTATTTGTGAAGCACTTAACATGTTGCCTGGCTTGTAGTAATCACTATAGAAATGCTTATTCTCTTCCTCCATTGTAACCCAAGAGCCAGAGATTTACTTAGACAAAAAGATAGTTTGGCATACAGTAGGTACTTAATAAATGTTTAGTGATTGATCAATTGATCAGGCAAGTAGATCTGTTCACTACTTACCTTAGCACAGCCAATGGAGAAATAGAACTAAGAAATCCAGTCAATAGCTTCAAGACAGTCAATAGTCTTAAAGAATCTAATGTCCTACCTTTTTCTCATCCTCCTATCTAGATCACATTTAAAAAAAAATCATATCCCACATCCTTCCTCCTCCTTCCAGTCTATTCTGTTTTGTGGCCTTGTTGTCAAGGGCTATCAGCCAGAACAAGTGGATACCAGTTGTTATTTCCTGCTTGAGGTCATTTCCTCATCCTGAAGCTGAATCTACATAGATGACTCATTCACTCTGTTCTATGTAACAAATGAATATAAGTTTCCTGTTAGAGCTATATTTATTGAGATGACTCAATTACCTTGTCCTGCTTAACCCTTTACCTTCCTCCAGTAGTTGAAAATAGTGGTTTTCACATCCATCATAATAAGCTCTGAAGCTATTGTTCAGTGGCTGATTCTCTTATCTCAATCACAGGCCCTTGCATTCCTTTCTATACAAGACACTAAAAATGTAGACATTAAAGAAAACACTGCTCTGATGGAAGTTATTAAGCAACTGGACAGAAAACTCTAAAGTTGCTATCAAGAGTTCTGGGGCTACCACTATATAATAAAGAAATAGCATAGAAGATTCTGGAACTTCAGCTTGAATCCAATGAGGCCCATGGTGTTGCAGGCCAGGCCTAATTCAAGCCAGTCTGATATTTCAGGTTTGGGGTTGGAATGGAGTGAGATGCACATATACTACCTAAGAGTTAATAAAAGGAGATTTATTTGCCCAAAGCAGGATAAGGATAGATGATTAGATTATTAATTGAGCACAGCTTCCCTGCTTAAATATTGGCTATGTTGGTCTGCTGATTAGATGCTTGAGGGAGAAACTCATACCTTTTGATTTAGGCTACCTTTAGATCCAGTAACATGCAAGTCAAGACACCATCCTCATAATGTCACTGGTCCTCTTCAAGAATGAAGGATGGAATAACACCAACTTAGGCTACCAGAAAGCCATACCATTGGTTCAAACCCTAGGTCTCTGGGCTATTGAAGTCTGGAAGACAATTTTAAGAAACTGCCCAGATTATGGGGCAGTGTACTAGGATATTGCTTTGACCACAATAGGCAATTATTGGTAATAGGTCTACATTTTTAAAGACACTTTATTGATAACCACATTTGATGGAGTATTGAGTTCTGGGAACTCCCTTTAATCTTCCCACTAGATGAGGCATTGGCCTAAGGCCATAAGCCTTTCATTATCACTAGGCCTAAGTCTCTATTACCCTTCACCTAGCCCAGCCCACCATTGTCCAGTTACTTCCTACCCTTGATACTATCAAAATATCTATACCGAAATCTGTCACTCTTAACCTAGCCTAGCCCTCCATTGTCTGTTATCTCCAGGTAGCCTTCAGCTATTTCCCACCCTTAATCCCATTCTTGGAGTCCCAGGTCTGATCTCTTCAAGATCCTCCTTAGACTCTTCCTCAAGACCCTCCCCAAATTTCTCCTCTAGACCATCCCTAGAACCCTCCTACAATCTTTATATGAGATCCAGCTTGCCTTCATGAAGGGGCTGAGATTCAATCTAGTGCAGATTCAGTCTGTGTCAGATTGTTCTGGCCTGCTTGTTCAATACATGCATCATAGATACTTCTTAAGACTCTACCCATTATGGTGAATCTTTAATAAACTTGGCTTTTCTTTGACTAAGAGAAGGCTTGAGTCAAATTCATTTGGTAGTACCCAGCATATCAGTATTTTGGGGTCTTGAGTACCCCTAAACCTCAAACCTCAACACATTGATACTACATTGTGACAGTTTTTTGTTGACTTGTTGGGTACTAATACTAGTACTCCAAACATTCTGTAATCTAAGTGGTCAAGATCAATCAATCAATATATACCTATCAAGGATAGGCAAAACTAGGAGTTATTTATTCTATAAGAATGTTTAATTTACTCTAAATTGTACTTTTGCATTCACACATTCTCCTTAATGTCAAACCATTAATATCAATTAACAATACTCAGTTAATCTCCAAGAGAAGAAAATCCTTTTCTCAGGTTTCCATGATGCATAATGTAAACTAAACTACCTAATTTACTTAAGGTTGACAAGTTACAATTTTACCACCCTTGTGATCGTGGGAACATTATTTAAGAGTTGGAAGTAAAGCCTAGGAATATGAAAAATGAAGGTCTGCATCTAGGCAGTCAGGACCAGGCTATGGACAGTGATGACTAGATGCAAGAGCCCACCTCTTCCAGTCTATGAGGCCATGAAGCCCCAATATGCCCTTGGGAGGTTTACATTGTGGCTTCCTTTTAGGTCCTTCTGCTTCTGCTGCTGGGCTCCAGCCTTCAATTTCCTCTACAACACCAGAATACTCTGTCACAATTAGAGATAATCTCTGGTGCCTACTTCTATGGAGACTCATCCAATCAGCTTTAAGCTAATGCGATCAACAGCAATCAATGTCTGTAATGCTTTTTGCCAACATGTTAATGTAGTTTCATCATCACTATAAAATGGTTATCGTGTATTTCAAAAACCACTTATGTCTAATAGTTCAGGTTGTCCTTACTGGTACAAAAAGCACATCATTGTCATAACACGCACAATAGATTGTTTTACAAACTCGGACACTTAGAGTGTATGTACTTATTGTGAATTCAAGATAGAATTACTCATCTTAAAGGGCTCCTATGGCATATAACCTTTTCTTGACCATTGTTTGGCTTTTGGTCTATCACATCTACAATACTTAAGTCCATGTTTTGGCACTGTATATATCACTGGGATCATTGCAATTGTTTTTCTTGAATTCTATTGGACCAATTTGTGGTGCCATTACTTTTAGTTTCTTGGGTATAAATGATGGTTTTCCTGAGTTGAAACATTCATCTTTTGATAATCTATGATATGATGACTTTTTAATATTTCCTAAAATGGGCTGTTATATTAAAATAGTAGTTGTACTATTAGTATATGTTAGGGAAAAAGACAAAATGACAATGCTTAGCGCACATACAGACTCTTAGAATCTCTATTGGGATGACTGATTAAGGCCCAAAAGGTGAATTATAGAATATCTTTGAGTTATGAAGGGTTTGGATAACTCATTTGTACCTCCAGGTGAATACCCCTATTCAGAAGACTCTCCTTTAAGACTCAATTTTTTTTTCACATGAGCTCTCCACTCCACCCTGCAATTTAAGAAAGCTAATGCAACCACAAAGACTCCTCCCAACCCCACATGAAAAGAATGAGACGTATAATACTCTAAAGCTTTCACTGACTTGGCAGTATTCCTGATGTTTTCCTGAAAGGGCTTCATCCTATATAGAATAAAAAGTTTTACTAAGACCATATAGGTCTAGGCTATGTGCCAGAGTCATCCCATGAGCAAGGCTATGACCAATTAAAAAGTTGAAAGATCTCGAAGCAAAGACCCAGAAGCAAAGAGATAGTGCTTTGTTTCCCTACTGATCAAAATTCCAGAAAGTCCAAATCCATACCTGGGAAGCCTGAAATAACATCCTAGAAGGAAGTATAAAGTAACATAGATGGGCAATTAGCCTCTGTGGAACCAGATATGATGTTTCACTACACAGAACTCAGAGGCAGACTCCTAAAGGAACTAATCTGGCACATGCAAGACCACGTGCCTTGGATCCTATGGAACAGATGTGGCATGTGTATCTTTCTGGGTGTCACTAAAATAAAAGTGGGATCAAGGAAATGTTAAGCATATGTGTTATGTTGTTTCTGTGCCATGGGCAGGCAAAGTATTTCATGACTGAACAAATCTCAAAGGTAGTACAGAATAATCACCCTGCTTACCTTGTTAGAACTTAATATAGTGTTTGCCCAGCACAAGGGTGCCACGTATCTCTTCAATAACTGCCTTCCCCAAGGATCAGTGACCCAAAAGTTGGAAGCCATACCTCTGAGATTAGGATTATCATACTCAAATTTCTAAGATGCTAAGATAATAACTGGAAGGGAGCCAAGAGCCTGGAGGAACTGACTGAATCTAGGCTATATGAAACAAAGTCTCTGGGGCTGTAGATTAACAGTAATGGGCCTTGGGCACTCACAAAACTGGGGCAAGTCCTTCAAGTTCATATGAAGCAAGAAGTAGGTTTCTTCAATCCTAGAGAACCACAAGGCTGCATTCAAAGGCAGCAACAGAGTGTTTCTGTCACTCAGGAAAAACAGAAGTAGGTTTTGGTGACTGGAGTGAGAGACACAAATTTCTGGTTTTCTAGAAGGTTAATAATTGTGAGGACTCACCCAATAATGCCACCCTCTGCTGCCATCATCAACACAGCCAGAATCTCCACCTCTATCAGGTAGATGGTACAAGGGATAATACTATCTCTTATCCACTCACATTTAGGGAGTATTTAAAACCAGGATCAAGGGAAGATAGCCTCTGTCCAGAGGCAACAGTTATAGCAAGAGTAGGTAGTTGCCTGAATCTGCCTGTCTGACTGTTCTAGAACCTGAGATGATGTTCCCAGGAGTCTAGTCTAAACTATATTCCTTGCTTGTTTCCTCACATGAGTTTTAAATCTTGAATCCTGACCTATTCATGTTCATTGAGATTCTTCTGCTGCCTGTGCCCTACTTGGACTTCTGAATGTCAAGATAAGACAGGTTACTTATCCAAAATATACCTTTTTTTCCAGTTTGTTCTGAAACTTTTTTTTCACCCAGACTTTGGTCTCAGAACTCATGACAATCATGCTCTCCTTTTCCATTATCAACAAGCCTCTTTGATCTCTGCCTCACTATGGTTCTAGACTGTTCCATCTCACCAATCCAGTTGAGCTCCTGATCCTGACCTGTCTTGTTTTGCTTTCTTCTAAAGCTGCCCCTGACCCGGTACTGACATGAACAACAAGGACAACTTTGGAGGACCAAAGGACGCAGGCAACATTTTCATGATTCACTGGAGAGAATAAATGTCCATTTTTTGGAGTGTAGGGAACTTAGAAGCTATATCATAGGGTTCAGGGAAGAGAGTTCATTCATTATGAAGCAAGGCATTGGTGAGGAATCTGTGCAGAGTAAGAACTATAGTTGCTTCCTCTCAGTTGGAGGAAAATATGTAGCAAGAGAAATACATACATTGGAGCATAGGAAGCCACTGTCTCCCCTATGCAATTGAAAACTATAAGAACTTAATGGAAATGTGAGTTAAGACCTGGAGAGAGAGGAGAGAGAGAAACCTTAGCTCACAGGAGTCAATCAGAAATCATTTATTAAGTTACTTCTATGTGCCAGGCACTGTACTAAGTACTGAGGATCTAAAAAAAATGCAAAATATGATCCCTGCCCTGGAGATCATGATCTAATGGGTGAGATAACAAATATATTCAAACATCTATTTATGAGATACTTAGGAAATAATTGACAGTGGGAAGGAACTAGAATTAAGAGGTGTTGGGAAAGGCTTCTTGTAGAAGATGGAATTTTAGTTGGAACTTGAAGGAAGCCAGTAGGTGAAGAGCATTTCAGGCATGGAGGACAGCCAAAGAAAATATTCAGAACCAAGAGATGGAGTGTCTTGTTCTTGGAACAGCCAGGCAGCCAGTGTCACTGATTCAAAGAGCACATGGCAGGGAGCAAGGTGTAAGGAGAATGGAAAGGTAGGAGGGGGCTAGTTCACCTTTGGAGACCAAACAAGGGGAGGTTATTAGAGAAAAAACCACTGGGATTTATTGAGTAAGAGAATGACGTGGTCACCCCTGAACTTTAGGAAAATCACTCTGCTAACTAAATAGAGGATGGATTAGAGTGGAGAAAGACTTGAAGAAGGCAGACCCTCAAGCTGACTATTTCAATAGTCTGAGGGTAAGGTGATGAGGACCAATACCAGAGTGATGGTAGTGTCAGAGGAGAGAATAGGAAATGGGTTAGATAAGAACTCAACTGGGGAGCTAAGAAATCCCAACATGCACCTTGGACACAACTTATGAGGACACCGATCTTTTGCCTTCCGTTCTCCATTCTCCCATAGGGACGGCGTATTTTTATTTTTATTTTTTTTAAGCAATTGCGGTTAAGTAACTTGCTCCAGTTTACACAGCCAGTTATTTCTGGGTGTGGTTCTAAGTATCTGAGCCCGGATTCGATTCCAGATCATCCTGACTCTGGGGCCGGTGCTCTTACTCACTGTGCTACCTGGCCACCCCAGGGACAGTATATTTTTAAGCATCAGAAGTTTTCCTGTTCTTTTAAATTATGTTTATTATCTCTGTTTATTAGGTTTGGAATTTACTAGCTAAACCGAGTATTGATCCTAACTGTTCCTATTTTTTTTTGTAAAAGGGAAATGCAAAAAAAGAGAGGGGCATAGGAGCTACTTTGTGGGTAGAAGAATGGGGATAAGTCCAAGGAAATAAGGAAGTTAGGAAGAAGGGAAGCTTTGGGGCAAAAGATATTGTTGGGAGCCAAAGAGGCCTCAGCCAGGACTTCAGATAATTACCTTGATATCAGTGGACCTGAAAATCAAAGATCTCTTTGAAACACCACTTTTCCTCATTAGCTCCTGAGTTCTTTTGATATGGGTTACACTTATAAGGATGTTGTTTGAGTCCTGAGACCACCAGGCTCTGCCCCCAGACTTTAGTTGTTCAAAACCAAAATATTTGAATTCTTAGGTGGTAAGTTCCTATGTGGATGTACTTGATGATGGGCTTTGGCTTCAGGCCTTGAAGCCAGCTCTCCAGAGCATCCTTTGTAATGTGACTGCATATGAAAGGAGTTAACTGACTTTTCCTAAGACTTTCTGGCACCTAGAGAACAAAAGGTCTTACTGCCATGCTACTTCCAGGATATGACAGACTAAGATAATGATATGAATACTTGAGATCTCTTCCTTTGTCTCATTGCTCTATAAAAACCTTGTCCTAAGAATCAATAAATGGAGTTCATCATTCTTCCTTGAACTACCCACATGGCCTGGTCATTTCTTATTCATGTCTTGGAATCATGATAAGTGCTGGACACTGAGCAGCCCATGGCAAGATATGTTCTGTATCATACATGTTAAGTTTGAGAAAGCCTATATGACATTCAATTGGAGATGTCCAGCTAATAATAAAGAGATAAACTGACACTCAATACATAGTTCTGGAAATTTCACTAATTACTATTGATGCAAAACATGTAAATAAAATTATAGCAAGAATACTCCAGAGAACTATGAAGAAAATAATTTAATACCAAAGCTGGATTTGTGCCAGGGATATAAAAATGGTTTAACATTAGGGAAATAATTAAGATAATCAATCATTTAAACTATAAGAATAACAAAATCCCATAGGATTATTTCTATAAATAATCTATAAATCTATAAATATAAATGTGGAAAAAAACCTTTCACAAAATATAGTTTTCATTTATGTTAAAAAATATCCTAAAAAAATAAACATAGAAGTTACTTTTTTTTTTTTTAAAGCAGTCGGGGTTAAGTAACTTGCTCAAGGTTACACGGCCAGTTATTTCTGGGTGTGGTGCTAAGTATCTGAGCCCGGATTTGATCCCAGGTCATCCCGACTCTAGGGCCAGTGCTCTTACTCACTGAGCCACCTGGCCACCCCTGAAGGTACCTTTTTTGCTTTATCTTATTTCTTATTATCTTTTTTATTTTAATGTCACTTTAATTTCCAGTTATATTCTTCCTTCATTCCTATCTAGAATAAGAAATAAATGGATAAAAAGTTGTTAGGGAAACATAACTACTTAGTCAACCAAATGTGACCTTATATATGCACAATATTCCACACTTATCTTCCCCCATCTCTACAAGGAGGCAGGTATAGAGCTGCTGTAAACAATCTGCCAAGGTACTTCCAATGCGGAACATATTCTTTGAAACCTGAGAGTTTCAGACATGTTGTTGACTCCCTAGAGTTAAGTCCTAACTACTTACTCTAAGGCAAATCCATGGAGAAAGCAACCCAAGAGGAGTTTACCACATTCTCATGTACGGGAGAAACTTAGCTCCATTTGGGCTAAGATATTCCTAATAGTTTTCCCTTATAGAATATATAATTCAGGGTTTCTGAGACAGTGATTAGCTGAGAAAGAAGAGGCTAAACTCGAGGTTGGGAAGTTCAACTGACCTCCTAGCTTGAGGCTATAGAAGTTCTGTTACCAGAGCTAGAACAGGAATAGATGAATCAGTGAACAAATGAGTATGTCATTATTTCTCATCCAGGCTATTGTCTTAGCCTTCTTATTACCTGTAAGACTTTGTGCAAGTCATTTAAACTCTCAGAGCCTAAGTTTCATTGTCTGTAATATCAAGAGTTGAGAGAGACCAGCTAAGATGGTGGAAGAGCAGGAAGAAGTGTATCTGAATCCTCCCCACAAAATTAGTCCAGCACATCAGACTGAGTTCCAACTGAGAAATCTAAGAAAAAAATCACGCTCAGTAATTTTTCCTTGCCCAGGTCAACATAAGCAGACAGAGGGGACTGATAGAGAAGGGGTCTAGTCTAGCAAGAGGCATATAGCCTTCTGGCTTGGGGACTATTCTGAATAAGGGCTGACCTGAAGTTGTGTAACAGGACAAGAAAAGGTTCCAGATGTTGTCCCGAACAGGAACAATGGGCTACTCTGCTGCTCCATACACCACAGATTCAAGGAGGATTGAAGAAGAAAGAATACCTAGGTGTGTATACAAGGAGTAACTTTCCTGCTATGTATTAAGCAAGGAAGGATTACAAAAACAAACAAGCAAGAAACAAGCAGCAGCTTGTGTGGCTCTGACCATCTGACTAAAGTGGGTCTCAACTCTAACCCTCAGCTCAGACTGAAGCATGCAACAGAATGACCAAGGCAGGAATCTCAGACTGAAGGGGAGCCTGCAGTTCTGTCGTGCTCTACATTCAAAGTTCTCTAGATGGCTGATGGTGGCTGTCTAGCAGCAGTCTACTGGAGCTCTAACAAAGATAGGCCTATAGTTCAGTTGTTCAGACCCAAACGCCAGTTTGAAACTTACAGAACTCAGACTAAAAAAAAAGGACTCAGATTTCAAACTGAATGTGACCCCTTTGGAGTACTAAAAGTCCATAGATCCTCAGCCAAAGATATCCCTAAGATTCTGGAATCACAAAGTAGCAGTAGGACCCAAGAAGACACAAACATTACCCAGGCCTTCCCTCCTGAAGTCTGCATAGCCTGTCCCTAACACAAAGTTTAAATTCAGGAATTAGCAAGAATGAACAAACAAGAGCATTGTGGGTAGCTATGTGGTTCAGTGGATAGAGTGTCAGACCTGAAGTTAAAAAGACTAATTTTTGTGAGTTCCAATCTGGCCATAGACACTTACCTTGGGTAAGTCAATTAAACCTGTTTGCCTCAGTTCCTCATTTGTAAAATGAACAGGAGAAAGAAATAGGAAACTATTTCAAGAAAACCCCAAATAGGGTCACAAAAAGTTGAACATGACTGACATGAGTGAATTACAACAAAAAGAGTATTTGTGAGACAGGGTTGTTCAAGGCACAAACTCAAAAGAAAAGAATGACTCCAAAACATCTACAAGCAAAGTCACGATGAAAAATACAGTTCAGTCAAAAGTTAAACTAGAATTTCTAGAAAAGATGAAGCAATAGTTAATTTTTTTGGGTTTAAAAAAATTTTTTTTTGTAAATGAGATTGGTAGAGAAAAAAGTTGGAAAAGAAATCAAAGTTGTGGGAAAAAGAATTGAAAAAGGAGATGACAGCTTGACAGAAGGGATACAAATCCTTACTCAAGCAATAGACTCCTCAAAAATCAGAATAGATCAAACAGAAATTAATGACTTCATGAGATAATGAGAAATATTAAAACAAAGTGAAAAGACTGAAAAAGATGGAAGAAAATGTAAGTATCCCATAGCGAAAACATCTGAACTGGAAAACAGATCAAGGAGAAATAATTTCATAATCACTGAACTACCTGAAAACCATGACCAAAAAAATATATCATGTTTCAAGAAATCATGAAACAAAACACCCCAGATCTCTTAGACCTAGAGGGCAAGTGAGATTAGAAGGAATCCATCAGTCACACTCTTGAAGAAACTCCAAAATAAAAACTTACAGGAACATTGTAGTAAAAATTCAGAGTTTTCAAGCCAAAGTAAAAATACTTCAATCAGACAGAAATTAATAATTCAAGCACTGAGGAGTCGCAGGTAGGATAACATAAGATTTAATAATCACCCCTATAAAATGAGTGGAGAGTTTAGAATACAATATTTCAGAAAGCAAGAAAAATAGACATATAGTCAGAAATAACAAAGAGAGCTTTTGGAAGTCTGAAGGACACAGCAATACAACATTTACTTCATAGACCTCTGAAGATTATTATTTTTTGTTTATTTAGTATTTAATTTTTCCCCAGCTACATGTAAAAACAAATTTTAGCATTTGTTTTTAAAACTTTGAGTTCCAAATTCTCTCCTCTTCATTGAGAAGGCAAGCAATTCCATATAGGTTATATATGTGTAGTCATGCAAAACATGTCCATAATAATCATGTTGTGAAAGAAAACATAGACCAAAAAAACCTCAAGAAAAATAAAGAAAGGGGTGGTTAGGTGGTGCAGAGGACCCTAGTTCGGTTCCAGCCTCAGACACTTAACACCCACACAAAAACACTGGCCATGTAACCTTGGGCAAGTTACTTAACCCCAATTGCTCTCCAAAAGGCAAAAAAAAAAGAAAGTAAAGTATGCTTCAATCTGTATTCAGACACCATCAGTTCTTTCTCTAGGGATGCATCGTATCATTTTTTTTCCTTTTTGGAGTGGGGAGAGCAGAGAAATTGGGGTTAAGTGACTTGCCCAAGGTCACACAATTAGGAAGTGTTAAGTGTCTGAGGCCAAATTTGAACTCAGGTCCTCCTGACTCCAGGACCTGTGCTCTATTCACTGTGCCACCTAGCAACCCAGATGGATAGTATACTTCTTCCTAATTCCTTCAGAATTGTCAGGGATCGTTATATTGCTGAGAATAGCTAAGCCATTCACAGCTGATCATCTTACAATATTGCTGCTACTTTGTACCCAATACATTTCACTTTGCATCAACCCATGCAAGTCTTTCCAGGTTTCTCTGAGGGCAACCTGCTTATCGCTTCTTATAGTACAACAGTATTCCATCATAATCAGATACCACAACTTATTCAACCATTCCCCAATTGATGTGCATCCCCTCAATTTCTAATTCTTTACCCCCAGAAAAGAGTTGCTATAATTTTGTACATATAGGTCCTTTTCCTTTGTGTTTTTTTTTTATCTCTTTTGGGGTACAGACCTAGTAGTGGTATTGCTATGTCAAAGGGTATGCATGGTTTTATAGCCCTTTGGGCTTACTTCTAAATTGCTCTATAGAATGATTTAATCAATTCACAACTCTGACAACAGTACATTAATGTCTCATTTTTCCCACGTCCCTTTTAACATTTGTCATTTACCTTTTCTGTCCTATTAGCTAATCTAATAGGTATGAGGTAGTACCTCAGAATTGTTTTAACTTGCACTTCTCCAATCAATAGTGAGTTAGAATATTTTTTCATATAGCCATAGATAGCCTTAATTACTTCTTCCAAAAACTGATTACATCTCTTGATTATCTATCAACTAGGGCATGGCTCCCACTTTCATATACTTGACACAGTTCTCCATATGTTAGAGAAAGACAGTCCTCTGTATGTTAGAGAAAAGAGACATTTATCAGAGAAACTTCCTTCAAAAAAGAGTCTATAGTTAGTATTGCTAACTGTATTTCCCTCCATCCTATTTCTCCTCCCCAATTTTTTCTATTCTTTCTCTCCTTTCACCTTGCCCCTCCTCAAAGTGTTTTGCATCTGACTACTTCTTCCCCCAATCTGCCTTCCCTTCTATCACCACCAGCACCCTTCTCTTATCTCCTTCTCCTTCTATTTTCCTGTAAGGTAAAATGAGTTCTGAAGATTATTGAAAGGGAATAGAAAGGCTTATAGCTATTTCTCAGCTGTGCATGGCACCATTACAAAAATTAACTATGTAGTAGGGCATGAAAAACTCACAATTGCAGAAATGGTAAACACATCTTTAATGGACTACAATGCAAGAAAATTATATTAAGTAAAGGATCACTGCAGAACAATAAAAAATTGGTGACACTAAAAAACGAAATCCTAAAGAATAGGTAGGTCAAAAACAGATAACTGAAATAATAGATAATTTCGTTAAAATTAATGACAACAATGAAACAATAGAGCAAAATTTGGGGGATGGAGCAAAGCAATCCTTAGGAGAAATTTTATGTATCTCTAAATTATTTTTATCAATAAAAGATCAATGAATTAAGCATGCTACTTAAAAACAACTAGAAAACCAACAAGTTTTAAAACCATAATTAAAGGTGGCTAGGTGGTACAGTGAAAAGAGCACTGGCCCTGAAGTCAGAAGGACCTGAGTTCAAATCTGGACTCAGACACTTGACACATTTACTAGCTGTGTGACCTTGGGCAAGTCACTTAACCCCAATTACCCTGCCTTCCACCTTCCAAAAAGAAAAAAAAATTCTTAATATTTTGGGGTGGCTAGGTGGCATAGTGAATAGAGCACCGGCCCTGGAGTCAGGAGGACCTTGAGTTCAAATCCGGCCTCAGACACTTAACACAAAAACTATCCATGTGACCTTGGGCAAGTCACTTAACCCCAACTGCCCTCCAAAAAGGAAAAAAAAAACCATAATTAGCACCAAGAGAGAAATCCTGAAAATCAAAGAAGGAATTAACAAAATTCAAAGATAAAAAAAACAACTAAGCTTGAAGCAATTTTTAAAAAATAAAATGAATCATTAGCTAATTTTATTTGAAAAAGAAAGTAGAAATTCAAAATACCAATATAAAAGATGAAAAAAGGTTAATCCACAACAAATGAAGAAGAAATAAAGGGGGGAAATGGAATTATTTTGCTTAATTTTATGTCAATAAAATCAACAATATAAATGGAATAGATGAATATAAAAATATAAAAATCTAGATTAGCAGAAGAAATACAGGACTTAACCCATTCCCAGAAAAAGAAATCAAACAAGCCATTATTGAGCTCCCAAAAGGGGGGGGGGGGAGGAAGGAGGGGATGAAAACCTAGGGCCAAACAGAATTACAAGCAAATTCTATTAAATATTTGAAGAAAAATTCATTCTAATGTTACAAGTGATGTTGGGAAAATATATGAAAAGAAAGTTTTTATGCCCTACTATATAGTCATCTTGGAAAGATACATGGTCCTGATACCTAAACCAGGGAGAGTCAAAACAGAGAAAGAAAACTATAGACTAATATCCTTAAAGAATATTAAAATGGGGTGGCTAGGTTGCGCAATGAATAGAGCATCAGCCCTGAAGTCAGGAGAACCTGAGTTCAAATCTGGCCTCAGACACTTAACACACTAGCTGTGTGACTATGGGCAAGTCACTTGACCCCAATTGTCCTCCAAAAATAAAAAGAATATTAAAGCAAAATGTTTAAATAAAATATTAGCAAAGAGACTACAGCAACATATAAAAAAATTATACACTAGCACCAATTAGATTTATGCTAGGAATGCAAGGGTTAGTTTAATATTTGGAAGGCTAGAATTATAACTGGCCACATTAATAAGATGAACCACACAAATCATATGATCATATTATTAGATGCAGAAAAAGCTTTCAACAAAATACAATGCCTATTCTTCTTTAAAAAAAAAAAAACAGGGTGGCTAGGTAGCACAGTAAATAGAGCACTGGCCCTGGAGTCAGGAGGACCTGAGTTCAAATGTCCCCTTGGACACTTAACACTTACTAAACATGTGACCTTAGACAAGTCACTTAATCCCAATTGCCCTGCCTTTCCCCTCCAAAAAGCAAAAAACAAAAACAACAGCAAAAAAAAAAAAAAAAAAAAAAAACAAACAAAAAAACAACCCAACACTATAATGCAATAATAGGAACAAATGGATCTTTACTTAGTGGTCTAAGTAATAGCTATCTAAAAGCAAGATCCAGACTTATATAGAATAATGACAATCTAAATCTTTGCAGTAAGAACAGGGATAAAGTAAGGATTTCCATTATCATCATTACTATTTGATATAGTACTTGAAAAGCTAGTCAAAAAAAGAAAGAAAGAAAGAAACAAGAAAAGGAAATTGAAGGATTAAACAAGCAAAAAAGAAACAAAGTTATTGCTTTTTGAGGATGATATCATAGACTTCTTACAGAAATCTAGAGATTAAGCTAAAGCAATGCTAAAGGATATAAAACAAACTCACATAAATCATCAGCATTTCCATAAAATATCAATAGCAAAATACAAGCAGGAAGAGATAGAAAGAGAAATTCCATTTAAAGTAATTAAAGAATATGTAAAATATTTGGGACCCTACCTGCCAAAACATATTGATACAATTGCAAATATAGAGAAACTATATTGATACAATTGCAAAATACCCTATACAAATAAAAATCTAAATATTGGGGAAATGTTAATTATTCATGAGTGTGATGAGCTAATAAAATAAAAGTGACAATACCACCTAAATTTACTTTTTCAATGCCATACCAATCAAATCTCCAAAGGATTACTTTATAAAGCTATAAAAAAAAAAAATAACAAAATTCATCTGGGGCAGCAAATCCAGAATTTCAAAGGAAACACTGAAAAAAAAAAGTGGGCAGGAAGGGATCCTAGCAGTACTAGATCGCAGATCATACTACAAAGCAATAATTATTGAAATATTTTGGCACTAGTTAAGAAATAGACTAATTAGTACAGATAAAGGACACAGTAGATAGAAGTAAATGAGCACAGAAGCCTGCTGCTCCCAGGTATCAGAATAAATATTATTCAATAAAAACTCTTGGGAAAACTGGAAAGCAACGTGGCAGAAACATCTCACTTTATATGCCACAATAAGCTCCAAATGAGTGCATGACTTAGATATAAAGACTGACCTCATAAAAAAAATTATAATATCAAGAAAGAAATTACCTATCAGAGCTATGGATAGGGGAGGAATTTGTGACCAAATAGGAGATAAAGATGTCCACAAGGGGAAAAGTTTTAATTATATAAAATTGAAAAATTTTGTTCAAATTGAACCAAAGCAGTGAAAATGAGAAAAGAAACAGGTAAATAGAGGAAAAATCCTTTATATCAAGTTTCTCTGAAAAGGGTCTCATTTCTAAGACATATAGGGAATAGCTTCAAATTTCTAAAAAATAAGAGCCATTCCTCAAATGATGAATTATTAAAGAATATGAACTAGCAGTTTTAAAAGATAGAAAGTCAACTTATAAAATGATGAATACTGGAAGGCCTGTGAAAATTCTGGAAAGCAATTTGGAACTACCTCCTAAAATATTATAAACTGTGCATACCCTTTGACCCATCACTATCATTACTAGGTCTACAGCCTCAAAGAGATGAAAGAAAAAATGACTGATATGTACAAAAATATTTATAACATTTCTTTTTGCAGTTTCAAATCAAAGGATTTGAAACTGAAAGGATTCTCATCAATTAGGGAGTGGCTGAACAAGTTATTGTATATGAATGTGAGAGAACACTATTGTCTTGTAAAAAAAATTATAGAGGGTGATTTCAGAGAAACCTAGGAAGATTTGTATCAACTGATGCAAAGTGAAATAAGCTGAATCAGGAGAACAATCCATGCTATAATAACAATATTGTAAAGACAAATATCTTGAAAGATTTAAGAACTCTGATCAATGCAATGACCAACCATGATTACAGAAGAGTCATGAGACATGCTATCCTCCTCCTAATAGAGGCATGATGGACTCAAGAGTGCAGATTGAGACATATACTTTTTTGGGTAAGGCTAATGAGGGAAATTGTTTTGCCTCATCAAACGGGAAGATTCAATCAGAGTTCAAGGGGGTTCCCAGAGCCTGTACCTCATCAACTGTACCTATGTTTTTACAAGGATTTTGTTTTTCTTTCTTTTTTAATGGTGGAGAGAGAAGAGAAGACAGGTTTTTATTATTTTTGAAAATAAAGTAAATGATTTGCAGTGCATAAGTTTCTAGGCACTATTCATAGAGAATGAGATAATAATGAGAGAAGACAAAGAAGGCAGCACTGTTCAACTCTCATTCTGCTTCTGTTTTCTATGCCAAAAAGAGCACTTTTTAGACTAGAAAGAATAGAACAAAAATAGTGAATAACTACTTAGTTGCTATCAAAGTAAATGTGGAGATAGTAAGAGTACATCAGATTGGATTTTTTACAAATAGTCACCAAGCTCAGATGAACATCCCACTATACTGAAAGAGCTGGCAGGACATAGATGTTTGTTGAGATAGGGTCAGTGATCTTTGAAACATAATGGAGAACTACTATTTTTATGCTCAAAGAAGGCTAATGATAAAAAAGAAAGGTGCTGTATACAGCAGGATATTTATAGCAACACTTTTTTTGTAAAAATAAAAAAACTGGAATAGGTACTGATTAAACAAGTTGTGGTGCATAAATGCAGCTGAATGCTATTCAAGAAAACACTGACGATGCAAATGAATTAAGAGAAATGAGCCAGACCCAGAAAGCTATATATACATAATGACTATAAGACAAAAACAAAAAATGAACAAAAACAAAACACAGCATGAAAACACACAAAAAATAGCACCAACAAATACTGAAACTGGACACAAATTACAAAGACTGAGTTTAACCTCAAAGAAGAGATATGAAATCATGACAACCTCACTTCTTTGGGTTGGGAGAGACTACTGCCATGGAGCACTGTACCCAGAGGTAAACTTAAATGATGTGTTGATTTGTTTTGCTGAACTACATTTTCCCCTCTTTTTGTTCTTTATAATAAGAGATAGCTGTCTGGCTGAAGGAGGAGAGAGGAATATATTGATAATTTTGTTTCTGAAGGTGATACAGAAACAAAATATATCAATAAAATGAATTTTAAAAAGTAAAAAAATAAAATGAGATTGAACTCTTTGGAAAATATTTTCAACTGTACTGAAAAAGCCACTGAATTAGACATATTTGTAGACCCAGCCATACTACTTCTAGGAATATATGTCCAGTAGTATCTCCACTTCCTACTTCATGGGAGCAGCTTGTGAGAGAAGAAACCAGAGAAAAGGAAAGACAAACACAAAGGAGAAGAATTTTATGAAGGTGATTTGGAGGGATTTGGACTTATCAAGAAGTCCAGAAATTGAATCTGGGGAAGGAGAAATTTGGAGTAGTTTTGAAGAACTTAAGGAAAAAAGTTAAAAAAAAAAAAAGCTTGAGCCAAAGGAAGAGAATGTCTTAATCTGAAGGGCTAAATCTAAAGGACAAAATACAATAAAGATCAAGAACTTAAAGAGAAGGGAAAGGTAGTTGGCAAGACAGGTTAGAAAAAGTCAGTACAACAAATTGGTATGAAAAATAGGTTAGTGAAAGAAAGGATATTACACGTGGTTATCAAGATGCTAAGAATGCATAAAGTTGTAAAGGTCTTAAAGAGGCAGTTAGGTGGTGAGTGGTAAACTGCAGTAATTGGAAAAACAAGGCAATGGTTTTTAGTCAGCTTGGAAGGAAGCATCTTTTCCAGTCCCAGGGATCTTAGCCCTCTTAGTCCAATACTGTTTAGCATTTTTATCAATGACTTAGATAAAAAGTTGTTTGAAATTCTCATTACACTTGCAAATGAAACAACTTTGGGAGGGGTAGCTAGCAACACTAAATGGAAGGCATTATCAGGATTCAAAAAGATCTTGACTGGCTAGAACATTGGCCAGTCCCATAATATGAAACTGAAGAGAGACAAGTATGATTTACAATTGGTCTAAAAAGCCAGCATCACAAATACTAGACTGGAGGAAGCATTGTTAGCAGTTTTTCCCAAAAACATGTGAGTGGACTTGCAAGTGTAATGTGAATCAACCTTGTGATTCAGCAACTCAAAAAGTTAATTCAATCTTGGGCTGCATTCAAAGTGGCATTCCAGAAATGCTTCCAGGAAAAGAAGTGATCATCTTGCTATACTCTACATCTGCTCAGATAACATCTGGGGTATCGTGTTCAATTCTGGACCATTTTTTGGAAGGATGTTGATAAATTGGAGAGTGTCCAGAAAGGAGAGAATAAGAATGGGGTGGTGAAGGGCCCGGGGATTGCCATATGTGGACTGGTTAAAGGAAATGAAAAGTTTCAACTTGTTGAAAAAAATACTCAACAGCAATTTGATGGCTGACTTCAATTATTTAAAGGGTTGTCTTCTGAGGGAAGAGGCATTAGAATTATGTTAGCTACACAGATAAGAATTCAGAGGAAAGTAGAAGTTGCAAAGAAGCAGATTTGGCTTGATGTGATGAAAAATAACAATGAAAACTGTCCTAAAGTGTAATGAATTTCTATGATGGACTCAATCTGACTCAGGCCAGTCCCCTGCCAGTTTAGGTTCACTATGAGAACACAATGAAACACCCATAGGTCATTCAACAGTTGACAAAAGGAATTTTACTTAAGTCATATCTTAGAAAGGATATAGCCCTTAGCTTGTGGAGAAGTGGCTTCTCTTACCTCCATCCTGAAATATGGCTATAGTTCCTTACAGAGCCTTAGGATAACTCGTCAAGTTTGAAGGGCCCTAACTTCGCATAAGAAGGTTTGGTGATGCTCTTAAATAGTCAGGAAGTCATGGCAACATGAGTCCAGACCAATCAAAATCAATAGCAATGCAGCTTGAGCCTTAACCCCCTGGCCAGTCAAATCCTAAGGACAGCTTCTTTACCTTTTAAGAAAAGAACTAGTTTAATCAACATGGCAAAGGATAAGGAACCCTATCCATTCTATTACAGCTGCCTTGAGGTACATTAGGTTTCCCTTCTTTGGGGATCTTCAAGGAAAAGCTATATAGGAATGATTAATGGGTTTGTCGTAGGAGGGATTCTTTTCTGGATATGGATTACATGGATGCTGAGCTCCATTCTAACTGCTGAATTTTCTGATACCAAAGTCAAAGATACAGTGAAAAGTCATTATAAAGATAGATACAAATATATGTGTATGCATATATGTACACATGTATACTTTTGTGGTCATTGTATGTTAATGTGTGTATATGCATTGTGTGTATGCACATATGTGCATTATATACATACGTGTGTGTATGTATGTGCTTTTTTGGAAACAAAAAGCTGAATAAAAGCTTAAGAAGCAAAAAAAAAGTAGAATTCAGAGAAATAGTCAAACTCATATAAACTAATACAGAGCAGAATAAGCAGAATCAAGACAGCAATTTATATAATAACCACAATAAAATCAAGGAAAATAACACTAAAAAAAGTCAGAACTCCAAACATTACAGTGACTTATCTTGACTCTAGAAGTGTGATGGTGATGTCTATTTCCCTTATCGTGGTAGAGAGTTACCAGACCACAGGTATAAAGTGAGGCATACCTTGTCAGGTGGTGTGTTTTGCTGTCCTATATTTCTATTATAAGGCAAGATTCCATTAAGCATAGGGGATAGAAGTGAGGTTATTAGGAAGCAATGACTATGTTTTTGAAAGTGTCAATAAAAACATTTATTAAAATAATCAAAAACTGAATCTTGGGTTGAACCTCTAACATCTCTTCCAGACCTAAAATCATATAGTCCTATGATCCTAACTTATTTCTCCACCTCTAATCTCTCCCTTCTTAAATGTATGCTTCAGATTAATCTTCCTAATGCACAGATATGAGCATATTTCTCTGCTACTTGAAACCTTAAATGGCTCTCTGCCACATCCAGCAGAGTACTGTACTGTTAGGCTAGTTCAATAAAACTTTAATTCAAAGTGTGGATTGTGAGCCAAGGAAGGCATCTACACCCACCACTCAGCTGATTAAAGCTCTGTATTGGCAAGGATATTCAAAAGAACATGGACACATTTTCTGTAGCCCCTCTTGGCCCACAGATCCCAAATGCAGTGGGTACATTGCTTTGGATGGGAGCTAGCAGTCTTCCATGAAGTGGCAGAAGGCTCAGTTGGGGGGCTGACGGATGTGGCGGGAATAGCTCTAGGCAGTACTTCAGCTCTCAGGGGCTTATAGCCTCAGGCAAGTCACAGCTTGTAGCTCATAAATCAAGGCAGTGTTACAGCTTAGTGGTCTAGATTCCCTAGTCTTAGATTCTTCTCTGGCCTTGATCCATTTTAGGAACTGGTTGTCCCAAGTTGTTATCTAGGTTAGCTGCATATATATATATATATTTATATAATTTCTAGTAGCATGAGTTAACAGAAGTTACAGTCATAAAGTGATCAGCCTTTCCTTAACCCTTCAGGGTTAAGAATTGTAGAATTTCTGTGTGTGTGTGTGTGTGTGTGTGTGTGTGTGTGTGTGTGTAGACATGTCTCTGTGTCTTGCAGTTTTTTTTTTTTTTTGGTTTTCTTCTGTACATTTAAAAATGCTTTATTGATGCTCTTTTTTTCTTAAATTTATTGCTGACCATTCACTGACAACTCCCTTTCCCTTGTAGCAAATATGTATGATCTAGCAAAACAAATCAACACATAAACCATTCTGAGAATGCATATCTCATTTTAAATCTCCATTTCATTACTGCTCTGTCAAGAGGTGGGAGGTATCTTTCATCATCTGTCTTTTGAAGTCTTTTTTTTTTTGTGTGTGTGTATACTACTATGATGAGAATTCTGAGGTTTTTTGAACTTGTTTTACTTCATATTATTGTTGTCATCATATAAATTGTTCTCCTGGTCCTGCTCCCTTCATTTTGCATCAATACATACTATGGGACCCAGAAATACAAGTGTTACCATATACCCCAACCAAAGCAAGGACAGAAGCAAAGGAACCATATTCACAATACTTAGAATAGTACTTTTTTTCCATTAGCAAAGCACCAGAAGCAAAATGGGTACCCACCAGTCAGAGAATAGCTGAACAAATTGTGGTAATATGAATGTGATGGAATATTATTGTGCCATAAGTGCCATAAAAAAACACCAAACATGATGGTTTCAGAGAAACCAAAAGTTTTCAGGGAAAACTTAAAGAATTCTCAGATGAGGAAACACTCTTGCAATTAATAAGTATTTACTTAGTACATAATATATGTCAGGTACTGTGCTAGACACTGTTAATACACAAAGGACAAAACAATTTCTACTCACAAGGAGTTTGTAACACCATAAGGGCATAAAGCACTTATAAAGTAAGTTATGTATTATGTCAACCAAGATGTCCTTTATAGGAGCGTCTTATTTGAACCCAATGTAGGATGTAAACAGAAGAAAGGAGCAATTTTAGGAAGTGACAGGGTAGATGCCCAAAGAAAATTTAGAAGATACCCCAAATTCTATATAATTGTGCACATCCCCTTTGACCCAGTAGAAATACCACTACTGGATCTGTATCTTAAAGAGAGCAAAGGAAAAAGGAAAAGAACCTATATATACAAAAATATTTATAGCAGAGTTTTTGGTGGTGGCAAAGAATTTGAAGTGGAGGGAATGCCCATCAATTGAGGAATGGCTGAACAAATTGTGATATATGATTGTGTTAGAATACTATTGTGGTATAAGAAATGACAAAGGGCATGATTTCAAAAAAACCTGGGAAGGCTTAGATGAACTGCTGCAATGTGTAGTGAGCAGAACCAAGAAAACATTGTACATATAACAGCAGTATTATAATGATGATCAATTCTGAAAGACTCAGCTCAGATCTTTTTATGAGACCTCTTTTTGCTTTTTCTTTATCTGAGAACACAAGTGTTACCACCTTTTACCTTACTTGAAGCATAATAGATTCTGCTACGCCACCTTACTTTTACTCTGTGTGTGTCTCTCTGCTTCAAATGTATTTCTTGTAAATAACATATTGTAGGATTCTGGTTTCTAATTGACTCTGCTTTGCACTTCTGTTTTGTGGATGAGTTCAACCCATCCACATGCACAATTAGGGTTACGATTTTTCTTTCCATCCTATTTTCCCATTTATCATTTTCTCTCTCTTTTTTCACCCTGTTCCTCCTCAAATGTGTTTTGTTTCTGACTACCACCAACCCCCTGCCATTCCTTCTAACAGTTCTCTCCCCTCTCTCATTCCCTTTCCCTCCTCCTACCCTGTAGAGTAAGCTAGATTTCTATACCCAAATGAGTGTGTATATTATTCCCTTTTTCAGCCCATTCTGCTGAGAGTAAGCTTCAAGTGTTGCCTGCCACCACCCCATCTTCCCTTCCACCGTAAAAAGCTATTTTGTGCCTCTTTTATTTGAGATAATTTACCCCATTCAATCCCTCCTTCCCCCTTTTCCCAGTATATCCCTCTTTCTCACCCCCTAATATTTTTATATCATCCCATCCTAGTCAACTCAAACATGTGCGCTCTGTCTATGTATGCTACTTCTAACTGCCCTAATTATGAGAAAGTTTGTAGGAATTACAAGGATCATCTTCCCATGTAGGGATGTAAAAAGTTTAATCTCACTGAATCCCTTATGATTTTTCTTTCCTGTTTACCTTTTTATGCTTCTCTTGAGTCTTATATTTGAAAGTCAAATTTTCTGCTGAGTTCTGGTCTTTTCATCAGGTTGGAAAATTCTCTATTTCATTAAATAATTTTTTTTGTCCCTGAAGGATTTACTCACTTTAATTGGGTAGGTGATTCTTGTAATCCTAGTTTACTTCAGTGCATTTTTTAATATCTTATTCCATTTTTTGTGCTTCCCTTATCAAACTGTTGGTTCTTTTTTCATGATTCTCTTGCATCACTCTCATTTCTTTCCTCAAATATTCCTCTCTCTCTCTTATTTGATTCTTAAAATCCTTTTTGAGCTCTTTGAGGAATTTTTGTGTGTGTGTTTTGATTTTCCTTGTCACCATAGTAACTTTCCAAGTTCAAGTTCTTTTTTGTTGTTGTTTGCTCATTTTTCCAGTCTATTTCTCTACTTTTAGATTTATGTTAAAATTGGTCTCTGTTCCTGAGGTGTGTGGGGCACTGTAGTAAACTTCAGGTTTTTTGTACTACTGTTTTCAGAGCTAATTTTGGGGACCTGTAAGTCTTCAATTCTTCCAAAGTGGTATGATTTAAGGCAAAGTGTGGTCACTGCTCTCCTGGCCTGTGCTCTTGTCAGTGAATAACCACAACTACTCTTTTCCATCCTGGAAATAAGAACAGGCTGCCTGATCTCCTGTGGCTGGGAGCTCTAGAGTGCTAGTACTCCTCATTGCCCTGAGACTGTGACTCAGATCCCTATCTGGAAACACAACAAAGTCTTGCACCCAGTGCCAGCAAAGTGTCCCCTGTAGTTTCTTTCTGACCCATAGTCCAGCCTCATTACTGTCTATGGGCTGAGAGGTCCAGAAGTTGCAATTGCTGATTCAATTGGCCCCAACGACTACCCTGGAGTGCCAGAACACCACATTTGCTGGACTATGTTGAACTTTGCTCCACTCTCACCCAGTGAGAAAGATCTTTCTTGTTGTTGTGGGCTGGAAAATTGTTTTAGCCCCACCCTTTTGTTGGTTCTGTCACTTCACAATTCATTTTGAGGTGTTATTTTAAAATTGTTTGGAGGGGAATTAGGAAGAGTTAAGGTGAGTCCCTGGCTTTACTTTGCTGTCTTGGCTGTCTCCCTATCTCAAGCATCTTATCACTTTGGTCCATCCCATACACTGCTACCAAAGTAATTTTCTTTAAGCACTGTTGTAACCATGTGACTCCCCAATCAGTCAACTCCAGTGGCTTCCTACTGCTTCTAGGATAAAATAAAAATTCCTGTACTTATTCTTTATTTTTTTGTGAGGCAATAGGGGTTAAGTGACTTGCCCAGGGTCATACAACTAGTGTCAAGTATCCAAGGCTAGACTTAAACTCAGGTCCTCCTGATTCCATGTCTGGTGCTTTATCCATTGCACCACCTAGTTGCCCCCTTATATTTAGTTTTTAAAGCTAAATACAAGGTAGCCCCAGTTTCTCTTTCCACCATCATTGGACCCTACCACACTCTGTTACAGCCAAACTAGCCTCTCTATTCTTCACTCACAATTCTTTATCTCCCAAATCTCTGTGTCTTTTCACCAGTTGTTCTGTATATCTCCACACTTACCTTTGCCTCATAGATTACCCATCTTCTTTTAAGATGCAACTCAAACACTATCCTGTATGAATCCTTTCCCAATTCCTCTAAAAACTAGTGTCCTGCCTCCCAAATTAATTTGTTTATATTTATGCCATAGATTTTTTTTTATGAGCAATCAGGGTTAAGTAACTTGCTCAGGGTTACATGGCCAGTTATTTCTGGGTGTGGTGCTAAGTGTCAGAGCCCGGATTCGATCCCCAGGTCATCCCGACACTGGAGCCAGTGCTCTTACTCGCTGAATATGCCATAGATTTTTATATGAACTTGTTGCCCCCCCTTTTAAG
The DNA here is from genome assembly GCF_028583685.1 of Petaurus breviceps papuanus. Classification (NCBI taxonomy): domain Eukaryota; kingdom Metazoa; phylum Chordata; class Mammalia; order Diprotodontia; family Petauridae; genus Petaurus; species Petaurus breviceps. The sequence continues at coordinate 22,065,293 of NW_027185784.1, forward strand.
TTCTCATGAGTAGAGATTGCTTCATCCTTCATACTTATATTTCTTTGTACTTCTATCCATTTTACCTAGCATAGTAACTGGGGCATAATAGGCACTTACTAAATCCTTGTTGATTGATTGGGCCTTCCAGGAAGATGGAGATGGGAATTTGCTCAATCACTTTTTGGAATTGATTAAATTTTTCTCATCAGAACCTCCTCATATCAACTCATTACATTTGTAACCCCAGCACCAAGTACACTTTTTTGTATATAGCAGAGGCTTAATAACTATTTGAACTGAGCTGAACTGAATTGAATTCTCAGATCCCAAAGTGAGATGAAAAGTCAAAGGCCCTCTCTTCCATCTTGTATCTAAATACCATCATCAAGCTTCAGTTTGAAGACTACCAGTGAATGAGATCTCATTCTTTTCAGAGGCAGCTATCCAACTTTGTGATAGCTTTAATTATGATGATGTTTTACTATAGCTAGTTGTAATCTGCCTCTCTGTAGTTTCTACCTAGTGTTCCTTGTTCTGCTCTCTAAGGCCAAGCAGAATGAATCCATTCACTTTTCAACATTACAACACCTCACATACTAGAAGACAGCTATTACTTTTCTCCTTCCTCTTCCACCTCCCCAGTTTTTTCTTCTTCGAGCTAAATATCCCAAGTTCCTTCAACATGTCCTCATATTGTATGGTCTTCAATCATCTTGCCATGGTCTCCAATCATCTTGACCTCTTGGCTACTCTCCTCTTGATGTGTTTCAACTTGTCTATGTCTCTCATAAATGTAAGGGACCCAGAACTGAACAATATCTTCCAGATGCCATCTGACCAGGAAAGAGTACAACAGGACAATTGACTCTCTTGAACTAAATTGAATTGAAATCAGTTAGATACGATCACAGATATAAGAGAAGGTAAAGTGCCAGCTACAGGCTGGGCAGGCAGTCTTGAATCAAGAAATACATAGGAACCAAAGGCCAGCACAAGAAAGAGGCCAGCAACTCAGGACAGAAACCCAATAAACTGGGGTTGGGGAGCAAGGATTTTAGGAAACATTGGGTTTCAAAACCCAGACAAGTACTTTGAACAGTACACTTAGAACATGAGCAAAAAAGAAATTTTGATCCCTAATCAGGATGTTCCTACTCCTGTGACATTTGCCATAAAAATCAATTTGTACTTGTCTCAAAAAGTTATATAAGCTAGTGTAAGGCCTGTAGCTAGGCCCTAGTTGAGAGAAGTGACTCCATGTTTGACCAACTGATCAACCTACCTATGTATCAAAAAGTTCCACAATTAGTGGTTTAATTAGCTGCATTCAAGCAATGAATGCAATTCACTGCTAATCATAATAAATTTAGCAAACATCATCTAATCAAACTTTCCTAATTCCAATGTTCTTGTGGTCCATTAAGGGAGATGGGGAATATCATAGTCCAGGTCATACACTACCCCTAAATTAACTACCCCTAAATCCTCCTCCCACTCAGTCCCTATGAACCTGACTAGTAACAACAATCAGTCTGAGCTCTCAGTCAGGATATGCATCCCAATGAATGCCCATGCTATCGTCTATGTTTGTCTATGAGATTGTAAAGCTGGGGAGTCATATGTTTGCATGTCCATGAGTAATAAACCAACGTGATGCCCCAGGTGCTTATGTTCCTTCTGAGTACATATGATTTTCTCACTTATAGTTTTATTCCCTATGATTCTTTTAATTCTAGATTTTGTTTATTTGAGAGATAGCAGAGAGTAAAGGAAGAAGCCTTAGTCTTGGTTTCCTAAGACCTAGATCCAAGATGTAGGTCCAAGTCTTGGTTTAGTGAGCCAGACAAAACCATTTCCCCCTACCCCACAGCTCAGTTTCCTCATCCATAATTAGGGATGATGGTTTCACTGCCACATAGGTAGTTGAAAGAGAAGTACTATACTCATATTAGATACTGTTACTATTATCAATACTTTTCTCTTCTATACATTTTAGACTAGTCCAGGCAATCCAAGGAAATGGTAGACTTGAAGTATAGCAATGTCAATGTGTGGTCAGACCTTTTGACACGGAAATGTTGCTGTAATTCATCTTACCATATTTGGTAGATTCTGTTAATTTATGATAGACATCATGTAAAATAAATATTCAGAATACTACAGCCAAATGAATTGGATAAATTCTTTGAAGTCAACCAGACACAGTCTAAGACTGTTCTTTTCAATGGTGTACCCAATGCTAAAGGTAGGGAGAAAACCCTTTGGGCTGCTTTACTAGGTACTTCCAATGATTTGAATACCAGGAGGGGAGTCAGGTATGGGGGGGGGGGGGGGAGTGTTATAATTAGCATACATTAGCAGTCCATTTTAATATCAAGAGAAGTTCACTCATGGAAAATGTTTACTATTAATTAACTCACATTGAATTATAAGATACAACATACAAATGAAGAACAATATGGCAAATAAGAAAAAAATTTTGGACCACATTGTTTGAGTTCATTCCTCCTGCTTAAAATAGCATGTCTCCTCTCAGTCTGCTGAGATCCTGGCCCATTTTCAAGCCTTACATCAAATCCCACCTCTTTACAAAAAAAAAAAGTCTTCCCAACCACCCAGACCAATAGTCTCTGCTCCTCTAAATTCTTGAAATACCTATGGTTTGTAGTTTTCATTCAACAAATATTTTTTAAATACCTACTATATGCTAGGTACTGGGGATACAAATATGGATAAATTACTTAACCTCTCTGTGCCTCAGTTTCCTTACCTGTAAAATGATGTTGAATAAGATTACCATGAAAGTTCCTTCTATCTCTGAATCTATAATTCTCTGATTGAAGAAACATACTGTGCCTGACTTCAAGTATCTTCTAATCTAACACTACAACTATAAACAGATAAAGATGTTAGAATATAATGAGCAATTAGCATATATTTGACGCACACTGACTTATGTTGTATTTTGAAGGAGAAGGGGATTGTGAATATGTTGGATTTATACATAAAAGCTTCAGGAAGGTAGAGAATATCTTTTAATCTTCATACCCAGCATGATACAATGCCTTGAACCTTGTAGGTACTTAATAAATGTTTGTCAGTTGATAGAATCATATTTTACCTTAGGGTTGTTGGTTTCACCTTCCATTAGAACCAGTTTTGTGGCTTTTCTTTATTTGTGTCCAATGTTTAACAGCCTGGGCCCTTTCCAAGATATATACCTCTGTATCCTTCCTTTGCCACCACTATCCTAACATTTATCTGAGTTAGTATTTGTTTATTTCATGTCATGTGACAAGGATGGGGAATAGTTTTCTCAAATAAGAGATAATAAATCTGTTATAGAATCAGGATCTGATTGTGCAAATACCTGTTTCCAGCATATAATCAACCTGAACATTTTCGGTATATTTGTATTCCAGAAATAAACCATTTTATTATTAAGCTAGATTGATTTCCCCCCCTTCATTCATTCTTCATTTCCAATCACAGTATTTCTCCCTCTCCCCCAGCACCATCTATTATGGAAGCTGCTTTTCAAAGACAATTCAAAGTAAAACACAAAGGCTTCTGGTAGTTTGGTCAAGTATTATAATTTAGATATTATTTCAAGAGATTTAATAATGTCCAAAGTGGTGATCACTAAGGATTAGAATGATTTATAAAAGGGATAGTAATCCTTTTAAAAACAAAAAACCAGGGGTGGCTACGTGGGCAGTGAGTAAAGTGCCAGCCCCAGAGTCAGGAGGACCCAAGTTCAGTTCTGGCCTTAGACACTAAACACCCACATACACACACAAGAAAAACTAGACTTGTAACCTTGGGCAAGTTACTTAATCCCCATTGCCCTCCAAAAGGCAAAAACAAAACAAAAAACAAAGAACCAAACCACATCACAATTCAAGGGTAGAAACTAGAAAAGGGTGGTCAAGGTTTTATTTTGGGGCACTGAATTTAGATAGTGCCAGATTTAGAAAGTGTTAAGCAGGAATTGTAGTATTTTGGCTTTCTGAGGTGAGCTCCTCTCACAAAACCATTCTACTCTTCTTCCTTCCTCATTTCCAACCTTTCTGGTAGTAGCCTCCCACAGTTGTCCTGGAATCTCTGAATATCCCTGGGCAAGACAGTATCCGTTCCCCCCACCCTTAACTGAGGTCACCTTTCAGGTCACTTGCCCCCGAAAGGTTTGCAGTGTTTGCCTCATATGCAAAAATTCTTAGTTACAGCACTTAAATTTGGAATAAGTGGTCATTAGTTGATATAAGAATACACATTTGCATGATTTTAAAAGGTATTTTAATATTACTGAGTACTTTATCATACTAGACAGTCAAGCATCATGACAAGTGAAAAAAATGTTTTAGACAAGAGATTTTCAAGTCATTTACATACTTGAGACATGATGGACTAGAGTGGAAAGGATACTGAATTTGGAATTAAAGGACCTAGATTCACATCCCACTTTTACCACTTACTCCTTTGTGTCCCTGAATAAATCACTTAACCTCTTTGGGCCTCAGTTTCTTCATCTGTTAAATGAGGAAGTTGTTACTAGATAATCTTTAAATTCTCTTCTAGCTCAAAATCTATAATCTTATCATTTGTTCAATAAGACAAATTTAAGAGAAATCACACTGAATTTTACCTATTTTGTTGACTTTCTGTACACATTTAGACTGTCCTCTGTTAGTCCAGAATGAAGACAGTCTTTGTGAAACCAATGGTAGAGAACTTGCTCACAAAGGTGGAGGTAAATGTTGAAAATTTTCACTTTCAGGGTCAGTGTGAATAGAGAACTTCTGCCCCTTCAGGAAAACTTGCCAGATCTTGAAATATAGATAGGAATTAATCATATTACCAGCCTGGGTAGATGTACACACAAAGTTATTCAAATCTATTTGTAACCCATGGCAAAGAACAAGATTTTCAGCTGCAAGGTGGGAGGAGGAGAGGTGGAATAACAGCAGATTATAAACAGATAAAAAAAACTTTCAGAATTTATGAACATAGATGAGGAACATTTGTGAGTGATGTCAAGATCAAGAGATGTTCATCTCTGTATGTTGCTGAGGTGGGATGGAGGGGTCATGGAAAAGGAATACATGGAGGAACTGGCAGCCTAGGGTGTTTGAGAGAGTATCACTATGGATGTTCAGGTCCCCTAACATCAGAGCAGTAGCTAGAAATGGGAGAAAGACTATGAGCCAGGCACTGAACTCATTGAGGAAAGAAGGCATTTCCTGATAAAAGCTACCAGAATCTTGACTGGGTAATAAATATGGCTTGAATGAATCTGAAAGGAGGAAAGGTTAGTGAGAGCAGATGGTAGAGGGGGAGAGCTAGAAAGTGGTAATGGGGAGCAATGAGTAGTTCAACCCCACCACTACAACTAATGAGTTGAGGTGTATGAGTGAAAATACAACTAGTAATGGAAAGGGTGACAAGGGAAGCCGTGTTGCATCTTCAGGAGGGATTCGGATCTCAGTGAGTGCCAGAGATGAGGAGTGACATGAACAGAGATATACCTAATAAAGACTAAACTGAAAACTACATGAAGGGTTGGATGAATAAATGAATGAATAGATGAGAAAGCGGAGGCAGGAAATTGTTGCAATCATCTAGGTGATTGATACTGAAGACCTGTACCCTGGAAAGAGAGAGTAGAGAATGAATGTAAGAAATGTTAGTGATGGAAACTTGAAAGGACTTGACTACTTTTTGAATATGGGAGATGAAGAAAAATAAGCAATCAAAATGATCCTAAGATTACCAATGTGGATAATTGCCAAAAGTAGGGAAGTAAAAAAGAGGAATTTATTTGGGACAAAATATTAGTCCAGTTTTTAACATGAGAAAGGAAGGAAGAAAAGAAAGAAAAAAGGAAGAAAGGAAGGAAAGAAGGAAGAAAGAAAAGAAGGAAAAGAGAAGGAAAGAAGGAAATAATTAATTACTAAGTGATTTACTATGTGCCAAGCATTGTGTTATGTGTTTTAAATACAATCTCATTTGTTCTTCACAACAACCCTGGGGTATAGGTGCTATTTTTATCACCATTTTACAGTTGAGGAAATTGAGAGATTGAATAACTTGCCCAGGGTCACCTAAGTAGTAAGTGTCTGAGGACAAATTAGAACTCAGGTCTTCTCAACTCCAGGCCTAGTTCTCTATTAACTGCATCACCTAGCTGCCACCTAAGTAAGTGGGCCAAAAAGAAGTTGATAGTTGAAGGCTTGGGGGTGAATGAAATCTAAAAGGGAGAGAGAATGGGAAAGAAGAAAAGAAGATCCCTGGGGAACACTAAGATGACAGCATTGGAAGGTGAGCCAGAAAGAAGACAGAACAGGGACAGTTACAGAAGAGGAGAGAGAATAAGAAGAACTTGATGACTCAGAAGCTGAGGGAATGAACTCCCAGAAAGACATGGTCAACAGTGCTGAAAGCTGCAGAAAAGTCGAACAAGAGGAGAACAAAGAAAAGACCATAAGATTTGGCAATAAGGACTTTGCTGGTGACCTTTAAGGGAGCAGTTTCAATCACATGGGGAGAACAAAAGCCAGACTGCAAGGAGAGAAGGGATTTAGATTCCAAATCAAGTGCTCCTTATGCTGTTCTCCTACTGCCTTTCCAAATCAAAGTAATGATTATGAAATACTTATGATCTTTCTTGTTGTTGTTCAGTCATTTACTCATATCCAACTCTTCATGACCCTGTGGACTGTACATGCCAATGCTGTCCATGGGGTTTTCTTAGCAAGAATACTGAAGTGCTCTGCCATCTCCTTCTCCAGTGGATAAGGCAGACAGATATTAAGTGACTTGCCCAGGGTCACTTAAGTGAGTGTCTAAGGTCAGATTTGAACTCATTTCTTCCTGACTCCAAGCCCAGAACTCTATCTACTAAGCCATCCTGCTGCCTCATCAAAAATCCTTCTAGGTATAAAATATTAACAAACACTTTCAAACCTTCTATGTAAGTCAATATGTCTATCTCAAAATCACTAAACAAAGTCCATTTTGACTCAAGTCCAAACACTTTCTTCTATAGTTAACTATATTTCCTTGCTCTTGTAACTTAGTCCCAGATCATTCAAATGACCAGTAATATTGACAAGATCACCTTAGTAATCAATCATAAACTAGAAACTCAGTGTGTCGATATACATTGGATTTTTTAAAAATGACAACCAGTACAGGCAGCAAAATGACAAACAGCCCATGAATATTACTGTGCATTCATATATTGCTACATTTAAAATATGACTCTTGAAATAGTGTCTGAAATGGATGGTGATTAAGTGCCCCAGGTGAGAACCTGAAAGTACAAACAACCAGTTCCTTGACTTACTTTTTTCCCTTTTAAAAAAATGTATTTTATTCATATATATATAATATGAATGTAGAGCCTATATCAGATTGCATGGCATTTTGGGGAGAGGGGAGGAGAGGGAGCGGGAGAAAATTTAAAACTCAAAATCTTGGGACGGCTAGGTGGCTCAGTGAGTAAGATCCCGGATTCGGGAGGACCCAGGATTGGTTCGGCCTCAGATACTTAACACCCACACACACAAAAAAAACTGGCCGTGTAACCTTGGGCAAGTTACTTAACCCTAATTGCTTTAAAAGAAAAACAAACCAAAAAAAACCCCTCAAAGTCTTATGGAAGTGAATGTTGAAAACTCAAAATAAATTATTAAAAAATTGTATTTTAACATTCATTGACAAATACAAGTATTCAAATATGTCAACAAGGGTAGGAGAAAAGAAAACAGGAATAACCAAATATGTAAGATGGGACAGTCAGAGAAAAAGCAAGTGATTGTAAACAGGTCTAGAAATTTCTGCTCTTCAGTAAGTGTTAGTTGTAGCCCCCAAAGAAGAGGACTACAGAAGGTTAGTTGCCCATAGACTGGCTTATAAATCCCATATTCATAATCTCTAATGTGACAGTTGTTTGCCACTGATCCTTAACTACTATAGACTCCTTCCCAAGATAAGTCAAATCCTTCATATTTCTCTTATCCCTCACCTCCCCTTGCACGAAATTGCCCCCAGAGTAATCGTGAGAACACTACCAGTGTTTTCCCATTCAATTCTCCTTTAAGGGATAAAAACCTCTCTTTTAAGAGAGGCTTTGGGGGCGGCCAGGTAGCACAGCAAATAAGAGCACCGGCTCCAGTGTTGAGAAGACCTGGAGATCGAATCCCGGGCTCAGACACTTAGCACCCACCCAGAAACACCTGGCCGTGTAACCTTGAGCAAGTTACTTAACCCCGATTGCTTTAAAAAAAAAAAAAAAGAGAGGCTTTGGGTCAGTTCTGCAATAGGACAGTGTCCTGCCTACTGCTATAGACATTTGACATTGTTGATATCCATAGAACACTTCAGAGTCTGGAAGCTGAGAGTTAGGGCCAGCTCAACTGTTTCTGAGTATCCTCCAATAAGCATCTCTAGTTTTGTAAGTCTCTTGTGTGTGTCATTTATGGCTCCTTGCAATATGAAGCCAAGCACTAATCAATCAGTCTAACAGGATGATCCATGATCCTTCTTTTCTTGATCCTTCTGTCCTTTATTTAGGGTGTTATTATTCTTGACTACATAGCTGAAGTAAATTCCTTTTCTGGTTCTGTTTTCTTCACCCTCTATTGCTTCCTATGTTTATTTGAATTCTTTAAATTTGTTGTTTTTTTCTGTAACAATAAATATTATTCCATTATATCCATATTCCGTAACTTGTTCAGTCATTCTTCAATTGATGGAGATCTGATTTGTTTCTAGCTTTTAGCTATTGAAAATAGAACTGCTAGGAATATTTTGGTACAGATAGACATACTCCTTTTCTAAGCTTATTTTCACAAGAATGTACACAAAGGGCCTCCTGAGGCGAGTGACAATGAAAATTCAAAAGCAAGTGGTTAAGCAGCTCTAAAAAAAAAATAATAATCAGGCTCCTGTCTTTGTCAGCCATGCTGGGGATGCCATCTGTGCACAGAGATACAAGATTATCCAAATCATTTTCCTCATTTACAAAGTTCATCATATTTTTTGAGCCTTGTTTGTTTGGTTTTTCATGATTCATTTCACAAGAGGGTTTTTTTTTCACATATGGTACATATCTCAGTACTCTAAGGATCCATGACTTCATCCATGTTGACTCTCCCTGCACCAGTGTCAACCACAACCCTTGAATAGAGGGGCTTCACTAGTTACCATGGATGACCCAAAGAATCATCACTTTGTAGCTATCCTACTAATGATAAGCCTCTCCAAATGTGAATAGGCTGAATAAATGAATGAGTGAAATAGCGTTTATTAAGTGCTTGCTATGTGTGAGGGAAACTGTGCTAAATATTGGGGATACAAATTATCAAGTATTTATTAGGCACTTATAATGTGCCAGGCACTGTGATAACCACTATGGATACAGATACAAAGAATGGAATGAGCTCAACTTACAATGACTTTGTATGCTAATGTATATACATGTCTGTGTGTGTGTGTGTGTGTGTGTGTGTGTGTGTGTGTGTATATATATATAGAGAGAGAGAGAGCATATACATGTATCATGTAGATTTCTATACAAAGTAGTTACATAGAAGATAGTTTTGGAGGGAGAAAACTAATCATTGAAGGGGATCAGGAAAGACATTGTGCAGAAAATGGTGCCTGATCCACACCTTAAAGGTAGAGAAGGCTTCCTTGAAGTAAAGGTAAGGGCAAAGTGTATCTGAGGCTCTGGGGACAGCCAGTATAAAGGTGCTGAGGTAGAAGGTGAAATATTTTGGGTGATGAAAGGAGAGAAAACCAATTTGGCTGGATCACAGAATGTACTCTTTGACCTCAAGAAGCTTTCATTCCAAAAGGGGAAGAAAACAGATTAGGGAGTGGTGGTTGTAGAGGTATGTTTTGATCTAGGAAGTCATGGGGATGGTGAATGGAGCCAGAAGGCAATTGACTGATACCACCTTTCCAGTAATGGGAGTGTTAATTTGATTTTGTTTTTATATTTGTGCTCAGAGCTAGAGGAGGAAATTGGAGATAAAGGCTGATCCTTAAATGGTGAGATTATATGCAATATGTGCTAGGTTGCCCAGTTCTCTACTCTGCTACCACCAGTGATCCCCTTTCCAGAAGTGAAAAGAACATTGACAGTGGAGTCAGGAGACCTGGGTCCAAATCTTGCTTCTGACATGTGTGACCTTGTATGAGTCACTGGTCTCCTTGGGCCTCAGTTGCCTTATCTGTAAAATAAAGGCTTTGGATTAAATGGCATCTGAGATCCTCCCCCATTCTGTATCTATGATCTTGTGAACCAAGATCACCTGTGTTTATGATGCAGATTTTGTCATTACTTTCCCCACAGTGAAATATAGTGTGACAGGTCATGGGTATCCAAGTCTCAAAACATGACTGAGTTATGTGGAGGAGATGGTGATTGAGGTACCTTGAAGAAATTCATAACAGCTCTGAAGCCCTGTTGTCCCACAGGGAAAAATGGGAGATGGCATAGCTATACAATGGGAAGTACATCCTGATTGAAAGCTAAGTTCTCTGGGTCTCTGCCATTATATCTTATTCTTGTTGCTGTGCAGGTTCATAGGGAACATGTAGAAGTAGGACCTATGGGGCAGAGCCAAGATGGTGGAGTAAAGGCAGGGACTCACTCGAACTCTCCCCAAACCCTGCCAGATACCTGTAAAAAATTACTCTAAACAAATTCTAGAGCAGCAGAACCCACAAAATGACAGAGTGGAACACATCTCCAGCCCAAGATAACAGGTCAACAGGAGAGGTCTGTTGCAACAGTCTGCAAGAAGTCCAACATTGGCCATTCCAGCACAGACTGAGCCCTAGTAAATCCAGAACAGGCCTCAGTGAACTGAATCACTGGCAGCTGAGACTGTTTCCAGACTTCTCAACCCACAAACACTGAAAACTACTTAGAAGGTCAGTAGAAAAGGTCTTTCAGACTGGGTGAGAGAGGAGCACATTCTATCCCCAGGGCAGTGGCAGTGGCAGTGGCTATGGCTGTTTCTGGAGCTTGCAAAACAGATGGCAGGGGGATTGAGCAACTGATCAGAGGGGGATTGCAAGGATCTCTTTGCTGGCATTGAATCAGGATCCTCTTTGTTTGCCTGTGCTTCTATCTTCTATTGCAGTTTTGGGTGGCAGTCCTTGGGTGAGGAGGAAGGCTGGTATGGCAAAACTTGTGGTGGTGGTGGTGAGAAATCTCCTCACAGCAAGAAGGCAAAAAAGAGTGTTTGTGGTCATTCACAGACCAGAGAACAGACCAGGAGAGGAGTAAACACTCTCCTTTGATCAGACAACCTTGAAAGAACTAAAAATTTACAAGTCCTTAGAAGTATCTCTGAAAAAAAGCTGCACAAAACACCTGAAATTTGCTACAGTACACCCTCCACAATGGAAACAGAGTCCTACCTTAATAAAGAGCTAAAAAGTCAACTAATTGGCTAGGAAAATAAACAGTGAAAAAACTCAGACTACAGAATCTTACTTTGGTGACAAGGAAGACCAAAACATACAACTAGAAGAAAACAACAAAGTCAAAGTTCCTACATCCAAAGCCTCCAAGAAAAATATGAATTGGTCTCAGGCTATGGAAGCTCAAAAAGGATTTTGAAAATCAAATAAGAGAAGTGGAGGAAAAATTGGGAAGAGAAATAAGAGTGATGCAAGAAAATCATGAAAAATGAGTCAGCAGCTTAGTAAAGGAGACCCCCTCCCCAAAAAAATACTGAAGAAAACAACAGCTTTAAAAAAAAATAGACTATAGACCAAAAGGCAAAACAGGTCCAAAAAGCCAATGAGGAGAAGAATGCCTTAAAAAGCAGAATTAGCCCAACCTAAAAGGAGGTTCAAAAGCTCACTTAAGAAGATAACTCCTTAAAAATGAGAATGGAACAAATGAAAGCTAATAACTATATGAGAAATCAAGAAAATATAAAACAAAGCCAAAAGAATGAAAAATAGAAGACAATGTGAAATGTCTCATTGGACAAACAACTGACCTGGGAAATATATTCAGGAGATATAATTAAAACATATTGGACTACCTCAAAGCCATGATCAAAAAAAAAAAAAAAAAGAGCCTAGAATCATCCCTCAAGAAATGATCAAGGAAAACTACCCTGATATTCTAGAACCAGAGGGGAAAATAGAAATTGAAAGAATCTACCAATCACCTCCTAAAAGAGATCTCAAAAGAAAAACTCCTAGGAATATTGTAGCCAAATTCCAGAGTTCCCTGATCAAGGAGAAAATATTGTAAGCAGCCAGAAACAATTCAAGTATTATGGAACACGATCAGGATAACAAAAGATTTGGCAGCTTTAAGATTAAGAGATTGGAGGGCTTAGAATATAATATGCCAGAAGTCAAAGTACTTAGGATTAAAGCCAAGAATCACCTACCAAGCAACACTATATATATACTGTATAATTTATAATATAATGTATGGTACTTCAGGGGGGAATAGACATTCAATGAAATAGAGGACTTTCAAGCATTCTTTTTTTTTTCATTTTTCAAATGTTTTATTAACTTCTGATTTACATCATTAATTTCTGCCAGATTTTGAGTTACAAATTTTCTCCCCAATTTTCCCCTACCTACCATCTCAGAATAGCAGTACCACAGGATATCCCCTCCTCCAATCTGCTCTCTCCCATATCTTCTCCCATACCCCCTTAGACTTTTACATTAAGGCATGGCGGATCTCTATGCCCCAGTGCCTGTATATCTTCTTTCCCAATTACAAGTAAGATAGTATTAATAATAGTATATATATATATATATATATATAATTTTAAACATTTGATTTTAAAACTTTGAATTCCAGATTCATTCCCTTCCTCCCTTGTCACCCACCCTTACTGGGAAGATAAGCTGTTCAGTATAGATTGTACATGTGTAGTTAATGCAAAATATTACCATAGTAGATATATTGTAAAAGACTGACTATATTTCCCTCTCTCCTATCCCACAACCCACTTGTTCTATTCTCTACTTTGATCTGTCCCTTTTCAAAAGTGAGTGCTTCCAACTTCCCTCCCCTCCAGTCTGCCCTCCCTTCCATCATCCCCCCCTCATTTCCTTCCCCCTACTCTCCTATAGGTTGAGATACACTATTTAATGTGTATGTCATTCCCTCCCTGAGCCAACTCCAGTGAGAATAAAGTTGACCCATTCTGTTTTGCCTTCCTATTCTTCCCCTCCATTGTAACCCTTTTCCCTTGTCCCTTCTTTATGAGAAAGTTTACCCCATTCTCTCTCTCCCCATCTCTTCTCATTATATTCCTCTCTCACCTCTTAATTTCCACTTTTAAGAATCATCCTGTATCAGCAATGCCATATTCACAATGCCTATAGAGATTACAAATAT
>NW_027185784.1:22078683-22164988 GCF_028583685.1 Petaurus breviceps papuanus
GCACGTCCATGGGGCATGGGAGATCTTTAAATCCCATAACCCTTACACATCCATTCCTATTAAATTCATCCTGTGCCCTCTATCTATGTATACCTGTAAGCATATATACACACATTCACACATGTGTTCATACACCTATATACCCTCCAATATAGACATATATATATATTACTTTCAACTATTTTCATACTGAGAAAAGTTTCATCAGTTTATCGTTTTTCCACATAGGAATGTTAATAGTTCAACTTTGATAAGTGGCTTATGATTTCTTTTCCCTGTTTACCTTCTCAAGCTTCTCTTGCTTCTTGTATCTGGATGTCAAATTTTCTATTCAACTCTGGTTTTTTCATTAAGAATGCTTAAAAGTCCTCTATTCCACTAAATTACCATATTTTCCCCTGAAAGATGATACTCAGTTTTGCTGAGTAGGTGTTTCTTGGTTTTAATCCCAGCTCCTCTGCCCTCTGGAATATTCTATTCCAGGCCCTTCGATCCCTCAGTGTAGAAGCTGCCAGATCCTGTGTTATCCTGATTGTGTTTCCACAATATTCAAATTGTTTCTTCCTAGCTGCTTGTAATATTCTCTCCTTGATCTGGGAATTCCGGAGCCTGGCTATAATATTCCTAGGAGTTTTCTTTTTGGAATCTTTTTCAGGAGGTGATCGGTGGATTCTTTCAACCTCTATTTTGCCTTCTGGTTCTAAAACATCAGGGCAATTTTCCCTGAGAATTTCTTGGAGGAAGATTTCTAGGCTCTTCCCCTGATCACGGCTTTCAGGTAGTCCAATCATTTTAAAATTATCTCTCCTGGATCTATTTTCTAGGTCAGTGGTTTTTCCTATGAGATATTTCACATTGCCTTCTATTCTTTCATTTGTTTGGATCTGTTTAACATCATCTTGATTTCTCTTAAAGTCACTAGCTTCCATTTGCTCCAATCTAAATTCAAGGGAACAATTCTCTTCACTGAGCTTCAGAGATTCTTTTTCCATCTGGCAAATTTGGCTTTTCAAGGCATTTCTCTCCTTGTTGCCTTTTGAGCCTCTTTTGCCTATTGAGTCAGTCTGTTTTTTAAGGTGTGATTTTCCTCAGTCAGGCTGTTGACTCTCATTTCATAATTTTCTTGCATTGTTCTCATTTCTCTTCCCAATTTTTCCTCCACTTCTCTTATTTGCTTCTTAAGGTCCTCTATGGCCTGTAACCAGCTCATATTTTCCTTTGAAGCTTTTGGTGCAGGAGTTCTAACTTCACTGTCTTCCTCCTGTTCCATGCTTTGCTCCTTTTTGTCCCCAAAAGAGGAGTGTGATGTTGGAATTTTCTGTCTGCTTTGTTTCCTTTGCCTGGTCATGTTGCCCCTCAGTCACTTGACCCCTGGGCTTTTTGCCACAGTAGGACTCTGCCACCAGACAGGGGAGCTTTTGTTCCAAATGCTGGGGTTTTCTCAGCTGCCAGAGGTATTAGATGGGTGCCCTCTCTGAGGTCTCCACAGGCTCTAGCAAGCTAGACACACACCCCAGGACCTCCACCCTAGACAGCAATCCAGATCCAAGCAGGTTAAAGCAAGAGCAATTACCCCTCAGACTGGTGCTTGGTCCCCCTACACTCTGCAGGCCAGGAGCTGAAGCTTCCATGTGGTGCTGGCTGTGCCCGGGGTCTTAGAGGCTTCTCCCCCCGGGGGTAAAAGCCACACACTCCTACTTACTGGTCCCAAAGTCCAGACTGCACTGACCTCTCACTTTGTCCTTCGCATCTGTGTGTTGATGAATCTGGAAACAGCCACAGCTGCTGGTGATCTGGAATCCCTCCAGCAGGAGGCTGGTCAGACCCGCCCTGAGGCTAAAATCTTGGCTGTTGAGTATCTGGGCTCAGCTCCCAGAGCGCTGTTCTGGCAGCTTGCTGTCAGCCTGCCTGGCTGTCCTCAGCAGGAGGTTAGCTTCTCTGTGTCATTTTGTGGGTTCTGCAGCTCCAAAGTTTGTTTAGAGCCCCCTTTTACATGGATTGGGGAAGGTGGAAGTCAGAGCCCCGCAGAAGTTCTGCTTCTACTCTGCTATCTTGACTCCACCCCCACTTTCAAGCATTCTTGATGAATAGACCAGAGCTGAATAGAAAATTTTACTTTCAAATACAAGAATCAATAGAAGCCTGAAAGGTAAACAGGAAAGAGAAATTATAAGGGACTTATTAAAGTTGAACAGTTTACATTCCTACATAGAAAGATAATATTTGAACTCATGAGATTTTTCTTAGTATTGGGGTAGTTGGAGGGAATATGTCTATATATACACATACATGTATATGTGTATATATATGTATGTGTGTATGTATATATATATGTATATGTGTATACACATACTCACAGAGGGCCCAGGGTGAGTTTAATATGAAGGGATGATAGCTAAAAAGTAAAATTAAGGGGTGAGAGAGGAATGTACTGGGAGAAGGAGAAAGGGAGAGATAGAGTGGGGTAGATTTCTCACATAAAAGATACAAGAAAATGCTTTTACAATAGAGGGGAAGTGGGAATTGAGAGGAAATGAGTGAATCTTACTCTCATCAGATTTGGCCTAAGAAGAAAATAACATACCCACACAATTGGGTATGAAAATCTATCTTACCCTACAGGAAAGTAGGAGAGAAGGGAATAAGAGAGGGGGTATGATAAAAGGGAGGGCAAATGAGAAGAAGGGATAATCAGAAGCAAATAATTTTGAGGAGGGACAGGATCAAAAGAGATATTAGAATAAAAGGGGGGTGGTATAGGATGGAGGGAAATATAGTCTATGGAAGTGTTTTGCATGACTATACATGTATAACCTATATATTAAATTGCTTACCTTCTCAATGAGGGTGGGTGTAGAAGGAGAATGGGAGAGAATGGGGAACTCAAAGTTTTAAAAATGAATGTTAAAAATTGTTTTTACATGCAACTGGGAAATAAGATGTACAGGAAATGGGGTATAGAAATCTATCTTGCCTTACAGGAAAATAAAAGGGAAGGGGAGAAGAGAAGGGTGGGGGGATGTAATAGAAGGGAGAGCAAATTGGGGCAAGGGGTAATCAGAATGCATACCATCTTGGGGAGGAGGGGAGAGAAGGGGAAAATTTTGGAACTCAAAATCTTGTGGAAGTGAATGTTGAAAATTATAAACTAATTAATTTTTTTAAAAAGCAGAACCTTTGGGGCACTCAATCAGCCAGTAGACCAGATTGCAACTTGATCCCCTTAGCAAACACAAGGGCATTGTTATTAGGGAGGTTTAGTAACTTTGCAAACAAGAATTGGATGAAGTTTGCTAAAATGATTATGATCAGGAGAGAGTTGCATTCTTTACCTCAGTGTGGCTCACCAAAGCACTCTTGGATTCATTGCAACCTCCAGGTTCATAAGCAGGTCAGCTAGGAGTTAAACATGGAATCACTCCTGTCCCCTAGGGCCTAGCAAGCAGTCACTCCTCATGAGATCCAAGGCAATAGTTGCAGCACCACCATCAGCACACACCTACTATATTCCCTACTCCCCTAACACTTACTGTTTTCACACCACAACACCAGAAGCACTTAGTCTTCCTAACTCAATGAACACTACCATTGCCTCAGTATTTTATACATTCATATCCACCTTTTTGTCACATGTTCCAGCAATGTATTTGCTTTTTGATGCCCCCAAAACATTCCCTGCAGAATCAATCAATAATCATTTATGAAACTGCTACTAGTTGCCAGGCACCGAGGTATAGATAAAAACAAAACAGCCCATACCCTAAAAGAACTTACATGGAGTGGCTGAAGAATAAGTAGTTGCTCTGCTCCCCAAAGGAAGGATGAACAACAACAGCAGTAGCAGCCGCTCAAGCAGGAAGGAGAGTTGTGAAAGTCATCTCTCCCTTGCAAGTGGTCACATTTGAACTTTTCTTCCCCCTAAACATTTGAATCTATTGACAGTAGCTCCTTTCATAGGCTTCTCTTGTCCCTCTGCTCCCCATGACATGGAGCAACCCTTTCTCTCTCTGAATGCCCAAGAGAGGTAACTTGCAAAGATACTACCTAATTTGAGGAACTGGGCATCTATTGCTTCATTGTCTTCACTGGGTCAATTAATTTATATGAGAGAAGGCTTATCCCTTTGTTTTTTTTTGTTTAAGAAGTACTAACCTTCTCTTGTATGCCCTATTCTCTCAGAGAGATAAATAGTAGGTAGGTGCATTCATGAGTGTCTGGTAAATATTTAACAACTGGCTCTCTAGGGGAAACGCATGTACAACACACTTTTAAATTTAATCTACATAATTGTTTTCTTAAGATTACACAATCAACAAAACAATAAATCAAGCCCTGATTTGCACGGGTTGCCAATTTCTGGAGCATGAAATTTAATCTACATTAGGGACAGTTTTCTTCATCATTTTCTTAAGTCTAGGCAATCAACAAAACAATAAATCAAGCCCAGATTTACAATGTTTGCCAATTTCTGAGGTGTAAATGCTCACAATGAAATTTTAACAATGAGTTCTCACTCCAGAACACCCTTGGATATGATTCAGATCTTCCTTCCAAAGGACTAAAGTAAAAACAAAAGGTTTCGAGAAGAAAACAAACCTCAGAGCCCATTGCCCATTGCTTGTAGGAAAAAATAAAAAAAGAAGGAGACTTGGTTATAGAAGGAAAGGACCTCAACATAAAGAGGTAAATAAAAATGGGGGGTAGCTAGGTGGCACAATGAGAAAAGCGCCAGCCCCAGAGTCAGAAGGACCCAAGTTAGGTTCCGGCCTCAGACCCTTAACACCCACACAAAAAAAACTAGCTGGGTAACCTTGGGCAAGTTACTTAACCCCAATTGCCCTCCAAAAGGCAAAAAAAAATTTTTGTTAAAAGAGGTAAATAAAGTTTAAAAGGCCTGCCCTCCTATCCCTACCTCTCTCCCACCTTAACGAAAAGGCTCAAGTAGATCTCTTTCACCAGAGAAAGAAGGATCTCAGATTTAAATGAGTTTTGAAGGAAAGGCTTCCCATTCCTCTCTCTCCTCCTCATCCTTAGAAAATGGCTTCAGCGAGGGGCGGCCAGGTAGCACAGCAAGTAAGAGCACCGGCTCCAGTGTTGGGACGACCTGGAGATCGAATCCCGGGCTCAGGCACTCCGCACCACACCCAGAAATAACTGGCCGTGTGACCTTGAGCAAGTTACTTAACCCTGATTGCTTAAAAAAAAAAAAAAAGAAAATGGCTTCAACAAAGGTTGATCCAGGAAGAATGGGTGAACATAGGTGTCCTGAGTAACAGAAAGGTGCTAACCAAAGGAAGGATCCCTAATTTAGTCTGACTTTCAAGGAAATAGGGAGTTTGGGTCAAGGAAAGTTTCTCCTAGGGTAAAGGGAAGGGTGCAGATGCAAAGAAAATGACCGTAAGTTGATCTGAGATGTGGAAAAGGTAAAGCCTGGAAATAAGCTCCTGAAGCTCAGAACCGAAAGGGAGTCAACAGAAATAAGTAAATGCATAAATGAATGAATGAATGAATGAATGGTATTTAAGGATGCCAGGGATAATCAAGACACATACCTAGATGCAAATAAATCAAAAACAACTACAATCAAGACCTCAGGGAGGAAAAACACCTTGCCCCAAAGAACAATTAGAATTCCTAGAAGTGTAACAAATGATAGTATGAAAAGCTTGAAACATGAAAGTTACAGAGAAGAGACTTAGAAAAAGAATCAACAGTTTAATGTGGTCGAAAATTAATTATAACTATATCCTTTATATTGTTGTGACTTTTCATTGTGATAACCTTTATCAGAATGCTTGTACCTCTCCTGATCCATTTGTTTAAACCTCATTCAAAGCTTATACTTTGAATTCATCCTTAAATGTTTAGACTTACCTGGTGATCGGGATCTCAAGCAACCCTGTGCCTTATCTGGAAACTGCCAACATGCTACAGTTATGTCTTTGGACTGTGGAAACTGCCCATGTGCAATGGTTATGTCCTTGTGCCCTTGTCTGAACTCTACATAATGTAAAACAGAAACTCAAGGGAGCAGGGCATACCTTTTCTGGCTCTCCCCTCTGCCAAATGACTTAATAAACTTTCTAAAACTTTTTAGATTCTGGATTTGTTCTCAATCAACATTAACACACAATGTACCAAATTTAACATTAGTAAAACATTCCTTGAAAATTACTTTGGATGTTAGTAACTTCAGGAGACAGCAAGAATTATTAAAATCAAAACTACAAAAAGAAGAAAATATGAAGTATGTCATATCAAAACAACTGATCTGGAAAACATAATCAAGGATTGATAACTTGGGATTTATTGGACTACCTGAAATCCATAACCAAAAAGTGAGCCTGAATGTCATATTTCAACAAATCATTCAGTAAAACTGCCCAGACATATTGGAACAAGATAGCAATGTGAAAATAGAGCTACCAGTCACTTCCTAAAAGAAACCTCAAAATGAAAACTCCCAGGAATGTCGTTGACAAAATCAAGATCTTCAAGATCACATAAAAACAACTTCAGGCATCCAGAAAGAATTCAAATACCAAGAAACCACAATTGGGATTGCACAAGATTTAGTAGCTAGAACAATAAAGAAGCAAAGAACATGAAACGTGCCATTCCAAAAGGCAAAAGATATATGTCTATAATCAATTATAATCTACCCAGAAAAACTAAGCATAACTCTACAAGGGTGGGAGATGTGGGGGGGGGGGGGTGATAGGGGGAGGGACGGGGAATGGATCTTCAGTGAAATAGGTGATTTCAGTCATTCCTGATTGGAAGGAAAAAAAACTGAAGCTGAAAATGAACTTTGAAACACAAATATGAGAAAATGTTAAAGGCAAATATAGTTGAACAATTGGAAGGGACTTTATTAAGATGAACAGTTTACATTCTAATGGAGGTGGAGGGGACAAGAGTCCTTTCAGAGTCCTACATAAGGGGTCATTGAATTAGTCAAATGAAACAAAAGATCTATAAGTAGTTTATTATGTTTTGATGATGCTGAATAAAGAAAGAAAAGAGGTGGGAGGCAAGGATATAATATTAGGGGAAGGGGAATAAGAAAAAGGTTGGGGGAATTTATCTCACATAATTGAGTGCAAGTTGAAGTATATGTAAATATGGAAGGAGTGTGGGGAGTGGGCTTCATTTCATTTTCACTTTTACCTAAATATTCAAAAGAGGGGAGAATACAAGCATACACAAAGAGTTTCTTGTAGGAATATATTCAATTCAATAGGGATACAGGAAGGAACAAGAAGAGGGGAAAGTTGGGTATAAAAGGGAGGATATGTTAAGAGATGGTTTAGTCATAAAAAATATGAATCCTAAGTTTGGAGAGGAAATAATGAATAGGAAGGAAGGAAGAAAGGAAAGAAGGAAGAAGGGCAAAAATCTATAATAAAGAGGGAGTAGGGAGCAAAGAAAATTAAGAGTATGAAAGAAGAAGTTAGAGGAAAATGACCAATTACCTATTATAACCACAAACATGAATGGTCTGAACTCACCTATTGAACAGAAAAGGACAGCACAATGAATTTGAAAGCAGAATCCAACAATATGTTTTGTGTAGCAGAAACACACTTAATGCATAGAGATTTAGAGTTAAAATAAGGACTTTCAGCAAAATCTATTATGCATCAAAAGAACACAATAAAAGGAATAACAATTATGATTTTGTACAAGACAATAGCAAAAAAAAAAACCCCTAAACTTTAAAAGTTAAGGAAAATGTAGTTTGCTAAAAGGGACCATAGACCAGCAGTTCTCTAGGAGTGGTTTGAGGACTCATGAAAGTCCCCAGGGTGTTCTCAAGGTCTTTTGGGGGATCACAAGCTATCTTTATACTAATAAAACTATCTTTATGCTAATATTACAATGTTACGTGCCAATTAAGATACTTCTTCCTTTTCCAATTACATATCTGAGTAAAGTTAGATTTTCTTCATATCAACTTCTTTAAGATTCAACAACATATCAAAACACTGAATGCTGAAGCTGACACAACTATCCAGCTTTCTGTTAAACCAAATATTAAAGATATTTGCAAAAATATGCAAAAGATTGACATTTTTATCATGGAAAATAGTCATTTTCATAAAAATATGTTATTTACATTATTGCATAATGATTTGTTGTTTTAAATTAATATACAAATATTTTTAAATTATCAGTTTTCATTTCTAACATGATAAATACTGATAGAAATAATCCACATAAACAGAAGCTCTTTGTGGTCTTCAGTAATTTTTAAGAGTATAAAGGGGTCCTAAGACCAAAAAGTTTAAGAAACAGTACCATAAATAATAAATTTCAATATTTAAAGTATATGCACCAAATGGCATAGAATCTAAATACTTTAAATAAAACTAATTGAATTATAAGAAGAAAAAGACAGTAAAACTTTACTAGTGGAGGACCTCAGTATTCCCTTTTCAAACATATATATATATATATATATATATATATATATATATATATATGTAAAATGAAAAAAATAAACAACAAAAAAGTTAAGGACCTAAAGAGCATTTTAGAAAAGTTAGATATGGCCTCAGACACTTAACACTTACTAGGCATGTGACCTTGGGCAAGTCACTTAACCCCAATTGTCCTGCCTTCCCCCTCCAAAGAAAAGCAAAAAAGAAAAGAAAAGTTAGACGTGATAAATGTCTGACATTTATTGACTAGAAATAGAAAGTAGTCACACATACATAGATGTGTATGCATTTCTCAGTTGTACATGTCACCTTTACAAAAACTGATCATGTAATTGGTCATTAAAAACCTTACAAAACTAACCATGTATTAGGTCACTAAAAACCACACATAAATGCTAAATTAGCAGAAGTCTAAACATGCCTTTTGCTGACCACAATAAAATTATATGAAGTAAAGAGTCACTGGAAAATGTATTAAAAATCAACTAGTGACTTAACTTAATCTTAAAGAAGTAGTCAGTCAAAGACCAAATCATAGAAATGATAGATAGTTTTATTAAACAATTTTTTGTTGTTGTTTGTTTGTTTTAATTTTTTTTAATGTAGGGAAAAATCAAACATGCATACATTTAACCCAATTTGGTCGCAAGTTCCTTAACTTTTGCCTTTTCTAGCTTGGTAATACAAGCCACTGATTTTGAACCAAGAACATTGACACCCCAATGACAATGGTTCTCATAATATCTATCATGTCTATCTATGTTAATTGGTTTTTATGGCTCCTACCAGGTTTCCCTTATTTTCAGGGTTAACCTGTGTAAAGGTAGTGCTTTCGCAGGTCTTTCTGTGAACTAAGCAACCCAGTCTCACTTTACACTTGATAATACAGTAAGGAACCCCTATTTTTTTCAGCACAAGGCAAGTAGGAAGATCAATGGGGTTCAACTACCAACTGTGCTTTCTTATTTTCTACCAGGGTAATAATAGTGTTAATATGAAATCATTAAATAATCTTGTAACTACATAGTAAAATTTCTGAGATGGAGATAAAATAGTTCTTAGGATGAAAAATTATACATTTTTACACATTAATTAATAAAAATGGGAAAGAATGAATGAATTAGATATGCAATTTTAAACATAAACTAGAAAATCAACCGATTTTTAAAAAACTCAATCACCAAAACAAAAATCCTGAAAAATCAAGAAAGAAATGAACAAAATTAAAAGTTTAAAAAAAATCAAGGAATGACTGAACAAGTTGTGATATATGAGTGTAGTGGAATACTATTGTGCTATGAGAAATGATAAGCAGGCATACTTCAGAAAAACCTGGACTTATGTGAACTGATGCTGAATGAAATAAGCAGAATCAGGAGAATGCTGTACCCAGTTACAGCCACATTGTGTGATGACTGACTTTGATAAACTTAGCTCTTCTCAGTAATTAGAGGATCTAAGACAACTCCAAAACACTCATGATGGAAAATGCTATCCACATCCAGAGAAAGGACTTTGGAGTCTGAATGCAGATGGAAGCAGACTATTTTGCTCTCTTTTTCTTTTGTTGTTTTGTTTCTTCTTTCTCATGGTTTCTTCCATTGGTTCTAATTCTTCTTTACATCATGACTAATGTAAAAAATGTGTTTAATATGAATACAAAAAAACACTCCTAGAAAAACTAAAAAAATTTTTGAAAAAATCAAATAAATAAAGTAAATAAATTATAAAATAAAATAAAATTATTATTAAATAAAATTAAATAAAAAATAAAAATTAGATTTTTTTTAAAAAGGAATGA
This sequence comes from Petaurus breviceps papuanus, assembly GCF_028583685.1. Classification (NCBI taxonomy): domain Eukaryota; kingdom Metazoa; phylum Chordata; class Mammalia; order Diprotodontia; family Petauridae; genus Petaurus; species Petaurus breviceps. The sequence continues at coordinate 22,088,929 of NW_027185784.1, forward strand.
AATAAACTGAACTGTTAGCTACTTTTGTTTTTAAAAGAGGAAAACCAAGTCACCAATATCAAAAAGGAAAAAGGAAAATTCACAAGAAATGAAGAAGAAATAATGATTTATTATAAACTATTTTGTCCAATTATATGTCAATAAAACCAACCACTTAAATGAAATAGAAGGATGTTTTAAAAATATAAATCAACTAGATTAAAAGAACAAGAAGTGGGTAATTTAAACAACTCAATCTCAGAGAAAGTAATTAAGCAAACCACAAATAAACTTACAATGAAAAAAAAGGATGGATTCATAAGTAAATTCTATCAAACATTCAAAGAATAATAAATTCCAATATTACAGAAAGTGTTTGTAAAAATAGCAAAATAAGGGATTGTAATGGAAATGGGAATTTGAAGATCTTCCCTGCCCTTTAATAGACCTGGGGGGAGTTTGAAGACCTCCCCTGCTTTGAAAGTAAACTCTTCCCCCTAATAAGCTGAATGTAATCAGGAGCCTGTGATGGAGGGAATTTGCTGAAGGGTGCAGCAGAGCCCACAGGAAGCTTCCCTGCTGTGAAGATAAACTCTGCCCCCTAATAGGCTGAATGTAGTCCCATGGAACCTATGGTGGGAGGAGTTTGTTGAAAGGAAGCAGAGCCCACAGGAAGCTGGTTCAGAGCTAGCCAGAAGATGGGGGGGGGGGGGTAGGAGGAAGGAAAGGAACTCAGGCAAGGAGATAGAGAGGTTTGTGAGTAAATATTGATCGTGTATTGGTTTGTGGGAAGGCTGAAGGATGCTGTGGCTCTCAGCATTATTATAGCTTCTGAATATCTTTGGTACTATAATGGAATAGGCTTACTGGTTTGGGGACTGGGTTTTCTGGCATCTAAATAAATGCATCAGTTCTATCCTCTTTCTGGAGAGTTTGGTATATTTTGCAATCAAAAGTCATGTGATACTTATAGTCACAGTCTTTATTGTGATTGTGGGCACTGTTAATATGGCATTGGCACTACAGGTATCCTTCCAAAGTCTTTCTGAGGTGTAATGGGAATGTAAATTTGAAGATCTTCCCTGCCCCTAGGCTAAAGTGCACCTGAAGCCTGGGGTGGGAGGCTTGTTTTTCAGTAGATACTTCTTGATTGGCCAGTGGATCAATAAGGTTGTTACATTCTCTGAGATAGGAGAAGGGTATATAAACCCTTATTTGAGGCTTTGTTTTGGGGCTCATTTTGAGAAGTGTTCTGTGATTTGATGAAACTCTGGGCTAGCCGTTGTCCAGAGCCCCCCAGCTTTGAAACCCAGATGTTGTTTGGTATGGATGTAATGGTTGGACAGTTTGGAAATCTGTCTACTTGATCTGTTTCTCTGACTTGATAATTCTGCCTGTGTATTCTGAAGTTCGGGGTGCTGACCTTTTTCCCCTGAACTAGGTAAATGATACATGTTTGACTGATTAGAGTAAGCTTGTTAACCCATTTTGAGTTGCTTTCCTTTATCCAAGCAGATCTAAGAACCTGTGTTGGCAGCAAACCCTGAAGACGCTTGGGGTGCTTGCCACTACAAAATGGCATCACAAACAGGATCTGCAGAGTAAAAGGAAAGTATGGGGGCTGGGATAATTGTTTGTTTCCCAGTTGTGGTAGCTATGATTCTGTGGAGCCATGGAGCAGGAGAGGAGAATGGCCTGCATGCAGACTTCGCTGAGCTGAGAGCAGGAATGGTGAGCTGCCTGCATCGGGACCTGAGCAGAAGCCAGGAGCAGCTGCCGCCTGTGGGAGGAGAAGGAACCCAGGAGTTCAGAATTCAGCCACAGGAAAAGATAAGAACTGAGCAGCAAAGCAGGGGCACTGAATGTGTTTCCTGGCTGCATTCCACAGTTTGGGACCCAGGGGGAGGATGGACTTGTGACTATGGTGGGTGGGATGAAGTGCCTTGGACCCCCAAGGACCCCACCTTGTTGGTTTTGTTGCCCGGCCCCCTCTCTGTGCTTGGAAGTGGGGGCTGGAGCTGTGTGAGGGGAAGGACACACCCTCCCCCCCTTCTCCCAAGAGAACTTTGTTTGGACTCTTGTTTTGAATTGAAGTGATAATGCTATGTACTTTGTGTTTGTTTAAGGCCCAGTGGCCACTTTGGTAACTTTAGTTCTGTGTCTTGAAAATGTGACCTAAGAGATGTTTAGTGCTGATTCAAAAGTAAATTGACTATGCTATGGGCATGAAAGATCTTGGGGCAGAATGTAATGGGAATGTAAATTTTTAAGATCTTCCCTGCCCCTAGGCTAAAGTGCACTTGGAGTCTGGGGTGGGAGGCTTGTTTTTCAGTAGATACTTCTTGATTGGTCAGTGGGTCAATAAGGTTGTTACATTCTCTGAGACAGGAGAAGGGTATATAAACCCTTATTTGAGGCTTTGTTTTGGGGCTCACTTTGAGAAGTGTTCTGTGATTTGATGAAACTCTGGGCTAGCCATTGTCCAGAGCCCCCCGGTTTTGAAACCCAGATGTTGTTTGGTATAGATGTAATGGTTGGACAGTTTGGAAATCTGTCTACTTGATCTGTTTCTCTGACTTGATAATTCTGCCTGTGTATTCTGAAGTTCGGGGTGCTGACCTTTTTCCCCTGAACTAGGTAAACAATACATGTTTGACTGATTAAAGTAAGCTTGTTAACCCATTTTGAGTTGCTTTCCTTTATCAAAGCAGATCTAAGAACCTGTGTTGGCAGCAAACCCTGAAGACGCTTGGGGTGCTTGCCGCTACATGAGGCACAAATTTTTTCTTCATCTCTAAACAAGGGAGAGACAAAACAGAAGAAAACTACAAATCAATATCCCCAGTGAATATTGATACAAATTTTCAAAATAAAATATTAGCAAAGAGGATAAAACAACAAATCACAAAGGATATGCATTGTAACCAGCTTGGATTTACACAGGGAATGCAGAGTTAATTTAAGAAAATATAAATTTAGCTATGTTAATAATAAAAAATAACAAAAATCACATTATTAAATCAATAGATTTAGAAAAAGCTTTTGACAAAATACATTTACTTCTATTATTAACAAAAAACATTAGAAAACATAGTTAATTAAATTTATTAAAGTGTTTACTGTGTGCTAGACACTCTGTTAGGCACTAAGGATACAAAGTAAGGTAAAAAACAGTTTCTGTTTACAATTTAATGGGGGAGACAACATGCAAACAACTATGTACAGTTAAGTTATATTCAAAATAAATTGAAAAATAGTAAAGAGAAGACAGTAGAATGAAGGGGTATCAAGAAAGATGTCCTGTTTTATGTAAAAGGATGAATTAAATCCTTTGCAATAAAATTGGGGTGAAACTAGGATGTCCATTGTCACCACTTTTATATGACATAGTAACTGAAATGCTGGCAATAACAATAAGACAAGTAAAAGAAATTGAAGGAATGAGTAAAGAAGAAACAAAATGATCACTTTTTGCAAATATGATAGGATACTTGAAGAACCCTAGTGTCAACTAAAAATTAACTGAAATAATAGCTTCATCAAAGTTGCAGTATATAAAATAAAAACACACAAAACATAATTTCTGTATAATACCAATAAAACCCAGAATACAAAGATAAAAATATTCCACTTGAAATAACTGCAGAATGCATAAAATACTTTGGATCTACTTTCCAAGATACGTATCAGCTATATAAATGCAACTATGAACCACTGTTTGTAAAAACAGAGCCAAATAATTGGAGAAATATTAATTTCTCTTGGGCAGGCCAAGGCAATATAATAAAAATGACAAAACTACCTAAATTAATTTACTTATTTAGTGCCATATCAATCAAACTACCAAGGGCTTATTTTATTGAGCTAGGAAAAATAATAATGAAATTCATATGGAGGCACAAAAGGTCAGGAATCTCAAGGGAAATTAATTCTCAAGTGGGAAGAAAAGGGACCTAGCAGTACCAGACCTCAAATTATGCTGCAAAGCAGTAATTCTCAAAACAGTTTGTTATTGGTTAAAAAATAAAGAGATTAATCAGTGAAACCAATTAGATACATAATATACAGAAGCAAACAAACCTTGTAGCCTAGTGTTCAATAAACACAAAAGAGCCCAGGTACTTCAATAAGGATTCATTATCTGATTAAAAAAAAAACTGCTAGGAAAATTGGATATCAGAGTGGAATAAAACAGGTTTAGACCAATGCCTCATAACTTATCTGGAGATAAGCTCCAAATGGATATGTGAACTGGATATAAAAGGTCACATCATAAACAAATTAGAGAAATAAGGAAAAAAATATCTATCAGATCTCTAGATAGGGGAAGAGTTCATAACCAAATAAGGGACAGAAAGGAACAGGAAGTTCTCAAGGGAAGAAACCCTGGCTCTTTGTAGCCATGTAGAAAAAAAAATGCTCCAAATTGCTAATTCTAGAAATCCAAGTTAAAGCAATTCTATTCTACCTTAAGACTGGGAAAGAGGGGAAAAAAATAAAATGACAAATGTTGGAGGGATTATTGGAAAATGGAAATGGGTCCAACCATACTAGGAAGAAATGCAGAATTATGCAGAAAAAAATTACAAAATGATATATGATTCAGATATGCTACTACTAGGCCTTTGCCCCCAAAGAAATCAAAAAAAGGTAAAAAGTTCTGATCTATTTAAAAATACTTATAGCAATACTCTCTCATGGTGGCAAGAATGGAAAACTAAGGGGATATCCAACAATTGGGTCGTGGTTGAATAAATTGCAGTATGAGAAAGTAATAGAATAGCATTTTGCTGTAAGAAGTAAGTAAAAAGACAATTTTAAAACATAGACTTGAATCGATACACAACAAAGTGGGCAGAACCAGAAGAATAATTTATACTGTGGCATCAGTATTATAAAAAAGAACAATTTTGAAGGACTTAAGAACAATGATCAACTAAATGATTAATCATGATTCCATGGAGCTACTCAACTTATGACAGAAAAATAATGGACTAATCAGCGGAATAAGAAATTAGATTTTTCAATGTGACCAATTGAGAGAATATGTTTTACTTAACTGATATGTAAAACACAGGCTCTGTATTGTTTCCTTCTTTCTTTTCTTGTAGATAAGGAATGTGGAAAGGAAAAATAAATGCTTGATCACTGAAAAAAAAATTAAGTTAAAACCACCATCTACAACCATTCCCCACTACTGAAACCCCTTCAGTGTTATCCTCCTTCCTAGGAGTTTCTGTTTCTTTTCATAAACAATTGTGCCACAGATTCATATCTGCATGGAAAATGGAGTCCTGATTCTAATTTAATGCATGTTGTCACTCTAGGCTTAGGCATACCTGAAAATATATATTTTCCCCACTATCTTCCATGTCTGCTACATCTAAATTTTCCATAGAGAGAATGTTGTCTGTACCATCAGACCAAATGACATTGGTCCCCAAATCTGAAACATGGGGCCATTCAGTACAGTCACCTCCTGGGAAACTGAGGCCTTTGGCTGATCTCTCATAGTTGATTCCCTACTTTCTCCTGCTTCTCCACACAATCCCCTAAATATGGCACCACAAGCCCTAGCAAAGTAGATGCCTAAGGATGTCATACTAAAAGCATAGGTTCTGGTATGTCCATTCTTGTCAAGCCTTGGAAACCTACCCATTTCCTAATGTCCCAAAATATCCCCAATGGATCATACACATCCCTCCTCAGCATCCCCATAGTGGTTATAGTTCAAACAGATTCACAGGTTACTCTCTCTGTGTCCCAGCCTTGCAGGCTTTTACTTGCCTCACCATCTATTGCCAGGCCTATATTCAAAGCCTTTCCTCCTCAGAGGATCTTCTGGCATTGTTTCTGGCTTTGCCTTCAAGAACCTTTTGGGCTTCAAGGGATGTTAACGTGTGACATTTATACAAATATGGAATCCCAGAATATACAGCCACTGAAGGTTAATTATTTCTGTTCTCTCAACTAGATAAATACCTTACCTTCTGTTTAACTCTGCTATTTATAAAGAGCCTTTACATGTAATGTCATATGATTCCCCCACAATGATTATGTAAGTTATGAAGGGCAAGTGTTTATAACCTTAATTTGCAAATGAGGAAACAGAGGCTCAGAGTGGTTGTGCCTTCTCTAAGAACACAGCTAATAAAAGGAAGAGCTGAGGTTTTTGATCCTGAATCCGCTACCTTTTTGTAACACATACTGCCTCACCAAATCCAATGAAAAATGGGCAGCTGGACTTAAATTTGACTTTTGCTACCTGTTGGTTTGGCTGGACATTTTCACAGAGCTGTCATGGGTTGGGATTTCTTGCCAATAATGACATTTTAAATTTTTCTGGTGTAGGGCCTTTCATGTACATAGCAAACACTGATTAAATGCCAGAAGAACTGAAATGGTTAATTTCATCAAGATTTTTTCCCTCTTTCAAAAATTGCTCAATGAATTTCAATCAAATCTTTAGCATGGATTTCTTAATTGAAGATGATCAGATAAAGTCTTCTCTTTCCAAAGTAATGTTGGGTGGTCTTAGAAAACTTGCTTTGCATTGCCTTTTCTTGACTTTGCCCAAGGTATGATTGTAAGATTAATTTTTTGGCTATAGATCCTCATTGGCTTTCTTTCATGTTCTACTATTGAGGTATTTCATAGAAAATAATGTGTTTGTCAAGAAATATCCATTGACAAATATGTATACAAATTTTGAAAATTTGATGATTTATCAACTTTCTCTTTATGATGTTAAAGGGTGATAGAGTTCAACATCACATAAGAAAATTCCCTTTTCTCAATTAATTAAACAAAAACAAAAAAGACATAGGAAAATAATTTTATGACTATTTAAAAATTATGGTGTCCTCTATTAAATGATATATACATTACATGTTCTAAAAAACAATGTCTCACTTTGTCCCACAAAGGCCTATTCTAATGCTTTACCTTGGTATAGTGTTGACCCTAGGGTCTTATAAGTCTTTTTGACTTTGACAGGTTCTCTCATGCTGGAATAGCTTTGAATACATTCCTGGATACAGATTAAGCTTACTTTCTAAGAACTTGCCTAACTACCTATGGAGATATTAATGACTTGTAGAATAATCACTTGATAATGGATTCTTTAGACCATAAATCTATGAAACAAAGAAAAAAATGTAAAATTGCCCATAAGTCTATGTGACCCCCTTCTACGTTGGTAGTAACAATAATAGAGTAGCAGAAAATGATGAGAATCATATGGTTTTTTAACCAGATATAAATTTTAACTTAACTGTTAGTACTTTAAATGTGAGAACCTTGACCAATGATCAACAGGCAGGCATACTACTAGAAGTGACTCAATCAGTCTCAACATTTTTATAAATAAAACTAGAAAGTAAAAGGAATTTGCCACTAAATGGGAGGATGCCTTGCAGGCTCTCCTTGGAAATGTTAGTGAAACAATTGTTTTTATTATATATCCAAATGTGATGAGAAATATCATTTTGTGTGACATTGGTTACTTCATATTGCAGGGCTCATGATATGCATTTGCAAGAAGATTATAAGGAAAAAATTGTAGCTTATGAAATGACATTTGTTACAGAGGATAAAGAGGTAAGGAAATTCTATAAAGAATGCAATAAGACCCTCCAAGTTAAATTAACATGTGCACACTTAATATTTGGTAGTGTCAGTACAAAGATGAGAATAAGAAAAGATGGCCAAAAAAAAGAAAATATAGATAAATTATAAGAAATAAGAAAGGTCAAAGACCTGGAGATGGTATAGAAATCTAATACATATATCATAAATGCTTTCTTAGAGAAGAGAGTTAAAGAGATGCTAGACACGGTGAGCCATAAATAAAATCACCAAAAAATACTTATTTTTTAGCAGACAAGAAATGACTAGATACCAATATGAAAGTCATTTCTGAATTAGCTGTCTATGAACAATCTGATAATTAATTTGTCAGAACAAAGATGAAACTCAATATCTATCTAGGAGAAATAATAAAAATAGAAGATTATATGACATAAAATTTAAGCAACTCCAACATGAGGTATTTAAATAAGCTGTCCACACCAAAAAATGTGAACTAGATTGAAGAATGGGCATCAGTACAAACTATTACCATTTTCTAAAGAAGTTTAAGTAATATAAATAAAGCACAACAATAAAGAAATGAAAAGATATTATATCAATTACAAAAAATTTTGTCTTCTTACTAAACTGGGAGTCATGGCAGCCAGGAGCAATGCTAATTTAGGGCAAAATTTCATTTTTTAAATTAATTAAATTTTTTTTATTTTGCAAAAATCTGCCTTCTCTCACTCTTACCCCTTGCTCCATCTGAAAATGAAAGAAAAATAAAACCCCAGTTACAAACATGTAAAGTCAAACAAATCATTTCCCCATTGACCATATCCAAAAAGAGTAATAGACACCTTATTCTGCACTTAGAGTCTTTCACCTCTCTTTCAGGTGAGTTTCCATGTTTTATCATCATCATTTCATCTAGAATCATAATAGGTCAGAGTTCCTAAATCTTTAAAAGTTGTTTGTCTTTGTAATATTTTTGTTATTGTATAAATTATTCTCCTGGTTCTATTCATTTTCCTCTGCATCATTTCATATAAGTCTTCCAAAGATTCTCTAAAATTATCCCCTTCAATCATATTTCACAGCACAATTGTATTCCAGCACAATTATATGCCAGAACTTGTTCAGTTATTCCACACTTCAGGGGTGGGGAACCTGCAGCTCAAGGCCACATATGGCCCTCTAGGTCCTCAAGTATGATCCTTTGACCAAATCCAAACTTCACAGAACCAATGCATTTAATAAAACAATTTGTTATGCAAAACTTGGGCTCAATCAAAAGGCCACTGAAAGACCTAGAAGGTCACAGGTTTCCCACTCCTGCCCTAGTTGGCAGCTATGCACAGGGAGTAGCAGGTAGGTTAGTGTGATAGTAATGGCAATTAAAGATTCCCCTGTATTGGCTTGGTTTTCAAACTGATTGTGTTAAAACCCAGAGCTTGTTAATCCCACCTGTGGGATGGACTTGTTGATGTAAAAAGAAAGTCCTGAACTGGGAGGAGCTGGTGACGTAGATTTGGAGAGACAAGAGAGAGGGAGGAGAACTTTTTTGGGAAGCAGCACCTTGTGGAGGCAGAGAGAGACTGAGAGGATTGTTGAGTGCCGCTTTGAATCACCCTGGACTTTTGAGACCTGCCCCCTGAGCTGCCAAGGACAGAGGAGACATGGCTGTTTTGCTGGTACTTTGTCTGTCTGTTTTGATGTTGTTTTGCCAGATTTGTCCACTGGTGAAAGACAGTCCTGTTGTTGAAGAAGTCCTGGAACCTGGCTTTTGGTTAAGAAGCCCTGAGACTGTCCTGCAGACAGAGAGTGAATACTGTCCACTGGTAAAGGACAGTGCTGTTGTTGCAGGGGTCTGGAGACTGTCCTGCAGACAGAATGAATACTGTCCACTGGTGAAGGATGGTGCTGTTGTTGCAGGGGTCTGGGAACCTTTCTTTTGGTTCAGAAGCCCTGAAGAAGGATTTTCTTGTTGTATGTTTACAGAAATCCTGGGAGAGGGTTTTGCTAATGTTTTCAGGGGTTCTAGGACTGTTCTACAGACAGAGGATGAATTAATGAAGGGACTGGCAATGTATCTTATGGCCTTGCTAAGCCTTGTCTCCCCAGGAACTAAGATTGCTGAGAACTTGCCTCATGTCAAGATGAAGAAAAGACCTCCATTTGGGTATTAAGTGCTGTGCTTAAACTTGATGTAACTCTGGGGTAGATTCAATTGTGATCCAGGGGTGGGGAACTTTTGACCTTTTTGTGCTTTGTGGTGGACTAAATGAAGGTATAGCCTAGGGGTGGAGAAGTATTTAGACCAGGGACTTTGTAATTGATTGAATGATTGGAAGGTCCTGGGGTGGGGTAGTACTTGGAGATTATTTAATCATCCTTAGTAAATGCTGTATTTTGAATGATGTCATGTTTTGATCTTCTCTGTTCTTGGTTTGCCACTGAATAAAATGGAGAGCACCTATGCTGGTATTTTGAACCTTGGGAAGTTGCCTTTCCTTGGCATTACATTACAGTTAGTTTGACTGGAATGTACAGTATGTGAGGGAAAGTAACGTAAAATCATTCAGGATATGTAAATAGAATGAATGAAAAAGCATTTACAGAAATATTAGTAATATTAATTCTATTACTATTTGCAGAGTGGAAAGCAAGAGAGAGGGCTATCTACATAGTGAGATGGCAGATAATAAGATGACTGAGATAAAACATTATGGCTGAGTCTGAGATAAAGTAAGCGCTCATCAGTCGGGACAATATGGCTCCAAGACAGGTGTTCACAAAATGAATGTCTTGGGTTCTTCAGGGAGATTAGAACCAGCAATGTGAAGGGCTTCAAATGATAAAATAGAGGACTTTTTATTTTGTCTTAGATGCAATAGGAAGTCTCTGAAGCTTCTTGAACAGGATAGTAATTAGGTCAGAAATACCAACTTGCTGCCAATATGGAGGATATATTAGAGACGGGAATGACTGGAGGCAACGAGACCAAGTAGGAGATTCTTTCTGTGGTACAAGCAAGAGGTGATAAAGGCCTCAGCTAGACCAATAGTAGCCAAATAATTCCAGAGAAGAGAATGGATGCAAGAGGTCAATTTCTAGAAAAATGAATCTGTTCTTGTTTTAAAAGATCAAAAGGAGGTTTACAAAAGAACGTGAATCCTATAGACACTACTACAAGGAAGAATTACAGCTTTAAGAGCTAACAAATAGGGGCAGCTAGGTGGTGCAGTGAATAGAGCACTGGCCCTGGAGTCAGGAGGACCTGAGTTCAAATCCGACCTCAGACACTTAACACAAAAACTAGCTGTGTGACCTTGGGCAAGTCACTTAATCCCAACTGCCCTCCAAAAAGCAAAAAACAGGGAGTTAACAAATAGCATTTTGGACGTGGCCAATGTGGGGATTTGTTTTCTTAAATGTACTTATTTGTATGAGGATTTTTCTTTTCTTTTCTTTATTTTCCAGTGGCAGAAAAGATAGAGAAGATGGTAGGGAAGGGGAAAAGATGCTTGATAATTCACAAATATTAAATTTGGTTAAAAACAAACAAAAAAAAAAGAGTTAATGTATAACATTGGAAATTCAATATAAATTAGCATTTAGCAAAGAAATGGTCAGTGAGCCCAATCTTTAAGTGTATGTGTAGAATGCTTGACTAATACAATCCCTACATGGATTTTGGAGTGTGCAGAGTCATTTCATAACTAATTCCAGTCCTCTAATCATGTGGCCAATAGAAGTTATTTTTGATTGGCTATGGAGTTGAAACTGGAGTGCATTTAAAAAGCACTAGTCAGCCAGAGCCTGATCTTGGTCAGTCTTTTTCTGACTGGTTAGATTTCAGTGAAAGCGACAAATATGTAAGTGGAGAGTCCTAGAGCCCTTTTCATCTGAGGTCAACATGTGGCCAGTAAACATGAGACTCTTTTCTTTCCTTCTTTGCATTTGTTATTTCCTGTTTTTGATGAAGGAAATAACTATGACCTTAGGAGCTTAAAAAGGTCAGGGAGTGAGCCACCAGATTACCAGAGCTAGAATCTATGCAGGTATTTGCCCAAAGCCAGATGGTGGGGAGCAAAATCCCCAATGATTTGTGTGATCTAACCTAGCAGTAGTGGAAATGCAGACATCCACCTATCAGCCATGCTGCATTTGGAAATAGAAACTGGGATGAAACTGTGCACAGTCTACCTAGGAACCTGCTTCATAGGGGAGAGAATGTACCCCTAGATACTGGGGTGGGGGGAATGATTGTCCTGATCTTACTATACCTTTCAAGCAAATATTTGTTCATAAAATTTAATTGATGGTAATTGGTTAAATGGAATTGGGATAATAATTATTAGCTTCTAATAATGAAGAGAACACACGAGAATGGGGCTCAAGCCAATAACATTAAAGAAGATACACTCCAACATCACTGGAACCCTGAAGGTTTAGATGTAGGAGGCCTCACTGTGGGAGAGCTAGGCCACGGTATGGGTATAGGTAGAGCTACAAAGATTTATACATATTCTGGCTTTAAAGAGTAGGAAACTGAAGAAGAGAAATGTTGTAGGAAAAAAATATCTAAATTAAAAAAGTAAAATCATGGGGATCCTACTAGTCTCCCAGCTCAACTCATCCTCTGGACTGCTCCTCTGCACATTCCCCTACTCCCCCACTTTTCAGCTCCCCTATTCGGTCAACTCCATGAGACTAAGGGCTAACTTGTTTGATTTTATTTATATTCCTGACACTTAACAGAGTACCTGGAACCTAGTAAACACTTAATAAATGCTCTACCTACCTATCTATGGAGAAGTCATCCTGGAAAATATTGTATACAGCAGCTGTTGCCTATGGGCCATCTAATACTCACCCCTCGGGGATTTAAGTTCATGCTTTCGTGGGTTATTTTCTGACATTTGTATTCCATATGGCTTGATCCTATCCCACAATATGAAACTAGGGATCTCTAAAGTCAATTTAAGTAAAATCCAAGAGAAATAGAAGGCACACATTAAAGACTAATTACAAGGATCTCAATAAGGACAGACTGTTTACTTTTTCGATGAGGAAATGTAAACCGTATGTATAAGATTGTTAGTAACTTGAAAGAAAGATTGGAGTAGACCTGAGTATGATGTGATTCTAAAAGGAAAACCTTTCAGGAAAAGGTAAAAAGAACAATTATTTTATATAAATGAGGTGCAGGAGGAAGAACTGACGCAGAGAAATTAGATGGGGGGGGGAAGGCTGGTAGTTCTGGAACCCTACTCTCATCATCGGAAATGGGTTAAAGGAGGAGCAATACATATATATTTAGAAGGATATAAAAGTCTTCTAAATTCAGAGAGAAATAGAAGGCTAAGGGGACAGGGAGGGTGGAGAGGATAAGGGAGGGATTTTTAGAAGGAACCCTATTCACATCAGATCTGGGCTAAAAAGAGAATATACATTTAGAAGGAAATAAAAATCTTCTAAATTTATAAAGAAATAAAAGGGTGAGGGAATAGGATAAGGGGGTGGAGAAGGTTGTCTAGATTAATGGGAATGGGATAAAGAGGGAATAACATATATATTTGGAAGGCTATTAAAGTCTTCCAAATTCAGATAGAAAAAAGAGGGTAAGGGGAAAAAGTTGGGGGGGAGAGGATAACAGAGGGATTTTTGGAGGAGGAGTAGGTTATGTAATATGAGGGCAAGGATTGGGGGTAGAAGTAAAATAGGGGAGTTAGGAACTATAGGAAATAAGAAATACACAAAAACAAAATAAAACTCAGGAGTAGAATTTATTAAGAAAAAAAGCAGGGGTAGTAATCATGGTCTCAGACAAGGTTAAAGCTAAAATAGATTTAATCAAAAGAGAAAAATAAGGAAACTACACTATACATCAGCCATATTAATCAAAATTGTTTTAGACCGTTTTAAATAAGTAGACAGTATATAAGATTGGAATATTGATGTGGTATAGGAATGATGAGTTGGTAGACCTAGAAAAATATGGAAAGACTAGGAGCTACGAGGAAGATGTTATCTACCCTCAGAGAATCAGAGGACGAAAAGGGTAATATAGTCTTACATAGATGCATATGAATCTGTAAGCCTATATGTGAGTATGATAATAGCTATCTAAGTATATGTATGTATGTGTAAGTGTATGTATGCATATGTATTTGTGTGTAGGTGTGTGTGTAACTGTGCTTAATTGTAGCCTTCTTTGGGGGGTGGGGAGAGGAAGGGAAAAAACAGAGAAAAGAACACAGCAGAGAACAAAAGAAAAGTTACAAGGAAGGAAAGAAAAGATGGAACCCGAAAGGGCCGAGCTGGAGAAAGTCTTTTCTATAGTTACTTTTCATTTGCTTTGTACTTATTTACCTGCCATCTTCCGCTATTAGAATATAAGCTCCTTGGGGGCAGGGACTGTTTTTGTCTTTCTTTGAATCTCAATGCTTAGCATAGAACCATTAAGGGCTTAGAAAGTGTTTGTTAAGTGTGTGAGAATGAGTGAGAAGGTTTTGGTAGCAGGTGAAGAGAACTGGGTGATTGAATCATAGGTGTGTAGCGGTGGAGATAGGAGTTTGTTAGCCATAGGATGGGGCAAATGCTGGCTGACTGGGGCTCTCTCATCCTCAAAGCTGATAATAAGGAATGGTATAAGTTTGTTATCTCCCAAGCAACAGGGAAGAAGGTACTGAGCCAGCAGGGGAGATCAGTTTAGGCATCTGGGTTAGTAACGAGCTGGCAGCCTAGTCTCTAAAGGTGGTAATGATGTCACACATTTAGCCCCAGTTCCTTTGCCTCATCCTAAGATAGCACACTGCCGGAAGATGCCCTTGTGCATTGAATGTTCACTTGGCTCACTGTCAGGCCTGAGGTTTGAGGACCTGGTCCTGAATAAGGTCATCATGGTGGGATGTCATATTAGATTGCTTATAATATTCACAACTGTATATTTTTCTTTAACCTGGACCTCCCTTTTATGAGTACTGAGTTTCACTTTGACATTATTCTGCCCTTACCTTTTTTTCCTTTTGTTTTTTTCTCTTGCCTTTCCCATCTCCCACCCCCATTTCTCTGAAATAACCTTCTGAAATAATTAGTGATTTAACCAATATAATACTCAGAGGATTCCCACATTTTGTTAGTGGAATCTGCCTTTGCCATTCACACAGATGTTGCCATGGAAACTTGGACCATAGAAGCCTTGTGGGACCCAAAACAGGCATGTGTTTATTGGTTGGGCAGTTTATCCATCATTCCTCAAGTTCAAATGGTTTTGTGCTTGACCTGAAAGAGACAATTCAGAGTGCCAAGGTAACCTAAGACATTGAGCTAGGAAACACTGGTGTTGCCACTGAGTAACAGGGTCCCACGGAGCCTATCCATAGTGTCCAGGAGAATAAGTGAGAAGACCATGGGGAGCTGCCAGAGAGTCAAACCACATCTTTCAAGCATGAGACAGAATGGTGGAGCAGGTGCAAATGGACAGAGGCTTTCAGACCACAGCCTGTGGAGAAACTAGACCTGCATTTCTGACCAAGTGAACTGGGGAGAGCAGAAATAGTGACACATTCCTTCTCCCTTGCCTTCTCCAAAGAGAAGACAAGTGAGATATCTGTTTGGTGGTCAATCACCTTCTTTATCATCTGTTTCCCACTTTCTCTTTTTGATTTTGATACTCTCTGGGCTTTTTCCTGCTTCTCCAGCAACCTGTCTGACTACTCCTTTCTTTGTTGGTTTTCATTCAGATCACTTCTGCTAATAGTGTTTGTACCCTAAGTATCTTCCCTGGGCTGTCTCCTCTCCTCCTCCTTTATTAGTTCACCTAGTGAATTTATCAGCTTATGTGCATTCAATTATCATCTCTGTGTTGATGATTCTCAGATCTACTTATTCAGCTCTAACTTCTCTCCTAAAGTCCAGAATTGTGACTCCAGCTGCCTATTTGACATATTGAACTGCAGCTTCCATAGACAGTTTGAATTTAACATATCCAAAATGGAATTCATTATCCCCAAATCCTCCTTTCTTCCTAACTGCCTTATTACTTTGAGAGTACCACCATTCTCCCAATTACACAGCCTTACAACCCAGTAAGCTCCTCTCTGTTCCTCTTTCTCTCTCACCCTTCCCTCCACATTCAATCTGTTGACAAATCGTGTGGATGTTACCTCTGTAACAGCTCTCTAATAGGCCCCTTCTCTCCTTTGACATTGCAACCACCTTGGTGCAGGTCCTCATTACCTCATTCCTAAATTATCGTTAAAGCTTTTGGTTTCTTTTCCCTGCCTCTAGTTTCTCCCCTCCAGTCTATCCTCCACTCAGCTGTCAAACTGATCTTCCTAAACAATGCACCTGACCATATGACTTCCTTGCAACTTATTTAATAAACTCTTTTACCTTTAAGATCAAATACAAAATCTTCTGTTTGGCTTTCCAACCCCTTCCTTCCCTTTCCAGTCTTCTTGTACCTCACTGTCTCTCCACATACTCAGTGATTCAATGACACTGGCCTCCTTGCTGTTCCTCACATAAAACACTCCATCTCCCATCTCCTGACTGTCCCCCATGCCTGGAAAGTTCTCCTTCCTCATCTCCATTGACTCGATTTCTTGGCCTCCTTCAGCTCTCAATTAAAGTCCAGTCTGCTGCAAGAAGCCTTTCCCAGTCCTCCTTAATCTCAGCATCTTCCTTCTGAAATTATCTCCAGTTTATCATTCATATATGTGTGCATATATTTTTATATATTATATATGTGTATATATACACATACATATATGTACATATAATTTGAACATCTGTTGTTCTTCAGTGATTTTTCAGTTGTACCTTACTCTTTGTGATGCCTTTGGGGTGTTCTTGACAAAGATACTGGAGGAGTTTGCCATTTCCTTCTCCAGCTCATTTTACAGATGAGGAAACTAAGACAAAACAGGGTTAAGTGACTTGCCCAGGATCACACAGCTAGTAAGCATCTGAAGCAGATTTGAACTCATGAAGATGTGTCTTCCTGACTCTAACCCTAGCACTCTATACACTGCACCACCTAGCTGCCCAGTTTTAACAAAATTATTTGCATATTGTTTCCCTCATGAGACTATGAGCTTCTTGAAAACAAGGAATGGTTTATTTTGGGTTTGGGTTTTTCTTTCCTTTATTCCTATTCTTAGTGCTTAACATACTACCTGGCACATAGTAGATGCTTAATAAATGTTTGATAGCTTGACCTGCTTCTGTAGCACTGAGAATTTTGATTATCTCATTTAGTTTTGTGCCTATGCAATTCAAAGGACTGTCATTAAAAAAAAAAATTATCAGTCAAAAAACTTGAAGTGTTTGTGCTGGTTATTTAAGGGAGTAGACCTGGGGCATGGGGGGGATAATGCCAGCATAACCCCTTCAAAGTGCAGGAATCTATTTTTGCTATGCAAAGCTGTTCTAGGGGCAAAATGAAAGCCAGAAAAAAAAATAGCTCTCTTCTTTTCCTTAAGTCTTTTGATATATATACCACCTTGCAAAGGTGCCCAGGACCAATGGAAAACCACTAGACTGTTAGTCAAGAAGAGCAGGAGGCTGCTTCTCATACAGAAGTTTGAAGAAAAAGTCTAGCCCAGCAGTTCTCAAATGGTAATGCAACTCTGGGGGTCCCAGAGACCATTTCAGGGGGTCTGCAAAGTCAAAACTATTTTTATACTAATACTAAAATATTATTTGCCTATTAAAATCCTCCTTCCTTTTCCAACTATATGTCTTTATAAAGTCAGACTTTTTGGGGTTTTTTGCCTTTTTTTTTTTTGAGGGGGAAGGCAGGGCAATTGGGGTTAAGTGACTTGCCCAAGGTCACTGGGTTAGTAAGTGTTAAGTGTCTGAAGTGTCTGAATTTGAACTCAGGTCCTCCTGACTCCAAGGCTAGTGCTCTCTTCACTGCACCATCTAACAGGTCCCCAGATTTTCTTTATACACTTCACTGCTTTTTTGAGCCTTTCATTTAAGCATTGAGATTTTATGTATGTATATATATATATATATATATATATGTATATATATTTAAAGAAAAAAAGAAAATGTAAAAATAATCTTTAAAAATGAAAAGGAAGAGTGAGGTAATCTGATTATTAGTATCACAAATGAAGGGGAAAAAAAGGAAGATGTTGGCAAGGGAAGAGTGGTCAATATCTAAGTAGTTATCTTATCTGAGACAGGGATGAGGAAGTCATATTTGCAAAAACAACAACAACAATGAAACTTAAAGGTAATATTAAAAAATAGAAATTATTTTATTGCTCAGGTGTGAGATTATAATAGGATTGTTGTTGTTCAGTCATTTCAGACTTTTTCTAACCCCATTTGGGGTTTTCTTGGCAAATGTCCTGGAGTGGTTTTATTGTGGTTTGGGTGCTAGGAACCCCAAAATGCAAGGGTACAGGGGGTCTGCCTTGAAAGAATTCAACCACTCAAGCCTTCTTTCAGTCAGAGTAGCAAGATTTTATTATAACACCAGTGAGGTGGCCAAGATTCCTTGGTAGAGATTAGACTGATACTTATATACAAGAAAACACCTTGAGGAGATCTGGATGGGATTAAGGAGTAGAAAATAGCCTGAGGGTTGGCCAGGTGCAGACAATGAAAGGAGTTAAGTCGTTAGAGAATCACAGTGAAAGTGCAGTTAAAAATATTTTTGAAGGTCTGCTAGGTGACACAGTGAATAGAGTGTCTGCCCTGGAGTCAGGAGAACCTGAGTTCAAATATGACCTCAGACACTTAACACTTATTAGCTGTGTGACCTTGGGCAAGTCATTTAACCCCAATTGCCCTGCCTTCCCCCTCCAAAAAAGAAAAAAATTATTGAGTATCTAGGTAGCCTAGGATGGTTTAGATGCCTCAGACTAAATGCCAGGGCAAAGACATGGTTGTTTAGTTTAGGGGTCCAGGTCCCATAACCCCATTGGTTTGCCATTTCTTTTTTTTTTTTTTTTTTGCTTTTTGGAGGGCAATTGGGGTTAAGTGACTTGCCCAAGGTCACAAGGCTAATTTTTGTGTTAAGTGTCTGAGGCTGGATTTGAACTCAGGTCCTCCTGACTCCAGGGCCAGTGCTCTATTCACTGCACCATCTAGCTGCTCCAAACAAGCATTGCGGCCTCCCCATCGGGAATCCCGGTCTTCTGCATGACAGGCGAGGATACTTACCACTATACTAAGGAGGATGTGCCCTATTGCCATTTCTTTTTACAACTTATTTTACACATGAGGAAACTGAGGCAAACAGGGTTAAGTGACTTGCACAGGGTCACAGTTGTACTGTCTGAAACTAGATTTGAACTCAGGAAAATGAGTCTTCCAGACTCCAGACCTGGCACTCCATTGGCTGGGCCACCTTAAATGAGGTAGGTTGTATACCTTGCTGACAAAAAAATAATTAGAACTCTGAATATAAATGTGTTTTTTAAAGAGCCTTACCAATGTATCTATTATGGCAATCTAACAAAATATTGTTTATAGGAAACAAATTTAAATTGAGTGAATATGCTAAAATTTATTATAATTGAGCAGAGTCCAGAAAATTATGATTTGGAATTAAAATTTGTTATTAAGTGATAAAACATTAAGAGGAATAAAGGAACAATATGCCATTTCTACTCTCCTTTATGCCCACAATTTCTGGATATTGAGGATCCAAAGCTTTTCCCATTTCTTTTATCTTCATCACTAGCATCCCAGGCCTGGTTCTTCCCAATCCTATTCCTACATTATCCACCCCTGAGCAAAGGAATAAATGTCTCTTGGAGAAGGGTGGGGGAAGAAGAGACTAAAGATGTCTATTCTGCCTTCCCTGGAGCCACATACCTATAGCCCCTTGCATATGTGGTCCCTTTTTCCACTTGGGGTACCATATCTTTGTATGCACATTGAATGTAATGTAATCTTTAGTTAACTATATTTTAAAAGATATTTTGGTGTTTAGTGGCTAGATTTTTTTTCTCCTAAAAGCTGGGACAATTTACTTTTTTGTTCAGAGCTGCTTCAGTATATTTTCCCTGGACCAGGCTATTGTGTTTCAAATGGAGCTACTGGATGAAACCTTTAAACAGAAAGCATTCTGACTTTCTCTGAATACCCAAAAATAGCCTCCAGTCCAAGTCTCTAAGGCTCTTAGTTTAAGTTTTAATGACTTAGAATAAGTATAAATAGCAATTATTCTCTGTTTTGGCTAGAAACTTTTTAGGGCTTTTCCTTCCCAGATTACTTTTTTGTGGTGATAAATTAGGCTGTGTTTTGTCTCAATTCTTAGTCATTGAGGTCTGAGAAACAACCTTGATTTAGAAAGGCCAAGGTCATGCACTGAATCCCAGGCCAGAGCCAGTGATGTTGACTTTTGTTTTGCCACTGAACTTCTAAGATTTTCAAGAGAAACTGAGGCTAACAACTTTGCAACTTTGCCCAATTCTGTCTCACTTAAATTCAATTCACTTTCAAGTCAAGGTATCACCCTGGTGAAGTCACTGGTCCTCCTTGAAAACAAAGGATTAGCGACACCAAGAAACCCTAAAGAAATGGAATTAGACTACAGTTTGAGAGAGGAATGTGAGAGTAAGTTGGAAAGGGAATAGTGAAGATTCTGGAAAGGGACAAAATAATGTGGAAAAAATTAAGTCATGAGGAAATAAAATCTTGGATCAAAAGTTTAGAGGGTAATACCTCTTAGAGGGTAGAGAGAATGGGAGACATATGTTGAGGTAGAGATGAAGGTAGGAGACTTATTCCTTATAATCTCAGTGTTTTGTTTAAAGAAATAGATTCAATTTGATAGGTATAGAACAGCATGAGAAAGCAGGTAAAGAAAGAGTCTTTGAAGGAAATACTTGATATATTTATTTTCAAGGCTCATTTTGTTTATGTGTTTTAAAAGTTATACCCTCCATATAGCTTGTTTTTGTCATTCCAAACTTATTAGCAGAAAGCAGTCTGTACACTGTTATCAAATTCCAGAGTTTCAACAATAAAGATGGGATTTTGAAAATAGCTAAAAGCTTTACTTGTCAAGGAACCCCAGTTAACTATATAAGATTATTTAACAATCTCAAGAAAATAAAGTAAAATAGTGCAAAAGTCAAGGGGAAATTGGACTTTACCCCAGAATCATTCATCCAGCCAACCTAGGAATAATATTTTAAATTTTAAAACAATGTTTTCAGTTTTCCATAGGTTTCCTAGCTTATCTACAGGAAAAAAAAAATTTGAGCAGGTCTTTGAAATGCAAATCAATTCAAATACACATCTCTAAGTAATTACTGGAGAGGTCATGCTGGGTGGGGACATTAGTTATGTAAATCAATGGTGAGCTTTAAGTAAAGCTAGTTTTACAATTCTAAATCACCAGATCACTAATGGGGGATTTTGTATAAATGTTGTATAGGGATAGCAAAACAGCAGTGGGGGGTTTTAAGACCAGCAATTGTATATGGGAGGAGTGCATAGAAAGGGGAGTGGATATGTTATATGTTCTTCTGAATGAGGAAAACTCCAACATGATTTGCCATTGGTCCCTAGGGAGAGAAAACGGCCAGTTGGAGTGGCCTGTAATTATCTTGTGCTGGGATGCCAGAAGAGGGATCTGAATGACAGGAAGTTTAAATATGATTTCCTTGATTGGAAACAACATAAGTGAATGTGAACTTTTCTATTGATAACTAAAGGTTTCAAACAGTTTTGAGGATAAAGGAAGAGATGAGGAAAATAACATCTTACAACAGAAGAAACAAAAGAGAGAAAACTGAGAAAACAATATTTTAAAATAATGAATAAGTAATATGAATAAATATTGAAAAGTTAGACAAAAGAAGGAAGAGTGGGTAATCTGAAAACAAAATTCATATATTAGAAAAGGGGAGGAAGGGAAAGGTATAAACCCTAAAGAGAACTACAGGAATAAGCAAATAATAGGATTTAGTTCTATGGGTATGGGCAAATATGTATGTAGATAAGACTGAGAATGAAACTGCATCTATTGCTAGGAATGAAGGTTTATACTAATGTCTCTGCAAAAGACCCTGGGGATTGTATTAAAGGAAGTAAAGTTAATCATTCATTTTCTTGATAGAATAAATAATATAGTTAAGTATGAGGTAGTAGAAATCAAATTTAATAAATAAAATCTTACCATGAGCCAGTCATGAAATTAAATATAAAGAAAATTGGTTATAGCATAGATTGTTTTTTAAAAAAGAAGGGGGAAAAAGACCTCATAAGACCCAACAATATATTGCCTACATGAAAGCCTCAAGACAGAAAGACATTTACAGGTTCAAAATGAGAGGCTGGAAAAAAATAATATTATGCTTCAATCAGAAAAAATCAGTTGTTGCAGTCATGATTTGAGGTAAATCTGATTTCAAGACAAATCGATGAGAGCAAAGTATAGCAACTCTAACATTATTAGCAGCACAAATGACAGCAAAACTATTTCTATCCACACACATACCTAATGATATAGCAACTCAAGTCTTGAAGAAAAAGACTCAATTGGAAAGAAATCTAGGTAAGGAGAACATGAATACAGAGAACCAAATAAGTTTATTAAACAATCAGTCTTTTTCAAATAAAAATTTATTGTATTCTAGGTCATAAAGAATTTATAAATACAAAAAAGCAGAGATCTTAAATACTATTTTTACAATTCATAACACAGAATAGTAATCAATAAAGGAATGATCAACAGAAGGTACAGACTTAAATGAAGACTAAAAAGTATTTGCTAAGCATCATTTGGTACACGAAAGAGAATAGAAGGAAGACCAAGAGTACACCAACAAACAAGGCATTTCTGATTCTGTGATGTTAAAGGTAATATATACTTCATAATAGGAGACTTAGTGATTTTCAGCAATGCAATCATCTAACACAGTCCCAAAGGACTAATGAAGAAGCACACTATCCACCTCCAGAGAAATAATTGATATTGTCTGAATACAGACTGAAGCATGCTATTTTTCACTTTCTTTCTTTCGTCTTCTTGTACAAAATGACTAATATGGAAATGTTTTACATGATTGCACAGCTATAACCTATATCTGATTGTTTACAATCTTAGGGAGGAGGGAAGGAGGAACGGATAGATTTTGGAACTTAAAATTCTGTGTGTGTGTGCCTTTTGTATTCAGATGTCATTCATGCATTTAAAAACAATATTTTGAAAAAGAGTTCATAGTCTTTTGGACCACATACACACATACACATACACAAAAAAATGTAAATGACATCTGAATACAAAAGAAATACACACACATATACATATATATATTTCACAAAAAATAAACTATAGTAGAAGTTCAAAAAACACATAGAAATAATTTTAAATTCTGATAAAGATAACAGAAGTAATAAACATATCAAGACTTATGGGATGCAGCTAAATTTTATTTCTCTGAATGCTAATATTAACAAAGGAGAACATGAATGAGTGGCTTACAATTTTATGAGTGGCTTACAATTTAAACAGTTATATAAGCAACAAATGAGTGAATCCCAAATAATAAAAGAAATGGTCAAAATCAAAAGAGAAATTAACAGAATTTTTAAAATATAATAACTAAAATAAGAAAAAAATATTTAAGAGTAATACTCCAAGCTTCTCATTTAATCAAATGAAAGAAAAGGGGAAATCAATTTGTGAAATTTTTAGGGTGGAATTCATAACAATCAGTGAAGCAATAAAGAAAATGAATAAACCATTACAGGAAATAAAATTCCAACAAAATAAAAAAATGCAAAAGGAATTTATATATAATAAATACATAAAATGCCCAGAGTAGTAAAACTAGACATTGAAAGACAAACAAACCAATTTCAGAAGAAGTTGAAGCCAATGCATTTTTATTTTAAAAACATGGCACAGTGGATAAAGTCCAAGACCTGGAGTCAAAAAATGCTAGCCATATCAATAAAACAAGAAAATTCAATTCAACAAGCATTTATGAAATGCCTAGTATGTGCCAGAGATTGTGCCAGGTACTAGAGATACAAACATAAAGGAAATAATGCCTCTCTTCAAGTAATTTGTCTTCTACAAAAACAGGAGTTTTTTATAAACCTGAAGGCCATGGACTTATTTATTTTAGTATTTTGATAATTAGATTTCAATATGTTTGGTTTCCTTTACAACTCTATGCACTTTATTTTATGAACTTAAAAACATTATTCTGAGAAGGGTTACATGGGCATTACCAGACTACCAAAGGGATCTGTGACCCAAAAAAGGTTAAAAATGCCTATGTTATAAGAGCACCGGCTCCAGTGTTGGGATGACCTGGATCAAATCTGGGCTCAGATACTCAGCACCACACCCAGAAATAACTGGCCGTGTAAACTTGAGCAAGCTACTTAACCCTGATAGCTTTTAAAAATTAAAAAAAAAAAAATCCCTATGTTAGGGGATAGAACATGTACACAGATAAATAAATTCAAAATATATTTTTAAAAAATATGGTGGGGAGGGGTTGCTAATGACAACTGGGAGAATCAGGAAAGGCCTCTTTTAAGAAACAGCATTCAAACTGAGCCTTGATAAGATCTAGGGGCTCTTAGAAACAGAAAGAGAAAAAGACATGTAAAAAATAAGGATGTTGAAGAGATGTCTTAAATAGCTTTATTTGTGAATGACACAATGATTTACATAGAAAACCCAAGAGAATCAACAAAAATATTAATTTAAAAATTAACTTCTTTAAGAAAAATTATAAGATAGAATAAGTCCACAAAAATATTAGCATTACTACATATTGTCATAAAGATAAGAAAAAAAAGTGGTAGAAAGAAATCCATTTAAAATAATCACAAAATGTATTAACTATCTGGAGAGTAACCATACAAGTCAACTTTAAAACAAATTTTACAAGGATAAAAGACATAAAAAATAAACAAATGAATTAATAGATGATAGATAAGTAAATAAATATAGACAGATATTTATTATTATGGTTGGACTGAGCTATATAATAAAGATGACAATAGTTCCCAGACTAGTAGTAATAGTAAGAGTAATATTACTGGAGAAGGCAATGCCATCCTTCCAGTCCCCCTGGCTCACAATCTAGGTATAATCCTCTACCACTCTCTATCTTTCACCTGACATACCCAATCTGTTACGAATGCTAGTTCATTTCACCTTTGCAACATCTCTAAACATACCCCCTTCTCTCCTCTGACATTGGTACCCATATAGAGCAAGTTTTTATCACCTTACACCTGGACTATTACAACAGATTGTTGATGGATCTGCCTTCCTCAAGTCTCTTCCTACTCCAATCCATTCTTCATTCAGCTACCAAAGTGATGTTCCTAAAGGTCTGATCATGATCATTTCATCCCTTTACTCAATAAAGTCCAATGGCTCCTTGTAAAATCCTCTATTTGACATTCAAAGTCCTTCACAACCTAACCCCCTCCTACCTTTACATTTTTCTTACATCTTACTTCCTGCGACATATCTTTCCATCTAGTGACATTGGCCTCTTGGCTGTTCTGTGAGCAAGACTTTCCATTTCTCTGCTCCAGGGGCTCTCTCTGGCTATCCCCCATGCCTGGAAAGATCTCTCTCTCTTACACCCTAACTACCAATCTCCCTGGCTTCTTTTAACTCTCAACTAAATTCTCTTCTTTTACAGGAAAACTCTCACAGTGCCACTTCATTCTAGAGTTTTCTCTCATAACTGTTTCCTATTTATCTGTATGTAATGTGTTTGTACATTTTTGTTTGCCTTATGTCTTCCTCATTCAACTGTAAATTCCTTGAGGGCAGATAGCCTCTTTTGCATCCCTTTGAATCCCCAGTGCTTAGTACAATGCCTGTCATATAGTAGGTATTTAAGAAATGTTTGTTGACTGATCCATAGATTCATACTAAACATGAGAAAAACGATCATTTCTCTCATATATTAATAATCAATAATTGAACTAGGACCATGATTTTTTTCAGAAACCTGTAGGTTGTTCAGTCTCTGAAGGGCATTTTTGATGGATGAGATTGCCCAAATCCCCAGGATATATGTCTTTCATCCTGAGTGGGAGACCCCACTCAAATAGAGGACCTTAGAAAGAATTTAATCTAAGGTGAATTCTGGCCCATCATGTTCCACTCAGCCAGGTCTGAGAGAGTTGAACCCCCATTTGTCTAATTGCCCTAGGCAGAATAGCCTGGATAAGTCTCTTTGTCTAAGTCTGAGTAATCAGAGTCATATCTCCTAACTCCTCACTAGAATAAGCCCACCTCTCATTATGATATTCATTCTTCTCATTAATTGTCAACCAACTAGAATTGATTGCTACCCTCAGGAATATCCACTCTTCCAAGGGCATATAAACATATTCTATATTACATGAAGGACTTTGACATTTGAGAGTGTCACTGACCCCTTTTACTAATTATTGCTAGCATGATTAATAAAATGATTAATTACCTAGAAACTGTATCTCTTAAACTTTTTATACATCACAACCAATAAGAATAATAATAGCATACTTTATAGAATTGGATAAAATAATGACAAAATTCATACAGAATAAGAAAAGATAAAGCTAAAAGTTAAAACAAGGTAATATCCAGGTGTGAAAACATTAAAAATATCCTTTTTATTTCTATTGAAACATGAATAAATAATGCTCTAGTCTAGAGTCCTTTTGGCTTTTCCCATTAGGAAAATATAGGAAAGATGGAGAACAAAAGCTAAGAAAAGGGAGATTGTATTGGGTAATAACCGAATTTAGCACACAAAAACATCTTTTTTTCTGATTGAGATGTGGATCTTCCCCATCCCTGGAAGGAATGAGATTTATGACCCATCTAAGAGTAGTGCCCCTTTCCCCATTCTAAAGGGATTAGGGTATTGATCACAGGAAAGAGGGTCCTTTGTGCCCTTTGGATTAGTCAAAAGAGGGAGTTGAGAAGGCTTAGAAAAAAGATCGTATGGTTATTGTTTTATTAGACAAGGAGTTCTTCATCTTTTTTTGTGTCATGGACCCCTTTGACAATCTAAGGAAGCCTATGGACTCTTTTTCAGAATATTGTTTTTAAATGCATAAATGACATCTGAATACAAGAGAAATGAATAATATTAAATGCTGTTATCAATATAATTTTAATATTCTATATATATCATATATTTACATTGTGATATTTATTTTATATAATATATAAATATTATTTATAAACAAATTTATGGATGCCAGGTTAAGAAGCCTTGTATTAGATGAAATACAATGTTAATCTAAAAATGTATTTCAAGATACTGTGAACTTTTCCTTGTTCGAGTTTCCTATAAACATTACCTCAAATTGTATTGTAGTAGAAAGATGTCTGAGGGCATAGGGGACTATCCTAGTTTAGGAAATTTCTCTCTCTAATCTAGAAACATTTGATTTAGAATGATGTTAAATTACCTTTTAAAATTTCTAGTAGACTTCATGTGCCTAAAACAGAAAATACAGTACTACTATTTTTTTTTCCACAAAGGGAAATTACAAAAGAGAAAAATAGGATGAGGAACTTGGACTTTGTAAAACTGTTAAATTGCTTCATTAAGTGCAAGTTATTATTATTTGCAATCTCATTCTTGTTTCATTCTGTTTGTTCATTTTTCTTATATAAATATATTTATCATTGGAAATAAAGTATACATATACCTATTATACATATAATACATAATACAATAGTTAACAAACATTTCTTAAGGAACTATCCTAATGCCTGGGAAATACAAACTCAAACAAAAAGAAAACTAAACATTGCCTTAAATGACTTTATGATCTAATGAGGTAAGGTAATACACAAAAGGGGAGCTGAAAAGGAAATGGGCCAAGCTAGTAAATCCGTCAATAAGTATTTATTAAGCATTACTATGCTCTAGGCAGGGGTAGCCAGGTGGTACAGTAAATAGAGCATCAGGCCTGGAGTAAGGAAGACATGAGTTCAAATGTGACCTCAGACACTTACTACCTGGGTGACTCTGGGCAAGTCACTTCACTCCTATTTGCCTCAGTTCCTCATCTGTATAATGGGGATACCCTGAAGCAAATCCCTCCAAGAAAACACAATGGACAAGTCCATGGAGTCACAAAGAGTCAGACATGACTGAGCAACTGAATAAAAAATGTTTAAGGCACTGTGTTTAGCTCTGGGGACACAAAGAAAGACAAAGGACAGTCAATGGACATGTCCAAATAAGCTATGGAGAATTCCTCAAGAGACAGGAAAGAAAGGGAAATCTCATTTTTATAGCACCTACTATGTCCCAGGTATCATGCTATGTGCTTTTTACATATATTATCTCATTTGATTCTCACTGGCAAGGTAGGTGCAATTATTACTCCCATTTTACAATTGTGGAAACTGAGGCAAAGAAGTTATGATTTACCCAGGACCACATAGTGTCTGAGGCTGGACTCAAACTCAGTTTTTCCTGACTTTATAAGTCCAGAGCTCTATCCATTGTGTCACTAGCTATCTGTACCCAGAAGTCCTAAGACCCTTCCAAAGAATTATTCCCTCCTACCTTGGTCCACTTAACTGGTGGTCAAATAAATTGATGCTAGGCTAGAAGATAAAAATTTTAATTAGCATCAGCTGATGGGCAGTGGATGGCAAAGGGCAGAACAAAGAGAGAGATACATACATATATGGGGTTTTGCAAAGCTTTAGGGATACATTACAGGTGGCAAAAGGAGCCTATCAGTTATGACTTCATCCACTTTCCTCTTTTGGGAAGTTGAGTAACAGGAAAAGGATGTCAGGTGATTTGTAGGCAAATGTGTTAACATTGAGGTTATAACATGTTAACCTTGGGGTCCCAGGAATTGCCAAAGATCAGGTTTACTCCAGTGGGATGTTTTCTCTTTAAGTAATCTTATCAGATATCCTGGCAGGAAATTTATAAGACAGTGGAGACCTCCTTCAAGATAGAAATTAGTAAGACTCATCCTAACCTTGCCAGCTGAAGTTCTCTATTTGTGGATAACCCCATGGCCCAGTTTCTTTGGCCTCTGTAATAGTAATGGCAATTAAAGATTCCCCTGTATTGGCTTGGTTTTCAAATTGATTGTGTTAAAACCCAGAGCTTGTTAATCCCACCTGTGGGATGGACTTGTTGATGTGAAAAGAAAGTCCTGAACTGGGAGGAGCTGGTGATGTAGATTTGGAGAGACAAGAGAGAGGCAGAAGAACTTTTTTTGGAAGCAGCACCTCATGGAGGCAGAGAGAGAGAGAGAGAGAGAGGATTGTTGAGTGCCACTTTGAATTGCCCTGGACTTTTGAGACCTGCCCCCTGAGCTGCCAAGGACTGAGGAGACATGGCTGTTTTGCTGGTACTTTCTCTGTCTGTTTTGATGTTGTTTTGCCAGATTTGTCCACTGGTGAAAGACAGTCCTGTTGTTGAAGAAGTCCTGGAACCTGGCTGCTGGCTAAGAGATCCTGAGACTGTCCTGCAGACAGAGAATGAATACTGTCCACTGGTGAAGGACAGTGCTGTTGTTGCAGGGGTCTGGAGACTGTCCTGCAGACAGAGTGAATACTGTCCACTGGTGAAGGACAGTGCTGTTGTTGCAGGGGTCTGGGAACCTTTCTGTTGGTTCAGAAGCCCTGAAGAAGGATTTTCTTGTTGTATGTTTACAGAAATCCTGGGAGAGGGTTTTGCTAATGTTTTCAGGGGTTCTAGGACTGTTCTACAGACAGAGGATGAATTAATGAAGGGACTGGCAATGTATCTTATGGCCTTGCTAAGCCTTGTCTCCCCAGGAACTAAGATTGCTGAGAACTTGCCTAGTGTCAAGATGAAGAAAAGACCTCCATTTGGGTATTAAGCGCTGTGTTTAAACTTGATGTAACTCTGGGGTAGATTCAATTGAGATCCAGGGGTGTGGAACTTTTGACCTTTTTGTGCTCTGTGATTGACAAATGAAGGTACTTTACTTACGTTTGGAAACTAATCTCCATTTGAGAAGAGGGGCTTTGTGGTGGACTAAATGAAGGTATAGCCTAGGGGTGGAGAAGTATTTAGACTAGGGACTTTGTAATTGATTGAATGATTGGAAGGTCCTGGGGTGGGGTAGTACTTGGAGATTATTTAATCACACTTAGTAAATGCTGTATTTTGAATGATATCATGTTTTGACCTTCTCTGTTCTTGGTTTGTCACTGAATAAAATGGAGAGCACCTATGCTGGTATTCTGAACCTTGGGAAGTTGCCTTTCCTTGGCAATTACATTACAGCCTCTAAGGTTACTTTTTTCTGGGGAGAAGATGTTTCCTCAAAACTAATAAAATATACGTCTGATCCTTTTCTTCCACATAAAATAACCAGAGGGAAGGCATTAAAATTTAAAAAATTAGGAAAGGCTTCCTGTAGAAGATGGGATTTTAGCTGAAATTTGAAGGAAGCAGGAAAATGAGACAGTGAACAGGAATGAAGAGGAAGAGGATTCCAGGCATGGAGAACAGTCAGAGAAAAGTGCCCAGAGAAGGAGTATCTTATTTGAGGAACAGTGAGAAGGTCAATGTCACTGAACTGAAGAGTACATAGTAGGGTATAAGTGTAACAAGAATGGAAAGGTAAGGGGTAGAATTTGTGCTTTGTAAAACTTAGTCTATATCAGTTATCAGAAATGTGAATAAAAAATGCATTTTCATTTATTCTCATCTCCATAATTCTAGTTGACCAGATTGTTGAGTTTATTCTAATGCATATATACAGAAACTTGGACTGTATTGGGCAGAGTAGTATTCCTCCAGAACTTCTGAATTGTCAGTCCCATTTTTGAAGCTATTTTCCTTCTCTCTTCTCTTCATGGGAATTTATGTGCCTTGCCCAGGTACAGAGGCTTATAAGGCTTCAGTTATTGATCCAAGATAGGCTTGTCTTATCTGTTCCCTGAAAGAACAGGGTTCCATTGGGAAAGCCCATTAGGCTCTCCATAATACCAATGGTAGCTTGAGGGAGTTTCTCTTTAAAGTCACCAACCCTCTCAATTTGTTGTAAGGACATATCTAAGACAGAGCTAGTCTGAGAACCCACCTTACTTAGGAGAGAGAAAGTGTAACAGGATAGTTAATAATTAAAATAATTTCATAAATCATTAACAACTATTTTTTACCTTTGGTTTACAGTTTGGGGTGAAAATGCTATATAGAACAAGATTTAAAGAAATACAATATGCCTAGGTGCAGATTATTACCTTCTCTCACTAAACTTCAATTGCTTTTAGCCATTATGTAAAATAATTCTGGGTTCATTTATCAGGGAAGTATAATTTGCCCTGACGCTTCACATATGGTTAGAGACTTTCAATGCTGTACTAGTTTGGACATCCTCATAAAAGCTTTTCTCTCAAACCTGCTTCTTTAGGTTTAACAGACCTGCTTTAAGTACTTGACAGTTGTAGGTAAAAATCAAAAGCCCTCTTTGTTCTGTCAGAGGCAAGACATAAGTCTCCCACTGCAAACTTGAATCATTTATTTAATGTCTGCGAGAGGAATTTGACCTTTCATTTTACCATTCTGCCCACTTTAGCTCTAAATTGACATTTCAATCTTCCTAACTTGTGGTCATCTTTGCCAAAAAGAAAACCTTATGCCAAATACAGTTATGCCACAAAGAGGATCATAAAATCCTAAATCCCTTCAATTGACGCCTTAGAGACTATCTAATCTAATCCCCATTTTATAAAATTAACACCCATAGATGTAAAGTAACTTGCCAAAAGTCAAACAAATAATATTTTATTTCACTATGACCCCATCATTTCCTGATAAGGAAAGAAAATGGTCTTAACACTCACTCTTGTCTCCCCACCCTCCACCCCCAACTAATCTGCTGACTTTGGTGTTGGTTATTTTGTAGAGATTGTCTACTAAGTAGACTAATTAGTCAGGTTACCCATGTGATTTCGGCCTTCCCTCCCCTCCCCTTAAACCCTTGTAAAGAACCCATACTTAATTTTCTCCTGAACATTTAAAACACTATTTGAACACTACTAAATGGTTTTTAATAGACATGTTTAATGGTTTCCTCAGAGTTCATAAAGGATTAAAGCAAAATAATCTACCAACATCTAAGATTTATATACTTGAAGCAAGGGAATATGGGGTTTCTTAAAAGCTAGCTGGCAGGAAGATAAATGAGTGAAAGTAAAGCATGGTGTTTTCTTACATACCTACATCATCACACTGCTGTGGAACTTTATGCTTTCCTATGTGACAAAAGAATAGCGGGATCTTCTAGAAGATCAGCAGTACTAGGAAGACTAAATAAAGTCAAATTTCATGGCTATGACATGTTGATCAAAAATTTAAGGGACTTTGCCAGCAGTGGTTTTCTATGCCCAGTTGGCCTGATACACTCAGTATAGCAGAGCATTTAAATGGCTAACATCAGTTAAAGATTAGTGAGTGAAGTACCTAATTCATAGGATCATATTTTTTTAAAAGTTCACAGACCCCAGGTTCAGAAGCCCTGCTCTAAAAATAAATAAATAAAAGAAGCCCTGCTCTAAAGTGTGTCTTTGAATAAAGTTTATTAATGACTAGTAAATGTTTATACATAGTTTTAAAAATGAATTTAAAGTTTTTTTAAACTAAAATAATTTAGTAAAAAAAACATGCTACACTTTTTCCTGTTTTTCTTTGGAACTCTAGCTATTTAGACAAATAAGTTTTAATATTTTAATATAAAATTTTTAAATTTGTGGAGTATTCTTTTCTAACAATCTTCAAGACTGGAAGAGATGGGAATGATTTCAGCATTCACTTACCTGAAGCCAAATTGATAGAAGAAATAATCTCTTGAGATCTACTATTATTGACTAGATAAGGGAACTGAAGTGACTCTTAAAAGTTTATGAAGGGGCAGCTAGGTGGCTCAGTGAATTGAGCACCAGCCCTGGAGTCAGGAGGACCTGAGTTCTAATCTAACCTCAAACACTTAACACTTACTAGCAGTATGACCTTGGGCAAGTCACTTAACCCTAATTCCCCTGCCCTCCCCCCCTCCAAAAAGCTTAAAAAAAAAGGTTACCAAAATTGTTAGTGGTAGAGTATAGATTCAAACCCAGATAGTCTCATTCCAAACTCCCCATGATTCTCTAATTTATCTTCTACAACTTATTCTGGGAAACCATTAGTACCTATACTTCATTATTTTTAAAAAATCTTTTTTAAAAAATAATTTGTCTCTATAGGATTATGGTTACAGGATCTCAAAACTTCTCAGTGCAGTTTTCTGTGTGGAGTGGGTTGGGGTAAGGAGGAAAAGGTAGTCACAGTGCTGGTTTGACAGCATATATACAAAATAGTGGATAGAATGCCAAGCCTGGGATCAGGAAGACGAGTTAAAATCCAACCTCAGACCCTTCTAGCTGCGTAACTTTGGGCAAGTAACTTAACCTTGTTTGCCTCCGTTTCAGCATCTGTCAAATGAGCTAGAGAAGGAAATGAAAAAGCACTTCAGGATCTTTGCCAAGAAAATCCCAGGGAAGGCTAGGTGGTGCAGTGAATAGAGCAATGGCCCTGGAGTCAGAAGTACCTGAGTTCAAATCTGGCCTCAGACACTTAAAACACACACCAAAAAACTAGTCATGTGACCTTGGGCAAGTCACTTAAACCCAATTGCCCTACTTTCTTGCCTCCAAAAAGAAAAATCCCAAAAAAGAGTCATAAAGAGCCAGACACAACCGAAAATTTAGTAAACAACAGCAAAGCAAAATAACCAGTTGATTGACTGAATTTTTCACTTTTCAGCCAATTTGTGGTATACCATGGCACAATTCTAGGTAGAACTACCAGTTTCCATAGTGCTACTGACCCACCATAAGGAAGAGGTTACCAGTACAATGATGAAATTTCTTGAGATTTTATATAAGTGGGCACAATGGTGAAGTTGTGTTGTGGGCATCAAATTTAAAAGAGCCTTTTATTTCTTCTGGAATGGCTGTTGCAACGAATTAAAAACCCAAGAGAGAGAGTTTCTGGCCAATAAATAATCAATTTATTAATTAGGCTAGCTAATAATCAATAAATTGATTGTCAGTGGTTTCTCTCAATAACCAAAGACAAAAACATGGAGAGCCTGAAAGCCTTGAACACTTTTTTGAAAGGAAATACCCCTGACAGGTGGAAATCAATGCTGATTGGTGGATATTTAATGAGAAGGTGGGCCAGAAGTCTTTAGCTCCTCCTTTGAAGAATGAGACTTGATCTTAAGACTGAGTCATCTCCAACAATCTGGCTGGGGGAATTCATCTCCACTCAGACTACTCAGATCAGTTTTCTCATTCACGAGCTGGATCACCTTAAACTACAATAGAGGGGTGCAAAGACAGGGGGTCCTTTCCTTGGAGCAAAAATCTGTCTAGATTAGATTATATTTACACTCTAAATAGAAGTCTCATAGTTGGGTGGAGTCCCACCCAAAAACAAGGAGCATTTTTCCCAATGTTTAGGTACATCTCATCAATCAGTCGTGTCCTTCAGAGACTGATTGACTTGCAGGGGCTGGGCCCTAAATGAGAAAATAAAGAAGAAAAAGACTTCACCATAATTTAATAATTGAGTACTAATATAATAATAAAACAATAATTTCTCTTGCAGTTAATTTTAAATGTGGCTGCCAACAGGAAGGCAGGAAGTAAGTATAATTGATAAGAAAGCCAGAGTAACTAGACTAAGACATTGGACCTCCCCAAGCATCTTCATATCTTATTATCTCACCACTTTACCACATCCTATTTGGTTCTTTGTTACAAAATTCAAACACTGAATTCTGTAAGTAAGCCCTTAATTTTTATAACTCTCTGAGAGACAGGTCAAAAACCAGAAAGACTTGATGCTCTTTGATGAAAATAACACAGCATTTCCAAGATTATAACACATCCTTAAGATCGCCAAATGTAAGACAGCATTTCTAAAGAATTCCAGTGAATACAAAGAGTGACCGGGGTGATAATCCCCTTCTGACAGCAATAAATAATTCATAAACCAGCTAGATTAATTAATCTAGCTGCTCTTATACTTAAGATGTTTCCAGTTACCATTCTCTCAATGTTCTACCCTTCATGGCCAAATACCACAAATAAGTAGGACATATTTAGTCTCCATTTCCTTGTCATTCTTTCTCTTAGTGGACCTATTCCATAGCTGACCCCATCCTCACTATTTCTCTGACTCTACCATCACCAGCAACCTCCTTGCCAAAACCAAAATGGTCTTTTGTCACTCCTTCAACCTCTTTATTCACCCTTCAACATTTCTACTTATATTCGTCACTTGTCAGTGAGCCTTCTTCTTGCTGAAACTTTCTCCTCCCTCTGGCTTCCTTCATGCTTTATTTTCCTAATTCTACATCACTAACTTTTTTTGCTTCTTTCATGAATTCTTCCTTGTACTCAAGGCTAACCCTCCATGTAGTCAGAATAAGGGTTACTTATATCAATCAATGCATTAACCAGTCAACAAGCATTTAAATAATCATTTAATATATGCTAGCACTATGCTAACAACTGGTTATGTGAAGTAGGGCAAATATAATTTGAATAATGCTTCAAATCACGCCTACCTCTAAATATCTTCCCAACTTGTTTATCATGATATCTGAAATAGCTACGGGTTAAGGCATAAAAATGTTACCTACAAGAGATAAGACATCTCAGAGATCAAAGACCTCAGGAGGCCAAAGGCAATTAATTTTTTGCGAATTTGACCTGTGATTTCCTTCATAACTCCAGGTGGTGAAATTCCTTCTACCAACACAGATATTCTTCTGCCATAATGATGAGGTGATAGGACCTAGACCCCTAAAAGGAAAAGATCATGTCTTTGAAAGCAACCCAGTCCCTGAATTTTCCCATACATTTCAGTGGCCCAGATCACTGGCATCTCACCCCATGCATTTGGCCCACCCCTAGATACTTAACAGTGCCTTCACATTCTCTCTTGGCCCACACCAGACTACTTAATACTCCTTTCACTATTGCACCTGGCCCACCTCATGCTATTTGACACTCCTTAATACCATCCAAATCTCTTCACTGTCCCTTTTTTGTATATAAGTATCAGCCTCACCCCCATTAAGTTGCAGATTCACTAGGAATCTAGCCTGACTGTTGACAATTCAATAAACCTTGCCACTTTGACTGGAAGACAGTTTGAGTGCATGAACTCTTTCCAGGTGGATGCTGCCCTGTACTCTGACATTTCAGGGTTCTCAGGAGCCCCAAACCATATCAATACAATTTATAGTCTTAAGATTTCGCCCAGGGCACTCATATTTTAAGTGATTTAGCCACAGTCACACAGTCAGTATATGTCAGAGACAAGGTTAAAAACCCACATCTTTGTGACTATGAGGCCAGCTTTTTATGATACCACTTTGCCTCTCATGACTTAAGAAAATTTCTGCTTAAATCCACTTTGACTATGGTAATGGGAGCAATATCCTAACCCCTAGCCCCATAAAAGTTAGTCTAGTTTTGCCTTAGAAGGTATTGGGAACGGAGCCACAAGACTGGAGTAGCAAGAAGTATAGCAAGTTCCTTGCCCCCAAAACTCCTCTAAATATATCTATGAAATGCCTCAAAATGAATCTTTATTGGGAAATCCAAGAACATATTACAGTGAGACATTTTTTCTAACTCAGGTTTGCACAGGTAGGTCTGTGGCCACTGGAGAATGGATCTGGCCAGAAATCTGATTGAAAATTCCAGCATAAGGAGATGTTATGCACTAGGTTATGAAGAGGTCCCAAATCTAGCACAGAATAGCCCAAACTTTATACGGTACAAGAACAGATTGAATAGGTAGCTCTATTGCTTACTACCCAGTTCAAGGTCACATCTAGAATGAATTGAGGAGGGGAAATGTACATAAGGGTGGTGCTCCTGGATAAAGAGTGTTCCTGGGTTGTAGCATAAATACCAAGCAAGGAGCAAGTTCAGAAGAAAGCAACAATTGAGGGTCATACCGTAGAAGTGGAAAACAGGATCCCAGTTCCAGCTTCTAGTCAAATCTAAACCCTGAAGAGGAATGAACAGTTCAGAAATCCCAGACCAAAGGGAAACTTACAGTCTTGTCATGCTGAGTTAGTTGAGCGTCCCAGTTCTTCCCAGTAGAAGCAGAAGGCAATAAAAAGTCTACTGGAAACCCTGATGGGTCATGCCCACATGCATGTTGCTAAAACACAAACCCATATCAGGAACTTGCAGTGTTCAGACCAGGGCAGGGCAATGATCAGATTTTGATCTAGCTCAGACCAAGGCAGGGAAATGATCAGATTTTGATCTAGCTCAGACCATTTAGGGAGTAAATATGAATAACTAATCATAATGGACTAAACTATGAGAAACTGTTTACATTCTCATATGAGGTACATCTGCATCTCCCATGAATCTTATTATCAAAAGTCATAGAAGAAGCCTAATTAGATAAAAGACTTGAAAGTAGTTCTGTTGTGTCTTGATAATCTTAAAAAAAGATTAGAAAAGGGAAGAGGAATGTACTAGAAAGAGAGGAAAGTTAAGGAAAATTATCTTATATAATCAGGGTATGAAATAGAAGTACATACAAACAAGAAAGTAGGGGTGAGGGGAGCAAATGACATTTGAACCTCATTGTCATTTAAACTGGTCACAGAAAGGAAGAATACACTTATACATTTAGATACAGAAATTCATTTCACTAAATATGGAAATGAGAGGGAAATATCAGAATAAAGAGAAATAAGAAGGAGAGTAGATTATGAGAGGTATTAGTCCTAAGCAAAATAAACTTTAAATAAGGAAGTACAAAACAATTTATAGCAGCTCTTTTTGTGGTAGCAAGGAATTGGAAAATGAAGGGATGCCCATTAATTGGGAAATGGAGAGCCAATTATGATATATAAATATAAAAGTATACTATTCTGTTATAAGAAATACTGGAGACAGTATCAAGAGAAACCTGGGAAGTTTGTACTGAAGTGATACAGAGTGAAGTGAACAGAACCAGGAATACAATATATACAATGACAACATTGTTGTAAAGATAAATAATTTTTAAAAACTTAGGAATTCTTATCAGCATGTTCACCAACCAAGATTCCATGCAACCTACCTCCTAATAGAGAGGTGAAAGACTCAGAATGTAGAATAAGACATAAATTTTTGGACATGGTTAATGTGGAAATGTGCTATGGTTGACTATATATATTTACTAAAGGGGTTTTTCCTTTTGCTTTCAATTGGGGCAAATCAGTATTGGAGGGAGAAAAGTCAGATTTTTGATGATTGAAGAAAATAAAAATAATAAAAACAAAAAACTCTACAAAATGTATGAAATATTTTGGATTTTAACTACTAAGTCATGAATAGCAACTATATAAATGTAATTATAAAACATATTACAGAAATAGAGACTGACCTTAGTATTTGGTTGCTTGGTATCATATAATTAAAATGGCAATACTAAGTTAATATATTTATTCAGTGTCATAGAAAATAAACTAGCAAAGTATTATATTATGGAGTTGGAAAAAAATAATTATGAAATTAATCGGGAAGAAAAAGTTTTAAAATATCAAGGGAAATGTTGAAAAAAAAAAAAAAAAGCCTAAAGGGACCCTAGCAGTACCAGGTTTCAGATTATGCTACAGAGCCATAATCATCAAAATGAATTGGTACTTTTTAAGAAATAGAGGAAATGAGTAGGAAAGATTAAGTGTAGAACATACAGAAGCAAATGTACATAATAATATAGTGTTTGATAAACTCAATAGCCCAACTACTGGGGTAATGACTATTTGACAAAAAGTGTTGGGAAAAGTGAAAAGCAGTCTAGCAAAAATTCAGTTTAGATCATTGTCACACACCAGATACCAACGTAAGTTCCAAACAGTCGTATGACTTAGATAGAAGAGGTTACATCATTAAAAATTAGAAAAATGAGGAAGAAAATACCTATCCACTATGGATAAGGGAAGAGTTCATTACCAAAGCTGATCATAGAAGATAAGATAGATATTTTTGAAGAGCATTAAAAATTTTCATACAAATAAAATAAATGCAGTTAAAAGGCAAAGGAAATAACTTGGGGGAACCTTGGCAGTAAATTTCTCCGAAAAAATCTGATATCCAAGGTATGTATATATGGAACTTCTTCAAATCTGGAGGAAGAGAGGATTCTAGGAAGATGGTAGAGTAGGTCAGAAAATTCCAAGATCTCTGGATTTCTGGAGACAAACAAGACAAAATAGCTCCTCACAGCAAATGCACAGTGGTAAAAATAAACAAGAGTTGGGACAGAATGGTGATCCTCCTGAGACAATCAGAGAAGATCCAAAGAAAAATCCCAGGACCAAGATTGGTCCATGTAATGAGTAAACACCTCCAGGATAGTTCTGCTGAAATAGCAAATGGCAAGTCTGGGGAGTTAGCTGGGTTGAGAGGCAGCCTTAAACCCAGCCACAAAAATTTTTACCCCTGTGGCAGTAGTGGGGAATTAGGCCTCTGAGTCACCAAAGATTGAGGGAACCTCTGCTGATGAGGGACACTAGGCCACACTGAGCTGCCAAGAAATGACTGAGGGTGAGAAGAAACCAGCACATGCCAGTGAGTGCAGAAGCAGTGGGGCAAAGATGTCACTGGCTGTGGACACTTACAGGAAGGCAGAGTTCAGGTCAGAGGGAAGAACTGAAGGAGGATCTGAGGCCAGAGGCACCTTTCCCCATTCCCTTGGACTACAGGTGATTAAAAATAAATAAATAAAAGCAGACAAACAAGAAAGAACCCAACTATAGAAAGGACAGATGGGACTAGAAAAGACCAGGGTTCATCTTCAGAGGAGGATACTGAAGCAAAAAAAAGCCTCTCTTACCCCAAAGAGTAATGGCAAATGGTTACATGCCTAAAAAGAACTCATAGAAGAACTTTAAAAAGACTTAAAAAACCAAATGAGAGAGATCAAGGAAAAATTTTAAAAATAATAAGAACAATCCAAGAAAAACAAGAAGATTATGAAAAGAAAATTAACCAACTGGAAAAGGAGATCGAGAATCTTAAATGACTCCTTGAAAATTGGAATTGGGCAAGGGGAAACCTGCAAAGTTATATGAGACAAAGAAATAATAAAACAAAATATAAAAAACAGAAGAGAATTTGAAATATCTCATTAGAAAAACAACTGACCTGGAGAGCACATCAAGAAGAGAAACACAAAAATAATCAGACTACCTGAAAGCTATGATCAAAAAAGAATCTTTTGTTTGTTTGTTTTTGCAGGGCAGAAGGCAAGGCAATTGGAGTTAAGTGACTTGCCCAAGGTCACACAGCTAGTACATGTTAAGTATCTGAGGCCGGATTTGAACTCAGGTCCTCCTGACTTCAGGGCCAGTGCTCTATTCACTGTGCCACCTACCTGCCCCTCAAAAAAAAGAATCTTGATACAATAATACAAGAAATAGCTAAAGAAAACTGTCCTGAAGTGTTAGAACAAGAGGAAAAAGTAAAAATAAGAAAAAAATCTATTGACCACCACCTGTAAGAGATCCTACATGGAAAGCCTATGGGAATATAATAATCAGATTCCAAAAGCCCCAGCTCCTGGAGAAAATATCATGAGCACCAAGAAAAAAAAATTCAATTATAGAGATACTACAATTAGAATCATACAAGATGTAACAGTGTCTATACTGAAAGACTACAGGTCTTGGAACACAATATATCAAAGAGAATAGAATTTTTTATACACACACACACATATATCAATAGAACTGGGGTTGCAGCTAAAATTTCATAGCCAACAAAGTTAGGCATAATCCTGAATGAAAAACAAAAGGGAGAAATTCAATGAATTGTCACACTTTTGGGATTTTGTTTCAAAAAAACCTGAACTCAATAGAAAATTTGACATGCAAGATCCAAGAGAAATATAAGGTATACATCAAAGACTAATTACAGGGACTAAATAAGGACAGACTGTTTACTTTTTATATAAGGAAATGAAAACATATGTCTAAGATTGTTATTAGCAATTGAGTAGTTTGAAAGAAACATGGGTGTAGACTTGAGTATGATGTGATTCTTTTTGAAAAAGGAACCATTTAGAAAAGGTAAAAAGTAATTAACTTATACAAACGAGGTGCGAAAGGAAGAACTGACACAGAGAAATTAGATGAAGGAGGAGGTCTGGTAGTTCTGGAACCTTACTCTCGTCATCAGAAATGGGTTGAAGAGGGAACAATACATATATATCTAGAAGGATATAAAATTCAGAAAGAAATAAAAGGCTAAGGGTATAGGGAGAGGAGGGAAGAGAAGGGGGTATTTTTAAAGGGAACCCTACTCACATCAGATGTGAGTTAAAAAGAGAACAATAGAGAACATTTAGAAGGGAATAAAAATCTTCTAAATTTATAAAGAAATAAGAGGGTGAGGGAATAGGATCGAAGGGGTGGTGTTATAGAAGGGTGTTAGATTAATGGGAATGAAAGAATAAAAGAATCTTTGGAGGGGGAATAGATTAAGTAATAGGAGGGCAAGAATTGGGGGTAGAAGTAGTCAGGAAGGATAAGAAATAAGAGATACATACAAACATAAAATAATGATCAGTTAGAATTTATTAAGGAAAAAACAGCAGGGGTAGTAATCATGATCTCAAAGGAAGTTAAAGCTAAAATAAGATTTAATCAATAGAGAAAATAGGGAAACTACATTATATGTCAGCCATATTAATCAATATTGTTTTAGACTATTTAAAATAACTAGACAGTATAAGGTTGGAATATTGCTGTGGTATAGGAAATTATGAGTTGGTAGACTTAGAAAAATATGGAAAGACTTGGACTTATGAAGGAAGATGTTATCCACCCCCAGAGAAACAAAGAACAAATAAAGATAGTATGGTCTTACATAGATGCATAGAAATATTTATTTCTATATAAGAGGATGATTATAGACATCTAAGTATATGTATGTGTGTATATATGTTTATGTGTGTATATATATATATACATACACACATTATACACACACATACATGCATACACATATATGTGCTTAATTGTAGCCTTCTTGGGGGAAGGGGGAAAAAACGCAGTAAAAAGTACACTACAGAGAACAAAAGAAAACTTAAGAGGAAGCAAAGAAAAAAATGGACAGTTCTGAAAACAATTCTCTCTTAAGTTCTACTGTGCACAATGTGTGTGTCAATGCTTTTTTTTCTTTGCTTATTTTTGTATTTAAGTTTATAATGTTTTTCTTTCTCTTTTCATATTGTGTATTTGTTTTAGTATTTAAATTTTATAAATTATTTTGGAAGAGTAAGAGTCATTCCCAGTAGATCAATGGCACAAACAGGTAATTCCCAAAGGAATAAATCCAAGTTATCGACAGTGATCTGAAACCCAATCATTAATAATTAGAAAAATACATATTAAAAGAAATGTGAAGTTCTACCTTTCCCAATCAGACTGTCAAAATTATAAAAAGGAAAATTACAATTGTTGGAGGGACTGTAGAAGAACAGATACACCAGTACATTGTTGATGGAGCTATGAGTTGATCTAGCTATCCTGAGAAAAATTTGGAACTATCCCCCCTAAAATCACTATCTGTGCATACCCATTGACCCAGTCATAACACTACTAGGCCTATATCCCCAAAGAGATTAAAAAAAAAGGAAAAAGACTCACATGTGCTGTTCTTAGAGCAAT
Source organism: Petaurus breviceps papuanus (assembly GCF_028583685.1). Taxonomy (NCBI): domain Eukaryota; kingdom Metazoa; phylum Chordata; class Mammalia; order Diprotodontia; family Petauridae; genus Petaurus; species Petaurus breviceps. Next base: position 22,131,199 of record NW_027185784.1, read on the forward strand.
ATCCTAACACCCAGCCAAATAGAAATTAGGCTAGTTTTTCTGTAAAAGGTACTGAAACCGTCCCTGAGACTTGATTGACTCAAAGAACTGATTCTTGGCTCAGGTTATTAACATCATTTCCTGGTTTTCTGAGTATAAAAATAGCCAAGGAAGCTCTAGGAGTTTTCTCTGATGCTTGGCTAGCAGAATACAATGGGTAACTGTGGTGGGGGATCTTCACCTAACTGAATCAACTTGGAGTGTCCTCAAAATACTCTCCATTTGTGGCTAAGTAAATCTCTTTTTGTTAACTTCTAAATGATCTATAAATGTCTAAATTCATTCCCGTGTTGAAATTAAACTACTAGGCAACTGACCTAAATCAAGCCAAGTCCAGAACATGGACAAAAATATTTATAGCAACTCTTTTTGTAGTGGCGGTACTGGAGAAGAAAGGAGAGAACATGCCTATCAGTTGAGAAGGGCTCAATAAATTATGGTATATAAATGTAATGGATTATTGTTGTTCCATAAGGAATGTTGGAAGAGATGGTTTCAGACAAATATTGGAAGACTTGTATGAAATGATACAAAGTGAAGTGAGAAGCTGTGAGCCCTTCCACTCAGCGTGCACTTGCCTCCCCCCTGCCTCCAGGTGCAGCACCTCCTCCTCTCTTCTCTTAAGGGTTTAAACTTGCCACTTCAAAGTTAGCCATGGATGATGATATTGCTGCTCTTACTGTTGACAATGGCTCTGGAATGTGCAAAGCTGGCTTTGCAAGAGACGATGCCCCTTGGGCTGTCTTCCCTTCCATTGTTGGGCACCCCAGACATCAGGATGTGATGGTGGGTATGGGCCAGAAAGACAGCTATGTGGGGGATGAGGCCCAGAGCAAGAGAGGTATTCTGACCCTGAAGTATCCCATTAAACATGGTTTTGTCACCAACTGGGATGAAATGGAGAAGATCTGGCATCATACTTTCTACAATGAGCTCTGTGTGGCCCCTGAAGAGCACCTTGTGCTGCTCACAGAAGCCTCCCTGAACCCCAAAGCCAACAGAGAAAAGATGACTCAGATTATGTTTAAGACCTTCAATACCCCAGCCATGTACGTTGCCATGACATGATGACATGATGACATGTGCTATCCCTGTATGCCTCTGGTCGTACCACTGGTATTGTGATGGACTCAGGTGATGGTGTGTCCCACACCGTGCCCATCTATGAAGTTTATGCCCTTCCCCACACTATCCTCCGTCTGGATCTGGCTGGCCATGATCTGACGGACTACCTCATAAAGATCCTGACCGAGAGAGGGTACAGTTTCACCACCACAGCTGAGAGGGAAATTGTGCATAACATCAAGGTGAAGCTGTTATGTCACCCCAGACTTTGAGCAGGAGATGGCCACCGCTGCATCCAGCTCCTCTCTGGAAAAGAGCTATGAGCTCCCTGATGGTCAGGTTATCACCATTGGCAACAAGAGGTTCTGGTGCCCAGAAGCTCTCTTCCAACCATCTTTCTTAGGTATGGAATCCTGTGGAATCCATGAAACTACCTTCAACTCAATCATGAACTGTGATGTTGACATCTGTAAGGATTTGTATGCCAACACCGCATTGTCAGGTGGTACCACCATGTACCCAGGCATTGCTGACAGGATGCAGAAGGAGATTAGCTCCCAGCATAATGAAAATCAAGATCATTGCACCACCTGAGTGCAAATACTCTGTCTGGACTGGAGGCTCCATCCTGGCATCTCTTTCCACCTTCCAGAAGATGTGGATCAGCAAGCAGGAGTATGATGAATCTGGGCCCTCCATTATCCACCGAAAATGCTTCTAAATGGACTGTTTGTGTTTTTTAAATTTTTTCTTGTCAAAGGATGTGACATGATGACATGATAATTGCCTAAAAAAAGAGATGAGATTGGCATGTCTTTATTTATTTTTGTGTTGTTTATTTTTTTTGGTGCTTGACTCAGGATTTAAAAACTGGAACAGTGAAGGTGATGAGCAGTCTAGGTATGTTGGAGGCAAACATATCCAAAGTTCTCCAGGGCGTCTTCAGGACTCTGATTGTACATTTGTTCTTTTTTTAATAGTCACTCCAAATACCGTCTAATGCACTGTGACAGAGTTACAGGCCTCTGTGAAGGCCGTCAAGGAGTAATGTAACAGATCCAGATGGGGAGGGGGGAAGGGGGAAGCACTAGTATGGCTTTAAGTGTAAATTATGTAATCCTTAAAAAAAAAAAACCTTTTGTACCTTTCACCTTAATACTTGTTCCTTTTTTTTAATTGTCAGCCATATGGAATGGCTCCCTAAATTCCCTCCCTGCCCCCAACATAGATGTGAATGAGGACTTTTATAAATAAGTCTCCCTGCAAGTTTTGAGATTGGTGCCAGTACTTGGGGGAGGGGAGGAGCTTTACCTGTACACTGACTTAAGACCAGTTCAAATAAAAGTGCACACGTTAAAGAAACAAAAATGTGAAGAGAGTAGAACCTTAAGAAAAATTTATGGAAGAATATAATGAGCAGTCTATACAAGGAAGTTTCAGTCCTTAGCATATGTGTGGATTTGCCCTTTCTCCCAGGTTATTCTGAGCATTTGCATTATTCCCTGTCTGGATTCAGTTCAACAGGTAAGGGCTTGGTGAACCTATTTCTGACCATGAATGATTGAGGGGCTTATACTGTGATGAAGAAATGTCTTCTAATAGGCTAAAGAGTCAGGATTTGGGGTACATACAAAAGGTTTGAGTATAACACCTTTCATTTACTTTCCAGGCAGCTTTTGAGTGGGAAGGATTTCTGTGAGTTACCAAGTGAGTCTTTCCTACCCTGATGCCATGTGATCATGAATACAGGGCATCTCTGTTTTTTTTTGTTTTTGTTTTTGGTCTCTTTTGTATTTATTTCTTTCCTAATCATATAAATATGGAATATGCCTCATTCTGCCCTCTTGAGTTCTTCACTTCTCTTTCAGTAGGTTAGTAGCATATTTCATCATTAATACTCTGCAATCCTAGATGGACATTACACATATCAGAGTTCCTATGTCTTTACAATATTGTTATCCTGCTCTCCTGGTTCTGTTCACTTAACTCTGCATCAGTTTATTTAAGTCTTCCCAGATTTCTCTAAGACAATCCCCTTCATCATTTCTTATAGTATGGTAGCAATCCATCCCATTTTGCATACCATAGCTTCTGTAGTCACTACCTGTTTGATGAATACCCCCTCCTTGGATTTCTCAATAAAGCTCACCTCAATAAAGCCACCTCAATAAAGCCACCTCAATAAAGCTCTAAATATTTTTGTATATCCTTAGAGTTTGTTTTGCTTAAGACTATTTCTTTCTTAATCTACCCTCCCTCTAATTTCGCCTTCCACTGTTCTCTATTTCCCTGTTAAATGTGTTTCTGCACTCAACTGTGGGTGTGTGTGTATGTGTATTCTTTCCTCCTTTGATCAGTTCAAATGAGAGTGAGGTTCAAATGTCAGCCACTAACTCCACCCCCTCCTTCTTGTTTGTAGAAATATTTATTTGCACACTCTGATTATGCGAGATAATTCTCCCTACCCTTTCTCTCTGTCTCCAGTGTATTCCTCTTCCTCTCTCTTTCCATTCTTCTTTTATAATCATCAAGATATATAACAGAACCACTCCCAGGCCTTGTCTAATTAGGTTCTTTCTCTGACCCTCTGTAAGGATAGGGTTCAGAAGGGACATATGTATTATCTACCCATGTTAGAATGTAAGCAATTTATCCTTGTTTAGTCTGTAAATGGTTGTTCATTCATGTTTACCTTTTTATGTCTCTTTTAACTCCAGTGTTTGAACTTCAAAGTTTCTTTGCAGCCCTGGTCTTTTCATCAGAAATACTTAGAAGTCCTTTATTTTATTAAAGTTCCATTTTTCCCCCTGTAGGATTATACTCTGTTTTTCTGGGTAAGTTATTCTTGGCTGTAAGCCTATATCCTTTGCCTTCTGGAATATCATATAACATGCTCTCGGCTACTTCAAATTGGTAGCTGCTAAATCATTCGGGATCCTGACTGTGGATCCTCAGTATTTTAATTCTTTCTTTCCAGCTGCTTACAGCATTTTTTCTGAAACCTGTAAACTCTGAATTTGGGCTATAATGTTTGTGAGAGTTTTAATTTCAGATTTTCTTTCAGGAGGTGATCAGTGCATTTTTTTTTCTGTTTCCACATTTTCTATAGTTTTAGGAAATATGGGCAGTTTTCTTCTAAGATTTCTTAAGATATGATATCTAGGTTCTTTTCTTGTTTATAGCTTTCAGATAACCCAATGATTATTATTTTTTTTTCTCCTTGATCTGTTTTTCAGGGGTTTTTTGTACTATGAGATACCTTATTATTTTTTATTATTATATTTTATATATTATAATATATATTATATATATTGTTGAGACAATCTTCTGGTCATAGCAGAATATATATGTCATATATATTATATATTAGAATATATTATAATTATATATTAGGATATATATTATATATTATAATTATATATTATATGTATTATACCTTATTTTTTTTCCTATTTTTTTCAGTCTTTCAACTTTAATATTTCTTGGTGTCTCATGGAGATGCTGGCTTATTTTTTGTTGTTCAATAGTTCAGTCATGTCTGATTTCTTCATAACTCCATGCATCATGATATGCTAAGCCCTTCTATCCTCCACCATTCCCCCAAATTTGTCCAAATTCATGTTCTTGCTTCCAGGACACTATCTATCCATCTCATCCTTTGCCATACCCTTCTCCTTTTGCCTTCAATCTTTCCAACATCAGGATCTTTTCCAATGAGTCCTGTCTTCTCATTATATGGTCAAAGTATTTAAGCTTCAGTTTTAGTATTTGACTTTCCAGTGAATAGCTTGAATCAATTTCTTTAAGTATTGACTGATTCTATCTCCTTGCTATCCAGGGGACTCACAAAACTTTTCTCCAGTACCACAGTTGACCATTGAGGGCATATTCCTCTACCTCTTCAAAAACCAGCCTGCTCCTCTGGTAATTCTCAGTTCACATATTGCTGAAGCCTACCTAGCTTGCAGAATCTTAAGAACTTTGCTGACATGTGAAATGAATGCAGCTGTTTGGTAACTTGAACATATTTGGCATTGCCCTTCTTTAGGAATGGGACATAAAATAATCTTTTCCAAGCCAGTGGCCACTGCTGAATTTTCCAAATTTACTAGTATATTGAGTGCAACACTTTAACAGCATCATCTTTTAGGATTTTAGATAGCTCAGCTGGAATTCGGTCACCTCCAGTAGCCTTATTGTTAGTATGCTTCCTAAGGCCAATTTGACTTCATTCTCTAGGATATATGTCTCTAGATCAGTAACCACACCATCATGGTTATAAATGATGTTAAAATCTTTCTTGTACAGTTCTTCTGTATATTCTTGCCACCTCTTCTTTGTTCTTTCTTTTTTTTTTTTTACAAGGCAATCGATGTTAAGTGACTTGCCCAGGGTCACATAGATAGTATCAAGAGTCTAAGGCTAGATTTAAACTCAGATCCTCCTTACTCCGGAGCCAGTGGTCTATCCACTGCACCACCTAGGTGCCCCTTGCTACCTCTTCTTAATCTCTTCTGCTTTTGTTAAGTCCTTACCATTTTTATCTTTTATCATAACCATTTTTGCATGAAATGTTCTCCTGATAGCTCTTATTTTCTTGAAGAAATAGCTTGTCTTTCCCATTCTATTGTTTTTTTTTCTATTTCTCTGCATTACTCATTTGAGAAAACCTTCTTATCTTTCCTTGCTATTCTTTGTAATTCTGCCTTCAGTCGAGTATAACTTCCCCTTTTCCTTTCCCTTTTGCTTTCCTTCTTTCTTCAGTTATTTACAAAGCACATCAGGTAACCATTTTGTTTTCTTGCTCTTCATTTACTTTGGGATATTTTTTGTTGCTTCCTCCTATGTAATATTGCAAACCTCTGTCCCATAGTTCTTCAGGTACTCTATCTACCAGATCTAATCCCTTAAATGCATTCATCATTTCTAGTTCCTATTCATAAGGGATGTTATTTAGGTCATACCTAGATGGTCTAATGGTTTTACCTACTTTATTCAATTTAAGTCTGAATTTTACAATAAGAATACTATGATATGAGCTACAGTCATCTCCAAGTCTTGTTTTAACTGATTTTATAAAGCTTCTCTGCTTTTGGCATCTAGTGAGGTCCATGTGTAGAGTTACTTTTGCGTTGTTAAAGAGTGTTTGCTATGACCAGAATATTATCTCAACAAAACCTGATTAGTCACTGACTTGCTTCATTTTGTAGGTCACAGAACCAGTACAGACTTATTTGGTTCATTCTAATTTTGAGAGAGTTTGTTGCCTAGGTAAGGTTTTATTCCTTTTATTCCAACCTAGTAATTCCCTTTCCAATTCTTTCTTCCATAGCTTTCATTTCTTTTCCAGTTTTTTCCTCTATCAGTCTCATTTCATTTATAAAAATATTGTAAACTTTTTTCCTTAACTCTTCACATTTTCTAGGAATTCTAATTTAATTTGTGATCATGCTATGTTTTTCACTGAGGCTTTGTTTGTAGATGTTTTAGAGTCATTCTTCTTCTGGGTTTATTTCTTGAATGTTCTTGTCACTATAATAGTTATTTATGGTGGAATTCTATTATTTTCTGCTCATTCTTCCAGTCTACTTTTTGACTTTGGGTTTGATGTTAGAGTTGGGCACTACATTCTTCTGGAGAGAAGGTACTATTCCTATTTTCTTGGGCATTGAGTATTATTCTAGTATCTCAAGAGCAGCTTAGGCCAGAGATGTGCAAGTGTCAGTGCTCCTAAATTGGTATGATACAGGTAAAAGTCAGATTGCCCCCATTCTGTTCCCCAGATCTGAGTTCTGCAAATTTCTGTCCTGGGTTTGGGTTACAGCCACAGTAAATTGTTGCTGGACTTAACCCTGTTGGCCAGGTGGAAAGCTATGCTTGCTTTCTAAGAGTAACAGAACTCTAGTTTCTCCCCCTACTCTGGGATTCCTTCCCTAGTTATTCCTCTACAGACTTTAGACTGACTACAGAAGCTGTAACTGAGGCCCTGATCCTCTCCTAGGGGTCCAAGCCAAACTACTTCTTCTTGCTTCTGAATTTGCTCCTTGCTTGGCACACAGGTGCCACCCCCTACCCCCATGCAGATTCCTTCCTCAGTTCTCCCTGGTTCTGTGATCTACACCTGGGTAGTTGTAGCAGCAAGCACCCCAAGCGTCCTCAGGGTTTGCTGCCAGCACAGGTTCTTGGATCTGCTTTGTTAAAGGAAAGCAACTCAAAATGGGTTAACAAGCTTACTTTAATCAGTCAGACATATATCGTTTACCTAGTTCAGGGGAAAAAGGTCAGCACCCCGAACTTCAAAGTACACAGACAGAATTATCAAGATAGAAACAGATCTAGTAGACAGATTTCAAACTGTCCAAGCATTACATCCATACCCAGTCAACATCTGGGTTTTTCAAAGGGGGAGTGGGGTGCGGCTCTGGACAATGGCTTCCCAGAATCCCGATCAAATCACAGAACACTTCTCAAAGTGAGCCCCCAAAACAAAGCCTCACACCAGGGCTTATATAGCCTTCTCCTGGCTCAGAGAATGTAACAACCTTTTGGACCCACTGGCCAATCAAAAAGTATCAACTGAAAAACAAGCCTCCCACCCCAGGCTCCAGGTGCACTTTAGCCTAGGGGCAGGGAAGATCTTTAAATTTGCATTTACATTACAGTAGTACATAGCAAACGTGCTGGTTGACAAACACTCTCACAGTCTGCAAGAGCTTAAGAGGCCCTGGTGTGAGTTCTGGACCAACTCTTGGCCTCAAAGACAGCCTTTCCCTGTGCTGGAGTGTTCTGTACGGGGTATGCATCTGGTCAGACTCCCTCCCTAATATCCACAGACCTGTCTGCCAAGGCTAACCTGAGCTGGAAAAATGACTCATTGTGACATTTCATTGGATTTCCTGATCAGGATTTGGTTTAGTACATTTTCCATATCTGTTTGGGAGAGTTTTAGTGGGTGATGGGGGAAGAGATCAAGTATACATCTTCCTACTATTCTGTCATCTTGACTGCATCTCTGGGGATATTTTAAATGCAATTTCTCTTTATATCTCTTTCCTGCTCAGTTTTTTGATGCATGTATATACATACACAAATACATACACACTCATATATGTTTTATTTACTAATATTTTTCTATAGTTTTTTTCCCAAGAGAATCTAAGTTCCTTGAGGGCAGGCAATATTTCATTTTTGTCTATGAGTCCCTAGCACTTAGTAGAATTCCTGGCCCATAGCAGGCGCCTAATAAATGCATGTTTATTGATTTTTAGATTAGTTTTCATGCCCCATAGAAAACTCAAATGCTAGAGTGAGAAGAACCTTAGTAATCATTTGGTCCAGTGATTCCCAACTTGTGGGCTACAGGTTCTGAAGGAGCTACAGTATGATTTTAGTATGTTTATTATATAGCCTGACACTTTGCTGAAGTTATTTCCATTTTTTTTTATAGTTGACTCTCTAGGACAGGGGTGGGGAACCTGTGGCCTCAAGGCCACATGCGGCCCTCTAGGTCCTCAAGTGTGGCCCTCTGATTGAATCCAAACTTCACAGAACAAATCCCCTTATAATAAAAAGATCTGTTTTTGTCTTCTTGTGATAGCAAACATTTTGTGGTGAGAATGTGTTTTCTGTGTGATCCTTTGATGCTTCTTAAACTGGATGATTCTTTGACAGCTCTTAATTTCTATCTTACCTACCACCTGAGACCCAAGCTACGACCTTGACTTGTGACATGGTTTTAATTTGCTGTGAAAACTTATTAGCTAACTTGCTAGAATCCTTTTTGCCTTGGCTTCCCTTGACTGTGCTCTGATAGATCATCACTTTTGGCATATAGCCAAAACTGCCAAGGTAACCCAAAGCTAGAATATTGGGTGGCCTTTCACCTACCCTACATCTGGAAATAAAACCTATAGTTTATCAGATGTTCAGGGGGAAATGACCTATCCCTACTATGAAGTCAGAGAGGAATGACCCCTCTTTACTTTGAAGTAAGGAGGCTACTCTCATTCAGAAAGCTGGGAGGGGGAACACCCTAGGGGGGAAACCCTATATGAACTTATCTGAGATCCCTAGCCAATGGTACAATTATTTACAGTCTCTGAACTGCATTATTTTCTCCTACACCTGGCTAATGCCCAGATTTTACCTTCTTCATCCCTCAGGGATCACCTAAACACCTGTACTGGACTCTTCTGGGCTCTACACTTCTTAGTCTGCAATTAGGTTTTACTATTACTGTACCTCCTGCCCCTGGAAGTACTGCAGTCTATACACTCACTGCCATACTGGTACATGTCTATGTGCTATCAATAAAATCTTCTGCAGTGACTCTAAAAGCCATTCCTTCTTGGCAGAATACAAGCTAGATGGGTAACAGGTTAGGCCAGAGCCACAAGAATTTCCCTCTAATTCATGAGCTACCAATCAGAGCTATGACTAGATTTCTTGGCCACCACACCTCTGCAGATAGAAAAGGACAAACCAACCTGCTGCTACCTTTCATCCCTCCTGGAGAGAGTGAAAGCTCGATCACTGAACCACATGCTCCATTGATAGGGTCCTACATAATTCTCCTACCTCCCTTTTCTTTCATGAGCCATTTTTCCAAATGAAGATTATTCCACTAGGCAACTGCTCCAGTATCTTGAAGAGCATGGCATTGTGATTCAGGACATAAGCACAATTTCTGGTGATCTCAACCCAGTGCCTTAACAAAAGGAAACTATTTTTCCCCTTTAGACCTATGAGTGCTATCTTTAGACAAAATCTTAGACTAGTACCTCTGGCAACCACACCTTCACGAACACGACTCCTTGCTCTCATCAAGGCCTGTACCACAAACCTCAGCAACAAAGAATCCCTCCTTCTCATGGTCAATGTAAGGCCAGTGCCCTTCAGGTAGTGCAAGTGGCCACGTGAATAGTAGGGTCACTTATGAAACACATTTCTAGAAGTAAATAATAGTGGAGATAATGGCCACTCTTCCTTTGTACCTAATCTTATTAGAAATTCCTCTGGTTTAACTTCATTAAGTATAATGGCTTTTGAATTTAAATAGCTATTATTTACTATATTAAGAAAAAATCTGTTTCTATTCTTTTTGGTATTGTAAACAAATGAATGTTGTATTTTATTAAAAAAAAGCTTTCTGTATCTATTGATATAACCATATTGATTTGGTTTTCATATTATCTATTATATGTAGAGTTTTCCTAATACCAACAAATATCTTTTCTATCAATCTAAACTAGCCACAGAGAATAATCTTCTTACTAGGTTGCTGGAGCCTCTTCACTAATATTTTGAGTTAATATTCATAGGAATATTGGTCTGGGGGCGGCTAGGTAGCACAGTGAATAGAGCACCAGCTCTAGAGTCAGGAGTAACTGAGTTCAAATCCAGCCTCAGACACTTAACACAAAAACTAGCCGTGTGACCTTGGGCAAGTCACTTAACCCCAATTGCCCTCCAAAAAGCAAAAAAAAAAACCCAAAAAGGAATATTGGTCTATATTTTCTTTGATTTATCTCTTCCTTGTTTGGATATCAAGACCATATTTGTATATTAGGTATTAGGAGGAATCTATTGGTACTTCTTTTTCTATTTTTATTAACAACTTATGTAACACTGAAATCTAGGACTGAGGTTTTCCTCCTTGGGGAATTCATTTCTGATTTGTTCAATTTCTTTTTCTGAGATTGGGTTTTTCAATTCTCTGTTTCTTTTTCTCTTAATCTAAGCATTTAATATATTATTGTCACTTTACTGGCATATAATTGCACAAAATAGTTTCTAATAATTTCCTTTCTTTCCTCTTATGTTATGATTAATCCTTTTTCATTTTTTATATTGGAACTTTATTTTTACTTTTTATTTTTAAAAAATGGACTAGTTAATGGTCAAGTGTTGCCTTTTATTTTTTTTTCAAATGCTTTATTAACTTCTGGTTTACATCATTCATTTCCACAAGATTTTGAGTTACAAATTTTCTCCCTGTTTTTCCCTTGCCCCCCCCCCCCAAAAGCAGTCCAACAGGATATCCCCTCCTCCAGTCTGCTCTCTCCCATATCTTCTCCCATACCCCCTTCGACTTTTCCAGTAGGGCATGGTGGATCTCTATGCCCCAGTGCCTGGATATCTTATTTCCCAATTACATGTAAAATAGTATTAATAATAGCATATATTTTTAAACATTTGATTTTAAAACTTTGAATTCCAGATTCATTCCCTTCCTCCCTTGTCTCCCACCCTTACTGGGAAGATAAGCAATTCAGTATAAGTTGTACATGTGTAGCTATGCAAAACATTGCCATAGTAGATACATTGTAGAAGACTGAATATATTTCCCTCCCTCCTATCCCACCTCCCACTTGTTCTGTTCTCTACTTTGATCCTGTCCCTCTTCAAAAGTGGGTGCTTCTAACTTCCTTCACCCCCAGCTTGCCCTCCCTTCCATCATCCCCCCTCTCATCCCCTTCCCCGATACTCTTCCATAGGGTAAGATACAAGTGTTGCCTTTTAATGGAAATCTCAGAGCTAATCAGCCCTGAACCCATCTTTGAGGGTTTCAATACTATTTAAGAGACTTTGGCTTTATTAAGGTAATATATAACTTCAAACTCATCATTAGAAGAATATTCTAAGTCAGATAGAGATACATTTTCAGAGCTGATAGGGACAATATTCTCACTCCCATACTAACATTTCTTCTCTGAGTCTTTAAAGTTATTCTGAGCACTTAATCCCTAGAGAAGATATAACAGAATGTTAGATTGAGACTCTGACAAAACGCATATTTGTTTAATTCAACTTTAAAACTGTAGTAGGAGCAGTACCTGTTTTGTTTAGGCTCTGATAGTTTCCTTTAAAGGAAAAATGCTGTCACGAGGACTTGATTCATCAAAGGGACTAAGAATACACAAAAAGCCAACCTATATGAAATCAGTTTCCCAGAGACTTTAGAAGAATTTCTGTTGCTATGCAGGGATTAAGGGTAGCCTACCCGATCAAATGCTATTGATTGTTAAGGTAAAAGTGTACAGGAAGAGGGAAGTAGTGTTTTATTTGAATTGAATTAAAATGTGTATCCTTTTAAATACTATAACAAATAAATTTGTTTTCATGTCATTTATATGACCTAGGAATCTATCATTGCATTCTAACCTTAAGTCTGAATCAACTGGGCTAGCCTACATTAGACCTAGCACAAAATAACAAAAATATTTATGTACTTACTATATGCAAATCATCAAACAAGGAACTAGAAATGCAATCAGAGTTAATACATATTCCCTGTTCTCAAAGAATTTATGAACTAATGAGAAGGGGTAGGGGTGGGGATGTGCAGAGGTATAGAGAGAAAGTACTCAAATAACTATGATATAATGGAAAAAGTGAGAAAAGATTAAAGGAGAGATCCAAGAGGAGAAAAAGAGTAAGAGAAATTGGAGAAGGAAACCTGAGAGGAACAGAATATAAGAATTAGGAAGGGCTTTTGGGACTTGAAAAAAGTTTTCCTTCAACATGTAAAACAGGAGTTATTCAGAAAGGGAGGTGGGGTGAAGGCAAGGGGGTGGGTGCTCCATCCCACAGTGCTACTATCTCAATTCTCACTTGGTCTAACAAGTTGGATCCTCAGAGCATGGCTACTGCTTCTCAGTGCTAACACAGGCATGAGCAAAGGCACGAACGGCAGAAGAATGGGGAACAGAAAGTAGTCCAGTTTGGTTGAAACATAGATAGTCTGAAGGAGGAATATGAAATAAGGAAGGCTAATTAGACAATTACTTTGGATGCATATTGCTGAGGCTGTCAAACATCATATATTTCTCTAAAGCTTAAGCCACTGGTAATCACCCAAGCAGGATTAGTGGCTGTTCAATGACAGAACTAATGACAGCTGAAAGAGAGGGTTATAGTTCATCAGATATGCGGCAGCTTATCTGCAATCAGTTTTTCCTCCTTATGGGGAGGAGAGAGGCTCAGTTAATGGAAGCTGCTTCCTGGTCTGATTCAGAAGCAGGAGGAAAGGGATTTATCTTTTAGGCTCTTGGGTTAACTGCTCAACAACTGTCCGTGTCAACAGCCACACCCCCATTGGCCATGGCTTCATTGACAGCAGCAGACCTTTACATAGCCTCTTAGCAGGGGAAGGTTGGAGAGCAAAATGTCAGGGGTCCCATATTCCCAAGATGGATGGAAGACTCACTATCCATGAACTTTTCATTCCCAGCTCTTCATCTTCTAGCTTCTTTCTCCCAGAAATCTTTGCAAAACCCTCCCAGAATTCCCAATTACAAAATGTCACTAATTGGTAGACTTCTGGGACAGCAGCTGCTTGGGCCTCTCTTATCTCCATGGCAACGCAGGGTTACACATACAATCCAGTCAATTTCACTGCTTCTGTAAAAACAGACTGCCATAAAATAATAAACATGAATATTATCTATTCACTGATTACTAAAATTTGCATACATATTTATATTATAAACCTAAGCAATTTTATAGATAATAATGAACATTAAATTCTATTTAAATCACTGCAGACTCTCTTTTAATCTTTCTTAGTCTATATGCATATGGTTTTATGTAGTTGTATTAAGGATGTATATACTAAATAGCATATTTTTCTATACAAATTAATATTCAAGTAATTTTTCTGGTCTCTATTGTGAATTCCCTTAAAGAAATAACTCTAATCAAATGAGATAATGAATGTAAAGAGATTTGCAAATATTAAGATACTATAAAATTTTAGCTATTTTTATCTAAGAATAAATTACAAAGCAGGGACCAATCTGCATTGGTAGAGGGAGTTTCCTCAAAAAACCTTCCTATTGCTAAAGAAATCACAGATCAAGCAAAAAGAAAAAAAGGTGAATTGAATCTTTTTTTTTCTTGTATTTTCTAGATTACTAGTCTCTTGCAATACTTTTGTGAATTTAACTTATATCTCAGACTTGATATCATAACCAGTAATTTGGGGGATTGATTTTCATGGTTTATTTGCATAAAAAGTGTGGGTAGTTGGTCTTTGATCCACAGCTCTGGTTTTGAGATATTCCTAAGTTATCATTCTGTTATCCCTTTATGAAATGGGAAACACCTTTCTCTGATTAAATCAGAAGAGACATAACTATGGGCTAGACTGAAAATTAACCATGTGCCTGGAGGCTTTGAAATGGCTAAACCTGGAGTCAGTCATTGAAGTGTAAGAGTTCAAATCCATCCAGGCCAGAGGCAGTATTGTGGAGATGAGTAGTGGAGGGAGGACTGGGGGTGTGTGTCTGTGTGTGTGTCTGTGTAGAAGAGAATTTTTCTCTTTCCCCTCACTACCACCATTAAACACGGTGCTCTGAGTCAGAGCTATTTGATATGTAGAAGATATCACATCTACGAAAGGAGTAGAGACACACATGGACATAGAAAGGCAGTATTCTAGCAGCTTCAAGGAACAAAGGCTAGCTATGGATTCCAGAGAGAACTAGCCTTAGCAACTGATATTTGAGCTATAGAGAAGAATAGACCCTGAAAACCCAGGTAAGTTACACAACCAGGGAGAGATGTTGTGCCTTTAAGGACAATATGAGGAAAGAAAGGAAAGGACCGATAGTTCTAGAGATGAGTTGCCTTTCCATGTTTGTTCTCTATGTATGTACCATACTACTACTACATTCTAAGTCTGTGTCCATTCTTGCCAAGGACTCTGTTTATTTTGGGGAGAGTATGTCTGAGATTGGGGGGAAAGGGTGAATGTTTTTTACTTACTGTTCTAACTATACTATCTTAGAGAATGTCATTGCTATGAGATATTGTATCTCCTGGGTAACTATTGGAAGGGAAATAATTGGTAGGGGCTCATAAGCTATAACAGTTAGAATCCCATTTCCCCAGATTTCACCCTAGAACCTGAGAGTAGTAGCTACCCATAAAAACTAATGTAAATTATAAAGACAGCCCAGAAAGAGACACTACATAAATAGAAACCTTAAGCAAACAAATTTTTATCAACTACACTTAATTTAACTACGACACTCAGACCTAAATAGAAAATTTTTGCTCATGTTTCTTTTAAAATCAAAAGCCCTGGAATAAATTCATTGTTCTTAACCCTCTGGCTTTACTATAATAGGACTTTAGGCAGCTCAGAATTAAAATGTCAGTTTTTTTATAGCTTGCTTTTTTGTTTTCTTAATATTAGTCTTTAAATGCTCTAAGGGAAACTTGATCTGGGACCTAGTCTGCCAATTCCTGGAAAGGCCTCAGGATCTTGAAGACCTTTGACTAGCATTCCACCTACTTTTTCCTTCACATTCCATAAAACAGAATTTTTGTTCTACATAACTGTTTTGCTCCAAATTGCTTTTTAAAATGAACCTTAATTCATTCTTTGTTCTTTGCCCAAGATCAAAGCAGAAAGAAAGCAATGAAGAATATAGCTACACCATATATAGGGGAATAATGCATAATTAACCTTTTCCAATCAAGAGAAGGTTTTCCAAGCAACCATCCTATCATAGCTCTGGTCCCCCCTCTCCCCTCTATAGGACAGATTCCTTTTGAGAGAAGGAATTCAGATTATATAATCAGATACTCAGCTATTCACTGAACCTGCATTACTTACCATCAACTACTCCCAAGGTATAATATGCCTGACTATGAAATTGTTAGACATGATGGCTGCAGATTGAAAAAATGCCCGGAACTCCAGGCACCACCTACCTCCGATTTCTACTACAGCCATTGAGTGAGGCATTCGGCACAGTAACCAGACAGTCTCCTCTCTTACATGAGGACATGCATAGAAAACTGATTTCATTGCTCAGCCACGCCTGAGAATTCTATCTGGATCCTCTCCTCACTCACTCTCTGTGTACTATCTCTATAACTGCAAAACTGTGAAGGCTGATCTCATAACCGGCAATGTTTGTATTATCTCCTTTTCGTAAATAAGCTTGAAAACACATTATTTGACTAAATTGTCTTTGCTAACCTGCTCCACCCTTAAAGATTATGAAGCTACTACTGTTCTCTCCAAGTTTTTGAAGTCAGTCATAATTATTATTATTACAAATAATAATGATTGATATAATCTTCAGATACATAAAAATAGAATAACTAAAAGCCCTAGTACTCTTTAGAATTATTAGAATTCCTCAAAAGACCCAGACCAATCTGAAAAAAGCAAGGAATCAATAAAGGTTCCTCCTGCAGGGCCTTTGTTTTTTAAACTGAAGCCCATCTACCTTCATGAAGTGATGCTGGGAGCATTTTGGGGAGCACTTCTGCCTGCTTTGCAGGGGAATGCTTTAGGAATATTCAGTCTATCTGAATATAAAACTATAAGATCCTCCATTCTTAGAGGCTTACCATTGTGGGAAGCTTTACTTCAGTGCAAGTAGATGGTGTAATGGATAAGACATTGGGCCTGGGATCAGACCCACTACTAAGTGTGTGATGCTGGTACTTTACCTCTGCCTGCCTTAGTTTCCTCAACTGTAAAATAGGAATCATAATAACACCTACCTCACAGGGTTGTTGTAAGAATCAAATGAGGTAATATTTGTAAAGTGTTTAGCAGTGTCTGACATAAGGAGGTGCTCAATAAATGCTTGCTCCCTACCTTCCTCCCTCCCTAATGACTGCACTCAAACAAGGAGCTTCACAGAATAACACATAGCTGTAATGGTAATGTAATTTTGAATTTAAAGATCCCTTTGTGTTGGCAAAAGTAGCAGCTACTTAGCACTTAGTAACTGATCAAGCCTCTGTTGGGGAAACAGAAGGTATGAACTCCTGTCCCCTTGTTACTGATGAAGCAGGAAATTGAAAATTAGCTGAAGGAAGTAGCTAATACTGTGTATATAAGAAAAGCCCCAGAGAGGCAGTCAAAATTTCTTGAGACTAAGATCTGGTGGCAGAGCAGCTACAGAAGAATGGAGAACTGAGCCAGAATTTCCTGGGAGCTTGTGGTGGTGGAGCTTCTTCTGGATGGGAGCCCAGAGCCCAGGAGCCCAGGAGGCCAGGAGCCCAGAGCCCAAAGCCAGAAGCCAGGAGCCCAGAGCCCAGGAGCCAGGAGCCCAGAGCCCAAAGCCAGGAGCCAGGAGCCCAGGTGACTGAAGAATGACTGGGATGCTGAGACTTTGTTTGTTTGTGACTTGGTTGAGCCTTGAATTCTCTGAAGCAGAAAAGGTGAAGGATCTGACATGGACCAGACCCTGTGAACTTCAGTGTGGAGCAGGACCTGCCCAGAGAGCTGGTCAAGGAACTGGGAGCTGTCTGCCATTGAACAGTATGGTAAAATCCAGGTAGAATCTGGGACCATGGAAGAGGATCCCGGGAATCTGAGAACAGGCCCCAAGTCCTTGAGTACTGAGTAATTATGGAATTATAGTTTACTAGTGACCTAAGGGGTGGAGGGTTTTGTGTATGATACAAATTATAAGTAATTGATTGCTGAATAAGTGACTGAGTTAATCAATATTTTGCCCCAAGAGTGGAAGACTTTGACTATGTATTTTGAGACTACTGATAAGTGACTGATTGAGTTAACTTAAGAGTGACTATTTTACTTTGAGACTATATTGTGAATATTATATTGTGATTTTCTGTGGTAAGTTGTAATATTGTGAATGCTGTACCTTGATTTTCTGTGGATGTTTTGTTTTTGTTATGGAATAGAGTGATCACTATACTGTGTAATCAGAACCTTAAAAGCTGTTCACAGTAGCATTCTTTTGGAAAGCTTCTGTACATGGTATTACAATAGCCCATGACATGAATGTTATCAAATAAGATACTGCATCTTAAAGAACTTTGAAAAATGTAAAATGTTAAAACTGCAAACACGATATGAGAAACACACTTTGGAGATCACAAGACTTCCCAGGCAAGGTCAGGAAGTTAGCCTGAATGAGCTTCCACTGCCCACTGTTTTCCCTTGGGACTCTTAGGAAGATCCATATGATGTACCCCTTAAAACAACAAACCCCTTCTCACTGAAAGAACTCAGAAACAGAGTACAGGGAAAGGTGTTACGATTCTAGCAAGGAAGGTATGACTGATACAGTGTGGAAGCAGGAGTGAGGGTCTACAAGTTCTGTCCTTCCTGGTAGACTTAGAGTGAGTCAAATTCCTCAAATTCCTTACTGTATTTCCCTCTCTCTATATATTTTACATTCCCTCTATATTTGCAGATTATATGCAGATTACATAGGCATGGTAGTGAGGATACTTGGGACCAGGGCATGAACCCTCAGGCTTAAACCAGTTTTTCCAGTTTAACCCTTTTCTAGCCTACTTGGAGCCAGGATGGCCATTGTCTTAGTAAAATAAGATAAGTGAGCTTCCCCACAGATATTGATCATCTCCCAATAACTTTTATGGGAGTAAAACAAGATACCATTATAACCCCTCTTACAATGACATAATCATCATCATCATCATTATGGGCACCCTTGAAGAATAAGATGTGGTACCATTTGGCCCTTGAAATATCTTACCCTAACCATTATACCAGAAAAAGAAAATCAGGGTTTATTGCCTTCACACCCCTAACTTAGTATTAATTTCCACATCATATATTGTAAAGGCAAAATTCTGTTCAGGCTATGAGCAACTTTTGGGTCCTATAGATTTCCCAAAAGCTGTGCTTGCTAAGTCTAGATGATATCCCCAGGAAATATCAAATTCTGTAAGTCAAAGGTAAAGAAATCATTTGGAACCTTCTATGCTGAAGTTTGTCCTCATGTACTACAGCTATGGTACCCTCCAGAATGCCACTTTGGGGTGCATTGAGTTGACAAGAAGACCTCACTTCAAATGTATCGCAGGAAGACAAACAAAAGAAGTTCAGCCATGAAGTTCTGCAATAAGACATAAAGGCAATTCTTAAGGACAATGATAGTAGAAGATATTTGGTAATAATACCTCATTGTTTGTAAAGCCCTTTCAGGTGTGTGGAGTGGGTTGTATAATTATCATTAGCTCCATTTTATAGATGAGGAAGTGAACACTCTGAGATTCATTATCACACAGATAGTAAGTGTCTGAGAACTTGAATCCTGGCCTCCCAACTCCAAGTTCGGTTATCTTGCTGGTACACTATGCTGTCATAGATGTAGTAATGCAATGGGGATACACTTTCATGAACACTTTTTCCTTTCAATTGAAGACAATCTGGGTGAGGAGTCCCAGACAACGTGGGGGCTGCCTTCGGAGGGCCAGACGACACCTCAAGT
Source organism: Petaurus breviceps papuanus (assembly GCF_028583685.1). Taxonomy (NCBI): domain Eukaryota; kingdom Metazoa; phylum Chordata; class Mammalia; order Diprotodontia; family Petauridae; genus Petaurus; species Petaurus breviceps. The sequence goes on from NW_027185784.1 coordinate 22,150,542, forward strand.
GGAGGGAAAGAAATCATAAGGAACTTATCAAAGTTTTACTATTAACATTCCTACATGGAAAAACAATAATTGTAACTTATGAAACTTTTCTCAGTAGTTGAAGGGAATAGAAATATATATGAGGATATAAAGGCATATGAATACATATATGAATATATATGTAAGTATATGAATATACTTACAGGTATACATAGATAGAGGGCACAGGACCAATTTAACAGGAAGGGATGATACTTAAAAGGTGAAATTAAGAGGTGAGAGAGGAATATAATGAGAGGAGATGGGGAGAGACAGAATGGGGTATACTATCTCATACAGAAGAGGCAAGGAAAAATGGTTACAATGGAGGGGAAGAATAGGAAGGCAAAAGGGAATGGGTCAACCTTATTCCCATTGAATTTGGCTTGGGGAAGGAATGAAATTACACACTAAATAGGGTATCTCACCCTCCAGGAGAGTAGGGGGGAAAGGGATTAGAGGGGGGATGATGGAAGGGAGGGCAGACTGGAGGGGGAGAGAATTTAGAAGCACTCACTTTTGAAAAGGGATGGGATCAAAGGAGAGAATAGAACAAGTGGGAGGTGGGATAGGAGGGAGGGGAATATAGTCAGTCTTTTACAATATATCTACTATGTTATTGTTTTGCATTAGCCACACATGTACATCCTATACTGAACTGCATATCTTCCCAGTAAGGGTGGGTGACAAGGGAGGAAGGGAATGAATCTGGAATTCAAAGTTTTAAAATCAAATATTCAAATATATATGTGTATTATATTAAAATAATACTATTTTACATGTAATTGGGAAATAAGATATACAGGCACTGGGGCATAGAGATCCACTGGAAAAGTCGAAAGGGGTATGGGAGAAAATATGGGAGAGAGCAGATTGGAGGAGGGGATATCCTGTGGGACTGCTTTTTTGGGGTGGTAGCTGGGGGAAAAATGGGAAGAAAATTTGTAACTCAAAATCTGGCGGAAATGAATGATGTAAATCAGAAGTTAATAAAGCATTTTTTAAAAAAAAAGAGGACATAAGAATGGGATGGATACAGTTGTCAAGGGAGGCTTTTCTTGGTCAGCCCAGTCACTAAAGTCTTCCCTTCAAACTCATCTTTTTCAATTTTATATACATTTTAAATATACCTAAAAAAAAGTTACTGTAGACATTATAAAATATTTGGGAATCTACCTGCCAAAACAAACCCAGCACTTGTATGAAGACAATTACAAAACATTTTTCACACAAATGAAGTCAGATCTAACTAATTGGAAAAACATCCGTTGCTCATGGCTGGGTTGAGCTAATATAATAAAAATGACAATTTTATCTAAATTAAATTACATACTTAGTGCCATACCAATCAATCTACCAAAAAATTACTTTATCGAACTAGAAAAAAATAGTAGCAAAATTCATTTGGAAGAACAAAAGGTCCAGAATATCAAGGCAATTAATGAAAAGAAATGCTATGGAAGGTGGCCTAACCATACCAGATTTTAATCTGTATTATAAAGCAGCAGTCATCAAAACTACTTGGTACTGGCTGAAGAATAGAATGGTGGATCAATGGAATAGATTGGGTACAGGAGACTCAGCAGCCAATAACTATAGTAATCTACTTATTGATAAACCCAAAGAGCCCAGTTTTGGGGATAAGAATGCACTATTTGACACAAACTGCTGGGAAAATTAGAACATAGTATGGCAGAAATTGGGCATAGACAAATATCTAACACCTTATACCAAAATAAAGTTGAAATGGGTGCACGATCTAGCTATTAAGGTTGAACTGTAAGCAATCTTGGAGAGCAAGTTATAGTTTACCTGTCTGATCTATGAAGAGGTAAAGATTTTATGAGGAAACAAGATTTAGAGAGCATTATAAAATGCAAAATGGATAATTTTAATTACCTTAAATTGAAAAGTTTCTGTACAAATAAACCCAATGTAACCAAGATTAAGAGAGAAGTGGAAAACTGGGAAAGAATTTTTATAACTAGTGTCTCATTTCTAAAATATACAAAGAATTGAGTCAAATCTATAAGAATATAAGCCACTCCTCAATTGATAAATGGTCAAAGGATATGAACAGGCAGTTCTCAGAAGATGAAATAAAAGATATCTATAAGCATATGAAAAAATTATCTAAATCACTATTAATAAGAGAAACGCAAATCAAAAGCACTTTGAGGTACCACATCTCATCAGTCAAATTGGCTAAGATGACAAAATAAGAAAATGACAAATGCTGGAGATTATGTGGAAAAATTGGAACACTAATGCATTGTTGTTGGAGTTGTGAACTGATCCAACCATTCTGGAGAGCAATCTAGAACTATGCCCAAAGGGCTATAAATAAGTGCATACCCTTTGACCTAGCAATACCATTTCTAGGGTTGTATCCCAAAGAGATAAGAGAAGTGGGAGGAGGACCGTATGTACAAAATATTTATAGCAGCTCTTTTTGTGGTGGCAAAGAATTGGAAATCAAGGGGATACCAATTAATTGGGGAATGGCTGAACAAGTTGTGGTATATGAATGTAATGGAACACTACTGTGCTATAAGAAATGAGGAGCAGGCAGACTTCATATTTACCTGGAGAGACTTATATAAACTGATGCTGAGTGAGAAGAGCAGAACCAGGAGAATTCCATACACAATTTAGAGGATTAAGGGGAAATACAGGGTCAGTTTAACCTCTATACATCAACAGGATTAAATCATATAATTTTTTTCTTGCACTTAAAGATGAATTTTTAAGTTACTCATTTCTCTAGCTTTTCTGAAGACTTACAGCCCAGAAGTGATCATTGGTCCACAGAGATGTTTCTGTTGTCTGTGATTGATGAGATATGCGCTCTAGGAGCCCCTTTGAGCTCTCCTTGAGTCCTTGAGGTAGAGGCTCTGGGAATCTCCCTTGAACTCTTGATTGAATAATCCCATTTGATGAGGCATGTCGGTTACTAGACTTCCCACCCTTGAACTGGCCTAGCCCACTATTGTTTGTGGTCTCCAAGTGGCTTCCCACCCTTAATCACTCATTGACCTCATTAACTCCTCCTTAATACCCTCCCCAAACTCCTCCTCTAGACCACCCCTAGATTCCTCCCACAACCTTCTGTATATAAGTCCCCATCCTATTTTCTTGTTTGTGAGAGCACCATGGAAGAGAGTGAGCGCCTTAGAATAGGGAGAGTGCTGTAAGAGTGCCACAGAATGACCTAGCACAGACTTACTCTGTGTCTAATGCAAGCAAACTTTTGGGAGCTACAGGCATAGGGCCTGGAAGTCCCTTTCTCCATAAAGGAAGGTTTCAGAGGAAGCCTCGAAAAACAAACAAAAAAAACCCCACCACAAAAAAGTACCTGAAGTTTTCCCAGTTCCCTAGCGCTGAGAAAATTGAAAGAATATGACTTACACTTCCAGATGGGGCATCTGTCCTTATCTTTCATTCTTCAGAAACTGCGCACATGTCCATGTTCTCCAAAATAACCAAATAGTACTGAAAACCTTAGGTCAGTCTGAGCACAAAACAGTCTCCTAACTGTCTGACCTAATGGGACCTGCGAGGTCAGATCCAAAAAAAATCATACACAAAAAAACCCCACAAAACAACAACAAAACACACACACACACACAGACACTAAAAACTGCACGTCCAAGGTACTAGAGAAAGAGAGAGGCTTACTTACCTTCCAATCCCAACTGGAGAAGAACTGGAAATTAGCAGTGCTTCCCTATCAGGGAACCATAAAAATGAAGAGGGTACCCAGTAAGAGGGTTAGGGTTGCTCTGAAGACCCCAAAATACCAAATGTATTTGGTCCTGCCAAATGAATTTGACTAGAGTCTTCCCAGCCAAAGAAAAGTAAAATTTATTAAAAGTTTGCTTGCATAAGACATAGAGTAAGTCTGTGTTAGGTCATTCTATGGTGCTGTCACTATTCTATGGAGGTGTCACTCTTCCATGGCACTCTCACAAACAAGAAAATAGAATGGGAACTTATATACAGAAGGTTGTGGGAGGAATCTAGGGGTGGTCTAGAGGAGGAGTTTGGGGAGGGTCTTCAGGAGCAGTTAATGAGGTCAGTGAGTGATTAAGGGTGGGAAGCAACCTGGAGCCTACAAACAATGGTGGGCTAGGCCAGTTCAAGGGTAGGAAGTCTAGTAACAGACCTGATCATCAAATAGGATTATTCAATCAAGAGTCCAAGGGAGGTTCCCAGAGCCTGTACCTCAAGGACTCAAGGACAGCTCAAGGGGGCTCCCAGAGCCCATACCTCATCATGATGACCCTAAACTTCAGGTACACCGAGAGTATCTCCAGCTAAGAGTATCATTTTCTTTGTAAAGAAAAAATATAAGGGACTATATACTTGTATCATAGGATTTCGAATTGAAGAGGTCTTATAAATTATCTGGTTCATTCTTCTTTTTTACTGACAAGGAAACTAAGCAGAGGTTAGTTAGCAACATCAAGGCCGCATCTAGGTCCTTGGGTGTGGCCTTTTGACTGAATCCAAGTATTATAGAACAAATGCTTTTATTAAGGGAATTTGTTATGTGAAGTTTGGATTCTGTCAACGGGCTGCACTTGATGACCTACCAGGCCACATGTGGCCTGGAGGCCATAGGTTCCCCATCTCTAGACTGGAGAGATAATAATGTCTTGACCAAGGTCACATAGCTAATAAGTAGCAGCATCAGAATTTGAACTCAGGTCCATTAATCTCACATCTCTTACCCTTTCAATTACATTTCTCCACACACATGTGTCCCATCAACTCATGGTTTTTAAAAAGTAAGTATAGGAGGGCAGAGTCAAGATGGCAGAGTAGAAACAGGACCTCCACATAGCTCCAGCTTCCACCTTCGCCAATTCATGTAAAAGGGGATTCTGAACAAACTTTGGAGCTACAGAACCCACAAAATGACACAGAGAAGCTAACCTCCCTCTGAGGACAGTCTGGCAGGCCAGCAGGAATTGGCCAGTACAGCACTCTGGGAGCCAAGCCCAGGTCCACGCCAATGTTTTAGCCCCAAGGCAACCTGACCAGCTGCCGGCAGGAGGGACTCCAGATTACCAGTAGCTGTGGCCGTTTCCAGATTTATCAACACATAGATGTGAAGGACAAAGTGAGAAGTCAGTGTAGTGTTGACTTTGGGAACCAGTAGTTGTGAGTGCTTTGGCTTTTGCCCCCAGGGCAAGAAGCCACTGAGGAGCCATGGCTGTACAGCCACCCCAACATGCAGCTTCAACTTCTGGCCTGCAGAGTGTAGGGGGACCAAGCACCAGTCTGAGGGGTAATCGCCCTTGCTTTAACCTGCTTGGATATGGATTGTGGTCTAGGGTGGAGGTCCTGGGGTGTTTGACCAGCTTCCCAGAGCATGTGGAGGCTTCAGCAAGGGCACCCAACTAATACCTCCAGAAGCTGAGAAAACCCCAGCATTTGGTTGAAGCTCCCCTGTCTGGTAGCAGAATCCTATTGTGGCAAAAAGCCCAAAAGTCAAGTAATTGAGTGGCAACATGACCAGGAAAAGGAAACAAAGCAAACAGAAGACTCCAACATTAGACTCCTATTTTGGGGACAAAAAGGATCAATGCATGGAACAGGAGGAAAACAGTGAAGTCAGAACTCCTGTACCAAAAGCTTCCAAGAAAAATACAAGCTGGTTACAGACCATAGAGGACCTTAAGACGCAGATAAGAGAAGTGGAGGAAAAATTGGGAAGAGAAATGAGAACGATGCAAGAAAATTACAAAATGAGACTCAACAGCCTGACTGAGGAAAATCACACCTTAAAAAATAGACTAACTCAAATGGCAAAAGAGGCTCAAAAAGGCAATGAGGAGAAGAATGCCTTAAAAAGCCAAATTTGCCAGATGGAAAAAGAATCTCAAAAGCTGAATGAGGAGAATCATTGCTTCAGAATTAGATTGGAGCAAATGGAAATAATGACTTTATGAGAATTCAAGATGCTGTTAAACAGATCCAAATAAATGAAAAAATAGAAGACAATGTGAAATATCTCATGGGAAAAACCACTGACCTGGAAAATAGATCCAGGAGAGATAATTTAAAAATTATTGGACTACCCGAAAGCCATGATCAAAGAAAGAACCTAGAAATCATCCTCCAAGAAATTCTCAAGGAAAACTGCCCTGATGTTTTAGCCAAAAGGCAAAATAGAGTTTGAAAGAATCAACCAATCACCTCCTGAAAAAGATCCCAAAAAGAAAACTACTAGGAATATTATAGCCAGGTTCCAGAATTCCCAGATCAAGGAGAGAATATTACAAGCAGCCAGGAAGAAACAATTTGAATATTGTGGAAACACAATCAGGATAACACAGGATCTGGCAGCTTCTACACTGAGGGATCGAAGGGCCTGGAATAGGATATTCCAGAGGGCAGAGGAGCTGGGATTAAAACCAAGAATCACCTACCCAGCAAAACTGAGTATCATGTTTCAGGGTAAAATATGGTCATTCAGTGGAATAGAGAACTTTCAAGCATTCTTAATGAAAAAACCAGAGTTGAAAAGAAAATTTGACATTCAGATACAAGAAGCAAGAGAAGCTTGAGAAGGTAAACACAGGATCTGGCAGCTTCTACACTGGGGGACCAAAAGGCTTGGAATGTGATATTCTGGAGGTCAAAGGAGCTGGGATTAAAACCAAGAATCACCTACCCAGCAAAACTGAGTATCATATTTCAGGGAAAAATATGGTCATTCAGCGGAGTAGAGGACTTTCAAGCATTCTTTTTTTTTTTTTTTCAAGCAATCCGGGTTAAGTAACTTGCTCAAGGTTACATGGCCAGTTATTTCTGGGTGTGGTGTTAAGTATCTCAGCCCAGATTTGATCCCCAGGTCATCCTGACACTGGAGCTGGTGCTCTTACTCGCTGTGCTACCTGGCCACCTTTCAATCATTCTTGATGAAAAAAACAGAGTTGAATAGAAAATATGACATTCAGGTACAAGAAGCAAGGGAAGCATGAGAAGGTAAACAGGGAAAAGAAATCATAAGGAACTTATCAAAGTTGAACTATTAACATTCCTACATGGTAAAATAATAATTGTAAATGACGAAACTTCTCAGTATGAAAATAGTTTAAGGGAATACACATACATACACACACACACAAGCACACATATATATGTCTATATCAGAGGGTATACGGGCATTTGAATGCATATGTGAATGTGTATATACATATATATATATATATATATATATATATATATGTTTACAGGTGTATATAGATAGAGGGCACAGGACCAATTTAATAGGAAGGGATGATGCTTAAAAGGTGAAATTAAGAAGTGAGAGAGGAATATAATGAGAGGAGATGGGGAGAGACAGAATGGGGCAAACTATCTCATATAGAAAAGGCAAGGGAAAATGGCTATAATGGAGGGGAAGAATAGGAAGGCAAAAGGGAATGGTTCAACCTTATTCTCATTGAATTTGGCTTGGGGAGGGAATGAAATACCCACTAAACAGGGTATCTCACCTACAGGAGAGTGGGGGGGAAGGAGATGAGAGGGCCAATGATGGAAGGGCGGGCAGGCTGGGGGGAGGGAAGTTGGAAACACCCACTTTTGAAAAGGTATGGGGTCAAAGTAGAGAATAGACTAGTGGGAGGTGGGATAAGAAGAAGGGAAATATAGTCAGTCTTTCATAATATATCTACTATGTTAATGTTTTGCATTAGCTACACATGTACAAAATATACTGAACTGCTTATCTTCCCAGTAAGGGTGGGTGACAAGGGAGGAAGGGAATGAATCTGGAATTCAAAGTTTTAAAATCAAATGTTTAAAAATATGTATATATACTATTATTTATACTATTTTACACGTAATTGGGAAATAAGATATACAGGCACTGGGGCATAGAGATCCACCATGCCCTACTGGAAAAGTCGAAGGGGGTATGGGAGAAGATATGGGAGAGAGCAGATTGGAGGAGGGGATATCCTGTGGAACTACTATTGTGGGGCGGTGGGTAGGGAAAAAAATGGGAAGAAAATTTGTAACTCAAAATCTGGCAGAAATGAATGATGTAAATCAGAAGTTAATAAGGCATTTGAAAAATGAAAAAAAAAAGTAGGTATAGGTTACCCCTTTTCTATAATGTTTCCATTGCAAAGGATAAAATGACATGAAATTATACCTTGGGGTAACCTAGAAGCTGATACAAGAATGGAAGGCTCATAAATGTAAAAATAATAATCTTCACAAGATACAGAAAATGAGTACTGTTGGTTTATGTAACCCTAGCCACTGTCAAAGATTTTATCAACAGTTCCTGGGGGATTGACTTCTTGAAATAGTTCAACATGACCTTTCTGAATGACAAGTTAATATTTGCCACCTTAATTACATTTGTATTTATCATGGACAAGAACTTAGGAAACAATGACTGGAGATCAAGATTAATTTTTAAAAATCCAAATGAAGTAAGAACTGTGTGAATGTATTAATAATGTTTGTTAATTTATATAAAAGTTACCAATAAAATCATCAAGGAAATCAAGAACTTAAGACCTCATGTTTACTAGGAGGATAGAGAGACCTCCAACAGCAGCAGCAGAACATCTGAGTAAAAACTATTCCATCTAGTCAGTAAAATTAATGTTAGATTGTATTATTTATTGCTATTTTTATTATGTAAATCCATCTGTTTCCTCAGACCCCTAAACTCTGAAGGTCAGGCAATTTTTGAAGGGTGAAAATGGGTAAGGTAATCTTCCAACCCTCAAGGTATCTAACTGAGCAGGAAACCTTACTTTTGTTTATCCTGTAAACAAAAACCAACTGGGAGCTAGGTCCTCCCCCAGGGACATGTCCTTTTGTCCTTGCTATTCCCCTCGGTAAGATTTGGGGTGACCTGCTCTAGAAAAGGGAGATTAAGCCAATAAAAGCCTAGTGGAGGTGGCTTATGTTTTTCTGGCCAAGTTTGCTAGAGGCAATCTGGGTTTCATAAACCAGTTAACATTCCATTCCTTAAGTGCCAGAGAAAGGCAGGTCAGCCACATTTGAAAGCTATTTTCCTTAGTTGTAAATCAGTCTGCCCAAGTCTTCCCTCTCCAATATGAAGGAGCCTAGGACTCTTGCCCCACCCCCTCATTAAAATATTCACCAGAGGCGGCAGTGAATAGATCACTGGCTCTGGAGTCAGGAGGACCTGAGTTCAAATCCAGCCTCAGACACTTAACACAAAACTAGCCATGTGACCTTGAACAAGTCACTTAACCCCAACTGCCCTGCATTCTCCCATCCAAAAAGCAAATAAAATAAAATAAAATATTCACCAATCAGGATTGCTGGGGGAGGTCCCAATGATGTATTTTTAGGGCAATCAGAAGGAAGACACACCAAGGTATAAAAGGCATAATGTGACTTCACTCGTCTTTGGCACAGATGGAGACATACCATTGACCTGTCCTTTATTAATAGATCGTATGGCCTATTAACAAATGATATTATACTCAGAGAAAGTTTATTTATTGATTAAATTTCACTTTCCACACTAGAATGAATCAACTTAATTCAATTCAACAAATACTTATTAATCCCCTACTGTGTACAAAGTACTCCATTAGGTACAAAACATAGAAAAAAAAATGTAAGGGTTAAGTTAGTTTGGGATACTCCATATCAATTGATTCCTCATCCCCACCCCAGTTGATGTAATCATACAAGGGGTAGGTAACAGAGATAAGGTGTTAATGTGAAGTGTAAAAACAGTCCATATTACCCTTCTCCCTTTACAAGATGGAAGAGAGTTGGGTAAATCAAGTGGAAATCAAAAGTAGATGAAGAGCCCTGAAAAGGCTTCTGTAAGCCCTCATACCAGAGGTGCTAATCTCTTTGAACACCCCATACACACCAATCAGAGGGGTAGCCTGCCGTTGACTGGCCAGATGCCAGAGATACCTCTGGTCATCTGTAAAAAAAAAAAAAGTGTATTTGAAATTTCTAGACAGACAGAGTCCAGTGAGGAATCAGCCCCAGAGAATGTGACCCCTGACCATCTAGAGGAAAACCAGCTATGAAGGAAGAATCCAGCTGTTGGATGGAAATTACTCTTTGCCTTTCCCCTTATAACTCTACCAGAATAGAGAGATGAAGGTAGGGAATTTCTGTCTCCTCCCCCTTACCACAAAGCATGGCAAATTACATCAGAGTCACTCATCCAGCAGTAGACAAAGGCAAATAGTGGAACACTTTCCAAAGAATGTGACCTCTCACAGCAGAGAATTAGCCTAAGCTTTGTCAGTAAGGAATCAAGCTGCAGAAAAGAGTAGTAGTCTCAAGGAGACCTACTGAGTGATCTGCAGCTGAGCAACCTATCCAGGAGAGATACTATCCCCATAGGGGAAAGTATGATAACGCCTTCAGAAAACAAATGATATTAGGGGTACTAATGTGCAGGAGTTTTGAGTTGCTTTGGCCACATTATGTGTGTACCTAACTATGAATATATTCTGTATGCCCACTTTTCCCACTGATGTTACATGTATTTATTGGAGAGTAAACACCAGGTTTATGGAGGGATTATTTTGTGGCTACTATTCTTTCTATGCCATTTTAGTAAATGCCTTTCATTGGAGCTGATTGAGTATACTGACTGACTGTTAAAGATAAATGCACCAATAGGGGCTCCAAATCTTTAGCTTTAGGAATATAAACCCATATAGAACCTTGAATGTGGGGCATTTGCCTTCTGGAGACCTAACTACAACCTACAAATGTGAGTTGAGGAATATACCCAAAGGGTGCTACAAAAAAAAAAAAGTTCTTGAGATTACGTTCTACAGTCTGGAGAGTGAGGGGGAGACACAACATATATACAAAGTAGTTTAGTATAAAGAAAAGTAAGGAGGGAGAGAATTCTAAAATGGGGGGAGGGGGAGGAAAAGCACAAAAGAGATGTTACCTTATCTGAGAATTTCAGCAAGACAAAGATTCCTCAGAATAAGAATGAAATAGGATTATATTCTAGGTAAAGACTTGTGTGACTACATGGAGGTTGACAACAGAGTGTTGACTTCCCAAATTCCTAATAGTGCAGTTTGGCTAGAATAGAGGGCATGAAGGAGATTAGGATGAAATAAAGCTGGAAAGAAAGGTGGTAAATCATCAGCATTTCAATATATTACTAACAAAGCCCAACAGCAAGAGACAGAAAGAGAAATTCCATTTAAAGTTACTGTAGACAGTATAAAATATTTGAGAAGTCTACCTTCCAAAAAAAACCCAGGAACTATATGAACACAATTAAAAAGCACTTTTCACACAAAGTCAGATCTAAATAATTGGACAAATATCAGTTACTCATGGGTAGGCCAAGATAATATAATAAAAATGACAATTCTACCTAAATTAATTTACTTATTCAGTGACATACTAATCAAACTACCAAAAATTATCTTATAGATCTAGAAAAAAATAACAAAATTAATCTGGAAGAACAAAAGATCCAGAAGAAATGCAAGGGAAGGTGGCCTAGCTATACTGTATCTTAAATTGTATTATAAAGCAGCAGTCATCAAAACTACTTGGTACTAGCTAAGAAATAGAGTAGTGGATCAGTAGAATAGGTTAGGTATGTAAGACACAATAGTCAATGACTATAGTAATCTACTGTCTGATAAATCCAAAGACTCTAGCTTCTGGGATAAGAACTCACGATTTAACAAAACTGCAGGGAAAAGTAGAAAATAGTATGGCAGAAACTAAGCATAGACCCTATACCAAAATAAAGTAAAAATGAGTACACAATTTAGACATAAAGACTAATGCTATAAGCAAACTAGGAGAGCAAGAAATAGTTTACCTATCAGACCTATGGAGAAATTAAGAATTTATGACAAAACAAGATATAGAGAACATGGATGATTTTGATTACATTAAATTGAAAAGTTTTGCACAAACAAAATCAATGCAACTAAGATTAGAAGGGAAGCAGAAAACGGGGAAACAATTTTTACAGCCAGTGTCTCTGATAAAGGCCTCATTTCTAAAATATATAGGGAACAGAGTTGAATTTATAAGAATACAAATCATTTTCCAATTGACGAATGGTCAAAAGATATGAACAGGCAGTTTTCAGAGGAAGACATTAAAGCTATCCATAATCATATGAAAAAAATGTTCTAAATCGCTATTGATTAGAGAAATGCAAATCAAAACAACTCTGAAGTACCACATCTAACCTGTCAGATTGGCTAACATGACAAAACAGGAAAATGATAAATGTTGGAGAAGGTAGGGAAAAATTGGGACACTAATGCATTCTTGGTAGAGTTGTGAACTAAGATCTAACTATGATCTAGCCATTCTGGAGAACAATTTGGAATTATGCCTGAATGACTATAAAACTATGTATACTCTTTGATCCAGCAATACCACTTCTAGGTCTGTATCCCAAAGAGATCATAAAAATGGGAAAAGGACCACATGTACAAAACTATTTATAGCAGCTCTTTATGTGGTGGCCAGGAATTGGAAATTGAGGGGAGGCCCATCAACTGGGAAATGACTGAACAAGTTGTGATATATAAATATAATGGAATACTATTGTGCTATGAGAATGATGAGCAGGCTGACTTCAGAAAAACCTGGAAAGATTTATATGAATTGATACAAAGTGAAACAAGCAGAACCAATAGAACATTAATGGTACATAGTAACAGTCATATTGTGCCACGACTAATTTTCATATACTTGGTTCTTCTCAGCAATGCAAGGATCTAAGACAACCCCAAAAGATTGAAAATGCTATCCACATCCAGAGAAAGAACTTTGGAGTCTGAATACAGATCAAAGCATACTATTTGTTCTCTTCTTGTTGTTGTTTTGTTTTGTTTCTTCCTTCTTGTGGTTCCTCACATTGGTTCTAATTCTTTTTTTTACAACATGACCAATGTGAAAATATGTTTAATATGAATGTATATGTAGAGCCTATATCAGATGGTGCACCGTCTTAGGGAGGGGGTAGGAGAAGGAGGGAGGAGAAACTTTAAAACTCAAAAGCTTATGGAAAGTTAAAAACTAAAAATAAATTAGTATTTTAAAAAGATATAGAGGGATTTTGAGTTGTGAAGTGGGAGAGAAGAAGGAATGTCCTCTTCTTTCTCAATAGTGTCATATACCCACATGGGTTTATCTAGAGGTAGTTCACAGTGAAACATCTCTAACATTTCCTTCCCCCACTCTTCTCCAAGAGAGACTTTGATTCCTGCAAGGAGGGAAAGCAAGAAGTTAGGGCAAGAGGCAGACCAATCTGCTCTCCTCAGAGAGGGTGTATTGTGATAGAATTATATCTATCTGTTCGTCGAATACACTTATTATTGGGGTGTTAAGTTTTCAGATTCAAGTTAAACTCCTGATTGCTATTCCTTAATTAAAATGGCAGTCCCTAAACTCTATATCCAAGGCTTTGTTGTATTTGTTTATTGTGGAACTGGCCCCTGTGCAGAAGAAGGTTAAGCCTTACATGTGCACTCTGATAGTCATGTGCTCATTTTTTTAAATTTACTTTTTAATGGGCTTAGAATGCTGGCCTTATGGTAAAAATTAGTCCAGCTAGCTTATCTGAGTCAATAATTCAGCAAGCATTTATTGATAATCATTAAATATCATATTTTGGCCAAAGTCTGAATTAATCAAACAGACTGCTTTCCCTTGCCTTCTGTGTCAGCAAGACACCAGAAACCAGATAAGGCTGGAGATAGCATTCCCCCTTGTCTTGGGAGAAAAAGAGACATCCTGAGACCATAAAATGTAAATGGGCTCTGCTCCCTTTGTTGTCAATTTGCATTTACAACCAAGGAACTTCTTTCTCACACATAGATGGTAACAAATGGAGATCATAAAATTGTGTGACAGTCACCCTGAGTTGGGATGGTTCTGGAATATATAAAAAGTCTTCTGATTCCTCTGTTCATCAGTTAGTATGTAGCTCTCCTAACTCCTTGTACAAGTACCGCTAGCCTTAAGGGAAGAACAAATAAATGTTGTAATATTATGTTACTATTTGTTTGTCTCTTTTACCCAAACTTTTTATAGGATCGACACTATATACCCAGTACCTATATACTGGCGATATAAAGAAAGGCAAAAACCATGTAAATGAGAAGTAATTTTGGAGATGAGGAACTAGCAAACAGAAGCACTGGGAAAGGTTTCTTGGTGAGATTTAAAAGAAGTCAGAAGGAAGAAGAGAGGTGTAATGGGAATGTAAATTTTTAAGATCTTCCCTGCCCTTAGGCTAAAGTGCACCTGGAGCCAGGGGTGGGAGGCTTGTTTTTCAGTAGATACTTCTTGATTGGCCAATGAGTCAATAAGGTTGTTACATTCTCTGAGCCAGGAGAAGGGTATATAAGCCCTGATGTGTAGCTTTGTTTTGGGGCTCACTTTGAGAA